>NC_134415.1:88401299-89074424 GCF_030867145.1 Opisthocomus hoazin
GAATGCCCTCCCTCCACTTGCTGGCCATGTTTCTTTTGTTGTAGCCCAGGACACGGTGGGCCTTTGCGGCTGAGAGCACACATTGCCAGGCTTCTCATCAACCAGCACGCCTAAATCCTTCTCCTCAGGGCTGCTCTCAATCTATTCTCTGCACAGCCTGTATTTGTGCTTGGGATTGCTCTGACCCAGGTGCGAGACCTTGCACATTTCCTTGTTGACCTTCATGAGATTCACACAGACCCACCTCTCAAGCCTGTCCAGGTCCCTTTGGATGACATCCATTCCCTCCAGCGGGTCAACCTCAGCACACAGCCTGGTGTCATCAGCAAACTTGCTGAGGATGCACTGAATCCCACTGTCCATGTTGCCCACAAAGATGTTAATCAGCACTGGTCCCAGTACTGACCCCTGAGGAGCACCACTTGTCGCTGGTCTCCACTTGGACATCGAGCCATTGACTGTAACTGTTTGAGTGTGACTATCCAGCCAATTCCTTATCCACCGTCCACCAAGTGGTCTATCCATTAAATCCATGTCTCTCCAATTTAGAGACAAAGAGGTTTTGTGGGATGAAATGCTTTGCAGAAGTCCTTGTAGATGTTGTCTGTTGCTCTTCGCTTATCCACCAATGTAATATCATCGTAGAAGGCCATCAAATGCCAAAAGGAGTGATTTGCCCTTAGTGAAGCCGTGTTGGCTGTCATCAGTCACCTCCTTGTTTTCCATGTACCTTAACATGGTTTCCAGGATGATCTGCTCCATGATCTTGCTGGGCACAGGGTTGAGAATGACTGGCCTGTGGTTCCATGGGTCTTCCTTTTTTCTCTTTTTAAACTTGGGGGTTATGTTTCCCCTTTTCCAATCAGTAGGAAACTCACCGTACTGCCACTACTTCTCAAATGTCATGGATAGCAGCTTAGCAATTTCATCCGCCAGTTCCCTCATGACCCAAGGATGCACCTCGTCATGTCCCTTGGACTTGTACACCTTCAGTTTCCTTAGATGGTCTTGAACCTGATCTTCTCCTGCAGTGGGTGGTTCTTCATTCCTCCAGTCCCTGCCTTTGTCTTCTGCAGCTTGGGCGATGTGGCTGGAGCACTTGCCAGTGAAGACCAAGGCAAATAAGTCATTGAGTACCACAGCCTTCTCCACATCTTCGGGAACCAGGTCTCCTGTTTCCCTCCAGAGGGGTCTCACATTTTCTCTAGCCTTTCTTTTGTCACTGACTTACCTGTAGAAGCTATTCTTATTGCCCTCGACATCGCTGGCCAGATTTAATTCTGACAGGGCTTTAGCTTTCCTAATTGATCCCTGTCTGCTTGGACAATTTCTCTGTATTCTTCCCAGGCTACCCGTCCTTGCTTCCACCCTCTGTAGGCTTCCTTTCTGTGCTTGGGTTTGTCCAGGAACTCCTTGTTCATCCATGGAGGCCACCTGGCATTTTTGCCTGACTTCCTCTTTGTTGGGATGCATCGCTCCTGATGCTTGGAGGAGGTGATCCTTGAATATTAACCAGCTTTCCTGGACCCCTCTTCCCTGCAGGGCTTTATCCCATGGTACTCTATCAAGCAGATTCTGGAAGACGTCAGAGTCTGCTCTCCTGAAATCCAGGGTAGTGAGCTTGCCGTGTACCCTCCTTGCTGCCCTAAGGATCTTGAACTCTACCATTTCATGGTCACTGCAGCCAAGGCTTCCCTTGAGCTTCACATTCCCCATCAGCCCCTCCTTGTTGATGAGAACAAGGTCCAGCATAGCACCTCTCCTCATTGGCTGCTCTGTCACTTGGAGAAGGAACTTATCATCAGCGCATTCCAGGTACCTCCTGGATTGCTTATGCCCTGCTGTGTTGACCCTCCAACAGATATCGGGGTGATTAAGTCCCCCATGAGCACCAGGTCTTCTGAACGTGAGGCTACACCTATCTGTTGTCTGTAGAGGGCCTCATTTGCTCGGTCTTCCTGTTCAGGTGGCCTATAGCAGACCCCCACTATAATGTTACCTGTCCCTGCCTTGCCTTTAATCCTGAGCCATAAGCTCTCATTCAGCTCCTCGTCCATTCCCAGGCAGAGCTCCATGCACTTCAGCTGATGATTAACAAACAGGGTGACACCCTGTCCTCTTCTCCCCTCCCTCTCCTTCCTAAAGATCCTGTATCCTTCATTTCCAACACTCCAGTCATAGGAGCCATCCCACTACATCTCTGTGATGCCAGACAGATCATAGCCCTGCAGGTGTGTGCATGTCTCTAGCTCCTCTTGTTCAGTTCCCAATTCAGGTGTTCAGTTATTTGTTTTGGTTTGTTTTGGTTTGTTTTTTTTGCTTTGTTTTTTGCTTTGGTTTGCTTTGCTTTGCTTTGCTTTGGGAACAGAGTGAGTGATGTCACTGTTTTCCCCAGCATGAAAATTCAAATCATTTAAGTTACATTTGAAGTTTGATGAGACTTTCTCATCTAGCCTTATCTGAACCATTGACACTCAGCAAATCAAAATCCTTCCCATAAGTGAATAGCTACAAGTGTTTTAAAATCATGAGTTACTGAGTAGTTGATACTTGTTTAAAAAAGAAAAAGAGTTTGAATAAGAAACATATTTGACTGTAATAAGGCTGTCAATGAACATGAGATTTGTGATGAAATGGCATGAACCTTTTATTTAAAGTAAGCATACCAAGGTATCATCAGGACTTTAAAACTAAAAGTTAAGGTTTTTTCAGCATTATCATAAACAAAAAATCCTAAATCTTCTCCTTATGGAAATATAAAAAACCCTCCTCCCCCTCACGCATACTGTCCTCTAACAGTAGATAACCTTCAAATCCTTCTTTGTCCAAAAACTTTGAGCAGTTTCTCAGCTTCCAGCAGTCTCTGCCTCTTCCCTGTCCTAAGAAAAATCCTTTTTATCTTGTGCCCTCTAGGAGGCCTGGCTGCATGCCTAATTGCTGATCCTCTCTGGGACTTCTCAGCCTCTGTTCCTGCTGTGGACCTCTGCTTTCTCTTTGTCATTCACACTCTGCTACTCATGTCCTGCTCTCCAGAAGCCTCCCCCAGTTGAGCAAGGTCAACTGTTCTCAGGGAAAGCAAGCATCTCCCCTTCTTCCAGAGGATTTCTCTTGACCCTGGCTTGAGCTGTCTGAACAATGCAAAGCAAAGAGCTTTCCTCTCTGCTGCCCATCTATATCCCTAAAAAGCAACAGAATCTGAAAAAAAAAATATTATCATAACTGCAAACAGAACAGATAAACACCCATTACGCTGATGCAAAGCCCAACTCTACAAGTAGACTCTAATCTTGGATTCCTGGGAGTCAGACGACTAGAAAAGACACGCTGGTTTTAAAATTACAGCCCATGTCAGAGATAAACAGGGCAATTTGAACAGAAGATTAGTGTAACCTGCTAAGAATGAAACAAATCATACGGACCAAAATGTGTCTCTACTACTTTGCAAGATTTTAAGTGGTATTATGTCATATTATTTTTATCATTCTTCTTAGATGTTACTATTATTGTCACATGAACTCTGTGTATCAAATTCATCCTCATAATAGCTACATACTACTGAGAGAAATTATCAATGTTGTACATGTGGAAACTGAAGAACTGAAGGACTGGGAATAAGACCCAATACTGTGTGTAGATGTCTGAAATAACATTTTACTGGAAATTGGGTGTTTAAATCCAAATCTGTGGTCAAAATTTGTTCTCTGTGGTTCTCAGCCCTGAAGGTGCCTATATTTTGCAGTTTTTCACCTGTAAACTGCTTGGTATTTAAAGATCTTAACTACTCAAGCACAGACTGGGTGCAATTTGGACCTCCTGTGAGAGTTTGGTTAGGATGCCAAAAGCTCTGCCTTACCCTGTTGCATGGTTTTATCCAACGGCCACTGTCAGAAACTGTATCAAACAGTTGAAATGCAAAGGCAGCCTGTGCTTTCTGTAAAAATGAAAGGAGAATGTTGGTGACCATCACTGGCATCTTTTCCCCTTTCTTGTTTAGTAGGAGCTAAAGCATTTGCTTAAGATGTAGACGTGGGTTCTTCTCTGTCTCTTGGAATTGAAATCTACGTTTTCCTGTTTTCCAGATAACTGTCCCCGTCACCAACACCATGCTTGACCCATAGCCCTAATGAGCATCTGTCTCTCTGCACAGGGACTTTAATGGAAAGGCTAAACAGCTTTTTTTCCTGGAGAGCTGAGCAATCAATCCATTTACATAAAAGTCGGTTTAAAGACAGCTTAAAATTCAAGTCTTTCATTTTCTAGGGATTGCTCTAACCTACATCATGCTGCAAAAGGTGCATTGTGGAAACACCACAATGAATGCAGCCACAACTGCAGTTTGTGAAATTTTTGATGGGTATTTATCCATAGCTAGAATACACTTACTTGATCAAATTCTTCACGACTGAAGGCGTGGTGCCATCTAGATTCTGAATACCAAGAAACTTACGTAGTCATGAGGTGTAGAATGTGCAGAAGTATATAAATGGCTATGAAACCTACAGGATAAATGAGAAGGCAGCTGAAGACACATAGGTGGCTGCTCAGTGTCTGCTGAGGTCACAGTTTTGGACTACATGACTAACGTCTACATATGATATCTATGTTTTCTTTTTGATGGCTTTATATATTTTTGAGTTTTAATTCTTTGTTTTAACAGTCTCAAAGTCCATAGCAAAACTTAATTTACTGCATTAAATTTTAACTCTGGGGCACAAGACCTTTCCAGAATGACTATGGTGTATAATTAAAAACATAGACGTTTAAAATATATGCACAGAAGACATACAGTTGCCTGTTGAATTTAATATTGTCATATCTTGACCATTGATCCTCCAACTGGTGGGGTTTTTTTAATGGTATACTCTTCTCAACTCCTTCTGTAGCATCTCACCATAATATTCCTTAGTGCAGAACTAATCCCTTTAAGTTGCAGAAAAATAAGTTTGTTAAGGACATAAGAAAATAACTTATTCTGGTATTATTTACTGCTTTACTTATGGTTTAGCATTTATTGAAAAAAACAACACAGCAGAAACAGGATTCCTTATTCACAATCCTCACACCCAGTGCTTTTTATTATTTGTAAAATACTGCTGTCATTTTCTTTTGTAAAAGATGTGACACTAGGGGGGAAAAAATGATTGTTCATTTAAGTAGAATGCTCACAGGACAGAATAAGGTTTTAGATCCATTGGTTACCAGGTAAATTGAGATAATTCTGGTTCAAACAGAACCTGTTCTTCCTTCTTCTAAATTTGCATTACAAAAATATGAAAGAATCCTGCAGGGAGAAGGGGGAGAGTTGTAAGGGAAGAGTTTTTGGACAGCTGAAGGAAAAGAAGGGCACCTGCTGTTCAGCAAGTTGAGGGAATTGTTGCATATTGCAAATTTTCTGTGTGTTACCAGGACAAGCAGATGGCCAGAGACAGAGTTTTCTCCTTGTGTGTAGTTTGTCTCCTTACGTCTTGTAGTAGCCTATATCAAAGTTTCCCAGCATTACATTCAGTTCAATTTAACACAGTTAATATAAGTTTAAGCAGTACCAGTTGCTGTCAAAAGTGTCTACGTGGAATAAAAAACTCTTTCAAATACTTCAGCAAAGATGGCAGTATAAGGAGCAACACTGTTTGCTAACATTTCAGGGTGTTAACACAGACCCCTATGGAGGAACCTGTTGCTTCACTCAACATGAGTCACTTGTTTTTTTCAAAAAATTACTTTGCCTTCCTGAGCCTTCACAGGGAAAAGGATATAACAGCTTCTGTCTCCTGAGAACTGTTGCAAACTCTGATTTATGCTGACAACATGCAGAACCGGTCAATGTTGTTTTTTCTTTAATGCTACACCACCCTTTTCTTTTTTGAAAATGTTTTTTGTTCATAAAATTACAGATTGTCAAAAATATCTTTGTGGAAAACCTACACAGGCCTTTATTAGTTTTCTGGTTTTGTTAAATACTATTGAATATTAGTGACATACATATTTAAATTTAAAAAGTACATTAAAAAGTAGGGGATGCAGTTAAGCAGAGAAAACAGGAAGAAATATGGGTCTACATTCAGTAGTATCTGAGTATCTTCAGCAGGACATAGGAAGAGCAGGGACCGCTTTTTTCTGATACTTGTCCCTGCTTGAACTGCCTCTTTTCCAACAGCTGCTAAAACAAAAATAATCTGTGAAAATAGAGGCTGGGTCCCAGAATTTCTTTATATTTCTTATTTTTAGTTTCATTTTGTCCCTTCTTCTTGTCAGTGAATTCTATATTCTTGTCTCTGCAGTAACACATTTGAAACAGTAGAATGAGATTTAAGTATCTGTACAATTAGGTGGTCTCTGAACTGGTGTATTTTCATGAGTTTAGGACTGAAACCACCTAATATCTGTATTGGACAGCCATGTCCCTTTTGACAGTAACTTTTAGCTGCAGTCATAACCACAACCACAAATGGGACAATAAACTCTATTATTTCCACTTGGATGGGATTCCACACACAAAATAGTTGCTGCTCCAGTTTTCCAATACATATTCCAGTTTTTAGTTTTAGTTACTTTCTTTCACCTGTTAGTCAGCATGTATAGTAAGATCTGATAACTAGCTCAGATCAAAGGACTGGCAAATAGAAGCAAGGATCTCTAAGAAATAGAAATGTGTTTCAGATTTTTTTTTCTCTTAATGGCAATGTCAGCTGCTCAAGGCAACATGACTCCCAAGGCTTTTCAAATTGTTTGTTGGAATTTGAAGTGGAGGTTCATCAGTCTTATCCAAGGGTAACATATCAGTTCTCTGGTCAGTTCAAGTAACTTACTCGAGAAGTAGGTGTAGAGCAGAGCTATGTGAAACTTTCTGTGGGAATCCCACACACAGCTGAGATTTGAAAGTGGGATTTATGAATCATTTAGGAAACCAGGGATGAGTTTCCAGCAGAATGTTTCCCTTCTTTTCAGTTACTGGGTGGGGTGGTCATTTTGATCTGAATACCAAGCATCAGCTCTTTTCAGGAGTAATCAGTGGGGCAGCTGACTGGTGACCAAGCCACCGCCTGATGACAGGAGCTCAGGGATCAGCCTCACAAAGACGTAGTTCACCTAGTGCCAGGAGTGCCTGGTGGAAGGCAGTGGGCTGTAGATAAGATGTAGGTTGATTTCTGGGGTGAAAGTAATTGAAACGAGCAAGAGAAGGTGGGAGAGGAGTCACTGAAAGTTTTAAGCTAGACCTGGGAACAGGGGCTGGCAAAGCCAGTGTGAGAAAAGTGCACAAGGATTTTCTTGTAAGGCTCTTTTCTTCACATTGGGATGCAACAGCAGGCTCTAATCTTGGGGTTTTTAATAGCAAAATGCAACAGATGAAAATATTTCATAGCTCAGTGATTAACTCCCAGACTGCAGGCTGGGATACCAGAACCTGTACTCTCTCTGCCCAGTCAGAATGCCAAGGGGAGTCTGAGCCCATATCTCCCTTACTTTAAAGGAGTGCTCAGCTGCCAAGTTATTGGCCACCTTGAGGTTATTTTTACTGATCATTCTTTTTAGGAACTACTCAACACTCTCAAAACAAATGTACATATTTGGTTAGCCAAGGAATCCAGCAGTGTGGGCTATTCCTCATATCATGGGATAGAAAAGTATCAGTTCAAATCGCAGAGCAACACTGACATCCCATAAACTAATATTTTTACAAATTTTGATTTAAGCCTTTCTTTGATCGGGCCAGAGGCTAAGGAAATTCTCTCTAACATTTTAACTAAACCTTTTGTTATTCTGTGAAGATCATTAGGCTGTCCTTCTCCCATGACATATCATTTTGCTCATCAAACTCCCCAATAAGGAAGGATATAAGGGAAATTAAGTGAGCGTTATGAAGCTGGAATTAAAGAAACAGCATGTGAAGGCTGATGTTGTTTAGGGGAGAGTAATAAAGGTGGAGTTTTTTTGTTAGAAAGGAGTGACAACTCCTTTAATGACAAAGTCTTTAGTGTTTTATTTGTTTGTCTGATGCTTTTGCTTAGCAATAAAACACTAGATCCGAAGATACAGATGACAGAAGTGATACGCTATTGACAATATCTACAGTCTATTATTACAAGCCACGTTACCCTTAAGCCAGATCTTGGGAGACTGACTCATTATTTATTTTTATTCAAAGTGTGTTTTTTAAGATTATTTTTAAATGTTCTCTATATAAATACTATTATATGAAATGCACTACAGTTTTGGAAACAGGAATTAAATCTTACTTAAAATAAGAAACGAAGTTTCTTGCGAAGCGTTGCCAGAAAACACAGCTAGACTCTCACAAAAGAACTCTCAATCTTCGAAACTGTTTTTCATCATTCAAATTAGCAGTAACATCTCTGTTGTTTGTCTCCTGTCCATCTGTTATGATACATGTATAACAGGACAAAGTTCTGTCAGAAACTTTCCAACAAAAGGCTAAGAACACCTGGACACTAGAGTATCACCAAATTTATTGCATCAGCTTTCACTAAGCCACTTTTATTTCAAGACAGTATCTTCCTAAATGTTGATCAGTGTTATGAACTATAATAAAATGTAAGTATAGCTTGTAATTAAAAGAACCTTCATGTGAAAATGGGATTTTAATTTTTTTCTCTCCAGCTCTCAGGTTCAGAAAAAAAATATTTTTAATTTTTAATTTTCCTTTGAGTTGCCATAAAAATGAAAATAACTATTTTCTTGCTCTGCATTAGGACTTCAAGGAACATTTGTATTAGATATGCAAAAGTACCACCTGTACAGCACTGAGCACAATGAAATATTTATCCCAATTGACTGTTTAGGAGATTGGCTACAGAACATTTTTAGTTATCAGAAATGAGTTGTATTTGCAAAAAAAGTGCATAAATTAGCCACATTGTTACACACTGGTAATGGATTTCATTTAAGCAGCTCACCAAAAAAGTACACATGGCTTAGGTGTAGTGAGCTGTGACTATGTAAAATTCTGACAACCATCTATGCACATGCTCATTGAACTAAGTGATTCCTCATTTACTTCAGTCACTATACTTGAAGGTGGTTACCACCAGTTGTGTAAACAAGTGAGGTGCATACACTCCTGCATTAAACAAAAGGTGTTATATAGACTGGTATAGTGCTGATGAAGTCAGCTTGAACCGCAGAAAGCTTTACACATTGTAGTGCTTGAGATGAAGAAATAAAACAAAACAAAGTAATTCCCCACAAAACCAAATGAATTTCTAAACTGTTACAGGTACAAATTTTTTAGCAGTGTTCTTCTGTGGTGACACAGGATTATACTGACTTTGCCTCACTCCATCATGTTTAGTATATGCAGGAATAACAGTCACACTTTAAAATACTAGCTGGTTTGGTTTTGATAAGCATCCAAAAACCCTGCTGCTCATTTAAATTTTGATGCTGCAAAATTGCTTTCATTGCATTCTGTCATTTTCCATTGATTTTGTGGGATTTTTTTTCCTTTTGAGAAGGTCTGAGCATCTCCTTGTTATCAGAAGGGTCAAAAGGAGAGTAAAATATACTGAAAAAGTAAAAACATGAAAGAGAGAGGTCTTTTTAGTTAAATAACATAGAACTGAATTTTACACAAACTTCAGCAAACAGACTATTTTACAATATCTTCTTTTCTGGAAGGCAAAGAAGTACTGAGAAGGTTCTTTCATTAGTTGTTTTGTTTCATCACTAAACCATTTTTTAACAGAAATGTTAAGTTTCACGTAAGCACTTATTTTTATCACTTTAACTTTAGTGATTATTTTTAAGATGTATAGAGTTGCAGCGCTGGCTGCAAAATGTTTCAAAATGCTTTTTTCATTGTCAAATGCCATTTTTTAAAATCACTTTTTCACATAAAGTAATTGGCTTTGTCATAAGATATTAGGTGCGGAACTGCATTTCTGCTCAAAATTAGAATGGTACATTTGGCACAGGCTATTAATATTACTTCAGGCTTTCATCTAAGGTGTGGGAAAAACATTCAGACCTTGGTATGCAGGCAGATAAGGAGCTGTACGTTTTCTTCATCCCATCTCTTCTCATCCCATCCTATTCCACCCCAGACAAATTTTCTGATGCAATGTATTTTATAATGGAACATCTTAGACTTTGTCCAGGGGAGGGAGGTCTTAGTTTCATCACGACGCAGAATAAAAGCAGTTTTTCCAAATTCACATACAGGTATTCATTTGTTTTGCTTTTTCCTGGACAGATCTACAGAAATCTTGAGTACCAAATGATGTTAGCCACTGAAAATTGATTCAGTCTTTTACCCTCTGAAATTTTTCAACAAATACACCCTTCAATATGTTTTAGTGCTGTTGCAAGAAAAAGACTAGTGAGGGTGAAGTTTGAGATGGTTCAAGGACTTTGTTTATAATACACCTACCAACTGAGGCTCTTCTAATAAGCTCTTTATTTTGCAATCAATTCAGAAGTCTTACTGAGATATTTCTCACTAAACAATGGTAATTTTACTTCCAAATATGGTGGAATACAAGTGGAGGTCAATGTAGTGGACTAGCAGCATGCTCACATTGTGTACTTACTTGGGATTAGAGTATGCTTGTTTCTCAAGTGGCTTAGATTTCATGTCACCCATCATTCCTCATCAGGATGTCTAAACAGTCTCTTATTTTTCCCCTTCATTTATCCCAAGGCCAACTACATGAGAGACTCCATGCACCCCTTCACTGCCCCGACCGCAAGCCCGTCTGTCTGCCAAGCCATTTATTTCTGGTATCAATCTACTAACTTCTCTTGAAAGTCTGGTTATTTTTATGCTAGAAGGCATTAATCATAGAATCATAGAACCATAGAATGGTTTGGATTTGAAGGGACCTTAAAGATCCCCTACCTCCAACCCCCTGCCAAGAGCAGGGACACCTTTCACTAGACCAGGCTACCCAAAGCCCCATTCAACCTGTTCTTGAACACTTCCAGGGTGGGGGCATCCACTACTCCTCTGGGCAACCTCTTCCAGTGCCTCGCCACCCTCATAGAAAATAATTTCTTTCTTATATCTAGTCTAAGTCTACCCTCTTATAGTTTAAAGCCATTACCCCTTGTCCTATCACTCCATGCACTTGTAAAAAGTCCCTTTCCATCTTTCTTGTAGGCTTCCTTCAGGTACTGAAAGGCTGCTATAAGGTCTTCCTGGAGTCTTCTCTTCTCCAGGCTGAACAGCCCCAAGTCTCCCAGCCTTTACTCATAGGAGAGGTGTTCCAGCCCTCTGATCATTTTTGTGGCCCTCCTCTGGACAAGCTCCAACAGGTTCATGTCTTTCCTGTGCTGAGGGCTCTGGAGCTGAACACGGTGCTCCAGGTGGGGTCTCACCAGAGCAGAGTAGAGGGCGAATGGATGTTATCAATTGATTCTTCAGTCTTTGCAAAGTTTCAGGAGCTCTTAAGCTATCAGACGAAAATGTCCCCACTCCCTCCTCCCTTCATGTTTTAAAACGGCAGGCTGTCTCTGCAGACAAGAGAGATTTTCTCCACTGATGTCTAAAGCAGACACTGTTCAGTTCCGGTATTTCAGGGAATATCTCACTAAAATGCAAAGATAGAAAAATGCTGATGAATGTATGGCCTCACCAGTCTGTGCCAGTGAGTTAAAATACACTGTCAGCTGTTCACAAAACAAAATAGCTGTTCACAGTCATGTATTTAACGTAGTATAGTATGAATAAGATATTGTACAATGCTTGCAGTGACAGGCTCTTTCTCCCATGGAGGTGTGTGTGTTTGTTTTTTTTGTAAAGCCTGATCTAATTTACTGTCTAACCACGTGTTACACAAATCGACAACTGAAGAAACGTCTCTTGCATTCCACATTACTCTAAATTATTTGAATTTTCTTCTGCTCACTGTATTCACCCATATTTCCCTAAAAATGAGTAATGATACTATCGTGCCATAGGTGGAAAAAAACTTTACAAGAAAGAGGCAACTGAAATAATTATTAAGAGACTGATGAACTTTGCTTTAGTTTACATCCATTTATTCCCTGTGTGGTAGGTACACTGGTCTATGGAAAACCTTAGCCCATTCACTTCTCGTAGTTTTTCTAACTCTTCAGTCAACAAAAAGCAGCCCACACTCCTGAGCCCTATTTGGAATATGGCTTTGTAAGGCAGTGTTAACAGTTTTATCCGCTCTGTTGTTAAGACAGGATCCTGATCCTCAATATCAATTCGGAGTGAAGTCCGTCATTCTTAGGTTTTCTTGTGCTGCTTAACACAGAACTATTGGGAACAGATTACAAAGTTTAAGTAAACAAAGGAACAGATAAATGCACATAAAATTTTTCAAAACTCTTGAAATGGCTACTAATCATTAATAGCAATTCCTTGCTGCTCTTGAAAATCTCACTATAAAGCAGGTACCACAAAGGGTTTCCACATTCACTGTTTGGCTGTCACATTTTTCTTCGGGATGTGAGCTCTTTGTACAAATGTGAAGGAGATTTACTAGGTTATTTCATCAAGTCCATGCCAGCACATGAGTACTTCAACCTCTAGTTTCTGGACTGAATTGCAGAGATCAGGCTTGAGCACACGCTTTGCCCCTGAAATCAGTGTGCTCCATGCAGGGACTTCGAGACACCTCTGAAAGGTGAACTGAAGGAACAGAGACCAGAGGTGTTTTTGAAATGCCATCTGTCCCCAAAGCGGGGGACCACTTGTTTGGACAAATACAACGGGAATTTCTCTCACAGTATTCCCCATCTTTTTCAATACTGAGCAAGGATACTGATGTAGCATGGAAGAGCATACGTCTCCTTTCCTTATTGCCCTTCTTGCTACAAATCCATCCCGTTTTCCATTAGCCTGTTATTTGCACTCAGACTTCATCTAAATTATTGATGTGTAGCCGATAACACTTCCAAGCTTGCGCTTAATGAGAAACGGATTTAAATAACGCTTTCTCTGTTTCTGTGGTGTATGAATTCTTCCTCTGAGAACTGAAGGAGTTTTAGTGGGTTGTTTCATCCAATTCTTTGTCAGGACAAGACTACCTTTGTCCCTTAATTCAGAGTAGGTTATGTAGAGTAGCAAGTAAGGAACTTATCCACTACACTAAAAAATATGGATGAAAGGTAATGAATGACACAGCCATTTTCAGTCATGCCTAAATTTGTCCCACTAAAAATATAAAATAAAAACTAGTAATGCACCAATAGTTGGCTATTTTAATGGGTCACACTGCTGCAGATTTCTAATCCTTTACAGAATAATTTTTAACATAGACTTAGAAGAAAAAATACCAGCACAACTTTTCTGACCATCTCAACAAAAACAGCATTCTGGAACTGTTGAGGGCTTAAGGTTAAAGTCTTCCGCACTGTATTGCTGTCTGTCTCTGTTTATCCAACACCTAGCCCTGACACCAAAAAAAATCCATTGCATAAATCCAGGTGACAATCTCTGTGGTAATATATTCCCCACCACCTGACTAAGTCCAGAGAGGGGAATCAAGCCATAGTATTGTCTGGCTGGCAGTCCTTAAACATCACAAAAAAGTATCTGTGGATTTAGACTGCATTTATCTGGGGGAAGAACAATACCCATATGTTTACCAGATGACTACAGAGCTGGGTTGATTGAGTCAAAGTTCAAGGCCACAACAAAGGATAACTTGTTTCTTCAGAACTGGCTTTGGTTAGATTGCTGTTTACAAAGGAATTTTTTTTAAATGAATATTCCATAATATGTCAGAGGATCACCATTCATTGTTATCTTTTTATTTATTTTTCAGATATGTTCTCTTAAACGCAATTGTTTTAAAAGCTATTTTCATTAAGGATTTATTTCCATTACAGTGAATCACAGTTGGAATTATAGCATATGTAGTTGTCTTAATTCTGAAGTCAGAAAACTGAAAATTAATTCTGAATAGAAATGTTAGGGAATGTGTGTGCTCACTCTCATAGTCTCACTCTGTATACATATACACCTACACACGCACACATAGGCATAAGGTAAAAAGAAATAATAATAAATTAATACGCATGCACACACACATCTATACCTGTGCATATATTATTAGTAAGTGTATATAAGTAGTGACATTTATATGTATAAAGATATGTCTGTATGAGTGTGTGCACGCATAAAATTCCAGTTTCTTCTTCTTCATCCACTAAGTTACTTAAAGTTGGAAGGGAAGGGGCAGAAAGATCTTAGTTTTGCTTTGTTTTTCACATCTGAAATGTTCTGCATCACGGGTTGAAAAATTCTGCATCATAAGATCCTTAAACAAAGTGTTAACATTCTTTTATCTTGCAAGCCTTTCTCTAAAGCACAGTAAATATTATCTATAGTGAAAATATTAGAGACTTTTGACAATTTTCCCTGATTAATGTGTGCTGTGTACATCCAAGAAATAGTAGTGGTCTGGACTCTGAACATATTTCTTTTGTGTTTATATAAATGGAAATAATGCAAATAAAAATCTCCTTTATTCTTCTAGGCAGGCTACTTACACCTTGAGTTTAATGGAGCTACCCTGCACCTTGAATAGGCAAGGAAAGACAAGCGGTAGGCAGGGAACAGGTCCAAAAATTTTCTGTTGATCTGAAGAGTATTACAGGCCGAGAAATAACTTTTCCCACAGAGGTGGATGGATACAGCATAGAATCCTGTGTTTCCATGGATCAAATGGCTTCCGAGGTCTGCACCTGGAGTGACTTGCTGAAGGAAATATCTTTCCCAAAGAGAATAATAAACTTGCAGAAACTGGAAGGCTTGCTGTATCGTAAATGTTCACATTGGTAACTTTGCACTACCAAAGGTTTAATTAAATAATTGTTTTTCTTTGGAGTAGAATCTTTTAGTTGGTTAAAATAAGATTTAGTTAAAAATGAAATTATAATTCATTATCTAATGCAAATAATCTAAAAAGCTGGCTGGAAAGGGGCTGAGAAAACCCTCTAAGTTTGAGAAAGCCAGTTTGGTGACACTCATAAAATACTCAGATTCTGTTGCAAAGTCACAACATGTTGCTGGAGAAGTATCTAGATGTCTGAGTGATGAAGGGATCAAAGTATTTGCCATTTGCAATATTGTATTTATGTATCTCTGTTGGTATGAAAGGCACCTATTCCAGTTCAGTGGAGCGACAAATATCACAAAAATGCATGATTTTCTAACATTACAACAGCAAAAGCCCCACTAAATAGTGTAGACTAAAAGAAACACAATCCAAGTGATATTAAAATCGTTATTTCTTGGAACATGGGAAATTTAATCAGATATTGGGACTTTTAAATGTTATTTTTTAGCCAGAAGAGTAGCAAAATCCTGTAGCAGGCTGTCCAGAGATATAGTGGGATCTCTGTCTTCGGAGGTGTTTGGCAACCTGCCCTGATTAGACCTGCTTTGAGCAGGGAGTTGCACTAGGTGACCTCTGGAGAACCCTTCCAGCCTGACCTAGCCTATGGTTCTGTGATTGCATGATTCTGATGAACGATCAGAAGGTTTTCAAACCAAACTAAAATAATGAATTCATATTCTTGCCTCTCCTGTGTTGTTCAGGCTGTTGATGTACAGTGGAAATTTTAAGAGTTTTATTCATGACAGTGCCACAGGTTTTGTTGCCTTCTCCAGTTATCTGCACCCCTCTGCTGTGTCATCACCACATTGGACACATGCATCCTTTTGTGTTCTGGGCTCTCAGTAGAATCCTGTTTTTAAGTCTAATAATCAGTAAAGGGTTTGTCAGCTTTTACTTCATGAACATAAGACCTAACATTGGTCGTTTCTGAAATATGTGGACTTTGTTGTAAATAAATAATTCTGTCTGCCACAGGACACGTCAGATTTTCTACAATTCTTTATATATATTGCAGACAATATTCAGATACTGATAGTTACTTGAAGTAGGATTAATTAATCTTTCAAGATTAATTCTGAATGGAGAAAGTAAATAAACAATAAAAATGCTGTTCAGAGTCCATGCACGTGAGAAGAAAAAAAATGACTAAAGTTGGAGAAATTGGAAAACAAATATTCTTTGTCTGATTTGAAAGTGCACAGGCACTGCAGTGAAATATCACTCCCAATATATCTCAATACCAACTTTCAAAAACGTGTACACCCACGCATGTACAATATATATGCTTATACATACACACACACAAATGCATAGGTAAACAATGAGCTTTATCACCATAACTGTCCTTCTGGGATAATTGGGAGTGTGTAAATGACCAAATATCAAATGAATCATTAACAAGATTCCCTAGTAGTTCGTTTTCCTACTCTTTTGTTCTCCTGCAAATTTTCTTTCACTTCTTGGAAAGCAGGATCCACAATCTTAAGTACACTGTATCTTTTCAAGTCTATGAGATTGGAAATAGCATTTCACTACTACATGAAAAAAAATCATTTGCAGGAAAAAATATCATCAGGACCGTAAGAGGAAACTATGAGGGGAACAAAAGCCAGCAAAAACTTACTTTGGAGACAAGTCCTACTATTGACAAAATGCCCAAGCAATGAGATGTGTATGATACTTCTATGCCATTTTAACATATAACATCTGTTGAATTTCTTTGATCTAATTACACCTGGTTTGCCTCCTTCTATGCTTTGAGTGTTGGGAGTTTTACCCAAGAAAGAAGCAGAAGTCCAACCTTGCAATAGGAACTTCCAAGTAATATATTTATTCTGTTATACCAGAATTTTTTTTATTTTTGGAATCCAATGGAGCACACAAAAAGCATCAGCTGAATGATAATGGAGAAATTAAAATTATTGCAATGGATTAGCCAATATTGGCATATCTATACAGAAAAATATTGACTGATATTTTTTAACATATTAAAAATAAAGTATTCACTAAGTCAGTTAAAATCTGAATTATGTCTAGTCTTTGGTTTTGTTAAAGGTATATAAAATATATGAAAAAATCTGTCATCCAAAATATTTTTATATATTTTTATCTTCTGCCATTTAAAGAAAATGTTTCTAAAGTATAGAGAAAGATGAGAAGAATCCGTACAGACATGCACAAAATAATGAATTCCTGTGAGCATGAATAACTATAGTTAATGTTTTTGAAGATGACATTAAATCACTACTACATGCTTGCTTTATAATTAGTGATAGAATTTTCTTAAAATATATATATTTTAAATTTTTTTTTATCCTAACTGTGATTTTATTCTCTGTTGCATTATGATCACCATTAAAAGGCAGACAATGATTTTATACCAAAGAAGACAAAATATGATTTGAAAACTGTTGAAATAAGTACTGCCTTTAACAACTTTATTTTCTTTTTTTTCTCTTCTGAAACAAAGGATTCCAGCAGTCTGAACACAGTTTCCAGTTTCCTGTTTTAAAGGAAGGTTTTTTTTCATCAAAGCTTTTCCAGTATGCAAACTAATAAACCCACAATTTAAGCTGAGATGCAAAGGTCATACAAGGGAAGTACTTTCCAGGCCTCCTTTTTTCTATTTTCATGCCAACCATTTGAAACATCATACTTTTTTAGGAAGTGGTTACCCTAGTCTTCCCTTATAGTCAGCAAATCACGTCATTTGAATGAGTACGATATCCTTTCCATCTATTGCTTTCAAGAAACGTTTTCAGGAATGTTATTTTAAGCTTAGGCCTTAGCCAGGTATCACCTAATCTAATAGAAGGACAGTAGTATAGATTCGTCCATCCTAGGTCCTCCTTACAGCTGATGAAGTAAACTGTTTCAGCATATTTCAGCATGGGAAATCAATTGCCATGTTTTTAGATGAAGCTCCTGTAAAGACTGGCAAGTACATGCTTCAAAAGCCAGTTACTTGCATTGTAATTCTAATAAAAGAAATATTTAAAGCAAATGCAAGTTAAGACTAGAGTGCAAATCATTTTGCAATAATATGTCCTTTCCTTACATTCTGCTTAATTGATGAGGTATTTGCCTTATCAAAAGCTAGAAATTACATTCTCACAGTCTACTTTCAATTCTTATGTCATACCTGAAAGTCTACTTAGCTTCAGTATGTGCTTTATAATTGAAACATACTTCTGAAATTTTTGTTATTACTAAAGTCATATTTATAAGTATATATTAATTATTATAAGATGAATAGAAGCTTGAGAGATAATTCTGTCAATCTGATTGTCTAACACTACAGCAATAATTTTTCAGACCTGTTCTGTATACACAGATTAAATTATGTAGTTCAAAAAGAAAAATCCATATGCATATTTTATTTTATTTTTGCAGTTTTCAGTTCTTAATGACCTCAAGACAGGATATTTTGAGGGGATTAATGATCTCCTGGAAGATGTTCATTGCCCAAGGTATAAAGATTTAGGCTAGTCATTAACCCTGGGGAAATATTTTGTACTTCGATCATTGCTGTCAAATTGCTTAATATATTCAGACTCTAAATAAGTGGTTAAAGACTGATAAAGCAAATGTCAAACTTGAAGCGTCTGAAAAGATTCACATTAAAACAACCTCTTAGGAAAAAAAGAATATCTTTAGAATATCACAGAATCACAGAATCACAGAAGCACAGAATGGTAGGGGTTGGAAGGGACCTCTGTGGGTCATCTAGTCCAATCCTCCTGCCAAACCAGGGTCACCTACCGCAGGCAGCACAGGACCTTGTCCAGGCAGGTCTTGAATATCTCCAGAGAAGAAGACTCCACAACCTCCCTGGGCAGCCTGTTCCAGTGCTCCGTCACCCTCAGAGGGAAGAAGTTCTTCCTCATGTTCAGACGGAACGTCCTATACTTCAGTTTGTGCGCATTGCTCCTTGTCCTGTCACTGGGCACTACTGAAAAGAGTTTGGCCCCATCCTCCTGACACCCACCCTTCAGATATTTGTAAGTATATATTAGGTCCCCTCGCAGCCTTCTCTTCTTCAGGCTGAACAAGCCCAGTTCCCTCAGCCTCTCCTCATAGGAGAGATGCTCCAGTCCCCTCACCATCCTCGTAGCCCTCCGCTGGACTCTTTCCAGTAGCTCCTCATCTATCTTGAAGTGGGGAGCCCAGAACTGGACACAGTACTCCAGATGGGGCCTCACTAGGGCATTGTAGAGGGGAGGGAGAACCTCTCTCGACCTACTGGCCACACTCCTCCTAATGCACCCCAGAATGCCACTGGCCTTCTTGGCAGCCAGGGCACACTGCTGGCTCATGGTTAACCTGTCGTCCACCAGGACACCTAGGTCCCTCTCCACAGAGCCGCTCTCCAGCAAGTCCACCCCAAGCCTGTACTGGTGCATGGGATTGTTCCTCCCCAGGTGCAGGACCCTGCACTTGCCCGTGTTGAACCTCATCAGGTTCCTCTGCGTCCAGTTCTCCAGCCTGTCCAGGTCTCACTGAATGGCAGCACAGCCTGACAGTGTATCAGCCACTCCTCCCAGTTTGGTATCATCAGCAAGCTTGCTGAGGGTACATTCTAACTCTTCATCTAGGCCATTGATGAAGAATTTAAACAAGACTGGGCCCAGTACTGACCCTTGGGGGACACCACTAGTTACAGGCCTCCAACTAGACTCAACACCACTAATGACAACCCTCTGAGTTCTGCCATTCAGCCAGTTCTCAATCCACCTCACCGACCACTCATCCAGCCCACACTTCTTCAGCTTCCCTAGGAGGATGTTACGGGAGACAGTGTCAAAAGCCTTGCTGAAGTCGAGGTAGACGACACCCACGGCTCTCCCTTCATCTACTCAGCCAGTCATGCCATTGTAGAAAGCTATCAGATTGGTTAGGCATGATTTCCCCTTGGTGAATCCATGTTGACTACTCCTGATAGCCTTCTTTTCCTCCACTTGCTTGTTGATGACCTCCAGGACAAGCTGCTCCATCACCTTTCCCGGGATGGAGGTGAGGCTGACCGGCCTGTAGTTCCCTGGGTCCTCCTTCTTGCCCTTTTTGAAGACTGGAGTGACATTTGCCTTTCTCCAGTCCTCGGGCACCTCTCCTGTCCTCCAAGACCTCTCAAAGATGATGGAGAGTGGCTCAGCAATGACATCCGCCAGCTCCCTCAGCACTCGTGGGTGTATTCTATCAGGGACCATGGATTTGTGGACATCCAGATCACTTAAGCGATCCCTTACACAGTCCTCCTCGACCAAGGGAAGATCATCCTCTCTGTGGGCTTCCTTTCTTACCTCCAGGGCCTGGGATTCCTGAGAGCCTGACTTGGCACTGCAGACTGAAGCACAGAAGGCAGTCAGTAGCTCTGCCTTCTCTGCATCCTCCGTCACCAGGACAGCCGCCACATTCAGCAGCGGCCCCACGTTGTCCCTAGCCTTCCTTTTACTGCTGATGTAGTTGAGAAGCCCTTCTTGTTGTTTTTGACATCCCTTGCCATCTTCAATTCCAGCTGGTCTTTGGCCTTCCTTGTTGCATCCCTACACACTCTGACCACATTCCTGTACTCTTCACAAGTGGCCTGCCCCTCTTTCCACATTCCATGGACCTTTCTCTTCTGTCTGAGCTCCGCTAGAAGCTCCTTGTTCAACCATGCAGGTCTCCTGCCTCCTTTGCTAGATTTCTTTCTCAGGGGGATGCACCGCTCCTGAGCATAGAGGAAGTGACGTTTAAACAGCGACCAGCAGTCTCGAACCCCCGCCTTTAAGTGTTTTTTTTCCTTTTTCTCTGACCTACTTTTCTCCTGCGCTTGTCCTCTGAAGTCCTTCAGTAATCAGGCTGTATATCTATCTAAAGCCCATCAGCAAAGTTTTGGCCTTTGGCTGAAAAACTTGAAATTGCAGTACTGTAATGTAGCCCACTGAAAGGCAAATAAGCATTCATGTGAACTGAACAATTCTCTTTATATATATATATATATACATGGGCATATACACACATTGGTCCCCATAAGTGCATGAAAATACACAAGCACACCTATAAAATTTTTGCTGAGACTGCTGACACAGCATAACATATTTAGACTAGGACTTCATTAAGGGTAAAGAATGGAAAATCTTACTTTGTATCTCTGATTTACATTGATCTGTCTGTGATAACTTTATAAGAACTTGTAAACTGAATAAAATATTTGGTTTTCACTAGGGTTTTCTTGTCATGCTAAGTAAAACAAATGGAGTATAATAAGAATTTTCCATTTAATTTCCTCCTTACTTTGAAAGAATTCAAACCTGGTGACTTGAGCCTTTTCTAATCTGTGATATACTTTGGAACTTTTTGTCCACATAACATCAAGCTTCCTGTTTCTGTCTGCTAGGTTTATTGAGTTTTCAAAGGCAAGGTCAGATTTTTACACATGCAGTTATGGCAGCACCTCTTTTGGATAGAATACACTCCAACACAAGACAATAGCTGCATTGTCATCCTCATTATTAAATTTCTGCAGGAGAAAGTGAGCCTATCTTTCCTTTACAGCTAGGATACCATCAAAGCCCAGCTGGTGGAGAAGCCTCTGACTCAGATGAGCCCTGGACTGACCTGATACAGCCTTTTGCTTCTCCAGTTTACAGACTGTCCTGGTGCCTTTCAGCATATCAATCTCACCTCTTCTTAAAGAAGGAAGACAGCATAACATCACGGCTTAATAATTTGCTAGAGTCTAAGGCAGTGGAAGTTTAATTTTTACCACATTCTGTCACTGGCCAGCTATCCTGCCTGATATCAAAAAGGCTCACGTTCATTTTCAATCAACTACATGGGGCAGATTTCTTGTTAGGATCCAGTTAGATATACTTAGTATCTTTTCCAGACACTTTCAAACCATGCCTGAAGCACCAAATTTAATCTGCATTTGTAATCATGAGAACAGCAGCATTATGGTTATAATCATAACCTGTTGAAAGAGAAAATACCAATCAGCTTGAAGGCTTTTAGTGACCCCCCTGTTGATTCAATTGTCTAGTTCAGTGAGACAAGAGGAGAAAAGTGGATCACAGTGTGGGATTTATTTAAGTACTTTCTTAATTTAAAGAACTTTCTTTGTCAACTTTATTAAATCTTTGCTGATCTTGCAAGCACGTGAGATTTAAATGTATTTAGCCTGTGCTAAATTTATATTCGTTACCAGTATTTGGCAGTTTTAAAGTATTTACCCAACAGTTAGCTTGAAGTTTGTCCTCCTGTTAAATGTACCTGGGAAAACAGCCATAGCAGGCTTCATATTTGCATCTTGGAGTCTACCTGGATGTGCTGAGCTCACAAGTAGGAATATACTTAATATTTTTTTTTTATGTTAAATTATTGCAATTCATCTTGAAGTTTGAAGGCAAGCTGAGGTGACTCTCCTCAGCATCGTCATGAGGAATACATTTTCTGCTGATCATTTTCTGAACTCCAGTATCTTCAAATCACACTTTCAAGGTACTTTTGAAACCATTTTTAAGGTACCTTCTTAGAAAGTAGGACCTGGCAATTCAAGTCATGATTTGTGAGTCAGAACTGTCTTTCTTGAAAAGTGTCAGAGGTAGAGTACTAACAAGGTTTAAAAAAAAGATATCTTGTTTGTTTTTAAAGTAAGTAGACATTTATAGTACTGAATGCACATCAGGAGCACATCTGTGTCTAAAAATATCACATATACCTCTGTCAGAGAGTTTGTTTATGTCAGTAAGCTATAAAACCTGCTCTGAGATAGAAAGTCCTTAACACCAAAAGAAGTAGTTCCCTGTAGATCAAAAGTGATATGTATGCAAATACAGGCTCCCCACTTATAGCAGGGGCATCTATTTATGTGAGTCATATATGTATTATTGTGCCATGTTCTCCCTTGCATAACAATCTGAGATAATCACAGTAAGTCAAGTTAGTTAAAGTAATAGTGCATGTATCACTTAGCATGTCCTAGCCTAAAGGCTGAGAAAGTGTTAATATTCATACATAAGCGTTTTGGGGGAAGCTTAGAGTTCACCTAATCTTACAGTTCTAACATCAGGTATTCCAGAAGAAATATGAAAAAAGCCTATTACTACCCATAAAGCCTAGGACCCTATCCAAATATTTATGGTGGGATTTGGCTTATGCAATTTTCAAAAAAATACTTGTGTAATAAAGATTTGTTTTCCAAATTAACTACTAGTATTTCAAGAAGAAAGCCAAAAATCTTGAGAACAATCTACCCCCAGTTAGACATTTAAAACAGGTGGTATGAATAACCCACTGGAAGTGTTCATCTTTTTCTGTTGAGTGAACACTATACTAGGTTACATTAGATATCTAGGACAATTTTAAATTGGATGGAAACCTTTATTTTTCTAAAATGTAAGGATAAATGCCTTCTTTTTGAATGAAACTGGTGTCCCCGATGGATAGTAAAGGAAATTAAGGCAACTCAGAAATCCATGCATTTGTCATAGTATAAGAATGATGATTGCAAACCAAACAGAAATGTAGGTAAATTCACCAGTCTTTTTGGTAACAAGCAGATTTTGAGACAGCATTTTTTTCTTCTTTATATGAAATTTGATAGTCAGATGTTATTTACAAAGTGGATTGATATGGCCTATTTGAATGCCAGATAGAGACCTAATTTCAGTATAGACTTTTTCATGTTTAGTACTGTGGTTTCTTTGATGGGTAGAGTTTTTTTGAAACCATAACGTGGTTAAATGGGTAGTTTGATTTAAGCTGTGAGACACCTCACTGGGCAGCATATTAAAACACTGACTCGACTTACCACTGTGTGAAAAAGGTGAGCCAATCTGTGACGTAGAGGATCCAGAAAAGGCAAATGCTTCCCAATATAATTATGAATGCTGTCTGATCCGATGATTCACCAGAAAATCTTCCACCTGTTTTCTAAGGTGGTCTATTTCAGTGAGCGTTCTTTCCTGTGTTACAAAGGTGTTCTGCTGTTGCTGTTTCTGTGTGCATGTGTTGTTCAAGTTTCGTTCTAACCAAACTGGATGTCAACATAGTACCAGTTACCATCAGAAAACAGGATGATAAAGTAATAGTAATGGAAGAAACAGCAGATGTGAATGAAGTCAAATCTCCCTCGCTTTTTGATCCAGTTTTAAATATTCTCAGCTGTGTGAATTTGAGGGAAATATGCAACTTGGACAAGAATTTGCTTTTCCTGCCAGACTCCCTGCTTAGTGGTTGTGGTGGTAGTGATGACGATAGCAGGCCCAGAAGCAATGTTTCAAATACATATGCCCCCTCCTCTTCACATAATCAAAGAAAGATCTGTGTGCTGTGAGTGAAAGATATGCAGTTGATTTAGCTCCTTGCAAGACCATTTGTTTCTCTGAAGGCATTCCTTGCTTTGATCAATAGGTTATCATAAATAAAAAACAGCAATTGCACAAACAAGTCTTTTTCTTGGGAAGGAATAATGTGTCCTAAAAACTCAGCAAGCCTATAATCTCTACAATGTGGTATGGCTCCAGATCAAGGGCTGTCCTCCCTGCTATTTCCTAATGTATAGATAGTGTGGTTGGATGATTTGTGAGCTGTTTTTGTCTTTTAGGAACAGCCTGCATAGTAAAATTTTGGTAGTTTATTTTTTCCCCAACTAACCTCTTGCTTCAGCATAATAATGACAGTTTCAGTGTTCAAAGTCAATTATTTAATATTGGATAAACAAAATGTTGCATTCAAGGCAGAATTTTTTTTTTCCTAATTTGTGTAAAAAGAGTTTAAAGGATATGTCCAAGAACAGTTCAAATAAATGACAACAGTACAGACTGTTAAAGTGTTTAGAACCATACAAGTTGGGAAGTAGAGATGACCTCTCTCCTCACTAGTGGTCTAAGTAAAACACAGATAGAGAAGACACTGTCTTACATACCTTGGAAGTATGCAGAAGTAGATTTTTCCACCATTGTCCATACTATCTCTCCTTTACAGGAAAGAGTCAAATCTTATCTCATGGATTATAATTTTTCTGTGTACATAGTACACCTGATGTGAATGCAGCAACCTGGATAATGTAAAAATGTAAAAGTATTTTAGTTTGTAAGGCTGTATTGGTTGAACTGATGTAAGAGATTGGATATTTTTGAACAGTTATATGGGATAAAGTGTCTCAGAGTAACATGTCCCATGGCCACCTTACAGAAAAGGAAAACCACTTGGATTTTTGTGCCTCCCAGCCACAATTAGGATTTTTGTTTCCTAGGATGCTTGCTTCCTCTTTGCACCGTGCAATGATCTCTTGAAACTGCTTGGGGTCAGGGAAATAAATCTGAACCTGTAGTCATTAGGAAAGAAGGGTCTTAAGGTGGCGAAGGGGAGATTTCAAACAAGAATTAGATCTTGCTCACTGGATTACAATTTGCACTGTTCTTGGACATTTGAGAAATCTTTTAAGGACTCTCCTCCCAATTGACAGAATTAAGAAAACACTAGTAAAATGCGTATAGCTATAGAGTGGGTTGGCTTGCAGCAGGACAGAACTAACACAAGTGAAAAGAAAGTAAATTGGAAGGAGAAGAATAATCCACCAGGTTTAGTTCTAACTCCACTGAGATTAATGATTATTCCCCCTTCATTTTGTAATACCTGAAGATAGGAAACAACTTGTTTAAATATAATTAAATTCCTTCAACATATTCTGTCAGTAGTTAGCCTTTGCAAACCAACATAATCATGCACTTGAACAGATAAGCACCATGATTAAGATGTAGATTGTTCTTGAATTGCTACTTGAAATACGTTAAAGAAAGATACCTAAACCAGTCCTTAACTGTCTGACTTTCTTACACAGATATTTCAATTGCTGAGAAACAGATGACTAATTAGAATAGCAGGCTATTCAAATGACACAAAAAATTGCATTAAATATGAACTTCTTATTCTTGAAAATAGTTTGGATATTGATTATTCCATTATACTCCAGAACATTAATTTTTCAGAGTTTAATTAAAAGTCTGAATTCACATGGTTTGTTTAACTCCATCAAGCAGAACAGCACACAAGTAGACTATAGCTCCCATAATCAGTTAGTTTAACCTTTTAACTTCTTGAATATAAGTAGAAAGCAGGAATTATTTGCAGCAACTCTGTCAGGACACGCTGCTTAAAAATATTATGTCAAAAAAAATCAATATAGGTTTTTTTTCCTTCATAAAGAAGGCAAATTTTCTACATATATGCTGAACTAAATGGGGCTTTATACTTGCAGGAATTTCCTGAAATCATTTCAGATTCTTAGTGCTGCCAGGAATCATAAATCAGGAAGTTATCTTCTGGGAAACTATTTAGAATCATAGAATCACAGAAAGTTTTGGGTCGGAAGGGACCCCTAGAGGTCATCTAGTCCAACCCCCCCGCAGCGAGCAGGGACACCACTAACTAGATCAGGTTGCTCAGAGCCCTGTCCAACCTGGTCTTGAATGTTTCCAGGGATAGGGCCTCCACTACCTCTCTGGGCAACCCGTTCCAGTGCTTCACCACCCTCATTGTAAAGAATTTCTTCCTTACATCTAGCCCAAACCTACCCTGTTTTAGTTTAAAACCATTACCCCTTGTCCTGTCACTGCTGTCTCTACTAAAAAGATTGTCCCCATCTTTCCTATAGGCTCCCTTTAAGTACTGAAAGGCTGCAATCAGGTCTTCCCGCAGCCTTGTCTTCTCCAGGCTGAACAAGCCCAACTCTCTCAGCCTGTCCTCATAGGAGAGGTGCTCCAGCCCTCGGATCATTTTTGTAGCCCTCCTTTGGACCCACTCCAACAGTTCCATGTCCTTCTTGTGCTGAGGGCTCCAGAGCTGAATGCAGTACTCCAGGTGAGGTCTTACCAGAGCAGAGTAGAGGGGCAGAATCACCTCTCTCGACCTGTTGGCCACGCTTCTCTTGATGCAGCCCAGGACACGGTTGGCCCTCTGGGCTGCCAGCGCACATTGCCAGCTCATGTCTAGCCTTTCGTCTATCAGTATCCCCAAGTCCCTCTCAGCAGAGCTGCTCTTGATGCTTTCATCCCCCAGCCTGTATTGATACCGGCGATTATCCCAACCCAGCTGTAGGACCTTGCACTTGGCCTTGTTGAACCTCATGAGGTTGACACAGGCCCACCTCTCCAGCTTGTCCAGGTCCCTCTGGATGGCATCCCGTCCTTCTGGTGTCTCAACCGTACCACTCAGCTTGGTGTCATCTTTATTTGAAATAATCAGTCGTCATTATTTGAAATAATCAATCCATTCTGAAAGGAAATCCTAAACTTCCAGTACTTTTCAGAATAAATATGTAAAAGTTTGGTACTTTTTAAAAGGAAGGAGAAGAAATGGGGGATGGGAGCAAAGAGAATTGGTAGCTGCAACAGAATTGTCTTGTGAAGCAAAAGTCGAGAAACAACCAGCTGAGCACATAAAGACTGGTTGACAAAACAATTTAGAAAAACAACTGTTTCAGCAAAACAGCAGAAGAAAAGCTGACTGCATATATGGAGGCTAATGAAGAGAAGCAGAAAGCAGAGACTACTATTACACAAGGATTTACCAATGAAAGACCAGGGAGGTGATGTCTGAAAGAATAGAGATTTCAAAGGCACTAGCAGAAGCTGAAAGGACTCTGGAAACTTATTAGTTGTCCTTTCTATTCTCTCCCAAGTGTCAAAGAATTCTGTGACTAACTTATCATCTATATTTTACTTTTTCTTCAGAAATACTTTTGCTTCTCAGATAGAGCTTACTATCCTGCTACAATTACCCTTGGCAAAAGGACGATTATGCACTGTTTGCTTCTCTCTACTCATAAAGCACATACAAAAAGGAAAACATTTGCATCAGAAAAAGACCGCAATATAAAACTCACATGATTTTTATTTCAAGCATAATCCAAATGGTCATTACTTCCAGTAAATATTTCAGATGCTTTCTTTTTTTCTTTCACGCTTTTGTAGCTAATTAGCATAAAATTTTCTTCAATCTGAAAGTCCATATATTTAGACTACTGTTTTGGAATACAAATAGTAAAATTCTTATATCCTCTCTGTACATTATACATAGAATCACAGAATCACAGAATAGTAGGGGTTGGAAGGGACCTCTGTGGGTCATCTAGTCCAACCCCCCCGCCGAAGCAGGGTCACCTACAGCAGGCTGCACAGGACCTTGTCCAGGCGGGTCTTGAATATCTCCAGAGAAGGAGACTCCACAACCTCCCTGGGCAGCCTGTTCCAGTGCTCCGTCACCCTCAGAGAGAAGAAGTTCCTCCTCATGTTCAGACGGAACTTCCTGTGCCTCAGTTTGTGCCCATTACCCCTTGTCCTGTCACTGGGCACCACTGAAAAGAGCTTGGCCCCATCCTCCTGACACCCACCCTTCAGATATTTGTACGCATTTATAAGGTCCCCTCGCAGCCTTCTCTTCTTCAGGCTGAACAAGCCCAGTTCCCTCAACCTCTCCTCGTACTGGAGATGCTCCAGTCCCCTCACCATCCTTGTAGCCCTCCGCTGGACTCTCTCCAGTAGCTCTTCATCCTTCTTGAACTGGGGAGCCCAGAACTGGACACAGTACTCCAGATGAGGCCTCACCAGGGCAGTGTAGAGGGGAAGGAGAACCTCCCTTGTCCTGCTGGCCACACTCTTCTTGATGCACCCCAGGATCCCATTGGCCTTCTTGGCAGCCAGGGCACACTGCTGGCTCATAGTTAACCTGTCGTCCACCAGGACACCCAGGTCCCTCTCCGCAGAGCTGCTCTCCAGCAGGTCCACCCCAAGCCTGTACTGGTGCATGAGGTTGTTCCTCCCCAGGTGCAGGACCCTGCACTTGCCCTTGTTGAACCTCATCAGGTTCCTCTCTGCCCAGCTCTCCAGCCTATCCAGGTCACGCTGAATGGCAGCACAGCCTTCTGGTGTATCTACCACACCTCCCAGTTTGGTGTCGTCAGCAAACTTGCTGAGGGTACATTCTAACTCTTCATCCAGGTCGTTGATGAAGAAGTTAAACAAGACTGGGCCCAGTACTGACCCCTGAGGGACACCACTTGTCACCAGCCTCCAACTAGACTCAGCGCCGCTGATGACAACCCTCTGAGTTCTGCCATTCAGCCAGTTCTCTATCCACTTCACCGACCACTCATCCAGCCCACACTTCCTCAGCTTCCCTAGGAGGATATCATGGGAGACTGTGTCGAAAGCCTTGCTGAAGTCAAGGTAGATAACATCCACATGAAAGTATATCTTTGAAAATTCTAAGTATATTCCTGTGGAAATTTGTATGTTTATTTAGAGTAGAAAATGCAATCCAGTGAAGCTCGCCTGAAAATGGAAGAAAAAATATAATCAAAATCTCATGGTCCCATGTGGAAAGTCAAAAATATTTCTGTAAATCTTTTTTACTTAACCAACTACTGAGATAGTTATTAATTTCTTTATACCAGTTGTGAAGTGTTCAGTAAATGACAAAGATATGAAATTTATAACATCATTAAATCCTTTGGTTTTTAGAGACCCTTAGCCACTAGACTGGTCTTCTGGCATATTCTATCAAATAAGGTGAAAAATAAGTTAAATATTTGGATTTTGAAGGCAGTTTATAAGGAAGAAACATCCCTCTCATTTTACTTCCTATTTGGTTGCTATTTTCTTATTGTTGTTGTTTTGCTTTCTTTTTCTTTGCTTTGATTGAAGTCAGACTAATTAAATTTAAAAGAAATTATTTTTTAATTTGGATTATTTTTCCAGGAATTAAATTTTTTTCTTGAGTTCTTTCTGGAAGGAATGAAATAGTCTTTTACGTTTTCATTAATCAGTAGTAAAAGCTTACTCTGATGATGGCCTAGTGCAAGATGCTGGAGGAATAAACAGTTAATGAATGCAGTGATTTGATTGCACTTAATTTCAGTGAAGTAATCAACTTTTACCAATATCCCATTCTCCTCCAAGCAACACTCATGATAACCTTCCACTTTTTCTTTGGACAATGACTTCCTCAGTTTTTCAGCAAAGTTGTTGCAGTGGGAGATCTACGATCCGTGGAGAAATTCAAAGTGGTTCACCCAGCTGAACAGAAGCTATTATTTTATTCTTGATAATGACCTTGCTTAATTACAACTGAAAGCACAACCTGACTTCATAGAGCAAGCTGGTGAAAAAGCAAAATATCAGCTGTCTACCATGCCACCTGGTATCCTAAATCCTTCTAAGGCAGTTCTTTAGTCTGGGGAATACTAGAGAGTAAGTGTTTGCTGCTTTGGCTCCTAACCTCATCCTATCCAGAAACAGTCAAGTGTGTCATTTCTTATAATACCGAATTTCCCTGTGGTACTTGGTGAAGCAAAACATCTAACGCTGCTGTCCTGTCTTCAAGAGATGACAAGGACAAATTAACATGCCCTTCCAGTCAAGCTGAACTCAGATAGCTGTTGCCAAGGAAATGTCCCCTCGTCATTAGAACCTGAACATGAGAAGGAGGATGGGACTCAATTGCATTTCCCACCTAGTACAAAGCCATAGAAAGCTGATGGGGAAATGCCAAATGCCAGCAGGCAGTATCCAGCTTATACATCCTTTATGTTAAGCATAAATAGCACCACCTTGTGTTCTCAGTTGTACCATTTGTAAGACTGTCCTACTGTAAATCATTCCCATACACTCTGTTCTGCAGTAATTAAAACAATGCTCTTTGCTGTGCCCCTGGGTTAATATAATTTGTTTTATTCACAGCCTAAGTCATTTGCCTCCCTGCAGCACACCGCTATATTATGTCTACGCAACAGTGTTGAGGGAACAAGTGGAGTACATTTCAAGGTGTACATAAATCCAGTTCAGGTTATTTCAAATGAAATAATAAGGTAAGTGCTATTTGCTTCACTCCCATAGGGAAAACTCACAGGAAGATAGAGAAGGATTCAGGAAAATCAAAGCTTTGCTTCAGATTCCTTCATGTCGAAAAAGTGGGAGGGAGAAGTAAAAAGACAGGGGATAAGGAACTGGGCACTCTGGAAATGTTATAAAGGACAGAGCCATGTCCACCATGGGAATCCCAATCCCTGTTTTGAGGGTGGGTACCGATATCACACCTGTCTCTCCAAGCTGATTAAAGTCATGAAGTCCAGTTATTAGCATTGACACTTCCAAAAGTCAGAGGAAATTTTTAAAGGACTCGGAAAGGACGTATCTTAGAAATCAAACAGGACAGAAAAAGCCACAAGCCATCAGGTCCAGTTCATCTAGAGAAGGATAAGAATAGGGCAAGTATATGTGATGGTACTATCCTCCCAGCTTCTGACAATTTTCCATTTAGAGTTTCCTAAGTATGTTATGGTTCTTCTACTTAGTAATATGGAGATAGCAGTTCTTCCAAATATTCCAAGTACTTTACAGATCTTCCTGTGGCAATGAAATCCATCTCTTAATTTCGGACTTGGCTTTCACTGTCTTAATTTAATGGTCACTTGCTCTTTTAGTGGAAGAGGCAGCAAGTAGTTACTCCCTATCATCCTCCATGCCACTGATGATTTCTGTAGAATTCCTAGTGATCTCTTTCCCAGGCTGGAAAGTCCCAGCTTATTTAATCAGCCACCATAAAGAAGCTGTTGTTAAGGACCTTTGATCATCTTTGTTGATCATGAATTTATACAGCTGCATAGTAATCTTTTCTGGTTTGTTCTCTATCCCTTTCCTAACAATTTGTAACATTTGATTTGATTTTTTGACTGCTGCTAAGCACTGAGCTATTTTCATGCAGTCATTTGTCATGACTCCACACACTACATGTTTGTCAGCATAGAGTTCATTATTTTATCTAAGAAAATATGACTGTTTCTCCCCACTTCTATAACTTTACTTATACTTACACGGAATACCATCTGCCATTTTACTGCCAAGTCATTCATTCTGCAAAGGTCCTTTTGAAATTTGTCACGGTTGTCTTTCAACCTTATTACTTTGAGAAACCTTGTTTAATCAGGTTTAATTTGGGTAAGAGAAGTTTTCATGGCATTTTTCAAGCAATGGAGTTTAGAGTTGAGTGGACACTGAAGACAGTATGGAAGCTAAGAACCATGCAGAAATGGGATCTGTTGTGGTCATAAGCCACAGAAACTAGCACAACAGACAGTCTTGGTATCAGAGAATATATAGCTTGTCCCCTTTGTTTGGTTCCCTCTGTGTTACAAGAAACTGGACTCTTCAGCTAACAAAGTATTTAACTGATGCTCTGTATTCTAGGAATGACTTGTTGGAATGTACTCTGAATATTGGACAAGAGCTTAGCAACAGTGCTGCAATGGACTTGTATGTTTTGTCTCAGAAAGACCAAGAACCTCAGACCTTTGGTTAGAAAGAAGCAAAAACGATATATACATCTCTAGCATGAAAGCCATTTTGAGAAAAAGAAAAAAAAATAGAGGGCAATAATTTGCTCAAGACTATATGTATTCTTAGTATTGCTCAAATTCACCCACTAGTTTCATCTAAGTTATTTTGCCCCATGATAATATATCCCATGAATAGAATCGCATGATTACAAGTATTGGAAGGGGTCTCTGGATTATTCAGTATAATCTTTCATTTTTGAGGTACTGAACTGTTTTATCTTTCTACTTTCAGTCTTTGAAGAGTGTTTGCTACCCTGCTCAGTTGTGAACAGGATAATGATAGTTATAAAATAATTTACTTTATGCTGAACTAGTATATTCCCTGTTGTTTCTTTATGAAGAAGAAGACATCTAAGGAAGTAATTAAACAGATCTTTATTGAGATAAGTTTCACCACTTTGGAGAAATGTAAATAATGAGGTTTAACTGAGGAGAGGATTCACTAATAGTAATCAACAGAGATGAGTTACATATCTAGATCAGTAGGGCCCTAGAACCTTCATGAACAAATGTTTCATAGTACTTCCATAGTCTACATTTATTTAGTGAGAAGATTTCGGTGCTATGGTGACACAGTCACTTCACTGTCTTGCAAAAATTATGGAAAACAACCATAACTAACATCAAGAAAACATTTTTTCCCAGGCAGCATAGAGAGAATTACCTCTCACATATGAGTCACCATTTCCTATATCTTTTCAAACAGTGCCTCTTTGTTAGTGACTAATTGGAAGAACAATAGTGAGCATACAAAATATTCCGAGAAAGATAATGAAAACACTGGATTCTGATTTTTCAATTAAAAATGTAGCAATTCATCATTTAGCATCATTAGTGGCTGATAACTGAGACTGTGTCTATAATACCCGTTTGAGGTTTTATTGTGTTTCAGTCAACATAAAGCATAGGTTAACAGTAATAGCTGTCTGTATTAAAATTTAGATACTGCCTGTTGAAAATGGATAGTAATTTTGTGATTATTCATATTTTTAAACATTCTGTATTGCACTAATTTAGTATGCAAAATTAAATTAGAGTTCGTGGAACATATGGATTTTTTTCTTTTTTATATTTATTTGTGGCAGTGATGAATGGCAGATAATAATGAAGTTTAATAATTAAAATTACTTTTATTATTCTGTTTATCAATTTATTCTTTCTGCAGTCTCTTGCAATTTGGCCACATGATTAGCAACAAATTTTGCACAGCAGCACCTTCTAATAGAACGCAGCATGGAAAAATTTCCATGCAGATTCCATCTCTGTCTATACACTACTAATCCCTTGATTGCTACTGGGGAAAATAATCAGATCGCTGTTGTGTTCCTGATGCACTGAGCATTCATAAAGATAATAACAAGATTCAGTCCGTTCAGAGACTCAGGATATGCACCCGCTCTTTGGCCTAACTGAAAAGGGCCCCACTAGGAGCCTGGTTAGTCATTCACTGAAGATTTGTCATGATTAATGCAGCTTCATTTGTAGACTCTATCTACTTACAGTGGAAATATGGTGTTGTAGTGGGTTAACCTTGTCTGGCTGCCAGGCGCCCATCAAGCCATTCTCTCACTCCCCCTCCTCAGCAGGACATGGAGAGAAAATAAGCTGAAAAATCTTGTGGGTTGAGAGAAGGACAGGGCGATAGCTCACCAAGTACCATCAAGGGCAAAACAATCTTGACTTGGAGAAGAATAATTTAATTTATTGCCAATTAATAATAAAGTAAGATAGTGAGAAATAAAAAGAAAATTTAAAACTCTTTCCCCCTACCCTCCTTCTTCCCAGGCTCAACTTCACTCTTGACTCTTCTACCTCCTGCCCCCTGAGTGGTGCAAGGGAATAGGGAAAGCAGATTGTGGTCGGTTTATAATGCTTAGTCTCTGCAGCCCCTTCCTCCTCATGCTGTTCCCCTGCTCCAGCATGGGTCCTTCCCACAGGCTACAGTACTTCAAGAACTGCTCCAGCATGGATCCTCTTCATGGGGTACAGTTCTACAGAATGGACTGCTCTAACATGGGTCCCCTATGGGCTGCAACTCCTGTCAGAAAGCCTGCTCCAACATGGGCTCTCCAAGGGCTGCAGTTTTATTCAGGTCTCATTCACCTGCTCCAGCATAGGGTCCTCCATGGGTTGCAGGTGGATATCTGTTCCACCGTGGTCCTCCATGGGCTGTAGGGGGACAACCTGCTTCACCATGGTCTTTTCCATGGGCTGCAGGAGAATCTCTACTGTGGCTCCTGGAGCACCTCCTCCCCCTTCTTCCTTGAGTTTCGCTCAAATTTTCTTGTTTCTTAAGCAGTGGTGCAGCATTTTCTACCCTTTCTTAAATATCACAGAGATGCCACCGGTGTTGCTGACTGACTGACTCAGCTTTGGGCAGTATTGGGTCCCTTTTGGAGCTGTCTGGAAGTGGCTCTGTTCAACATGGAGGCAGCTCCTGGTCCCTTCTCCCAGAGGCTGTCCCTGCAGCCCCCCTGGTACAAAAATCTTGCCACATAAACCTAATACAGGCGTCAAAGTAGCCAGCCAGCCAGGAGACTTCTCAACAGGAGTTGAGAAGGCGGCAATGCATTTCCACAGACTTCTCATTTGCCGGTCACTGGGACCCAGCTGACCCCTCAACAGATACAGCTTAATGAAGCGCTGGAGTAATGTAAAGTTCTTTATGCATTCCTATCAGTACACAATACAGGTATGGAAGCTCTACCTGTTTAGATGGTTCAGTACAGTTCAAGTTTGTTGTTATCTATAGCTGTCATTATAGAAAACAAGGACTTGACTAGGCATCTCCCATCTGCTTTGGCTGCTGGGTCAAAACAGCTCAGAGGATTTATCTGCTCACCTGGAAATAGCTACAGGCAGAAGTCCACAGCAAGGTGCACCCTTCCTTGGTCTTGCTCTGAAATGAAATACCTGAACTCTCCTGTTTTTATGACTCACAGAGATCAGCATAGCCTTAAATATAAACATATTTTCAGAGGCTTCCGAACTGGATTTTACAAAGCAGTAATTTCAGATTGCATTGACCTAAAAATATGGAATTCCTGTGGACCAGAGTTTAATTTGTCTTAAGCTTCCTTTTTACTGTACAGTCTACATGAGGAAATAGAAGGAGAAGGGATTTAATGAACTTGTATATTACATTTGTACATGTTTAATGGTCTTTTAAATATCTAGCCTGATAGAAAGAGACCTTGGTGTAAACAAGATTCTGCTTTGCTGTATTTTTCATCTTACATCGAAAAATAGCTACAGGGTAGGCTTTGAAAAGCTTTTAGGGATGGATTCTTTCTGTTCTTGCTGATGGTAGAACTCCCATTGACATCAATACAAACGTGATTAGGCCAGTGCAGAAGAATTTAGAAAATTCCTTCTAAATGCTACAGTATGCTATTTTGCATTTAATTACACAAATGAGTCCCTTAAAATTCTGAAATCTAGAATACTAACTTCCCTTAGGGGAAAAGGAAAAAAGACTATTAGGTGTTTTCTGCAATCAGAGGACAGCAGAAACACGGCTCAAGTGAAGAATTAAAGACAATCTTTGACTTGTTAGGAGGGCAAAATTTTCATTGATGTCAGCAGCTTTTCTGCTTGAGGATAAGATGGACATCTATAGCCTGATTCAAGACCACTTAAAAGTATTACAGATATTTCAGCAGTTGCAGTAGGTTTAATGAGGCCAACTGTGAATCTAAACTTTATATATCTGACTCTAAACTCCTGGAATGACCATTTGTGTTCAGTATTTTGGGAGATATGAAGGCTAAGTAATTTGGCTTGTGATCTTAAACATCAGCTGAACCTTACACAGCTGCCTCCTGCCGCATGCCCACTCAGAATCTATAATTAGGAGTAGATTTAATGTTTCTTTTGCAAAGCAGCACCACAGTCTCTCTTACTCCATAACCAGTCCCATGTTGTCAGTAATTCAAAGGAGTTCACAGAAGGACTGAAAGATGTAAGCACTACATTTTAAAAACTGTTTATCCTTGTGCCTCTTTGCTTCTCCTTCCCTGGATTCTGTAGTCACAGGGATCCCATTGGCCAATGTCTCCCCTGGCATCAGTATAGCAGTAAAACTTTAATTCTGTTGTGGATAACTTCACACACCAGACCCAGCTTTGATACATGGTGCCATTTCATTATCTTCTTCACCAAAAAGGAGGTTGTGTAGTCTTCTTCTCTGAAGATATTTAGATTCTGCCTGGACAAGGTACTGCGCAGCCTGCTCTAGGTGAACCTGCTTTGGCAAGGGGATTGGACTAGATGATCTCCAGAGGTCCCTTCCAACCCCTACCATTCTGTGACTCAGTGATTCTGTGAAAAAGAAAGCATTCTGACACTAGCCCTCTTTTTGATCTGTCCATAGCATAAAAAGAACAGTATCCCTAAAGAAAAGCTCTGTCTGCCATGAGGCTCTTCACTGAATGCTTTGCTTCAGTCATCTGAAACAGTTATTAATTTTAAACATAAAATCTATTTTATTTTTCTGTCTTCAGAAAGTAGCAGTTTCCTCTTTCTCATTTAATTGTTGCAAATGGTACAGATATAAAAAAGATTGATGCATTACAGATTTATATGATTCTGCTAAAGATATTTTACATATATCTTCTTGTTAAATTAAAAGTAAATTGCACAGTGTTGAAATATAGGATTTTCTTTTACAGTATAATTAAAGCCAGATCTCAAATATTTGTATGGAGGATATCAGAAACACAAGTAGAAATCGAAATGTGTACCATTCCCTATGAAGACAAATGTCTTACCAAAATATGCTTTTCAAACTATCAGCATTTTAAATAACTGCAAAGGTGATCATTTTCTCTTCTGGAAGATTAGGTATTGTCCTGACACATGGCAAGAATAAATGCAAAATTCCAACTGAAACACAATAAAGGCAAATTACAAATAACTTTGTCTGCTCCAAAGAAAGGTGAAATAATAACATAATTTCTGTACTGTGACAAGTTTTTTTGTATCACAAAGCTAAATCACAATGATTAAAAAAATCATTCAGGAAATTAAAAGAAATGTTTTATTGACTTTAAGTACACAAGGAATGTGTGACAGTAATTTAATATATGAATTGAGATATACTATTTTTTTTCTGTTTATATGTATCTTACATGGAAGAGGGTACTAAAAATCTAAAATTTAAAATGTCTTGTTGCACATCCTCAGAAAAACCTTCCTTGATTTAGAATGACCTATGTCTGCTGTATTTCAATACTGTGTGAAAAAGCAGCATAAGAATTGTGTACTTGGAGAAATATTGTGAATGTCAGCATTTTGGTTTTCTTACAAATAGCAGCTCAGTAACAGCAGTAATATCATTTAGAAGTTGGAACAACTTTTTGTAATATTGAATTTTCATGAAAACTCTGACATTAACAAGTAAAATAAAGGTGACTTTGCATGCTATCTCTTGCATAAACTAGAATATCAATTATCTCTACTTTACTTAGTTGTGGATTCACTGAGAGTGTACACTGCATAAAGTTACGTTCACAAGATTTGTTTCTTAATGAAATTGCTTCCCCCAACATTCAGGTTTTTAGTATACTAAAATAACATCAGTAGAAAGCAGGAAGTCCCTGTGCATTTTGAAAACAAAAAGCTGGATTTAAAATATTTATGATTATAAAACACATATGTTGTTTTAAGACTTTCAAATATACATTAGAAAAGGGCAAATCTCTCACTATTCAGAGGTCTGCTGCAAGAAATTTTCTGGGGTTCTAATTCAGTATGACACTTCAGTCTGGGGTGATATTTTTGTCTTCTTTAAAACAAAAAAATAAATAAACAAAAAAAATCAAATAATCTTAAAAAAAAAGACCCCACTCTATATTTTGAACTGAAAGAAGGTATATTCTCAGAGATTAAAATTTAGATAATATATATTTGTTTTCAAGTTAACAACGATGAAACTTTGTAATACATTTGATAAAGCTGTAAACAAGCTTTTTCTTTTAAATCTTGTTAGACAATAGACAGGTACTAATATGAATGTTAGATATTTATAAGTCTTAACCTTTTCTGATAATAGTATTTGTGCATTTGACACTTGCCCGTATTAAACACAAACTCCTAATCCAAGTGATTTGCCCTTTAAAGAGCAACAACGACTGTGAAACTTATGCCACTGAACGCAACAGCAACCCTTCACAAGCCTGGAGCAGGATTTCTGAGGCTAGGCTGCCTTGATGTTCTGCTATGTCATTGAGATCCTAAAAAGTAAAGTTGCTTCCATCATCTGTTGATTTTTGTGTCTCTTATGAAAACATGCACAGATATTTATCAGATTAATAATTATGACTACAACTGTTCCTGAAATTTTTCAATAGTAGTAACATTTTTTTTTGACAGAGAATCTCAATACTTCTGTTTATACAGATTCAGCATTGGCTTCTGTAGGCTTCTTTTCTTCATGATATGAAACTGTCAGGTGCTAGAGCAGAATCTCCCGTGTACTTCAAGTAGTAAGAAGGAAAAAGCACCTTAAACAACAGATCTGTGTTGGAAACTACTTAGAATGCGTACTTAGGAATCTAAGTTTATTGATACATTAAAACACTGCTATGAATTAAGAAAGTATGAATGTATTAGGACCTTGGCAAATTGGGTACACAGCTACTATACACTACTTTGACAAGATTCTGAAAAAAATTTAAGCAATAATTTTATCATATAATGACATGAATTAGGGTATAAAATATCCTAACGTTAATAAGTAATAGAGCATTTGGATGATATATGGGAGTGATAACACTGAGATCTGAGACATGGCTTAAGATACATTTCTCTTATTAGTTACCATAAGGCCACAGGCACATGAGATTATTTCATGTGAGAAATGAGTGATTTTTTGTTGAAATATACAATGTTTTGTCATTAGATAGTCCCAGAACACCCATAAGGAAAAGGAATGTTGCTTCCTCCTTCTGAAAAGAAGCACTAGGATAAGAAAAAAGAGGCAAACAGAAATATAAATTGTGATATCTTAGTAGAGAAAAATGGGAATTATACAACAGCAGTTTTCAATCAGCGCAAAACCAGAATTCTATTTCTGTTCACTCTGTTCCTTTGGGCTTAATTTTAAAAATCTTCATCGAGAACCACATTTTTAAAACTATATTGAGACATATTTTTTTTCAGATATGCAGTACTGAAGAATTCCCAAAATGCACAGTATAACATTGGGAAATAAAAGCAGAGAAAGATAAGTACAAGAATTTTCTAAGGAAGTAATGACACACTGTATGAACATTTTAACTCTGCAGTAGCCTGAAGATCACCTATATAGTGCAGTAGGTATTACTGTACATACAGCAGCATGAGACAGGCAGCCATTCATTTAGATCTGTGGCATATTCAATCTTCACTGCAAAGAGGGTTATTCTTTAGGTCTTACATGTGGTTATTTGTTACCTTTAAAATGGTTGAACTTGCATGTGAGAAGGTATATCAGCATTAAACCCAGAAAGCTCTCCTTTTTTTGTAGCATTAGGAAAACATTTCTTGCTGAGAAAAGTAGACTGTCTTGTTCAGGAGCAACAATCACTATTGAAGAGGAAATAAACACAGAGGATGTTGTTGTTTCCTGATGGCTTGGGTGTCTCCATTGTATTTGTAAAATGGCATTTTTGCAATTGCCTACCTTATCTGAGAGATTCTGTGGTAAAATAGTATGTCAGATATTTAAGGAAAGAGTATTAATGAATACCAAGAAATTAGTCATGTTCATTGGTCTCACACATCAAAAGACTGCTCACATTGTTTAAGTGCCACAGTACCTCCAGAGCAGGTATCCAGCCCCAGCTGGACAATTCAGACTGAGTATATTAGGTGCCTAGGCTCTTTTTTCAATAAATAGAGCTAGACAATCAACAAAGTGTACATGACAAGTGAGGGACTACCTAAAAAGAAAAAAAAAAGGCATACAGTGCAAGAATAAATATTACTTTTTTCTTCTGTATGGTTCTGGGCTGTATATTAAGGCATCACTGCTCATTTAATTTTCAGAATCATGAGGGTGTTGTTGTTGTTATTGTTTTTTTCTTTCCTGAATGCAGTATCTAACTAAGCAGTGCTCATTCTTTAGAGACTGATAGAGACAGATTGCCCACAAAGTAAGAAACCTAAATTCCCAAACTAAACTCTTTTTGCCTGAGTTAATGTTTCTTGCACTCTCCTAAAAGGTGGTAAATATATTAGCCAAGGCAGGGTTGTCTTTGCTGTGCAATTAATACAGATAAAATAAGATCACACACTTTCATAAGACTTAAATAAAAATCAGGGAAGACAGGTAGTGACTGTGTTTACATTCAAAGTATTGCTATCTTGTTTTCTACCGAAACTAAGACATCATGAACTCAAGAAAACAAATGGCTTGAGGCTAGTCAGAGAACAAACTTCTAAGCAGGCATTCAGGGAGAGGACTAGAGAGGTTGATCATTACTTTTTATCCAAGAACAGTGAAATAGACAAGAATTACGTTGCACAAGTCATCTTTCAAAAATCAGTTTGTTTACTTGTACAAGTATATGTTAGTTTAGAGACATAAGAAAAGCTAAAAACAACTATCACATAAGTGTATAGGTCACCAGATTCTCAGAAACTAAAGGTTTTGGGTGGTCATACACTGATTTAGAGACCATTCAGAAGACTGTGTTGACTGCATTAAGAAAATAATTGCCAGACAGTAGTAGATATTTTCTTTCATATACTTCAGCTATAAAGCTAAGCAGCTCTATTCATATCATCAACCATCCCCAAATAAGAATAGAATGGTGCCAGATGATGACATGTATTTCTGAAAACTCCAACGGAGACTTGTAATATTTTGCACCTACTTAGATATCTGCCCGAAATCCAGCGCAATTCCAGTCACTGGATATCATCAGTACAGGCCAAGAATTTCTCAAACAAGCTAAAGAAGGCTAATAGATTCAGTTTCTTGAACATGGTCACTCTGCTCGAAGTGATCAAGAAGCAGCATGGCCTATTTAATCATGTGCTAGTTTCTGCCTACCCTATTTTCCTAAGGAAAGCAGGTTTATATAATCCTGCTTTGTGAAAGGTTTTGTCTGCCTATTACTTCTCCCCTAGTAACATTTGAGACTCGTAGTTCAAGAGAAATAGGAGATGCAGAAGTAGTAACACCCTACAGGAAGCCAACAAAGCATGTTACCTGGGAATTGTATCCTTTGTTCCGTTCTCCGGGCACCAGGACGCTACATGTTCTGCTTGTCTTACACAGGGGGCAGGAAGATGCAACCAGACACTAATCAGCTCATGCACATTTGCCAGCCACTCAAAGTCTGTATTTCCAAAGAAATCAATCCACAACTGACTACACATCCAGCAGGATTTCTAAATTATTAAAGAAGAAAAAAGAAAAAATAAGAACTGCGAATATTGTAGAGAGGGTGCTTGTGGTAGATAGACAGTTTTAAGGTTTGTTACGTTAGTTATAGATTATATGATTATAAGCAGGAACTAAGTCTATTGCTGCTTTATTGCACACAAAAAGCCAGAGACTGTGTGTTCTGCTGTTCACAGAAGTATGTAACTATTTTCATGGTTGTGACAGGTGTTAGAGGTGTACATCTCTGCTTACAGTATTATCACAAATAGTTCATCAGTATCAGCTTTGCACAATGACTTGCCTGCAGGTCTCAGCCTTGATTCTGCAAGTGAGGGGTTACTTCACTGATCACCCCTCTGCAAAGAATCCCCCAAAAGCCCAATTCAGATATGGTGCCAAAGGAAGGACATGTCAGACTAAGGCCATGTCACAGTTCAGATAGTGTGTGTAGCGCTGTGGCTCACAGGGTACTGCTGTAGAGGTTCCAAATTGTGTGAGACACCTCTTCAGCTCTACGGCAGTACAGAATCAGAGGAAGGGCTTAAAGTTACCTCTTCCTTTTATCTTCTGACTTGGCCGCAAATTTTGTGTTGTTCATACTACAAAACCTCAGCCCCTGTGCTAAGATTTATCAGAACTGTTTATGTTCAAGTTGGAGTCAGGGCCCTGATCAAAATTATTCAAATACAATAGTGATACTCAAGGTATTAAAATGCTGGGTGCTAATTTGGTTTTTTTAGAGTTAGCGAAAAAACATCCTCCAGAAGCGCACAGATGGGGTTAGAGTACCTTGCAGGGAGATACTGTGTGCAGGGGATCTCACCTTTGAACAAAATTGTGTTGTTCGGAGCCCTTTCTCTCCCTTGCCCCCATAACAGAGGGAGTGATACCAGAAAGGACAGGAGAGACCGAGCCTAGCAAATAGACAGACGGACATCAGGCTGACATAAGGCCTGGAATACACAAGTATTGTACAGGCAGTCACAGAAGATTTACAGCGGCACAGTTCTTGACATTGAGGAAGTTACAGTGAGCTCAGCGACTTATTTTTAATTTTCATTGCATACACCCCTTGGCCTGTGTTGTATTCATATGGTAATATGAACCAGATCACACCCTTTGGTAAGACAAAATTAAAAAAAAAAAAACAAACAGGGAACAGGGATGAGAGGATTTCACTCACACTGAATATGTAGCCTTGCTATTTGATACAAGTTTATGTGCGGATGTTGGTATGAGGAGAAGCAAATCAGGAAGATCAAAAAGATTACAATGTGGCTGCGAGGCTGAATTTAAGTCTGTCTAATAAAAAAAAACCTCATTGGCATTTGAAGAAAAATGGAGGCTTATACAAACCATATGAACACATGAGCAAGACAAATAGCGTATGGAAAAGTTGAATTTGAATCAGAATAGACAAAACTTTCAGAAATTATTCTCTGGTCAAATAGTAAGCTAATACTTTACAATTTGTTGTAAGTTTTAAGACTGATAAAAAAGTGTTTGGTGGGATCAAGACTGGAAAATACATCACACTTGCGGTCCAAGGAATATGCAACATGCATAGATTTCCAACTTGAGAGGAATAGTTGGAAATATTAGTGTAACTTTTAATGCTCTGCTTTCAAATCCAAAATCCTTTCATTAACAAAATACTCACAAAATGCTGCAATATATTGTTCATGAAAATATTTCTACATTTAACTCCAAGTGTATTTAAAACATATTTCTGGTCTGAAATAAAACTACCAATGCTATTTTCTGTTACTCTGTATTAATTTTCCACCCTTGTCATTGTAGATTTGTCCCAATATCTTCAGAGGGTCTAGTATTTTTTGTACAAAATAGGTAAAGAATATAAATTTTTCTCAAATAAAAAGAAAGGGTTTTTCTGTACAAAATGTAATTCATTTTCATAGAAGTGTTTCTTAATTTGTATCTCAAATTACAGATATATATAATCAAATAGACTCTGAATGCACAAACAAAGACGTAAATCCAAAGCAACTCCATTGAAGTCAGTGGAAATAAATTAAGGTAATATTTGTTATGAGGCAGACTGAGGCTCAAATATTGTTTAAATGTTTGCGCCCTCCACATATGTCAGGATAGCATGAGGCCTGTTGTGTTTCCTCCTCCTTTCTACTCTCCTTTTTCTCACTGTGCGGAGAGCAGCAAAATCTGTATGTTCCTTTCAGATGTTGCTCCATATTAAGGGCCAGGTCATGCCATCAATTTTTAAACACAGCTACCCACTGAGATCAATGCAGAGTGCTACTTAAAATTTGACAGTAGGGTGTGACCCTATAATGCCAAGAAATATCTCTTTACTTGACTAAAGTCTGATTCCAGTCACAACAGCAGTCTACCAGCATTAAACACCACATTTGTAACACTGCAGTGCTAATATGCTGTATCCTACTGTGTTTCCAAATGTGATCATTGCTTGTACTGTTTCAGCTACCTAAACTGCATTCTAGTTCCTATTATTTATTAAAAAAAACAACTGCAGTAATGCCACAATTGTAACCTTGGGTAAAGAACTACTGGGTGTGTAGAGCTAGACCAGTAAATGCATTGCTCACACATGCATCCTTGTGCTGTACAGTTTTATTGGTCTCTATAGGACCAACAAGATAGAGGGTAACTTGCATCCTGTCCTTTAACCACAGCTACAGGCCCTTATCCTAAAAAGATTCATGTACATCTTTAGCCACAACGTAAATAGTCTAACTAGGGCCAACAGGGCTATTCAGAATTCAGAGCATGAAGCAAAAGGATAAGGTCTTTGCAGAACTGAAGTCACACGATTTGTTTTCATAGTTTTACCCTCTTCTTTGCAGCTGTCATGCATCCTGCAGAAACACCGGTAGTTTATTAATGGTAATAGTCTCCCTCATATTCCAGCAGAAGTGATTTCAGGTCAGGTGAATATTAGAGAGGTATCGCACAAAAAAAATACAGGTAAAATGCTACAGCTGCAACTGTAGCTAGATCATTACAGGTAAGCCAGAGAAATCAATCATGCCAGCAACTGTATCAAAAAAATACAGGTAAAACGCTATAGCTGCAACTGTAGCTAGATCATTACAGGTAAGCCAGGGAAATCAATCATGCCAGCAACTGTATTCAGTATTCATCCTCTGCATTTTACAAATTTATTTTGGTTTTAGCAAGCCAGTCAAAAGCATTAATGTACCTAATATCCATTCCACTCCTCTGCCTTGTCCTCATGCATTTCCACATACAGATCAAACTTTATACAGGTAAAAAATGTTTTGATTCATTTTCCTGGTACAAGCATGACATTGCCTTTCTATGAAAGAACAGATGAAAAACATTTGCTCGGATATTGCCTTAACATGGAGGGACAGAACCAGAGAATGTAACCCAGGTACGCATTGAAAGCTTCTAGCTCCCATAGTTTAGAAGTACTCTTACAAGTGTGACGTTTTCAAAAAGGATTTTAAACCAGCTTTTCCAAGGTGCCTAAAGATTGCATTAAGTGCAAGATGTGATTTACAAAAGGGTAGAAACAGATGACATGTAATTTCCAAGTTGCTTTCAAAGTAAGACTGAGTTATGAAATGCTAAAGTCACCTCTAAAATGTGATTTAGGCTGTAGAATCAGGTAATGGATTTAAAAAATTAACCTATTAATAAAAAGGATAGGGTTCTATGTGAAAGAGGAGATTTTTTTAACACCATTTTGTGAGTTGCAGCACTTTCTGACATAAGAATACTTAGTCAGGCAACTATAATTTTCAGTGAATTAAAAATACTTTTTCAATTCTCTTCTGGCAAAATTCAGCCTTGGGACCTTCTTCCACAAAGAATGAGTGAAATCCCCTAGAGTTTAGGAACTTCCCCTAGAGTTAGTGAGTGCAAATCCTGTCCCTTGAAACATGAGATTAGGAATTTTTGGGGTCTGCATGATTGTTTTAAGTGTGGAGGATTTTTAAATGTCTTCATTTTGGTGCAGAGAGAAGAATATCTGTATATGAGGCATGCATTCCATGAAAACTAAATTCGTCTTGTAGCTAACCTCCAAACCTGATTTACTATTGCTTTTTAAATACTGAGGTATTGATTTTGGTGGAAAATAATTACTTCTGTATCACATCTAAGATCTTCGTGTTCCAAGAAGCACAAGTTCACTCTGTCAAAATGCTCTCCTCCTGTGATGATACTGCAGCAAAGAACCACATTCCCATAGCAAAAGCATTATGGACAGTTACAGGAAAATATGTTATCTGTTCCAATGACCTCAAATATCTTTCTTTAAGACAGTTTAAAATTTCTTCTTTAACCTGTCACCTTCAAACTATAATGATGATGCTTCGTAGTAAAAATGCAATACAAAATTGGGTGGGTTTTTTCAGTACATACAAGACAGTAAAAGTTTGTGCCACAGATGATGGTATTTCTGAAGCAAGCTGGTTAAGGGGAGAAATATTTATTCTATTGTCATAGACAAAGCTTGGATCTGCCCTGTTTTCCCTGGATGCAAAATAAATGTTTTTACAAAGTGCCACAAGTGTCGCTATCTTTAATGTGACATAAATTGAGGAATATACATAGGAATAACTGGAGAATTCACTCAGCCTCTGCTGCATATTTTGGATGTTCCATTTATAGCCCTGAAAATGACAAACATACCAACAGAAGGACATAAATAACACTACAGTAGAAGCTTGTGGAACACATTATGCCAACTGGCTTTCTGTACAACGCTGTATCAGCTTTACTTTCTACTTGGTAGCAGAACTCTGGTATGTAAAACAGAAGAGAGATTATATCTTCTCTGTTGCCTGTGATTCTACTAAATACTTCCATCGGTTACTGTTAATTCTTTGAAAGCTGTTTAAATTACGTGTCAAGGTCAGAGCTCCATGATACCACCTAGTACACACCGCAATTGCATAGTTCGGCTTTTTAAAGCTTCAAAAGCTGCAGGACCCAGACATCTGTAATTTGCAGCGACACAGAATCAGATGAGGTGCAATCTGACACCATGAAAATACCAACTTGTGATACAGCTCTCTGGCTTCTGAGGCTACATGAATATACAACAAGGGAACTGTCTGTAGAATTAAGCCTAAGGCAAATCATTTGCATAGTAAAGGCCCTTCAAAGCAAGACCAAAACATTCTTTCTTTGTATTGTTATGTGTGATATTGAGATTATCCATCTATTTGTAAATGCATTCATATATCATGTTGTCACTGAAAGTGTGTGATCTCAGCTGAATTCTCTGTTTTGACCATAATTCCATATTAAAATTATCCTTTATTCCCCTGACAGCAGAACTGATGTATGGTGGCAGCTACTGTCAAAAGTTTGTAAGTGTAAACATACAAATGCTAAGAGGAAAGGAAACTGTGGGGACTTTCTTCTGCACTTTTAAAGGCAGATGCTGCAGAAAAGCCAGACATCTGGATCGTCAGTGGTAACAAGCAGTCCAAAGGTGCCTGAACTGGTGTAGGGCAATGTAGATGCAAAGTTTATGCCTTACTAGAGAAGATTAAATGCATTTTATTAGCAGGATTTAACAGTCAGGGTTATGCTGAATAAACTCTGACAGTTAAATTTTGTGTAAAATAGTAAAATTACATCAGCAAGGTAGATATTTGGATCAATCTGTGGTTGCTTGGTTTAGCTGGGATCTTCACTGACATTATTTCAGTTAGAGGGAAAGTTTTAACGCTACTGATGATATTAAGCAGGCCAGCAGACACGAAAAACATTTAATGATTAATAGAATCCTAGTTTTCAGTAGAAGCAACTTACTTTGATTACCCTCTCTTGTTCTTGCTTACAACAGGGATAGTAGAACACAAAAAAAACACAAACCTTCCCATGCTGAGAAGTGTAGGTATTTTGAAGGCTGAAATTTCTTTCTTTTCTGAAAAGCACAGCCTTGAATTCTTGCCTTGTTAAAGTGCTGAGGAAAGACTGTACTTCTCTGGAAAGAAAAACAGGGCACTGATGTTCTTGGCTCCCTCCGAACTTTGTGAAGAAGAATCTTACAAAGACGTTACCAGAGCTCATTTTTCTTATCTTTGATTTTTCATAGGATGTGAATTAAATAGTTATCTCAGCTTCTGGCCTGTATAATAATGTCACCTGCTATGTTTATTCTCTCTGGCTGCAATGTGTTTGGAGAACATCTGAAATGTGCACAGCACTCAGAGAAACCTGCTACACTAAAAAATCACATCTGTACTTTTAAACTTGCTGCTGCTGTACTTAAAATTGTTCAAGTGCTGCCACAGATGAAATAAAACTGTTTTCAGAAACATTCACTTACGTGTGAATTAGACTTGATGGGAGCAAGTCTTCCCAAAATGCCTTTAGCTATCAACACTGTCGCATAATGCATCTTAAAATCTAATGAGAAACTAATGTTAGCAAGATAGCAATGTTAGCAAGCATTGTTAGTCTGGCTGCATCATAGTCTGCAGTTGAGGGATTGTACAGTTGTGGCTATCATGAACACCACTGGCAGCAATGGGTGAAAGTATCTCATCTCGGTAGGAATACCCGTAATGTATAAAAATGTTCCATTAATTTGTACTTTTAAGGAGTCAGAAACATCATAGACTTCATAAGAGCACACACACACATGCAAAACTCTTTTGAAACTATCAAATCTACTCATATGAATAATTGCTCAAAGGTGAGTAAAGGATCATGTTGTTGCCCTTTGGGACCAGGTTTCATGAAAGGCCTAGTGAGTATTTTAATAATATTAACATGTACAGTGTATGAAAAGCTTTGAATATGAGCTTACTTCTGTTGCCTGGAGGTTTTTAGAGTTACACATAGCTGCATAGCTAGACATTTCACTTTCCTTCTTGCTTCTTCTTATCTTCTACTCCTTTTTCCTGCCATATGTCATGAATGTAGTAAGAGGTCACTAAGACAACTCACTCCCAGGCTCAGATATTGGAAAGTATAGTAGATGATCAAAGCTCAGGGTCAGTGTGAGTACCTGGTTGACTTTGATCACCATCATTAGTTATGACAAGCAGGAATCCCTCTTGTCCTCTCAGAAAAGTGTTCATGCTGGTGTGTATTTATTTTGGTCTCATACTTACTATAAAAGTAGACTTGTGATTAAAACCTGCAGCATTCTGCTGGAAAACAAAACTACCTCACAGTAATGGGGGTGGAGCGCACGCACCTTAAAAATGAAAAATGCAGCATGATGCTTTTAGTCCACAAAGTCCTTGTCAAATAACCTGTCCAGAACAAATACGTGTCGCTGTCTGATAGAAGGATAAATGCAAAAGCTTTACACAGAAAGAAAATAGACAGGTCACAGTCTGGTTTTCAATTCCATTGTTCAGTTAGGTCATAGTTCTTTTTGTGCTTAGAAGTATCTTCTCATATTATTTTACATCTCTTTCTCATAAGTTTAAAAATAATTACTCCATTACAGCCTGATTTTTCAAATGGTGAAATTCTCCTGAGTTTTCAACTGTAAAACATTGGCTCATTTCCTGCAGAATGAGTATTTAATATTCTTGTAAATGAATTTTGAAATTCTGGTTGTCCTGTGTGTTTTACATGTGAGTGTCTGTATTTGTTTGGATCCCAGCCTTTTTATTTTAATATAGTTTTGTATCAATTATTTCCATAGGTGAATTATTACCACATGAGGGAAGTAGATATCATTGAGCAGTTTTACTCTTTCTGCCTTTTAATTTTAGTTCATTCTTTCATGTTCTGTGGTATCAGAAAGGATAAAGCAGAAGTGCCTTGTAGTTTTTAACATTTCCCATGTTCATTTGAATTTTCTTTCTTTGTTTTTAAATTATTTTCCTCTCTCTAATACTTTATGTTCCAAATTCAATTCTATGCAATTGCATGAAAATAACAAATGGCATGGAAATTAGGAATAGTAGATAATATGAGAAAAAAATCACAACAGGACTAGGTGGTAAGTTATCCACGAACAGTAAAAAAAATGGACTCTTCCAGTCTAGTGATTTTCTATCAGTTGTCTGATATTCCATGGGATACTTAAATAATTTTAGGAACCCACTATATAAATGTTCTGAATTACTCTTTGCAAGAATCTTCCTCTCTATCCCTCTCTCCATTCTTCCTTGTCTCTCTGCCTTTATACACACACACGCAGAAATATATGTATATGTAATAGCATATATGTGTAAGTGTATTGTATACGTGTATGTGTATATATGTGTATGTGTATATGTATATGTAGCATATATATATAGAGTACCCTTTTATATATATACACATACGTATATATGTATATGTAATAGCAGAAAAAAACTAACGTCCAGACTTTAAAATTTCCAAAGTAGCTACTCTTGGTAGTTAGGCATATTGTCTTTGTATTCCATAGTACAATTTCAGGTATTTCAGATGGGGACTGTTCACCAATGTGTTAGTTTAGTTAAGAGTTTACCACACCTATGAACGATGATATCTAACTGCACTTCCTGCTGACAACAGACTTCAATGGTCACATGACTGTTGGCCAGCTCTGAAAGTCAAAGTTTGAAATTTAGATTCCTAGACTTCGTATAGTCACCTCCACATTATATGACACAAAATATCTTGGTGTGAAATAGCAACGACAGTCCAGTGCAAACAGTCTGCTCAATCTGCTTTCACAGAATCCATTTGTTCTTTAGAGTTCAGTTCTGCTAGGGTTGCATTGAAAAGCTTGATGTTTCCTCTTCGTACTCTATTTCCATACAATACTTAAAAAGACATTGATTGACCTTCGTCCAGTGATAACCAATTTTCCTTTCCTCTTTGTTCTTCCCATGGTAAGTTACAATCTATTGCCTTCTTGCTAACTCCTTGCCCCTAAATCCTTCAAAAAACATGTTTTCCAGTTTGGAAACTTAGCAGTTCAGGTTTTATCTACCAGTTGACTCCTGAAACAAACAAAAAAAAAGAGATGGAGAAGCAACTGAGTCTGAAAAAAATCACAAAAGAACCTTCTTTTCCACCCAGGAATCACTTACATATAAACTTTGTGAGATAACACTTATTTGTTCAAACTGAAGAGAGTGTTGTGTTAAATACATTAAAGTTTTATATCTTCTGGATTTGTAAAACATAATTTGAATGATGCTTTCTATTTCCAAGTTAGCTATTCATGTACTGCAGAATGAATCATGACAGAAAATATGAGGCAGTAAATAGATTTGATTTTAGGACCATTTATAATAACTGAAAAAGAGATTACTGGCCTTCATAATTATCTTAGGCTGTTAGAGGGCTAAACATACTTATTTCTGAATAAATTCCAGCTATCTCTTGCGTAACAAATATCACTTTAATCTGGAATATACAACCTGCTTTAGTTCCTCAGAAACTTGTTTTCCTGTCATAGTTTAACTCATCGTGTTTCTTGGATATTATTTGATAGTTCTTACTTGTATTATAGTGTCAATGTAGACACTGCACAAACATGTGGTAAGGCTACCCTAGGTGAACACAGCCTAAATGGAAAAAAAGTATTAAATATCAATGCGGAAACAAAAATGACTTGCTCGCTCACAGCCACTCTGCAGCGCAGAGGTAGAGCTAAAACCAGAATCCACCTCAGCTGCCCTCTACATTCTTGCATTTAGCATCCAATCCCACCTTCCGCCTCAGTCAGCTGCATTGTAGGCATTGGCAAAGTTGGTCATGTATATGGGAACATTATAGGTGGTCTGAATTTGTTAAAAGAGTTTTCCCAATGCCAGTCTCGATTTTTAATAGGCATACAGAATATAAACTAGTGATCCTTGTTCTCCTAAATGACCACGCGTTTGCCAAACTGCTCTGAAAAAGAGCTGGAGATAACATGTCTGTTTTTCACAAAATAATCTGCTGCCACTTTAAGCTACACTTCTTTTTGTTCATTCTGTGTTAGCTGAGATCTCATTTAGTTGCAAGAACATGAGCCTAATGCACAGACATATGGATGTTTAAGGCAACATGTTATTGACAAATTCTCTAGACTGATGATTTATTACGTATATCAATGGACAATGCTTGTTCTGTCTATGAAGCCTGTTTTCTCAACTCTGCTCATCTGGGAGAGACATGCTGTGCACAAATGGATACATGGTTTGTTTTATCCAGTTGAGCCTTCTACAGTGCCACGTATTTTATTTTGATTTATGTCTGGTTTAACCCCTTCAGTCTGTTCTTTGACCTGCAGATATGCCATTCCAAACTGAATCACACTTAAACATATATGTAGCCCTCCAAGGGGAAGCGGAATACTAAGGAGAAAAACGATTCCTTAACTAGTATGCTTGTTGAGAGTTCTGGGCTTGAAAATGTATTGTTGAGCCCTGTTGGTGGAATTTTTCATGCAGATGAACATTAATAACTTCAGAGGGGCTGAATATGTAAATACTCATCAAATGGCTCACTTGAACTTGCTCTGCTGATGCTACTGAAGTCAGATCTGCTGAATTCAGTAGAATCAGGTCTCAGACTCTTAGAAATGTAAAGGGTCAAAAAGTTTGCAAAAGCTTTATAATGCTGACAAGCTGAATAGTGTTTTCCAAGAAGACTGGCATTTATGATCACCCCCAACATTTCAGGTTCATCAGATGCTATATGTCTTGAATTCCCAGAAAAAAAAGCACACTGTCATTGCCTGGAAAGAATCAGCTAATATTGTGGTAACATCTGAAACAGATGTACTATACAGGTGCTCTAGCTAAAAGCAAAATGTTTAATTCACTTTTTATAATTTATTTCTTTCTGGAACTAGGAAATTTTTCTTTCATTTTATTTCATAGCTGTTTCTTTCTATGTTATAGTGGAAAAGAGTAAGATTCTTGAGTGACATGAGATGAGATGCAGGAAGTCCTCAGGGATACTTCTTGTGAAGTCTTCTGAAATCATATCCTGGCAAGTATAAGAGATATCTCACTGTATAAGCAGGAATGAATTTACCCTTACTGCAAGCATAATTTAACATATTGAATGTAGTGCCTTGACAGCTGCCATTATGAATAATTAAATACTATAATTACAGGCTTCTCAGGCTGCACTACACAGCACTGCTTACAGTATAACCTTTTAGGTAAGTCCATCACACAGTTTTGGCTATATTTCTTATGTATGATCTTCCCCAATCTGACATTCACACGATTCTTCATGTGCAAAGTGAGGCTTCTTTTTCAGTTTTGACTTTGTGCATATTTGCAGATCTGAAGATAAAAACTTTGGCTTCAGCTAGAACCTTACTCTGGAACTGGGACATGAGGCAAATCCACTAGTGCATTGCAAAGTTTCCAACCTCCCCCAGAATTCCTACTGGGACACATCCTGTGTTGACTCCTGCAATCAACACAGTGAAAATGAAAGAATGCTGCTGTGTCTTCTCACAAACAGTAAAGGAATGTGTTTCCAGACATATACAGGCAAGTACAGGAAATAGTGAGGTCACAGCATCCCTTATATCTGCAAATCAGAAACATGATTGAAATCTTAAGTTTCAGGATTTCTTCATTCTGATTAAAATCCTAGTAATTCCAGAAACAGGGGAATAATTTTTTTGTCATATTTACAAGGCATCTTTAATTACAAAGGTGTTACTTTCAGACTTTTGCGGATTTTTTCATCATTGCTGTATTTTCTTCCCTCTCTGTAAATGAGTAATGTAAGAAATGAAAAAAAGTAACTCCTCAAACTACACATATTCAGTTCAGAGTCCTTTTGGACCAGAGGTTTCTAAATTTTAAAAACTTTCTGCTATTTCCGTTCTTGTTTCTGCAATAGTAGATCATGTGAAAAATATAATTTTTACTGGCAGTTCAAAGCTCTCACCTTACAGTGGAAAAATTGTCCAGTCAGCTGAACAAAGGAGGCTTGAATTAAGTTATAAATTCAATCATAAAAGTCCAATTTGTGATTTACCTCAGGCAACCTCTTATGGCAGGATTTATGCTGTGTAGCTCTGGAAACTTGGATATCGAAGACTATCATCACTTCTGCATATCTAAGCTGGTCTTTGCATTGGGATTCACCATGTTCTAAAACTGGTGAAATGATTCAAGCTTTAGTGGCACCTTTCCCCCTACTTTGACAGTACACAGAACCCACAGTTTGGTCTAGTTCATTGGCTTTTAGATTGCTCAAAATAAATGAAATGTGCCTAGCCGTTAAAAACCATCTCTGGGACTTTGCAAGAGAATGGTATAAAGATCTGATTACAGGACCAGGACCCAGTGATTATCATGACAATATCTTTCCGCTATTTTTGTGACTACTATTGTATGAAAGTTATGAAGTGACAGAAATAGAGGTCATTCTGTCAGAACTTTAAAATGTACAAGCTGAAGGCCCTATTTGTCACTCTTTTTTAGCTGTTGTTTTAGGACTATCTCACTTTACAGTGAATTCCTCATTTTATGAGTAGGTGTCAGCTGCAGAAGGTGGTTTAGATAGATACCAGTGCTTGTACCTTGGAGGATGTTGGAGATACGCGTACATGTGAACACACACACTCATGTATATATGTGTATGTTTATATATTAAATGAATACACAGATAAAACATATGAGTAACTAAATAATATCAAGATTGAAGTTTTCACCTATATTTCAACAAGTAGTTTACTACAATGAGTTTATAAACTTTTGATGTAGTCAGTGGTTTGAATAAAATCCTTGATATCCACAAAGACAGGAGACAAGAAACACATGATAACTGAATACTGAATGAGTTATGGACTTTGTTCATCCAAAATTAAGTTTATGTTCAATACCTTGCTCAAATCTATTATGCCTTCCACATGTAAAAATAATGAACTCTTATAAAAAATCATATTCTCCTTTTTACATTGGTTATATCTGCACACTACCAACATAAAGAATGTTTTGTCATGTATTAGAAGTCTGATTTTAAACTGAAATACACTTCAGAAAACTTGATGGTAAATAATATATTGACTATATTTTTTCAGAGAACAAGGTTACAGTTTTTCACCAATTTTCTCACAATTTCACAGTAAATTAATTATGATCTTAGTAAATTTAAATAATTCTGAGCAGTTTTATGAAATATCAGATTTTAATTTCATTTAGCATATTCTGACTGTATTTGATATTTTTTTTTTTCAGATTTCACCTGAAAATTTGGGATGACTGGAAAACTGACCCTGTGAAAGTTGATCAGTGCAGTCTGGTTGGTTCTGTATTAATGGGTTGTTCTGCTTCCTAAGAAAATATTTATAAAGACACAGTGATTTTCATGCGTTGATAAATCATATTTTTTTTTTCGAGAGGCATGCCTAATGTGTATAATTTTTACATTTAAAGGCATAAAATTTTGAAAAGGACTAATTATATCCTGCATTATCTCTTGATGACAGAGTATCAACAGCCTATTTTAAGTGACAAGCAATTTGTAGAAGAAGATTTGCCACTTCTAAATGTCAGTTAAAAATACACTCATTTTCTTTTAGATTATATATTTCAGGAAGACGTGAAGGATTGGTGCTAAAAACCACGTAAAGAATAACTATGCATTTGAAGATATGCAAAAACTAAATTTAAAAATGTTCAGGTACAGTGAGTTCTATTAAAACATCAGTAAATATTATTTCAGAATGTCACTGCAGCACATCCTTTTTGAGATAGTGGACAATAGCAGACCCTGACAATCCATGGAGTACTGGATATGGAATATTTAATGACACTCACTGTGTTATTCTGTTCTGATCATCCACTCTCAGCTATAATATAGGTAGAGACCTTCATATCTCAGAACATTCTTGGTTTTCTACTCAACACTTCTTATGTTAGAAATTCTCTGTCCCAAGGTAATATATCTAATATGAGATCACAGAATCTCATATCACATGGAATCATAGAATGTCAGGGGTTGGAAGGGACCTCTGTGGGTCACAGAATCACAGAATGCTACAGGTTGGAAGGGACCTCTGTGGGTTATATAGTCCAACACCCCTGCCGAAGCAAGGTCACCTAGAGCAGGGTGCACAGGACCTTGTCCAGCCGGGTCTTGAATATCTCCAGAGAAGGAGAATCCGCAACACCTCTGGGCAGCCTGTTCCAGTGCTCCGTCACCCTCAGAGGGAAGAAGTTCTTACTCATGTTCAGCTAGAACTTCCTATGCTTCAGTTTGTGCCCGTTGCCCCTTGTCCTGTTGCTGGTCACCACTGAAATGAGTCTGGCCTCATCCTCCTGACACCCACCCTAAAGTTATTTCTAAGCATTTATAAAGTCCGCTCGCAGCCTTCTCTTCTTCAGGATAAACAAGCCCAGCTCCCTCAGCCTTTCCGCTCATAGGAGAGATGCTCCAGTCCCCTCATCATCCTCGTAGTCCTCTGCTAGACTCTTTCAAGAAGTTTATCATTTATCTTGAAGTGGGGAGCCCAGAACTGGACACAGTACTCCAGATGGGGCCTCACCAGGGCAGAGTAGAGGAGAAGGAGAAACTCCCTTGACCTGCTGACCACGTTCTTCTTAATGCACCCCAGGATACCATTGGTCTTCTTGGCAACAAAGCCATATTGCTGGCTCATGGTCAACTTGTCCACCAGCACACCCAGGTCCCTCTCCACAGAGCTGCTTTCCAGCAGGTCTGCCCCAAGCCTGTACTGGTGCATGGGATTGTTCCTCCCCAGGTGCAGGACCCTGCACTTGTCCGTGTTGAACTTCATCAGGTTCCTCTGCAAGCAAATCTCTAGCCTGTCCAGGTCTCGCTGAATGGCAGCACAGCCTGACAGTGTATCAGCCACTCCTCCCAGTTCGGTGTCATCAGCAAACTTGCTGAGGGTACACTCTGTCCCTTCATCCAGGTCATTGATGAAGAAGCTGAATAAGAGTGGGCCCAGTACTGACCCCTGGGGGACACCACTAGTTACAGGCCTCCAACTAGACTCAACACCACTAATGACAACCCTCTGAGTTCTGCCATTCAGCCAGTTCTCAATCCACCTCACTGACCACTCATCCAGCCCACACTTCCTGAGCTTCCCTAGGAGGATGTTACAGGAGACAGTGTCAAAGACCTTGCTGAAGTCGAGGTAGAAAACATCCATGGCTCTCCCTTCATCTACCCAGCCAGTCATGCCATCATAGAAAGCTATCAGATTGGTCAGGCATGATTTCCCCTTGGTGAATCCATGCTGACTACTCCTCGTAACCTTCTTTTCCTCCACTTGCTTGATGATGGCATCCAGAATGAGCTGCTCTATCATCTTTCCCGGGATGGAGGTGAGGCCTGTAGTTCCCTGGGTCCTCCTTCTTGCCCTTTTTGAAGATTGGAGTGACATTTGCCTTTCTCCAGTCCTCGGGCACCTCTCCTGTCCTCCAAGACCTCTCAAAGATGATGGAGAGTGGCTTAGCAATGACATCTGCCAGCTCCCTCAGCACTCCTGGGTGCATTCCATCAGGGCCCATGGATGTGTGGGCATACAGATTGCTTAAGCAATCCCTCACGCAGTCTTCCTCGACCAAGGGAAGATCATCCTCCCTGCGGATTCCTCTCTTAACTCCAGGGCCTGGGATTCCTGAGGGCCTGCCTTAGCACTGAAGAGTGAAGCAAAAAAGACATTCAATAACTCTGCCTTCTCTGCATCCTCCGTCACCAGGACACCCACCTCATTCAGCAGTAGCCTCACATTATCCCTACCACCTCATTCAGCAGTAGCCTCACATTATCCCTAGTCTTCCGTTTGCTGCTGATGTACTTGAAGAAGCTTTTCTTGTCCTTAACATCCCTTGCCAGATTCAATTCCTGGTGGACCTTGTCCTTCCCCATTGCATCCCTGCATGCTTTGACAACATTCCTGTACTCTTCCCAGGTGGCCTGCCCCTCTTTCCACATTCCATGGACCTTTCTCTTCCACCTGAGCTCCGCTAGCGGTTCCTTGCTCATCCTTGTGGGTCCCCTGTCTCCTTTTCTAAGTTTCTTTCTCAGGGGGATTCACTGATCCTGAGCATGGAGGCACTAATGTTTAAACAGAGTCCAGACAGATCAACTGTTATCACTTATCAACCAGATTAGCAGGCAAACCTGTCCAACAACAAATACATGTTTTGTGTATCTTAATGTCTGTCTATTTATCTCACACTAAAAAATGCTTTGGAAATTATCTGGTTTTATTCGTAATAAAACCATAAGCACTCCATGCTTATGTCTTCGATACCTTGCAACATTTAAGATGTACGTAGATGAGAATATTTGGACAACTGAACTGCTCCCTTAATTTTCTTAGAAAAACTTAAATTCCAGCAATAAGCTATAATGCAAAAAACAAGATTTAACTGTTTCTTTCTAATATTTGGTAACTTACCCTTATTTTTTTACCTACATTTCCAATGAACGCAAATAGGTATATGATCCATAATATTTCTAAAGTACCATAAAACTGTGTTTGAAACATTTATTTTTGTAATAGAGGCACATGTGCACTTTGGGGGTTAATGATTAATTAAAATACAGACTTTCATCCCACCCCTGACAGTGATGCTGTGTTCTTTTGTCTTTGTGGTGTGTACAACTGTCTTGATGGCATACAGAATCTACACTACAGGACAGCCATAGTTCAAAGGTAATTGTAAACCCAATATCCCTCCCTCTCTGCTTTAAATATGTATTTTAAAAGAAACTGTCTAATGAATAAGGGGGTTCAAACAAAGACTAAAGAATACTTAAAAAAAAAATCTCCAGACAGCCAGAATGCATAGTCCTAATCCTAGATGATCACATCTGATAGGAGTGTGAGTCTGAGGACCTTAAGCACTCGCTTTTCTCCATCCTGAGTCGTTACAAACCTAGAGCTTTCTGATAGATTTGTCATAGTTCATTGTCACAAAAACCCTTTAGAAAACATTAACATGCTTAATTGAGTGTTTGGCAAGATTCGAATATCATTCTGGCCATTTTGCAGACCTGCTGCATAGGTAACATCATGCAGAAAATCTGTGTTAGAGTTATCTCTAACCCAGTCACTGACCCATACTGCACAGCATCTAATTCAGGCCCTTGCCATCACTTATCGTCATTGTTTTCTTGTTTGGGTTTTCCTAAAGCGTACGTATTCCTCCCTCCCAATTCAAAATCCAGACATTTTAGCATATTTTTTTAAATGAATTATCTGTTCTTGAGATTCCACCAATAATTCACCTTCATTCATCACATGAATTGGAAGTGACTTCTAATTTTTCAGTTCTGTGTCTTCTTCCTTCTGACTCTTACCACACTACTGACATTTTCTCGATGGTTTTAGTCTTATGCCCTTATCCCACAATCATCATATTTATTTCTAAACAGTTCTTTCTGTATAGGAGAAATTCCTTATTTAATGGAGTGATTTCTTTCCTCTTTGTATATCCTCTGTACATGAGCAACTACTTTACTCACTTGAAAAGTAAATTCTGTAGTCATCACGCAGCTGACCACGTGGCCCCAAGATCTTATTTAATAACAGTTTTCATTTTCCTATGAGTTTGTCTTCTTGCCTCCAATCATGCAGCCATCTTATCTAGACAAGCAGGGTCTTTATTTTGGCACATTTAGTGACTGATATGGTATAGAACCACTCTAGACTGAACTTTCTCTTCAATATAAGGGAACAAGCATAGCAAAGAAAAAAAATATATGAGAATCCTCAGCCATTCACTTTCAGTCATCCATTAAGAGTAAGGTGTGTCAGAAAGCACAATGATTGATAATGTAATTAGAACCTGAAGAATAACACTGCCTCTTTCAGTGGAACCAGTATTTTTGTCCCACATTCACAAGAAGTTAAAATATCCCCCGCTCCGAACCTTAAAATATGATGATAAATAATAGAGTACCCAGTGATAAAAAAGGAAAAAGTTAAAGTAATGAGAGTTCATAATTTGAACTGTAGAAAAGTTGAATAATCTCACTCAATTCAGGTCAGGCAACTGGCTGAAGAGATATAAATCTATATAGTGTTTGGCTTCATAAGCTTTTATTGCTGAAACAAGGTTCAGACTAAAATTATTAGCAATAATCGTAATTAAGAATGAATGTTAATTTACTATAATCTATTTTTACCTGTGTATCCAGTGTAGATTCTTTTTCTCTGTATTATTCACTTGTGCTCAATCAAGATTTGTCTGTAAGATACCGGGAAGGATGAACTATTTTCTGAAGATGACTGTCTGTCTTCGTTGACTACAGACAGATGGGGGGGATCTACATGATGAACTTTAACTAGATGTGTAATTTTGATAGAACTAATCATAGAGACAAAATCTTTCCCAAAAATAATCAGAGCATCAGATTTTTTTTTCATTTGTGCTTTCATTTGTTATGAAAAATTGTCAGTATCATTCTTTTCTCACAATAAAATTCTATGTATCTATGTAATATATATTTTAATGTGATATCACAGTATTCTATTTTTCTTCTTAACACTCTCAGCAGGAAATACTATCATCAATATTGTAGGATAAGGGATAATTGAATGTTATACATAAATGGCAAGGACAGGTATTCAGCTGCTGTTTAGGGCTAGCTTTTGACTGTATGAACATAACCATATGCAACTATTGGCCAGTTCTTTATGCCTATGTTATTTAAGCATCACTGATATTTTGAAATAATCAGCTGCTGTCAATTTTTATAGCTGTTAAGTGGATTCAGGCACCTACATTCCACTCTTTCCCCTTGTATCTAACTCCTTGGTGCTTTAGTTACTTATTGTACTTTGCAAGAGTTGCAGAAAGCTTCTTCAGCAATCAGTTTGATAGGAAGGACTTGAATTCAGAAAGAAATTACTGAATGGCATTAGCCAAATTCAAAAGGAAAGAAAAATTTCAAAAATTATTAATGAAGGGATTTCATTTGTGGGACAGATTCATAAAAGGCCACCATTTTACTCACACAGCTGATGGGAAGAGAGCAATCTAATACACAGCAACTATAATGCTTCTCAGTGTTTTACCGGAAACAAAGATGGAAAAGCAATGGCACAAAAGCCGGTTGGAGGTCATTCATTACTGGAGTATCATAGGGCTCCACACGAGGGCCAATTTTGTTTAACAGCTTCATTAATGACTTGGACAAAATGCACCCTCAGAAAGTTTGCAGATGTTACAAAATGGGTAGGAGTTGCTGATATACCAGAAGGTTGTGATGCCATTGAGGAATATGTGGGCAATCAGGAGAAATGGGCTGAAAGGAGTCTCATTACTCGTAATTCATCCCTTATGAAAGATCTCTGAGAAAATGGGCAGTAAGGATAGACAGAGCAGCGTTTACCATGGTCTAGTTTCTGGGATATTTGTTATAGGCGTTTTCTTATTAATACTACCTACATTTCAACTAAATAGACCAAGTATAGGTTTTGCCAGCTGTCCTTAAAGTACTAATTAAAGGAGCTTTTCAAGTTGTGCATTCTGAAATGAAGACATGTAATTTTCCTTCATAATAATGAGGAGATTAATATTTTTCTCTTTCATCATTCAGGTAGACAACTCACTTGAACCAGCTTTAAAGGCAATGTAGGGTTGCTTTTTGACAATTTCAAATACTTTTTTTTTAAGTTGATGATTTTTAACAACTGGGAAAATGAATATGGCATCAGAAAAAACAGCTATTTTTAAGAATTTTGGATATCTTTAAAGACAGCAATGAGGCAACTCTGTTTCTATCCGACCACTTAAAATAATAAACAGGATCTTGCTTTATGTACCAAGAAGCATAAAGAGTAGAACCTATGATTGTAGGGGCAGAATTACAATACTGCAGTTTCGTTTAAAAAGCTTAGATGGTTTTCTCTTACATTTCTTCTGTTATTTCTATATGTTATTACATTTGTATATATGGTGGTTTCACAGCAAAGGTAAGGATTGTTGCTAACTGAGGAAATTATTTGACAGCATAAAACTTCTTCCTACTACTGCTCGCAAAGTAGGCACAGCTCTTTTTCAGTTTGTTCCAACTGTAAACTGAAGGTAATTATAAGGACTGTTAATAACGATATTAAAACTTCAGACGATGAACAGTCTACCACGCTCTTAAGAAAACTGCTACAAAGATTTATTACACTTATAGCCTTTATTGTGAACAGTTATCACCTTATTTCCAGTGTAAATTTGTTTGTTTCCCCTTCCAAGATTAGGATTTGTCTTTGACTTCTACCCATCTACATGTATGAATTGTCTTCTCACTGTTTCCTTGCTGACCAAAAAATTACTTTTAAATCTTGTCTTTTATAAAATTACTGGCCCAAAATAAGGTGAAAATAAAACAAAAAATAATCAGTTTTAGTTGCAGTAACAGTTTCCCAAACCTAGATCCTTGCAAAAGGTAATAAAACAAATTGATAAAACATGTTCAAAAAAACCTTAATACAGAGTTACTGAGTATCCATTATGCATAGGACACATAGATTTTGCACTGTCACATTTTATTTAAAGAAAAGGTCCACACAATTTTAGCATGTAATGCTTATATCTTCTGCATGTCATACCCCCCCCCCCCCCGTTATTAAAAAATTTAATACGAACTACTTTCCTTCTCCTTTCTGAAGAAACCGTAAAGTCACGCAATTAGAATGTAATTGACCTAAGGTGATGGTCTTGCAAGCAGATCTGAATTATGTCATCAAGAATCCACGGGCAGAGAACACTTAGCAAAATGATGGCTGCAAGATATTTTAGGCTTTAATAAGAGGGACAAGGTTTTCAGGAAGTCTACCATGTAATTACGCAAAGCAGGAGGTGACATAGTGCATGTCAAATATGAAAATTATGATCTCAGAAGAGGTAGAAAGGTGTTTACATAGAAAAAAACAGGAGGTAGGTAGATCTAAAAATACCAGGTACATTTCATATGTTGTCACAGCTGTCTTAAAATATACATAAAGCACAGGTACAACACATTACACAACAGGGGCAGATCAGAATACTTTGTAAAGCCACATAACTCTGCTTAATGGCATTTTATTTTGGAGCTGTGATGACAAATAAAGGAATGTTGACCTCAAACTTGGCAGGTCATAGATAATACAATTGCACGTTTTTTGACCATATTTGATGTGAATTGGATAAAGGCTATGGAGGTATTACAAGAGTTCAAAAAGTTTTAAACACTTCTTTGGCACTTCATAGGGAAAAAGAACAAGAAATCATACTTAATTTACTCTGTGCCTTTAGCTGAGAACTAGGGTAAAGGGGAAAAGTTCATATGGATCCTCTCTGATTTTAAAGCATAATAAGATTTAAAATGGAATGTCTCATTGGCTCTATAAATAAGTAGATCATTCAAGGATCAATAAGATTTAGAGTCTAAACTGTTGATAATATTATGTAAATACTTTAGCATCAAACACTCCTTTTTATAGAGGACTTAATTCACAGCCTCAGATGTGTGAACAGAGAGGGGAAAGCACAGTTAAAAACATAAGGAATGAGTCTTACAGTTGATATTTGTAAACAAACACCGTGTAAATTGGAGAAAAAAAAGGAAAATGCAAGCGTGAGAAATATAGTCTTGGCTTTTCTAGGATTATGCTATAATTGGGACAGAAATGAAAACTGTTTTTAGTTTTGCAGTGTGAGTCTCAAATCAAAATATGTTCACTTGCTCCAAATTAACCCTTCTGTATTCTTTCTTGCCTATTTATCTGTGCTGTAGCTTTGTCAAAAAGGTTTGCCAAGGAAAAGGGGACTTTAGAAGCTAAGCAGACAAGCCATTTGGACATTTAAGCTATTAAAATGATAAAGAATGTTTTTATGTACTATCCAAATCTGTTGACTCTGTAAACAGCTGTAAACTTTGAGAGAATGTGTTTTCCACTGTGATTTCTGGTATATTTTATTGCACTTGCTTTGAAAAATCACAGGGCAAAAGAATAAAAACTTCCTAATTTAGAACTTCAGGGAGTGAAAATGAGGGAGATAATTGAAAGGTTTTTTCCCCTCGAATTCTTTAACTGCTCCTGGGTAATTCTACAGCACAGCTTCTTTTCTCATGAACCTCCAAACACTAGAATTCTCTGACAGCAAGTTAGAATATGATTTCCTTATCATTTCTACCGCATCTTTTATGCTTCTTCCTTTCATAGAAAACTGAATATAGGTTATACTGGATAGACTTCTACTCTCAATTAATAGGAGTACAGAGAAAACGCTGTTTAGCATTTCGTTTTTTTCTGTTTCCCATTTTAAGTCTCTTTTCTCCCATTTCTTAGTTACATGATTAGTGGAGAGTAAATTTAACTGCTCATATTAAAGTTCCTTTTTTACCTTGGATTCCTCCTGTTAGTCCCCTTTTCTGTGTTGATTGCTACAGAAATAAGAACTTAGCAGAAATGCTGCTTCAGATCATTCTCATCAGGTTAAAGAACCAGATACAATGAAAACAAAGTAAACAAAAGATTCACTTTAAGTTTCCAGTGAATGAAGAAGTGTGGTTGTCTGAACAGCAGAAACCTCTACATTTAATGCACGTCTCACAATTTGTCAGAAATTTGTAAGTAGCAGCAAATTCCTTTTCCAGTGTGATGTAGCTAGAATGGACGTACTTAACTAAAAAACTTGAAGTACAAATGCTATCTAATCAATGCTGAATATCATAGTATGATTCCTTGAAGGAAAGGAAGAAGGCAGATTTATTTTATCTTCTAGTCTATTAAAATCTCCTATTTTGTCTTAGCTTTATTCCATGAGGTCTTTTGTTCAGTCAGACTATCATTTTTAGATATGAACTTGCACAACACAAAAAGAGACAGCAATTTAGAAATTTAGACATAGAAATTAAAAAAAAAAAAATTAAGTAAGATGTAGGCTAATATTACAATGTAGATGAAGTAGAAACTCCAAGCATGATTCCATCACCAAAACAAAGAATGCTGCTTTTGAATTTAGAAACCTTATTTGAGACAAAGGGAAAAAGTGTGACTGGAGGAAAACTTTATTCTGTTCCTGAATGTACAATATTTTGCCCTCTTAATCGGGAATACCTGTTAAAAACAAAACAAAACAAAAAAAAAAAAAAAAGAAAAAGTTCAAATAAAGGCAACAAATCAACTAATATCATACAACACCAGTCAAGCAGTGTGTGGCATTTGGAGAGACAGCAGGATCAACTGTTACCTTCAGGCTTCTCACTCTCAAGCCATAACATATTTTAGCAGAAGAGATATAGATCCCCTTTACGCAAAAATATCATGAAAGAGCAGAAGTTCAGCAGTCACTGGCAATTCATTAAGGGACATAAAAGTTCCAGAAGGAAATGTAATCTATATCGATAGATAAAACATGTTATCACCCACCCTTTGGCCCTGAGGGGCACATGGTGTGTGTCCTCTGAGTTTGGTACAGTATCAAACAACTCTGAGGCTTCTTAGTTCCTGGTTTCTCATCTGAATACCCTACACAATGTCACAAATGGAAATATGAGTCAACATTAGGTTTCAAAAATATTTTAAATTATCTATGATCATGAAGCCATTGACTTTTGTTATCATGAAAAAAATTCATTGAGGAATATGACCATGGCAGTAACGGATCTTCATATTTTGAATCAAAGAAATAAGTTCACAGACAGGATTTTTTGTTTTGAGTTGTTATCTGCAGTTCCCATAAGAACAATGGCAGTTCATTAAAGTAGGTAATTAGCATCTTCTGTTCCAGTGAGAATGTGCATATTACCTTACACGCACTCTCTCTCTTTCACACTGACACACATATGACCGTGTACTACTTTCGTATTAAAACAATCCTCGTGTAAAACACAGATTCACAGTATGTGACTAATTTGTAGAAGCGAAAATGAGACTGGTTTTACTTTCACAAGTTCAGCCTTGCAAAGTGTCTGTTTGTTTCATTAGGATATGACATCATGGAAACAAAGCTGAGAAAAGAATCCTACAATTGCTTTTTTGTAACCTAATCTCTCAGGATTAAGTGTTCATAGAGTAGGATTTGCTGATTTGGTCTTGGTTAAGATCACTACATTCTCATCACAATCAGTTTTGTTGCCATCATGAATTTCAAGGGAAACCAAGAAAGATTAATCTCAAGGACTTTCAAAATGCTAAATCCTGAAGTCAGTATTTGATTTATATTCAAGTTCCTGTTCACTTGACTTTTGCTACCTTGACAAATATCCGGGAAAACTGCTACCTTTGGAGACAACCTGATTCCCCAATCACTTTGGTAGCAGCCTCCTGATGTTTTTACTCCTGTTCTACCTTAGGACATGCAGCCATCTCTTTCACTGGCCCCATACAACAGCCAGTGCATGCTTTGCATGAGGGAGAAAACCTTTCTTCTAAACTCATATAGTAATTTCCTCTAACATTCCAAGCACTCCTTTGATCCTGAGACATACAATTATTTGCTTTTCCTACATAATAGTTTCTTTACCTGCTGGAGCTCATCCAATGTGCTGTGACTTTCCCAGATGTAAGTGTAAATCTTTCACACTGTTAACATTCACTCCTGCAGCAACACTTCTCTACCTCAGTATCCCTTTGAATGATAATTAGATGTCACCATTCTGATTTCAGATGTTAAACCAGAAACAATTTATTAGACTCTCTCTTTTCAGTCGCGTAAAGACTTATCTATTTTTTTATATAATTTCTGTTTATCAATATTCCAAATTAATAACGAGTATGATTTCTTGGCAAATCTTGTCCAATCTGATCCCCAGTAGAATTCAGTGATGAGAATTTTGAAGATTCTGAGCATTTTAATCCTGAGGGAGGACAAATGTCTTTACTTGCTATGAGTTGTTTAAAATTCAATAAATACATAGGAAATATAGAAAATGTAAAATAAGACACAAAGCTTCTGCTTTATATTGGTGTTTTAGCGAGGACACTTAAGTTCGCCACCTCAATGAGATGCTATAATCCGTGCAGGGACTTCGGTAGTTCCAGGTGAAAGTGAGTGTATATCAGCTCTCAGAGAACCTGTGGGGAAATTTCTCTTGCTCAACTGAAAAAACTCCACTGCAGAGGAATCTTAGGGCAACTTAAGGCCCAAACACATGTGTTCCATCCATGGGCCTCAAGTCACACTTCATAAAATACAAACAGTGCAATATGTATATCTTTGGAGCAAGAAGATCCATTACTGGACATAAAGTTTTGACATTTGAAAGTGTTATAAAGGACTTGCTTTTTAAGCGTATCTCAGATTCTATTTTTCAAGATAATTTTTAAAAAAAAAATGTCTGAAAGGTAACGCAGTGGATTGAACAAATAAGAGAAAAGAATAAGCAGTTGCTTAAAAAAAATATTATTTTCTACATCAATCAGCAAGATTTATCCCACATTTAGCAGAATATTTTAGGTGTGTTATATCAACAGAGAACAACTTTTTAATCAATTGAATATCCGCTTATAATATCTCAAGCCTTAACTGCAGGTGAACTGCTGGAGCTGAAGCAGGATCCGAGGTTTAGCACGTGTGTCAAATCTCAGGAATTCTGAAATTTTGTTTTCTGCCATTTGTATGTTGTGTGAATGTAGATGCTTTGCTTTAATTCTGTGTATCTCTATTCCCTACACACACTCCTCATGATAAATGCAAGGACTCAAAATTATATGATTAAGATTCAATATCTTTATAATGTCCCCTGGTTTGACTTTGACAGGTTCTTAAAGAGCAGTGTTGCAGATGTTAAATGGTGTACTCTTAGGTGGATCTAGGTGTGGATGAGGTGGACAGAAAGAAACAGAAAATATTGTTTTAATGGTTATTTCCTTCTAAATCTTAAGTCAACAGTAAAAAGAAGATTTACAACTTTTGTAACTACAAAGAAAGTTAGGATTTTTCCTTTTTGAAACTGGAATACATCTGTTAAAAAAAAAAAAAGAAAGAATATATGTTGACTCCTCTAATAAACTCTATAGAAAAGATAATAGTAATTGCATATGAATTTAATTTTCCTTGAAGTGCTACTTCAGCACCTCTCTCTGCCAGACAGATGTTTACCACCTTTTTCTCATAAATTTAGTCAATTAATATGTTTACATTTTTCTTGATTTTTAAACATACCTTAGCCTGTGCATCCCAGTATTTTCAGATAAAATGCAATAAAAAGAGGGGGAATGGGAGGGTGAGGGTAGACACAAAGGATAACTGCTGTTGTAGAAACTTATAAATAGGCACAGTTTGCTGTTCCTATTTCAAGCCTGAAGCAAGACTGGTGTAGCCCTTTGTTCTACATGTCAGTTGTTGTAAAGAAAAGATAGTTATCTATCTCTACAAATTTCTTCTCTGCTATAAACAGTGGGCAGACACAAAAGAAAGTAAAAGTCATGTTAGTGCTCACTTCTACAAGACAATAAATCCTAAATAAAACTATTCTGAACCTGTGAACATTTAAATCACTTAAACATGTGTGGAGTTTCATTGATGTTGATGGTATTACTCCTCTGCTGAATTTAAGCACATGCTTAAAGGATTTGCTTGGCTGGGGCCTGTGAGCAGAAGCTGACCTTGTACTTTTTTTGAGTTAGTGTGCATAGACATATGCAAGAAGTGACTAATGTAAACCAGTGCACTTAATACAGGGTTGCAATGGTACAGAAAAATGCAGTTTCGTCAACTTTCTGCCTTTTGGATGTATCTTTCAGTAGCCTCCTTCGATGTTTTAAGAATCACAACATATTAAGGGTAAATAACTTCTCACTAGATTGCAATTTCCACAGACGGAAATTTAATATGTCTCTCTATTCTGCCAATACTTATTGACTAAGATAGATTTAACTTACACACTTTAATGTGTCCTCTTAATCGCTAGTGTTTCTGAAAGACACTGTCATGTTTATTTGGTGTCATTTAATAAAATTAAACAAATCAGTCAGTAGCTTTCCCCTTTGATTATACATTAGCTTTCTGAAACAAAGGCAGCTTGTGTCTACTTTATTGTGTCCAGGGAAAATGGTGAGAGTGTACATTTCTTTCAGAATATATAACCCAAGATCATAAGGAGTCTATCTACAAAGTGCAGAAATAATTTATTAACATCCTTTCTGGGCAGTCTGAAAATTAAATGTTCCCCATATGAATGGGAGTATAGCTGTTGTGAATCATTAAGGCACAAACATACTGAAGATATTTTGGTTCGCATGCACATGTTGTATGGCCCCTTGCTAAGGATGTAACTCTGAGCTGCATGGTTGCCAAGCAAGAAATAATGGCACAGGGAGGAGAAAAAGGTAACTTCATATTAAGCTGAGGGGAAAGAAGTAAACATTTTCCACATCTCCTTTAATAAAAGAGACACCAGGCTACATTTTTTATGATTAGCAAGTTCCTCTTTTCACTACAGCTCTTTTCAGTGTTCTACTTTACAGCTAAACTCCCCAAGACCTGATGTGGGATTTAGTAAGCTTTAGATAACAAAATCTTCAGCTAATGGGAATTTCTGAAGCCAGTCACTAAGTGTATGAATTATTATAAGAGAATAAAATCAAATTTAATATCAAAGAACTAACTTTAGAAGTTCAAGCAGCGGACAATATTCATTTTCCATCGACAGAATTGTTTAATAAGAATCTATCAGCAGTACAGGAAATACTAGGTACTCTGGCAATAAGTGAATCATGATGGCTTATTTCCTTTTAATTCTATGATCCCAGCTGGAATAAGGTGTGATTGGAGAATGGTTTAATTGTTCATAGACATCTGTCTTTGGATTCAATTGAAAAATAATATCCTGGGCATAAAATGGCCTACAGAATTTTTGACATTTTTAGATCTTTCACAATCAAAGCATTGTCAGAAAGTCAGGTAGTGGAGCTTTGAAAAATTTATGGAAATATTTAAAGCAGAAGAGAATAAAACCCTGGTAATATATCAATATACACAGCTGGAAAGCAGATGTTAAATTGAGTGCACTCAGTTCTTAGAGAAAGCTATTAAAGCTGTTACTTACTCAAATGAGAAATTTCTATAATTTATTGTTCTTGTGTTTTTTATTCCCCCTTTCCCTTCATTTTAAGCAGACTATAGGACTTCTTTTTTCATCTTATTGAAGTCAATTACCCTAAAAGTCCAACTTAGTGCAGTATACTACATGATTGCTAAAGAATGCCGGAGGCTACTGTCAATCAAATTAGCTAGTGACTTATGAGTTGTTTACTGTACCGTGAAATGAAGTGATAAATGTGTGTCAACCAGTAAAATGTGACATTTAGTATTGGATATACCCACCTGAAATAGGTTTTGTATCAGCTTTATTCATTTCTTAACAGACTGGCACATATTTTAAACTGAGTTCTGATTGTCAAAGGAGGCATATACTATTAAGGTTTATAAGGTATTTGTAATCAGGAAGCTCAAGCCTTGCATGGCCTTGTGTGGTCCAGGAACAGAAATGGTATGCCACTGAGCAGTCACATTTTCCATCGGCTTGATAAACACTAGCAAAAAGAATATAATTTTTTCTTGAGTGTTCTCTTTCCTTTAATTCAAAACAACAGTTTTGAGGGAGAACCCCCAGTCCAAATCATACACGAAATGGTGATCCAGAACAAGGAAAGGATTGGGGCTTTTTTCAGTTTTTTTAAATTCAGTTTGAAATTAAAATCAGAGAATGGGATATCATCACTTGATGTAACATATTAAGAATAAGCTTGTATTGCATGGTTTCCTAGACAATGACTTACTAAAGTACTCCTCTGAGGTCACACTGAAGTGAAACTCTACCTTTCTGGAGCTGTAAAACCTTAATTAGTGGTTGTGAAAGAAAATCACAGCACTGGAAACCCAAACCAAACAAGAGCATTTATTTTTCCTCCAGAGGGAGATGGCTTGCCTTTCCGACCAATTGTTTTCTTAAAAATTAGATTTAAATGCTGCAAAATTCCTCTTCCCATGATACAGAAGAAAGCTCAGCTCTTGTCCTGCTCATAATAGCCAAGCATTTCTGTAAAAAGTATGTTAGAAATGCAAAGAAGGAAAAGCTACTTATAACTTTGGATTTTTCTCAACTTTTTAATTCTTGCTATAGTTCCAAGGAATACTTTTGCCAAACACCATGACAATATGACAATGCCTGGCTTCAAAGTTGTATTGTCCGTGATGGACAACCATGCTTTGCAGCTGCCATATTATTTTCTATTTAGAAATAGTTGTTATGATAGATGGAGCCCTTTTTACACATATTTACTATTTGAAAGGCCAAAATAAGACTACCAAATCATTAAAAATTTTAAATATTAAAGCAGTATTAAATAAGGTGTACTGACCTACAGACATAAGTCACAGGCAATTATCACACAAGTTTTGCTAAGTACTTCAGCAGAAGAATGGAAATCAATCATATTATTGGGCCCAAATCAGCTCTTACATATATGGTTTCTCGTTGGATGTTTGGTCATTTAATTCAATAGGAGTATTAAATTAGGCCATTTTTATTACATTGAAGGTATTGTAATTTTATACTGAAGGCACTGCTGCACTATATACTAACTTTTTCTTCATGAAGAAGCTGAGCAGTATATTCAACTCCTACCCGTCTTTCAGGAAAAGGATTTTTGTCCAACTTTTTGAAGATTGATTGTTAGGTTGACATAACAAAATACATTCAAATTAATATCTTCTTTAAAAGGATTAATTCCATTATTAAAGGGCTGCAGTGTGATATGGTAAGAATTTATTTCGTCTTATCTAAAGGAAAACAGATGTGCAAGTAAGAGGTAGATGAGATATCTGGGGAGTTGTTTCAGGTTTCCTATTTTGTTGCTCATCCATATTTAATGCTATTACTGTTCATAGTCTGATATCATTGTTTTAAAATCTGCAAAGATGTTTTTAAAAGGACATTTATGGTGACTTCCACAACTGTGGCACTGACCCATTTTGTTTAATGTTTTACCTTTTTCTTAGTTCTCATGCAGTGCAGATCAACTTGACAAAAGATTCCTTATTCTAAATGCACATACGCTGTTTGAGTTCAAAAACATCTTACATTTATGAAAGTAAAACCAAGTAAGCTTAGAGATGGTCAGGGTTGAAATCATTAACATATGATGTTCCCTATTGCTTTGTACAAGTCTCAACTTAAACTTTCAGCCCTACCCTTTTGCGTGTAATATGACATCTGGTCTTCATGGGATAATGCTTGATTAAGTATATCTAATGGGGACCCAGCTAACTCCTTAAGAGCAGACTCCTCATCTCTTAAGATCGGGTGGCCCTCGTCATGGTGCAAGTGAAAGCAGGCAAATCTTTTGGTACTTCTAACATAATCACTAAGCCGACATGGAAATGTAAGAACAACTATGCAGTCTTTTCCAAGATTTTCCTTTCTTCACACCTCAGGGGAAATTTTGAATGGACAACAGCAGCCAACTTCCAGTTTCTTTTCAGAACTGTCCAACAATTCAAAGGAGCCAAACACAGCAGGAGGAACCTGTTCCAATACTTTTAGCTTTTTTAAAGTGGAAACAATAAAAATAAATAATGATCATCATGGAATGTAATGTTCCAAAATCATTTATTCACAGTAAGAAGAAGATTTTTAGAATCTTTTACAACTCTTGCTTTAAAAAAACATTGCTCAACTCCCTCTGTCTTTTTTGAAAAGATACTGAATATGTATCTGTATACATTAGGGACAGCATTTTCAATCTTTTCCAGGTGGACCTAGACATGCATGTTTTCTCAGTCCTCTAACAATCTGTGACCCTTCCTTTTCCTGATTCCAAAGCTTAGTTTTTCTAGGCCACTTAATCTGGAAAAATAAAATCCTATACTGGGCTGCCTCTGCTGGGACAAAGTATTATAGCTGTGATATAGCTTTGTATTTTTCAGTTCTGCAGCTTGTAAAAGACGTGAAAAATGTGTTTACATCACTGTCTTTACAACATTTCACAAATGATATTTTGACTTTCTCATTTCCCCTTCAGGTGTTTAAGTCTGAAAAGTTCCTCCAACTTATCTATCATTCTTTCTATTTCAGTCTACTCTTGCTGTTTGGTACAGCACGAGTCTTTCTGCCATAGGAGTTTCATAGAAAGGTAGAATAGTTTGGGTTGGAAGGGATCTGTAAAGGTCATCTATTCCAACTCCCCTGAAATAAACAGAGATATTTTTTACTAGATCAGGTTGCTCAGAGCCCCGTCCAACCTGGCCTTGAATGTTTCCAGGGACGGGGTCTCCACTACATGAACAGCCCCAGCTCTCTCAGCCTCTTCTCATAGGAGAGGTTTTCCAGCCCTCAGATCATCTTTGTGGCCCTTCTCTGGATCTGCTCCAACAGCTCCAAGTCCTTGTTGTGCCGAGAGCTCCAGAGCTGGACACAGGACTTCTGGTGGGGTCTCACCACAGCAGAGTAGAGGGGCAGAATCATCTTCCTTGACCTGCTGGCCATGCTTCTTTTGAAGCAGCCCAGGATACAGTTGGTCTTCTGGGCTTCAAGCGCACATTGTCAGCTCATGTCCAGCTTTTCATCCACCAGTACCTCCAAGTCCTTCTCCTTAAGGCTGCTCACAATCCTTTCATCTCTCAGTCTGTATCGATACTGGGAGTTGCCAAACCTAGGTGCAGGACCTTGCCTTTTGGCCTTGTTGAACCTCCTGAGGTTCACACAGGCTCACTTCTCAAGCTTGTCCAGGTCCCTCTGGATGGCATCCCATCCCTCAGGCATTTCAACCTCACCACTCAGCTTGGTGTCATCTGAAAACTTGTTGAGGGTGCACTCAATCCCACTGTCTGTGTCACTGATGAAGTTATTAAACAGTACTGGTCCTAATACGGACCCTTGTGGGACCCCGCTTGCCACCGATCTCCATTTGGGAATTGAGCCATCAACCACTACCTTCTGGATGCGACCATCCAACCAATTCCTTATCCACTGAACAGTTCATCTATCAAATCCCTATCTCTCTAATTTAGAGAGAAGGATGTTGTGGGAGACCATGTCAAAGGCTTTACAAAAATCCATATAGAAAACATCCATAGTTCTTCCTATGTCCACTGATGCAGTCACTCCACTAGCTTGGTCAGGCAGGACTTGCCCTTGGTGAAGCCATGCTGGCTGTCTCGAATCACCCCACTTTCCTCCATGTGCCTTGGCATAGCTTCTAGAAGGATCTGTTCCATGATCTTCCCAGGCATAGAGGTGAGGCTGACAGGTTGGTAGTTCCCAGGATCCTCTTTTCTACTCTTATTAAAAATGGATGTAATGATTCCCTTTTTCCAGTCTCCAGGGACTTCACCTGACTGCCATGACTTTTCAAATACTGTGAAGAGTAGCTTGGCAACTACATCAGCCAATTCCCTCAGGACTCTGCGATACATCTCATCAGGTCCCATAGACTTGCTTATGTTCAGGTTCCTCAGGTGGTCATGAACCTGGTCTTCTCTTATAGTGGGAGAGATTTTGCCTCCCCAGTCCCCATCATGTGGTCCATCCACTTGAGAGGTGTGGGAAGAGAGGTTGCCAGTGAAGACTGAGGTAAAATAGTTGTTGAGTACTTCAGCCTTCTCCTTCTCCACTGTTTCCAGTTTTCGAGTCTTGCTCCTCAGGGGGAGAATGTTTTCTTTGACCTTTCTTTTCTGGCTGACATACGTGTAGAAGCCCTTATTATTATTCTTTCCATCCCTTGCCAAGTTGAAGTCCAGATGTGCCTTGGCTTTCCTGACCTCATCCCTACACAACCGGGCAGCGTCACTACACTCTTTGCAGGATATCTGTCCCTGCTTCCACTTCCTGTGCATTTCCTTCTTGCACTTTAGTTTGACCAGCAGGTCTCAACAGCCATGCCAATCTCTTGCCTACCTCTCCTGATTTCTTGCTCCCGGGGATCAAGAGCTCTTGTGCCCTAAGGAAAGTGTCCTTAAGATCTTCCAACTTTGTTCTGCTCCCTTGTCCCGGAGGGAAATTTCCCAGGGGGTCCTATTGACTAATCCCTTGGAGAGCTGGAATTTTGCTTTCCTGAAAGTCAGGGTCCTGACTTCACTCTTACACATATCCCTCAGGAGTGTGAACTCCACCAGTGCATGACCACTGCAACCCAGGCTGCCTCCAGTCATGACATCACTGACGAGTTCACTTGCACTGGTGACCATCAGGTCCAGTATCACATCCGCTCTTGTAGGCCTGTCTATTATCTGGTTTAAGAAGCTATCCAAAATCCTTTCCAGGAGTCTCCTGGATTGCCTTCAGCTCGCTGTTCTACTTAACCAGCGGAAGTCGGGTTGGTTGAAGTCCCCTAGCAGGACAAGAGGCTGCTTGCCTGATGTCTTCCATAACTGGAGTAAAAAAGGCACGTCAATAGGCTCCCCTTGATCAGACAGCCTGTAGCAGTCACCACCAACAAGGTTCCCTTTGTTGCCTCAGTCTCTAATTCTTATCCATAAGCTTTCAACCTGCTTGTGGCTATTCTTCAGAGACAGCTCTTTTCAGCCTATCCATTTCTTGATGAAGAGGGCAACTCCTTCGCCCTTCCTTTCTTGCCTGTCTAAGCTGAACAGCGTTTCACCATCGACAGCCGCACTCCAGTCATGGGATTCAGCCCACCAAGTCTCAGTAATGGCAACTAGATCGTAGCTTTCTCACACTACGGTAGCTTCCAACTCCTCCTGTTTGTTGTCCATGCTGGGTGCATTGGTGTAGAGCTGCAGGACTATGCAGTGTGTTGTCAGGTGTCTGGCCAAAGAAGGTGCTCATTGACCCAGATTTAAAAGATGCAGCAATGCAGCATCTCAGAGGAGAGGTTATCAGGCCAGTAAATAGAAGAAAACCTAAATCATTTGGTTTCAGTTTTTCGTATCCTTTTCCTAGCAGGAAGGTTTAACGTCTTTCTTCTTATAGCCAACTCTGATATTTTCAGAGATTAGGAAATTGCATAGCAAACAGTCACATAATCCGACGATGCAAGTATGTCTGTGCATTGCACGTGTCTGGAGACAGACAAAGACTACACCTACAGCAGTTAATCCCATGGCAAAAGTTTAACCACATTTATCACATCTTGACCAATCAGAAAAATCAGAAATCACATCTTGACCAAGCAGAAGATCAAAGACCTGGCCAAGAAGTGCAACAGCTGCACACATAAAATTTATTTCTAGAAAAAGTACAGCTAAGAAAGGAGGAGCTGGTAGCACTTCTGGCTTTCCCTCACTGGGAAGAAGTGTCAGCATGCAATCAGCACAAACAACTCCACCCAGCATGCAGAAGCATTCCTTGGTCAGCCAATTTAGAGAAAGCCACTGAAATCAATAGTTAAACTCCTGTTGCTTTCAGCAGGGCAGGATTTTACCTAGCATGTCTGAAACTATAGAACACAAGTGACTCCCTGCAGTAAGAGTATGTGAGCTGGTAGGGCTGACAACCAAAGCAGCAAAGTAACATTCCCATTGCAAAGGACACAACAGAGCATCCATTTTTCTAGTTTCATGACCACTCACATGTGGCTGAGCTGTACTGCTGTGCCCCATATTTTGACACACTTTAAAAAATATTCCTGAGTTAAACATCCAGGCATTCCAGCCAAAGACATCTTTAGCAGCTCATCTCACTGCTTGCTTTTCAGCATGTTCCTCACACCAAATACAGACAGCAAAGCAAAGGTTCAGCACTCTGGGGAACATTTGTTGTAACGTCACCTCGTTGTTTTAGACTGCACTCTCAACAAACACTACGGTTAGCACGTTTCAAATGTAATCAGATATTATTTTCCCTTTGCGTTTTCTGTGTAAATTTTGTTATCTCTTAAAAAAATCACTTTCTGTCCTGTGTCCATGCAGACTTCAGGCACAGTCTTTTCTCTATTTTGGCCATGACTCCTGTGGAGATCTTGCATTGGTAACTGTCCTGGGTTTGTCCAGGACAGGGTTAATTTTCACCGGACTCCAGGAAGGGGCACAGCCAGGGGGTGGGGGCTGACCCCACCTGGCCAAACAGCGCCCAGTATTCCATACCATGTGACATCACACTGGGTTCCGGTGGGGGGTGCAGCGTGGCTGGAACTCACTCGCGGCTTGGGGGGGCACGGCGCTGGTCCTGTTCAGGAGAGCGGCTGTCTGGGTCGTGCGGTTCGTTGTTGTGTTTTCTCCTTATTTATATCGTTGTTGTTCCTGTTTCCCTCTGTTTGCTGTTCTGTTTAACTGCCCTTATCCCGACCCACCAGTTTCTGCCTCTTTCTTTTCATTCTCCTCCGCACGCCGGCGGGGGAAGGAGCGGCCGCGTGGCGCTTTTGTTGCCGGCGGCAGCCGAAACCAAAACAGTAACATACCTTCTGTGATACAAAACCACAAAAAATGTTTAGCTGTTCCCTTCACCTGGGCTCAGGAGCAAGTGCCATTTCAAAGTCACTTCTGCTTTGCTTGTAGTTTTTTCGCAATATTTGCCCACTTGTTTAACACCTTATACGGAAGTCCTGATGTCAATGGCACACTTCACCTCACCCTGCCTCAAATGAATTTACACCTACCTGCTTGGGGTCTGCTGTACATAGCAATGCTCACCTGACCACTCTCCACTGGGTAAACTGTGCTCACTTGGAGGTAGAAATATTACTGCTCCAATAAGCGATCTTAGCAGGTCCCTCTGGAATACTTCTACTAAGTTCCTCTATCTTATTGCACTAGAACTCACTACTCGTTTACGAACATGTCCTGCTGTTGGTTCTCTTCTACTCTTTCTCCATTTTGCCAGTGTTATATTCATAATAAGTCACTTTCAAACATACAATCACACATATATTCATCCATTTCTGTATGTCACATAACATGAAGGAAAAAATCACCAAGGGAGCATTAGCACCCTACTTCATTTGTCACAATAATTATAAACGCAAATGTAAACCTGACCTTTTCGTGGTAAGTTTCCAAACATGGTAACCAGCTGAAGTGAACAAGAACCTAAATATTTGCACATAAAGAGGAGTAGTGGAAAGGAGAATGAGATGTGTAGCTATCATCTAGTCTATGCATGGCAGTGTTTGTGTAAATGACTGCCCATCTGGCTGTGCAAAGGCATGTTATTGTTCCTCCTTTTTGGCTGAGAAGTTGCAGGGGTGTGAGGAGGAGGAAAGTAAGCAACAGTAAAAGCATGCACAGAAATTTCCTGGTGAACTGCAATAAATTTAGCAGCAGATAACGAAGGTCATGACTGGAATGTTTAACCTGCTGTTTGCAACCATAGTCACTATGTGTGCAGATGCAAACATAAAGAGTACATGGCAGAAAAAATTCAGCCACCTAAATACATACACTTTTCTAAGGATTGTGATGAGGGTGCTCTCTCTGAGTGTTTTTAAATAGCAAGCTAACAAAACGATAAAAATCTGATCAAAGGGATATTTAGAAAAAGTGATTTTTACTTTAATAGCTTCTCTGAAACTGTTGTAATGGTGATGATGTGGTATATTATTTCCTATTTAAGCAAAATTATTTGCACACTACTGGAACTGTTAGTCAAGTACATACCAAAACACACGCTAATTAGTAGATTCTCTTCTCTAGTGTGCCAGCTAATTTGTTTTTTGCCTTTATTAGCACTTACGAAGGAGCTAGTGAATGTTTCTGTCTGCTGCAAAGAGATTCCCCCTGCTGTGGCTAATAGTTTGCATTAAAATTCATCTTCACCCAGAACTCAGACACCAAATTTAAGGTAGTCATCAAGCTTTCATTTATGCTTGTTGGAGAGAAGTCTGTCCCTGCTGACAGTTTAGGGCGAATTTATCTGATCAAATATACATTTCTTTCTTAAGGTGAGATGAGTTGCATACCAAACTTAAGTGAGACTGCTGTTTAGATTTGTATTGACTATATAGAAAGACTATATCACCTAGCTCTGAATTAGACACCTCTGTTGTAAATAGCTAACATTATGTGATATTTAGATAAACGATTTCCAGATGGATAAGGTTTGATAAAATTAATTACATCTGGTGTATTATGCAGATAGATACATGAAACTGGTAAAAGTCTTCACATTTTCCAATCTTAATCAATTATTTATGATCAATATTCTGAGCTCTTGTTTCTGCTCCTCATCTGGAACTTTTGCAAACAAAATACTACAATCACCCAAAATCAAGACACTGTGCCTTGTATTCCTTCCAGAAGACACTGTGCCTTTTATTCCTTCCAGAAACATTTACACAAAGCAAGTGTAAATGCCATCTCCAGCTGCATGACTCCATCCACAAAATTATTATTATTAATTTTTTAATTTTTGTGAAGTATTTAATGAAATGACACTCCTGAAAATACCTGTGTATACTATTTTACTGCTAGAAAAATAATCATCAGTGCAGTTTCTTGCTGTGAAGTCTACACAATGTTTTCTGCAGCTCCTATTTCTAGATGAAGTATGCAATAAGCATTACACCCTCAAAATGTTTAAGACAAAATAAAACATAAATTGTTAACTAAAATAATAGAGAATTTTCTACTGACCTGTATTACTTTCCCTTCAAAGATCATTACCCAATACAGAAATCTTTTTATCAAAACATTAGTAGTCATTTGCTTGCTAAATGAGTTTAAAGATCTACTTAGACATAATTTAAATACAATTTAAAACTTCATTAGGTATGTTTATTGCTAAAATTTAAATAGTATTCTCTTAGTTCTTCTTCACTGCTTTAAAAAATGACAAACGCACAAATGTCTGGCAAAGCTGATTAACCCTCTGGTTGTCGGTCTCCTAAAGCAAAAGTTGGACACCTGCATGGTCCATTGATCACTGACATTATACACTAGCAGGTCTCTACTGAAATGGCCACAAAAAAGAATTAAGAGAAGTAAGTAGAATGGACCATTCTGTGTTGTGTTGATGTTTGCAGACCCAAAATGCATCAAGACATCACAGGAATTTTTAAGATATCTGTCACATAAAATAAAAGCTGAAATTTCTCAAGCAAATTATCATCATCAAAAGGAAAATAAAGAATTTACGTCATACGTAGCCTTATCAAATAATAGGAGTTTTAGAACTTTTTATAATAAAGCATAGTTCTTGAGCCTATTGTTTTACAACACATTTCACTGCTCAGGATGACAGGACAAACAAGAGCTGTTCAAATGTTTTTAGGAAGCTAGAGACATCTTGGTTTATTTGAGAAACAGAAGCAGGTTTGTTTTTTGGTTTTTATTTTAGTTAAGAAAACCCATTGGCACCAAAATTAGGAGCCTAGGAAACTGAAAAACAAACAGTGCCCCCAAAATCTCAACAAAATAAATTTGTTCTCTCTACTTGCATTAAACTTGATACACAACTCAGAAAATATCCAAGCTTTGTTGTTTCAGTCCCATTCAGATAAGCCTTGTAATTCATGACAATTTACAGGAAAGCTGCAAATAAAGATGGATTGCTAAAATGCATGAACACCATGTAAAAAGTAGAATGATCGGCAATGTTGAATCATCTTGGAGTGTCTTCCAATAAAATATCATTGCTTAGAATAGCTTTCTGGAAAATGTCTTTCCAAACTGATTTTTCAAGGAAAAAGTATAGAAGTGTTTTTCCTGGTTTTCAAACAGCTCATTATTTGTCAGCTTACTGCATTTCTGTATATCAAAATAATCCAATTCTTCTTTAGTCTAAGCATATATTATTCTATGCCCTATATTTGCTGTCTAGTTACACTGATTTACTGAAAATTTAAGAATTGAATGTTTAGTTCTTTTGTGTACTATTAAATATTTCTTCAAGAAAACAGTTTGTACATGATTCAGATAGAGATGTATTTGCCTCAGGAAAGAATTACTTTAAAAGGACTTCTACTTTTGATAGTTTTAATAACCAGCTTCTGTTTCCAAAATACTACTTTTCTGTCTAGAATAAAATTAAAAGTATATTTTTAAGGACTTGAAATTTTTTTTATGGGAAGTGCTAAGATATAAGAAGTTCTGGTTGGATCAGAAATTCTTCTAGTGTTCTGTCTAAAATTAGGAAAAATACAGTTTCTAGAAAAATCTGTATTCCCCATTGCCGAGTTTCAGCATCCATGCAGAGACAGGAATGACTCTCACACATTGATACAATGCACAGCCAATTCGCCTTTATTGGTCTGCTTGTGTGGTTATATACATTTTTCATATCTGCACACGCAATCACGCTTATTCGGATAGGCTACAGACATAAATCACGCGCTGTTCACGCACCCCATATTCCCTTATGATTGCTAACTATACACTAACGCTAATAGCAACAGACCACCTCCATGTCCTTGAACACATCTTGTTTTTGCTAACCCACATCATGTTTATTCTTAGCTGTCCTTTCCAGCGGCCTGTCCAGCTATGCTAACTGTTTTATCTAAACGGCCTAGTCGTGCTCATTCTCAAGCTACATCGACCCCAACACCCCATGAGTTTTGAATTTTTGGTTCACCCAGCTACTAAATCAGTCAAAAGAAGGAAAAGTTCTTATTTTCACTTTAAAATCATTTTGTTATATCAAGTGCAGTCATGTTCTCTGAATAAATGAAAATGTTTACAGAAAGATGTTGCAGCTATAAGTAATTGCTACGTCTCTGTGTTTCATTCTCTCTCTTCATGTATACACACACATATGTATGCAGCTAAGGTACGGTGAGGCCAAAACCTTTTTTGATTTTCAGGATATATCAACATTTCTATTTTTTTTTCTGATCAGTAGTTGTTATATATTAGAACTGTATAAGGTCTATGTTACGAAATGTGTATTCTGCATATGGCTGTATGTGACTGAATGCTACATACAGAACATACTCTGAAACTAGGGACAGTTGAAGAATGAGGTGGGAATCTGCTAATCAATTCCAGTAAAGTCAGATGGTTTGTACAATATCTCCTGCTAGTGAGTAGAAAAAGACAAAATTCCCCTCCATTCTACCCTATTTGCATAGTTTGTCATTAGCCACAGTTTCAACAGACTTGACCTTCCCCTTGCATACATAAGGAATTCCACAGATAAATGTTACCAAAGAAAAATACACTTTCATCTAAAAAATAACAGATAACATACATATCTATAAATGTCTAGCACGTATGACTACCTGAAGAATTATTAAAATAAATGTCTTGTCATGAAGAGAATAGTGTCGGGTGAAATAATCACTGGGAAACGCTCCTGCTCCATGTACGCTTTCTCACCTGGACAGTTCCAGCTGAAGCAGGATGCTCACCTGCTGTCTGGATCAGTTCCAAAATCTCCTCACCCCAGCATGAAAAATAGATCATATGTTAAACTGAACAGACCTTTTGGACTCTGTTCTGGTCATTTATAGTTACACTAGGCTGAATTATACCATGTGCCCTTTACATTGCCCATGGGACAGTTTCTCTGCCAAGAATTCTACCTTTCAGACCAGTAAAATGTATGGCAGCATAGCAGCCTGGACGGAAAAGAAGGGTTTCATTATTATTTTGTTTTATTAAACTGTTTATCACAGTATACCAAGGTATTTATTCTTCTACCTAGGGATACACAGTCTACTTGAGTTAAAATGTTTATCTTGAGATGTTATATATACTAATATATACCAATGTGATTTAATATGTTTTCCTAGAAATCAGAAGCTCAAGCTCAGCAGTCACAACATGAGAGAGAGCATAAACATATTCTTGAAGGAACATTGTCAAGATGTATAAGTATACTGAAAGAATTACTGAAAATATTACTGAAAATGACTCAAATACTAATGAAAAATATCATTTCTCAGATACAGACATTTGTAACTCCCTGTAAAACTCGTTAAAGATTCCTGACTTTGGAGCAAACTGTAGAAGCAGGACATTGTTCTTAGTTGACTTCTTGCCATAAAATTTTAAAGATAATATTCATGTGGTACTGTGATGTGTTGAGGTATTATTTTAATAGAGACCAGATGGATTGCATTAATTGATCAATAAATAGATAGGACATGTTAGACCAAGCAATATTAATGCACTGTGAATTTGAAATACGGAACAAAAGAATGTGAAATTAAAACCAGATCCAAGGGAAGCTCATGAGAAGATTCCCATTAATTTAAGGAGATAAACTCTACAAGACACCTATTAAGTACGTGATGCTAAATACAAAATACCATATCTATTATGTGAAAAAATAGAACAACTACTTGGCATTTTTGACAATAAAAAAAATATTAGGATACTGAAATTATAGCATACTACTCCGTGGTACTGTTGCAATCCCCAAAAGTTAAACATTAACTTCAACAGGAACTAAAATGAGTCCATGATAAATCTCTTTCACCTTGAGAAGGCTTTAAAATAAGTAACATACACAAAGAAAAATAGAAATATCTGAAACTATGAGAATTTTACTATATTTATCCAGATCTGTTACCTTTATATAATGACAGCAACAAAACTCTTATATACTATTGATTAAGTTACCAGGAAAACGTTATCAGGAGGGTTTGTGCGAATTGTGGGGTTTTTTTCCTACTAGGATGAATATTATATCACTTAAAATAGGTGGCTTTTCATTAATATATGGTACTTAACAGTCCCTTTGTTTTCCTTCCTTCTTGTAAACTTTGCTATTGCAGTTTAAGGTTTCTGTACCTAAATAGTAACTTTGCATTGAGTTGCCTCCAGCATTTTACTGGGTCTGGTTGGAATGGAGTTAGCTTTCTTTATAGCAGTCCACTGGGAACTCTGCTGGGATGGTGCTGCGTTTTGGGACTGTAGCTAAAACAGAGCTGATGACACAGAAATGTTTTGCCTATTACAGAAATACAGATTTGTTGAGGTTAGAAGGGACCTCTGGAGGTCATCCGGTCCAACCCCACTGCTCAAGCAGGGCCACTTACAGCCAGCTGCGCAGGAACTTGTCCAGACAGCTTCTGAATATCTCCATGGATAGATACACCACAATGTCCTTGGGCAACCTATAGCAGTACTCCATCACTGTCAAGAAACAAAGTGTTTCCTTGTTCAGAGGGAACCTCCTGTGTTCCAGTTTGTGCCCTTTGCCGCTTGCCCTGTCAATGGGCACCACTGAAAAGAGCCTGGCTCTGTCCTTTTCGCACTGTCCCTTCAGGTATTTCTGTACATTGGTAAGATGCCCCTGAGCCTCCTCTTCTCGAGGCTGAACAGTCGCAGCTCTCTCAGCCTTTCCTGGCAGAAGAGATGCTCCACCCTTTAATCTTCATAGTGGCCTTTTGCTGGACTCTCTCCAGTATGTCTATGTCTCTCTTGTACTCGGGAGCCCAGAACTGGACACAGTACTACAGGTGCAGCCCTACCAGTGCTGAATAGGTGCTATTGCAGAGTAGTGCTATTGTTGATCAGTGCTTGCCTAGACTCAAGGCTTTCTGGTTTTCTTCTGCCCCCTCAATAAATAGGCTGGAGATGAGAGAGAAGTTGGCAGGGGACACAGCCAGGACAGCTGATCCAAATTTTCCAAAGGGCTATTCCATATCATACGGCATCATGCTCAGCAATAAAAACTGATATGGCAGTAGGGGATGTCTTCCAAGGCAACACTTACTATGACACTCACTGGGCATGGGTCTGCTTATGGGAAGTGGTGAGTGACTGTCTCTGCATCACTTGCTTTTTTTTAATCTCTTTGCTTCACTTGTTAACCTTTCTTTATCTCAGCCCACAAGTTTTATCACTTTTGTTCTTCTGATTCTCTCACCTGTCCCACTTGGGGTGGGAAGTGAGCGAATGGCTGTGTGGGTGTTTAGCTGCTGGCCAGGATCAATCCAGTACAGGAGCCTAATGACGAAACAGGAAGAGGTCTTGTATTCTCGAGAAAAATCATCTCAGTATCAGACACTGTGTAATTTGTTATATCATCAGTTCTTTGCACACCCCATATGAAAATGCTAATTTTAGCATATGCAGACTTGCATGTGATCTTTGGATGTGCAAAATATTTTAAGATCTATGAAACTAGTTACTTCAGAAAGTATCCCTTGTGTGCTGTATTCTTGCAGTGAGTTCTTCAGCCTCCAGTGATAGGAGCCTTTGGTGCTACAGTGTCATATCTAGAATGGCAATTAATATAAATTTTTATTAATATAATGAGTGTTTTCTTTTGGGGTAACAACTTCAAAATGAACGTTTTGCCAGGCAAAGAGTTAAATTAATCTTTTATCCTGTCTTTCCTGTTTAAATTAGACCAAAATTAGTCAAGTGGGACACTTGAGAAAGGGGTACTAAAGGGCCTCTAATGTTTATAACTCCCATTGAAATGAACTGAATTAAAGCATCCTAATGTTTGTTGCTCCCTCTGAAATGAATACAATTAAAAGAGACAGCATTCTTCATGGTATTATCATGCTTTGTTCACCTAGCCCAGAAATTATGTTACCTAACACTAAAGTTACTCAGTTTGAACAGGTGGAGACACACACTTCTTCCTGAAGTTAATCCAAAAAGTTTTTTACTTGCCTTTCCTCTATACAAAGAAGCTATTTAACTATATTCTATACATATGCATGCTTTTCAGTTTCAGAATCTATCATGCACTCTGTTATATTGTTGTTTCTAATTAGAACAAATTAAAACCCAGCAGACACATGACCCAGAACCTTTTGCTTCCTCTTAACTGTCAGTTTGACTTTCTGTAACACTGTGATCAGCTGCATCCTAAGTGGGAGTTGACACTGACTCAACTTTCCGCTAACGCAGGTAAAATGGCATGTGAACTGCCTGAAACTTAATGCTGAAGTAACCTGGTTCTGCACCATTACACTTAATCAGTATCTTCAGCTTTGTATAGCTGCGATTTCAGTTCTTTAATAGCATGGACTTCAATAAAAATCGTCCTGTCGGCCTTACTCTTTTGTTCTTCTGTGTGGGTTGTTTTCCTCTTCTCTCTTCTGGTATCACAGCTAACTTCCTGCACAATGCAAAGTTTATTTTTGAAAGAAATCCTGACATCGGTCTTTAACAGCACGTTAATGGAGTGTGAAATCTCAAATTTTCAAGACTGATTTTGGTATCAGAAGAAATGTTCCTTATATCTTTTCTGTGGACAATAAAGATCTCTTCCTTTGAAAGACCTTAATACTCAGCACACGAGAGGAATTGTACACAAGTCATATTTAACAATGAGATTTTCTTTATTTTCTTCTGATACCAACAGCATTTCGGAAGAATTCCTGCCTCAGGTAGAATTTGCTATTCCTCTGTGAATCAATAAAACTGTCTGCAATAGACTAGAGGAATAGCTTGCTGTAAGATTACAAAAAATAGATGAAAGGATTCATAAACAACACATCATCTATATGTTTGTAGTCTAACCCAATGTCATCTGCTGCACATCTTCCACTATTTGACATATTTGCTGTATATTTGCTATTGTTGTCTAGACTTTTCATTAAATATCTTCCACATGTATGATACATATGTGTGTGCATATACATACACATACACATACACTTACACGTACACTTACATACAAATATATATACAACAACATATATATACACATGCATACAATACCTATATAAGATATACATAAAGAAAGACTGTAAGAGATAGAAAAAGAAAAAGCATGTATGAGGAAGACCATTCCCCTGATATTAAAGACATACAGAGGGTGGCCATTTATAACAGTGTGATACTGGATGCAGAGGACTTCAGTAACTTTCTACTGAATGACTTCTCCAAAATCAATGATCTATAAGCTTTGTAGATCTTCAGTATGATTCTGATTCCTTTAGGAAATAGTGAGACAACCGTTTAGGAAAAATGCACAGAAATAGCTGCACAGCTAATTAATATCTATGTTCGGTTTTTAGTCTTGGGAAACAGACTGATTACATTTTTTGCTGAAATTTAACAAAGTAGCATCATTCTGTCTCTTCATTGTTACCTTTTACTGATGTAATATCCAGGCAGTCTCTTCAAATTAGTGTTATTTCTAAACACGAATACTATGAATGTCAGCTTAGCTTTCCAAAACACATTTCACTCATTAAATTTCAGTTTTTTTTCTTTTATGTAACATCTCTGCATCAAATGTGTCTGAAAGATGTCATATAAAACATGACAATGTTTTAAAACAAAGCACAGACTGTCAGAATTTAAACAGTAAAAATAATATTTATCAACTGCCCCAATCCCCACACACTATTGCTAACTGTACCATAACCAGAAGGTCACTATATCAAGGAAGGAATTAAAATGTTCTTTAAGGAGAGAAACACTTTTAAAGACTACTGGACTATCATATCCCACCAGTGCATGGGCAGAACCTGCTCAACACAGCCAGATCCACTGGGCAACAAGTGCAAAAGGCAAGGAACTTACTATTCCCTACCCAGCTCACTGTTCTGTTCCTACAGAGAACTTCCCTACCTACTTTCCTGACCCCATACTCTAAACTACCTGCAGTGTTTAGCTAGGAACACTATTTCCCTCAAATTCTCAAGCAGGCATTTAGTCCCTTTCAGTCTGACTGTATGTGTCCAGATTCAAGATTTAAGGCATGCAGCCAGATGTAGTGTCACTGGCAGTGGTTATGATTTAGGGGACATAGATAAGATGTGTTAAGAGCAGCCAGAGAGGGTAAACTTCAAAAGATAATTACCAAAAAAATTCAGGATCCTTTGTCTTGGCTTTCTAATTTTGAACCTTTAAGGTGCACCCAGGCCCTCTGGTCTTCAGGCTCTGCTCTGCAGCCTCAAGGTCAGGAACATTCTACGAAAGGTTCTGACATGAGCAGTTGTCTCTCAGAGGAAATTTTTATATCAAATGCCAAAAAATAGTGAAGCTGTGAGCTCCTCTGTGAGAGTTGCCAGCTAATCTTCAAATCATGGGTAGTTTTTGCATTCTCACGATGTGTCAGTAAATTTACAGAATCACAGAATCGTAGGGGTTGGAAAGGACCTCTGCAGATCATCTAGTCTAAACACCCTGTCGAAGCAGGGGCACCTAGACCAGGTTGCACAGGACCTCGTCCAGGCGGATTTTGAGTATCTCCAGAGAAGGAGAATCCGCAACACCTCTGGGCAGCCTGTTCCAGTGCTCCGTCACCCTCAGAGGGAAGAAGTTCTTACTCATGTTCAGCTAGAACTTCCTATGCTTCAGTTTGTGCCCATTACCCCTTGTCCTGTCACTGGGCACCAGTGAAATGAGTCTGGCCCCATCTTCCTGGCACCCGCCCTTAAGATATTTATAAGCATTTATAAGGTCTCTTCTCAGCCTTCTCTTCTTCAGGCTAAACAAGCCCAGCTCCCTCAGCCTTTCCGCTCATAGGAGAGATGCTCCAGTCCCCTCATCATCCTCGTAGTCCTCTGCTGGACTCTTTCAAGAAGTTCCTCATCTTTCTTGAAGTGGGGAACCCAGAACTGGACACAGTACTCCAGATGGGCCTCCCTAGGGCAGAGTAGAGGGGAAGGAGAACCTCCCTCAACCTGCTGGCCACACTCCTGTTAATGCACCCCAGGATACCATTGGTCTTCTTGGCAACAAGGGCACACTGCTGGCTCATGGTCAACTTGTCATCCACCAGGACACCAAGGTCCCTCTCCACAGAGCTGCTTTCCAGCAGGTCTGCCCCAAGCCTGTACTGGTGCATGGGATTGTTCCTCCCCAGGTGCAGGACCCTGCACTTGTCCGTGTTGAACTTCATCAGGTTCCTCTGCAAGCAACTCTCTAACCTGTCCAGGTCATGCTGAATGGCAGCACAGCCTGATAGTGTATCCACCACTCCTCCCAGTTTTGTGTCATTAGCAAACTTGCTGAGGGTACACTCTGTCCCTTCATCCAGGTCATTGATGAAGAAGCTGTACAGGACTGGGCCGAGTTCTGACCCCTGGGGGACACCACTAGTTACAGGCCTCCAACTAGACTCAACAGCACTGATGACAACCCTCTGAGTTCTGCCATTCAGCCAGCTCTCAATCCACCTCACTGACCACTCATCCAGCCCACACTTCCTGAGCTTCCCTAGGAGGATATTATGGGAGACGGTGTCAAAAGCCTTGCTGAAGTAGAGGTAGACAACATACACTGCTCTCCCCTCATCTACCCAGCCAGTCATGCCATCGTAGAAAGCTATCAGATTGGTTAGGCATGATTTCCCCTTGGTGAATCCATGCTGACTACTCCTCATAACCTTCTTTTCCTCCACTTGCTTGATGATGGCATCCAGAATGAGCTGCTCCATCATCTTTCCCGGGATGGAGGAGAGGCTGACCGGCCTGTAGTTCCCTGGGTCCTCCTTCTTGCCCTTTTTGAAGACTGGAGTAACACTGGCTTTTCTCCAGTCCTCGGGCACCTCTCCTGTCCTCCGAGACCTTTCAAAGATGATGGAGAGTGGCTCAGCAATGACATCTGCCAGCTCCCTCAGCACTTGTGGGTGCATTCTATTAGGGCCCATGGATTTGTGGGTATCTTATTCCAGTTTTTCTCATCAGACTCTGTTTCTTGTAAAGGGGTGGTACACGAATGGAAATTATTTAGCAGAAGAATTGAAGGGCAAATAGTCTTTATGCTTCAGAATAAAATAATGTCAGTTGTCTTTCAGCTTTAAATGTATCCATCAATTTTTGAAGGGCTAGTACGTATCATACTATATTTTTAAAAAATGGTTACTAATAATAACATTGCATATTTATTTATTAGTGGTATGCTTATTCAGCGCTCATGTTATAAGTGTCATCAGGGTATAAAATTTGGAAGACTTGCTATTCTTTAATATACTTGAATTCATGAGAGAACGTTATTTATCTGGCATATATTGTAAACATTAGATCTTCACCAAGTTACACATCAGAGATGAGAAAGCCCCTCTAAGCTAGCTTAGGACTCATGAACTCACTGTAATTCACCTTCATGAGGTGTAGGACGAAAAAACCCCCCTCTGAAAACTGTTAATATTTATACATTTATATTTAGATGTTCTGACATTTCCTGTGTAAGAGCGAGATCGATTCAAGAGGGGTGAATGAAAGTGTTGACATTTTTCTGTTGGAAAGTTTTCTGTTGACATTAATTAAGATTTGTTAAACTCATGAACTTCGCTAGCACTAAATACTTAATTTGATATTTTCACACAAGAGGTATTAGGTAAAACAACTATGAAGACTGGTTTTACTTCAATTTTTTTACATCCTTCATTAGAAGTAGGAAGTCCTAACACAAGTCTTCTTTAGTAGCATCTCTGTTTTCAGAAAATGTTCCATACCCCTTCAGATCTAGTGAGTTTCTAATTATTATTCTTCCTGCAGGCCTTTAAATATTCTTCCCTAAGGGTTCACAGGCACAATTGTCTTCTAGAAATCCTGTTCATAGTGTTTACCCAAAGTAATTTTAAGAATCTAATTTAATACCTGATTCAGAGTCAAGACTCAGGTGTTCTTAATCCTCTCTATAGGTGTCTCATTCTCTTCAATGATTAAAGGCTTATAAGCATATATATAATAAGCATGTATAATATATAGTAAGCAGATTTAGCCATCTATGCAGAACATATACATGTTTCTCAGTACCATGGAGTTTATATTACCTTACAGGTGACATATACATGTCAACTCAGATGTCAGACAACACCGTTCTTATGTTATAGCCCACGTGAAGTGGCTACAGCTGAGGAATCAATAAATATGTTCTTGTGGACAGTCACTATGGATGACTGATCTTTGTCATCAGCAGTATTCACTGCTTTTTTGCATAATTTATTCTTAAAGGTGTAATGTGAATATAATAGACCACCTCAAAAGCTAAAGAGTTCTGAGGATTGAAACTCAAGTAAGGAAATATATTAGAAGTGTTTCATCACTTCATGGAGTTTATATTACCTTACAGGTGACATATACATGTCAACTCAGATGTCAGACAACACCGTTCTTATGTTATAGCCCACGTGAAGTGGCTACAGCTGAGGAATCAATAAATATGTTCTTGTGGACAGTCACTATGGATGACTGATCTTTGTCATCAGCAGTATTCACTGCTTTTTTGCATAATTTATTCTTAAAGGTGTAATGTGAATATAATAGACCACCTCAAAAGCTAAAGAGTTCTGAGGATTGAAACTCAAGTAAGGAAATATATTAGAAGTGTTTCATCTTTTACAGCATTTTAGATGCTTATGCTGATGCCAAAATCTTCTAATTATCAGGTTATTAATTTGATAAAGATATAGAAAAAAACCTAAATGTAGTAAGAAAAGGAGTTAGGATTTAATATGCAGAAACGCATATGTAGTTTGAGATAACTAGAGCCAGGACTTAAGGAAATGCAATCTGTGATAGCAAAAAGGAGTACAAAGAACAGCACAAGGGAAATAATGGAAGGATTTAAAATTGGTCTGTAAAGGTGAAAGAGGAAGATGGTATGTATCAATACAACTGAGACCTAGTGTTAGTCTGGAAGCAATAAAGTGAAAAATGGGGCTAAAATAAAAATAAACAAAGGTGTGGAGAGTTGAGGTGCTAACTGTCTTGCAAAGTAAGGCACAGGAGTAAACGTAACAAAAATAAGCTAAAACATCTAGACTTTTTGGAGAGCAGAGGAACTGATCCATTGCTGAAGATAAAAAAATCCTGGTGAAACACCTGAAGTGCCTGACAATATGAAGTCTCTGACAGCAGGGAGACAATATTTTTCTGGGGAAAAAAAAAAAAGGAAGTTAGGTGGCACCAAACAGAAGAAGGAATCTGGAAAGATTTGTGCAACCAGGAAATGAGAAAAATGTGAAGGAAGAGAGGGTGCTGGTGGTAGCGAATATTGCATAAGGGAGGCAGGAACTATGAGTGTGAAAGCTGGATGTGGTATACATATATAAGAGGGAGTGTGTTTTCCCAGTTTTGAACTGGGGCAAAGGCATGTTTGTGAATAATATAGAGAGTCAGGAACAGAACTGAGAACATGGTCATCAAGGAAAACATGAAATGGCAGGTTGTGTTGAATGACTGTGCTGCTAAAATTACTCTAGAGAGAGAGATGAATAAATATAAGTATGAATGGAACAACAGAGAAAAAAGTGCAAGAGTGGGAGGTGAAGAAATAGGACAGTTAACAGGGAAAGATACAGGTAGTGAGGTGAAGACGCAGCAAACATTAGTTTTACGGGAAGTACTACAGGAGTGCAAAGGTCCAAGGATAATATTTAGATATAAAATGACAGTGATGAGAATGCCAGAAGAAGAGCAAGAAGAAGCAGAATCTTTCTGATGAACAGAGGGAGAAGGGGAGTGGGAAAGAGAAATTAAAATGTAAAAGTATATGTGGGTTTTCTGAATTAATGAAGAAAGGGGAAGCAGAGAGAAGCCAATCAGTTTAATAAGGATAGTTACTTGTGTAATCCAAATGAGCCATAAATCCATTCACTTCATGGAGAAATGAGTCCACAAAGTCTTCACTGAAGCAGGTTATGAATAATCAGTTAATAATCTACACATTTCCATTAGTAAAGGTTGATCTTCTACACTGTGCTGGTGCTGTGGATCGTGGATGTCTTGACCAAGGAAACATTTCCAGAGAAGTTACAGTTATGTAAGTGACAGACATTATGAATGGAATGTAACATAAAAACAGAAACTACAGTGCTTCTTGCCTTTCCTGGTTTGGTGCCAATTGTGAGAATGAGGGCAGAATTTAACAGGCAGCAGTGGACCTTCGGAGAAACATTCAGTCACATTTGTTTGGAGCCCTGTGTTTTCTCTTGTTTGATACCTGAAATCAGTCAGCTGGATTGCATGAATAATAGGGAAACAGTGAAGGAGTGATTTTATTAATCTAGTCCTCTCCTCACAGGATCAGAACAGCCATCAGATCAGGAGGATTAATTTAGTCAGTGTGGAGGAAGCCACAAACACTATTTTGAAAAAACATCTGCACAGCATAAAGTGTCAGATAGATTATGCATTAAAATAATGGGACTGCTGACTTTACCATATATTCTACTCTCTACAAAGTTTCATGTTTTTCACACCAATTAAGATCTACCGTATGGAATTCTGAGCATTTTCATGGACTGTGACAGTTGCATTTGTTCTCTTTTAAGCATTTGATAATCTTATGGAAACTAGGGAGATGTACAAACGTATAACTCTAATAAATTTGAAGGATTTTTTTTTACACAGGTTGTGTACTGGTAACCGTAGTTTTCCACCAAGGAAATTAATGGCACTTTTTTTAAGTCTTCTTGGAGAATCAAATTTAAATTGGGCTAGTCTTGTGGGACTTTATCACAACATGTTCTTAGATGCAGATCAGGCATTGATTCTGAATGTCACCCCTGTCCAGTCTGCATCTTTTCCTGTGGAGTCCAGGGTACAGAAAGTAGAACAGGGAGAGTGAGCTCACATGTTTTTTTATTCTAAGGACATACAGGGGTGCACAGGTCCAGGGCTTGGAAAAAAATGGAGTTCTGGGAATATACATGCTATCTGTTCAGACACATTCTCTTCCCACAGCTGTACCACCTTGCAAAGGAACTGTAACCAGATCATAATAACAGAAGACCTACTGCTTCTGCCTCAGGCCTGCTCCTGAATTCCAGCTGTTCCATAATATTTAGGAAATCTCCAGCACAGCTGGACTCCAGTAGCACACAGGGTGTCTTCATAAATGCTCTACACTTACATAATCCTTTATGGAAGGCAATGTCCATGGCTCAGTTCAATTCAAGCAATAACATTTCATTGGCATGACAAAATCTGCTAAAAAATAAATGAAAGAGACAAGATCCTCAGGGGTTCTGCACAAGTTAAAAAAGATCTGTCCCTAATATTCCTGCTCCCTTCTGTAAGAGATAGAGGAGCAGAAGTTATTTATCCCAGTTTAGTGGTAATCATTCGGAAATTCCTTCCTCAGGAGGATGTGGTGTCACATTCTTCTAAGCTACCAGATCCCAAATATAGTTCAGTAGTTCTTTCTGTGTTTACCAAGTATCCTTAATTTTATGTTGCTTTCCGTAAAAAAAAATGTACTAGGGTCTTAATTATATAAAGATTTTTCTCATGCTGTGATACCTAGAGAGTATTTATTCATTCAACTGACAAGCAAGGAACATCAAGCAAAAAAAAAATATTACTTCTCTTTTTTTTTCTACTAGGTTAAGGCAAAGGAGCTACAAGAGGCTGCATTAACAAAATAACCACCCTTGTATTTCAAAAAGTGAAACAGTGGATGTTGTCTACTTTGACTTCAGCAAGACTTTCGACACTATCTCCCATAAAATCCTCCTAGGGAAGCTCAGGAAGTGTGGGCTGGATGAGTGGTCAGTGAGGTGGATTGAGAGCTGGCTGAATGGCAGAACTCAGAGGGTTGTCATCAGTGGTGTTGAGTCTAGTTGGAGGCCTGTAACTAGTGGTGTCCCCCAGGGGTCAGTACTTGGCCCACTCTTATTCAGCTTCTTCATCAATGACCTGGATGAAGGGACAGAGTGTACCCTCAGCAAGTTTGCTGATGACACAAAACTGGGAGGAGTGGTGGATACACTATCAGGCTGTGTTGCCATTCAGCGAGACCTGGACAGGCTGGAGAGTTGGGAGCAGAGGAACCTGATGAAGTTCAACACGGACAAGTGCAGGGTCCTGCACCTGGGGAGGAACAACCCCATGCACCACTACAGGCTTGGGGTGAATCTGCTGGAGTGCAGCTCTACGGAGAGGGACCTTGGTGTCCTGGTGGACAACAAGTTGACCACGAGCCAGCAGTGTGCCCTGGCTGCCAAGAAGGCTAATGAGATCCTTGGATGCATTAGGAATAGTGTGGTCAGCAGGTTGAGGGAGGTTCTCCTTCCCCTCTACACTGCCCTAGTGAGGCCCCATCTGGAGTACTCTGTCCAGTTCTGGGTTCCCCACTTCGAGAAAGATGAGGAACTTCTTGAAAGAGTCCAGCAGAGGACTACGAGGACGATGAGGGGACTGGAGCATCTCTCCTATGAGCGGAAAGGCTGAGGGAGCTGGGCTTGTTTAGCCTGAAGAAGAGAAAGCTGAGAGGGGACCTTAGAAATACTTATGAAAGGTGGGTGTCAGGAAGATGGGGCCAGACTCATTTCACTGGTGCCCAGTGACAGGACAAGGGGCAATGGGCACAAACTGAAGCACAGGAAGTTCCTTCTGAACATGAGTAAGAACTTCTTCCCTCTGAGGGTGACGGAGCACTGGAACAGGCTGCCAAGCAGGGTTGCGGATTCTCCTTCTCTGGAGATACTCAAAATCCGCCTGGACGAGGTCCTGTGCAACCTGGTCTAGGTGACCCTGCTTCAGCAGGGGGTTGGACTAGATGACCCACAGAGGTCCCTTCCAATACCTGCTATTCTGTGATTCTGTGATTCTGTGATGTCTTTCCCAGCATTGTGAATGTCAGGCTGTCAAAAAAGTCATACTTAACAATTATGAGATATGCAAATATATCTCATCTATTTTTGCTTACCACTTTTGTTCTAATCTTTTGTGACAGAGTTGTCCTATTAGAAATGCTCTCACCATATCTGTTTCAATTATTGTATTAAGACCAATCTTTTCTACTTTTCTTCATAACATACTTTTTTAAGTTGTGCCAAAACATGTGAAAACTCATCTAAAAGACAAAATGTGTATATGAATGTCAGAAATTTTCTCTAAAATCAAAAAATTAAATAATTCCAGAGGTTTCCATCTTTCCTTGTAAGTTACCCTTTTGAGATTGCTGGTCTGCTGTTCTTTTTCTAATGATCCCATGTATTCTGTAAACTGGTGAGGTTTCAGCACCTCCAATGGATGTAGAACAAGCTACCTCACGTATTTCATGCATTATACTTCTGTTTAAGTATCAGGATTTACTTTCACCTTTTTCACCTCTGGTTCATGTTTGGCTGTCTTCCCTCTGTTCCAGTTCTTCCCCACCCAGAATCGTTTAGTTCATTACTCTTGCCTAGGTAGAAGAACTTGCACCTGCCTTCAGTGGAGTGAAACCTGTATGTCACAGTCACTTTGAGTTTGAAATCTGTTCCCCAATCTGTTAACAGCCAGACGGAGCCTGGTGCTCTCTGTTGATGTCATTAGCAAGCTCTTGATTCCATTTTCCAGACTGTCAGTGGAACTACTGTATTATCCAGGATCTACTGGACCTAAACATATGCATTTGCTACATCTTTCTGTTTTAGGAGTGAGTCATCGATAATCTTGCTCTTAGTACAGGTTTCTGCTCAGTTTTCTGTTTGTGCTATCTAATCCATGTTTCACAGCTTGTGAAATGTCTTGCAAAGCAGTGTCAAAAGACCTGCTGAAGTCAAAATAAATATATTTACTGCTTCTCCTCTATCTGCAAGGCCTGTTACCTTCTCCTGTGATGAATATATAGAGGCTTATTATGATTTATTCTTGAAAAATTGGTTTTGTCTGCTGCTAGCTATGTTTTAATGTAGGCTCTTTTTTTTGAGTTTATTATTATTTGTTTCCCTGTTTGATGAAGAATTAAAATTAAGCTGCCTAGGTATTTTAAAAAGACCTTTCCTTTTATCCATTCTTAAGGTGGGACTGTTTCTCCTTTTCCTTTCTTCCAGAATCTCATCCATTGCCCATGAATTCCTGGAGTGAATTTCATTGATAGTGAAAAGTTTGAAAATTTATTACTTTTCACTTGCTCTCCACATCATTACTTGTTTTCATATCTTGTTAGAAGTGTGTAAAATTCTCCCCTTGCCATTTTTTTTCTTTTTCTTCTTCATTCTCTTTGGTGTCAACCGTTTATTTCTTCCCTGCAAATCAAGTTCTGGCTATAGCACTCTAAATCTCAGGGCATACATCTGAGCCACTGCTCACTACATCATAGTTGGTCGTAGTTCCATGGGACAGGAAACAAGGCAAAGCTAGGATGCAGACTTTGAAAAGTACTCATATACAGTCTACAGAGAAATACCTTAATGCTCCAGAAATTTAAAAAAAAAAAATTAATAATTCCTACAACCTGTAAAATTGCATTTTATTAAGGGCATTGACAACTCTTCTATCAAGACTATAAAAACTTTCTCATACTTATATATTCTTAACTTACAAGTTTGCTAAAATTCAGCTGTTTAAGATGACATTTGGACATATATTCAATCTTAAAATTTTTTTTCTAAACTGGTCTTAGTATCCCTAATTCCAATCTAGGTAAGTATAATTTATTTAAACATGTAAAAGCATTCTAGAAATTTTTTCTGATGATTGCATACTCAAACTTCCAATTTAGGTAGGTGTATTTTTAGGGCCATGGAAATGCCTTTTGCCATCCATCTGAAAATGTCTCCTCTTTACAAAGTGATATCTTAGCATTCTCTAAGCAGCTCAATAGACATTTCTTCAATTTTTGATTTTCCATTGATCTTTTCCAGAGATTTCCTCTTCACTGGAACGTCCACAGCACTGTAAGGATCAGTCTGAATCCCCATAGCTGATTATTCATATTCTATTGCACCTCCTTGAAGCACTGATTTGACTTGGTAATTCATTATTATCACAGAGACGTAGGAAAGCCCTTTCTTATTGTAGGCTTCAAAGAGAAAGATGGGTTTTTCTTGCAGATTTACTGACAATTTGAGTTGGGTCTTGGTACTGAAACAATTTTTATTTAGCAATCCATTTTACAGCCTACACCTCTTCTTACATATCTGTGTCTACACAGTGGTTCCTTACAGTCTCCTCTTTAGTCATACCTAAAGGAAGAACTTTGGAAGTGTTCCTCTTGGATAACATCACATTTTTAGAAGTGATTGATCTATCATATTGTAGGTATCTTCTTTAGGATGAAAAGAACCACACCCAATAGAAATGCTCTTTTTCTTCAGTGTCCATGAAAGAAATCAAGGACGTTTAACTTAGATGCAAAAACCCATAGTCCAGACATCTGTAGCTAGGTGTAGGGTTAGTTAGGAAAAAAAAATAGTATGAAAGTCATATTTTAATCTGACAAAGGCATATAGAATTAAAAGAAAATATAAAGTAAAAATATTTATTTGCTTTATTTAGCATAAATTAAAATTTCGCTTACCAGTGGCAGGCCTTACTCCCATGAAAAAAATCTTCATTTATGTAGAGGTCAGAGAATGAACCAGTGTAAACCAGCTTTTACAGTGAGACCCTTATTTTTCTGTGTGCCACAGGTTGAAGGGTTTTTTTTTTGTTGTATTTCTAATAATGCCATCATATTTGTCATTAAAATTTTGAAAGTATGGTAAGATTAGGCAATGCTTTAAAGAAGCATTAATAGTTGGGAATTCTTCACCAGCACTTCAGAATGCATTAGATCTAACTATCACTTGCATACCGCCAAATGTGTTATTGATAAAATATAGTCAGGATCCAAATGAATAAATGAATATTTGCTTTTGCAGAATAAAAGCTGTTTCTGACTCGGCAGACGTGGCTTTGAAAATACAGCTGCCACCTAGGATAAAGGTAATATTGGCTTTCAATGTGTGGCCTTATTAAGTAGAGATCTCGCTATAGGTCTCACTATAGCATGTGGAATATATTTGGTTAGTTACCAGAATCACTCAAGGTGTGCTGATATTCTTTTCTTTAGGTATGTGGGCCAGGAGGTCTTTTTTTCACAGTGACCTCCTGATTTCAAATGGCTATTTGACATGCATTACTCCTTAACATATTTTCACAGATAAGGGAGATAAATAGCTCTCTGGGCTAGTAATTGCCTATGGAGTTCAATGCCTTCAGATGAAAGAGTCCAATACACTACTGACTGAGGAGATTAGAAGATCTTTTAAGGAATTTGGATTAGCAGGGATCTCTGAATGATGTGAACCTAAGATTAGTTCTACAAAGCATCTTCATGCTAATCTTTGCAATGTAAGGTAAACCTCTGGGTTTCTGGCATTCAAGGCGGCATTCACCTCACTTGGGTGATGCCTGGAGAAAGTTTCGTAGAACCATAGAACAGTAGAATGGTTTCGGTTGGAAGGGATCTTTAAAGGTCATCTAGTCCAACCCCCTTGCAATGAGCAGGGACATGTACCACTAGATCAGACTGCTCAGAGCCCCATCCAACCTGACCTTAAATGTTTTCAGTGATGGGCCACCTCTTCCGGTGTTTCACCACCCTCATTGTAAAAAATTTCTTCCTTATATCCAGTCAAAATCTACTCTGTTTTATTTTAAAGCCATTACCCCTTGTCCTGCCGCAACAGGCCCTGCTAAAAAGTCTTTCCCCATCTTTCTGGTCAGGCATTTGAATAGGCTGCCCAGGGAGGTTGTTGAGTCACCATCCCTGGAAGAATTTAAAAAATGTGTAGATATGGCAGTTCAGGATATGGTTTAGTAGGAATGGTGCTGTTGGCTGGATGGTTGGACTTGGTGATCTTACAGGTCTTTTCCAACTTATGATTCTACGATTCGTTAAAGCCCCTTTTAAATACTGAAATGCTATAATAAGTTATCCCTGCAGCCTTCTCTTCTCCAGGCTGAACAACACCAACTCTCTCGGATTTTCTTCATAGCAGAGGTGTTCCATACCTCTCATCATTTTTGTGGCTCTCCTCTGGACCCACTCCAACAGGTCCATGTCTTTCCTGTGCTGAGGGCTCCAAAGCTGGACTCAGTACTTCAGTACTCCCAAGTTTGATGCCTTACACTGGAGGTCATAAGAACCAGCACAGTGAGATGCTCTCTATGAGCTCCTGAAAAATGGGTAGTGCAAAAAGCTGAAAAGGAGTGCCTGTTTTCATTACTCAGGGCAAAGGAGAACCTTCCTTTGCTGATTCTGTTGGCCAGAGTCCAAAACCTTCCCTGGTGGAGTTCCTTCCTCAGTTCTTTTACACCTGGAGAAGTACTATACAACTGACAACTGAATGACATCAACAAATATCCTGAACATAGGATACAGGGGTTTGATTTCTCCCTCTGCCTACAAACTTTTGAATCCATTCCCCCTATCTTCCTGAAAAGTATTCTAATTACCAGACCATTGGTCTCAGATGTCTTACGAAGGCATCAGATTCTGCATGCTATGTGTCCTCCTGGTAAGCAACAGAAAGCTCTGCAGAAGAAAAGCAGCTCCCTAGGCCACAGGAGTGGCTAGTGTATGGCTCACAGGACTGAGACAGCTGGATCCTAGTTGAGCTTTGGCTACTTATCGGAATAGGTGGCACAGCCACCATATTTTGCAAACACAGTAACTATTCAGATGCTTAGCAAAGAGCTTGTCAACTCTTGTCTGCTGTGCTATTTACAAGTTTGTTTTCCTCTTTTTTCACTCCTTTCAACATCTTACTATTTCATTAAGCCAGTCGATTCATCATCTGGGAGTGGAGAAGTACAGCTCACTGAGCACCCAGACAGTTTAATTTAATTTTCTCAGGTTTTTAGATGGGGGCTCAATTTGATGTGACCCCTTGAAACTGAACCCAGGCCTTGCTGTTGCTAATCAAATTCTGGCAGACTCTTACATCAGCAAGAAGAGTTTTAAATTGTAGTAGTATTAGTTTGTAGAAAAGTTTATTTTGTTAGAGCTGATGCGATAATGAACCTTCTCTTTATCCGTTTCAGTAGACAGAATATTTGATCTTGGATATCAACAGCTTTGAAGTGAGGAACAAAAAATGAGTCCATATCTTTCTTTTTTTATAGCAAAGTAAGTTCAGTACAAGACAGACAAAAGGTGGAATATAGACTTTCAGATATTAGGGTTTTACCTGCACTTTCTACTTCGTTTGTTTTGTTTTGTTTATTTAGTGCTATTTTGCACTTGAAAGGATTGATTTTTTTTTTTTTTTTTATTTTACCCAGGTATTCTTCTTTCTTTCTGCATGAAAGAGCCTTCCTCTTCAGTTCAGTCATTTGGATAGAAAGGTCAAGAGCTATCCCTTATGACTTATCCTCAGCACTCTGCTGCATCCAGTGGGTTACTGATTTTGACTGTAATGAATGTAGTGTGCATACTTTATAGGAAAGTACAGTTCAGTTCTGTAGTAGGGCAGGACTTGTGCTGAACATGAAAACAAGTTGATACACAATTAAAGAGCTGTAGACTTCAAACACAGATCAAATCTTACTTTCAAATGCATATATTTAACCCATGGAACTGATATTTCACCTAGTCGCAGACCCTATATGTACTGTGGAAGATAGTTTAGCAGATACGACTTTTTGAAATATTTGTTATTGATTTTAATGGTGTAAAATGTGTACCTTTGTGAACTGAGTTGATATAACATTCGTTATTCTTCAAATGTAAGTCTGGGAAAGTAAAAATTTTGCACTGCCTTTCCAAATTATTTTCTGTTCTTCCACTTTTTCTAAACTGGCAAAATGTACTTTAACGGTTTCATTTTTCTCTGAACTATGAATCTGCAGCCCAAGGCAAGAACCAATAGATGTGTGGTCAAATTCACTGCAAGAAGTCCTTTTTTCTTTGATAGTGGCAACCTTGATCTGCCCAAGAAACCTATTTTGGGAAATGTTCCCTGTCATTCTCACTGAAGCTTAAATTGATTAAGTCACAAATAGAAACAGAAAAATGTTTTACATAGATTTGCTATTTACAGTCTTGAGAATTACAATATCAGGCATTGTTCAAAGGTGACTAGATACAGCATAAGGGCAGTGAAGAAAATACACTACAGTTAGGATTTAATATAGACTTTAGTTAAGCTCCAACCAGCAGCTTTTTGAACAGAAAAATATTTCAGCATTTCTCTAGAAGATGGCCCCATATAAAAGATGATCCAGTATTAATGGCACAATTAATTACACCACTCAGTACCATCAGGGGTTTTCTATCTCAGAGCCCAATTTGTTTCCAGAGATTTCCAATGACAAATCTTGCTGTTTCTTTTCTTTATTTTCTGTTTGCTTTTAAATGTGCTTCACTGAAAATATATGACAATTTTATATTAAAATGTATTAAAGTATGTTTTATAAAAAAATTGGCTTTGTTAGCACTTTAGTAATGGAAACAGAGAATACATCAGCCCTCAAGCATGTTTGGAAGGGCTCATCCGTTAAGACTGCTGAACTTCAAAATAAAATTAGTGAGAGACTACTATAACATTGATCCCTGTCTCTAGATAGCAGGAAAGCCTTAATGTGCTCCAAAGGAGTCCACACGTAAGGCAGAAGGTAATATAGAAAGCGCAAAGAAGTATGTGGCACACAAACTTCCAGCTTCTGTAGCACCCTCTGAATCTGCTTTTACTATGAAGAAATCTGAGTGTTGAATATTAGGCCCTCTATTTCAGTGTTCCTGTTTTGCAAACCATGTATCAAATCACAGACTGCTTTTTTTTAATTCACAAAAAAAGATTGTCAAGGCAGAAAGAAACACTAGGGAATAAAATACTATCATTTTTTAAAAAATGTGTTTTGATGTAACATTTCATAAAATCTCAAAGAGTGGAAAAAACCTGATAACACTCATCTCTACTTTTCTTAGTTTTATCATTTTTGGTGACCAAGGGCCATGTTTATTACATCCATTAGCACAGAAGGCATTTTGCAGATTTTGCAAAATTATAAATCTGAATTCTGTGGCAGAGTGAGAACAGAATTTTCATTTCTGAAAGAAAAAATATTCTTGAACAAGTATGTTATCATTTTTCGTAGTATCAAACAGAAAAAGAGAGAAAATAATTTTTGTATTAGAAAAACTATTTTGGGAAACCAGAAGAAAAATTTTAATAGTGAGCAATATATTTATTTATCCAAAATATAGCATTTTGAGGTTCTAGTTTATATTTTTTCTTCCAGTGTAACAAAAGATAAAGAATTGTATTTTTTAATTTAAAAATTAAAGTGTTTCAGAAATGCCCAGTGATCTGCTGTGGATTGCCCCCTCTATTTGCTTAATATATCATGGTTTGCTACCAGTTTATTGCATGTCAACTGCACTGCAGCTGCAGCTCTTTAATGACGTTCTGATGAAGGCGAGAAACTAAAGGCAGGTCTAGACTGCATGTGCATCTACAAGTTGAGTCTACAGTAGCTACAAGGCTGTTCCCACAACTAACATCCCCAGATGAGGTTACTGCTCTCCTTGCTTTAGATCTCCAAAACCTCCACGGAGTCTAAGCATGATCAGATTTTTGGGATGAGCCAGACTGTGGGTCTTGGTACACTTTGAGTGGGTTACTGGATTTACATGACCAGTTTAGATTCTCAATTGCCTGTGCGAGATCTGTGTTATGCCTTAGCAGACTTAAACTAACCTCTGAGTTTCTCGCAGTGGAACTGAGGGGCACGTTCAAACCTCATCAAGGGGTATAGTAAGCTTCTTTCTCCAGAGAAAGGAAAGCTTAGAGTGGCTAAAGTCCCAGCTGAACACATCTCAGTATTTGCCGAAGTTAGTTGCTAGGAATCCAGCCCTGCTGCAAACTTCTAATTTGTGCTGAGAATTCATGGTATTTTTAGAAGGAGAACAGAAAACAAGACGTTTCTGCTGCAGACAGTTACATGTCTAGTCTTTGCTACTTCAGCTGTAGAACCTTGTGTCCATTTTGTAAATAAATTCTGAAAAAAGTGTAACTGTTACCATTTTGTGCTCCAGTCAGAAAACTGGTCTCTAAAACTATCCACAACCATTCTATGTTAATTACTTGTGTGGAACATTTCAAATTTATTCATTCATTATTCTGTGTAGTAGCCAGAAATTCTGCTCACCTGGAAAATACGCTAAATTCATTCTGACACCATAGTGAGATACGTAGCTCATGCAACCTCATTTTACAATCAATGACAATTAAGGCTAGAACTTTCAGCCTGCTTAAAATGCATGGAAATGGTGAATACTTTGTTTCTAGGATGATGCTGCACATTAATGTTCATGCAACATATATTCAACAAAGTGTTTTAGACCTCAGATCAAATTATTTGGATGATATTGGAACTTAATTGCCCTTGTGTCATAAGACAAACACAGGACTATTTTTGCACTGCTCTCTAAAAAAGACTACATAAATAATAAATCATCTGAAAAAAAAAAAAAGAGAGCAACAGAACTTATCAGAAATTTTTAAATCCAGAAATGAATTACAGCTCACACCTTGTAACACGGAGAAAGAACTTTTAATGCTATAAATAAATGGAAAAATAATTTAACTTGCACTGGTAGAGTGACTTCTTATGTTCAGAATTCCTGTATTTCTGTACAAAATTACCGTACACAGTCTTCGGCTAATAGAGTAGCCCAGTGTGTTAGCAGAGGCACACATACACTAAAAGAAGACACCCACAGATGATCAGTAATCTGATACTGATTTTTTTCCAATTCCAAATCTATCTGACGTTTCTAGGTTTTCAGCATCTCTATTTGCCAGAAAAATAAATGGTGTTTTCAGTATTGCATTATGTTTGTTTTCTATATAAATTGATTTTTAAAACAGCATTATAATATTGGACTGATGCTTACACTGAAAATATATTGCACAATTTGTTGTAAAAAAGGACTTCCATGCTTCTTTAATCGGATTTGAAGAAATTTTTGTTGTCTAGAATTCCTATCTTTGACTGACTATGAAAACAGAAAATGTTCAGTTAGTATCAGAGAACAGTTGCAAATAATGGTTTCTCAACTTAGAAAGCAAAAGTATTTTAACTAAAAACTCATGTCAGATCATCAGTTAGTCGGAATTTTCAAAGCATACTAATTGCAAGAATCTTCCTAGACCTCTACTGCCTATGGCTCCTGCAGGAAACAGACATTTTTTTGAAATGGATGAAGCAAAGGAGATGCAACACTGGGCAAGGTTTTACTTTTCATCTTTCATCCCAGTTTTCACAATGACATTAGTATGATTCAACCTCTTATTAGAGCTGAGCTATCAGGTGGCTGTCTGTGTTTAATTGTTCCATAAAGTTGAAACATTAAGGGCTAAATCTAGTGGGAAATGGCATTGTTTCAAACTATAGTTGCCGAAGTATTACCAGGTTGGTGCCAGTGTCTTGACTTTTTCACCAGGCTTCAGTGAGCAGGTTTTCACAGCACACTTGGAATTTCTAACAAGTTTTCTTAGAATTTAATACAAAATAACTAGTTTTGTCTTTGACACATTCTGAAGTGTTGGTGTGCGGTATTTTCCCTGTTGTAAAGTCAGCTTAGTAAGGTACACGAAACTCCATTTGCATTACCAGGAAAGGCACAATATGTTTTCTGGTTCATTCAGGGAGTTGACAAGACTACTTCAGGAGAACACAAGATTGGGCAATCCAAATAACTGTCTTCAGAGAATCAGTGTTATTTCTGGCGGTGGTCAATAGCAGATGCTTGGGAAGGAATATACAAACATTACAAGGACTATAGTGAATGTTCTCCAGAAAGTTCTGCCAGCCTCCAGCAAATTTACTACTCAGGAATTTCCTCAGCTAGAGGGGAGGTGTTCCTCATCTTGTGAGAGTATAATTTTATTTTCTGAGGACCTTGTTTTTGAATACATATAAGGTTTTGTCATCCACATACCCCATTGGCAAGAAATTTTAAAGTTGAACTACATGGTGTCTGAAGAACTAAGTGTTGTATCTTTTTTATTTTAGAACTGATAACCCCACTTTCTTATTACATCAAAGACCTCTATTAAGTCATTCTTCTGTAGCTAGTTCTAGTTCAATAAGAAGAGGAGTCCTTATCTATTTGATCCTTTTTCATAAGGAAATCACTATGTACGTTTGATTTCTTTGGTCACCATCCATTGATCCCTCTCCATTTCTGCCATATTCCTCAGTGTCAGGGGATCAGAACAGTACAGTGTTCAGGACATGTGAGAACTATGGTTTTGTGCAGTCAGACAGTGATATTTTACGTTTTGTCTTTACTCCTTGTCCACTAGTTCCTAACATTTAATTTGCTTTTTTTGACTGCTGCTGAACATTGAGACAGCGTTTCAGCAGAATATTCTAATTCCTAAGTTCATAGGGTATGCAGAATTTAAGACTGTTTATTCCCGTGTTCATCGACTTAAACCTGTCTACACTGAATTCTTATTTATTGTTTATTGCTTACCCTCTACTACTACTATGCTAATGCCAATGATGCTTATCAGTTGAGTCTAGTTAATTGCCTCAGCTGAACAAGGCAGAATCATAGCATGGTAGAATAGTTTGCAAGGGAAGGGATCTTTAAAGGACATCTAGTTCAACCCCCCTGCATTAAGCAGGGACATCTTCAACCAGACCAGGTTGCTCAGAGCCCCGTCCAGCCTGAGCTTGAACATTTCCAGTGATGGGGCATCTACCACCTCTCTGAGAAACCTATTCTAGTGTTTCACCACCCTCATTGTAAAAAATTTCTTCCTCATATCCAGTCAAATTCTATGCTATTTTCATTTAAAACCACTGCCCCTTGTCCTATCACAACAGGCCCTGCTAAAAAGTTTTTCCCCATCTTCCTTATAAGTCCCCTTTAAATACTCAAAGGCCGCAATAAGGTCTCCCTGCAGCCTTCTCTATAGAGAATGCAGTTGCTAAGGAGAATAACAGCCTAAAATGAAGACTGCTATAAAATGAAAATGAAATTTGACATCTCAGAAACAGGTCCTATTTTATTAAATACATATAGACAATATATTCCCATATATATTCACATATCTGAGCTGTTGATTATTTTACTACTCCAGCTTCCCACTTGTATTTCTTTTAAATATCCACAGATGTCACAAGTACAAAAGAAAGATATAAAAATAATGTGTCATGTTTCAAACAAATATAAGACACTACCAGTACTGGACATTTATTCTACAGTTTCACAGATATCTTAAGAAGTCACATCTGGATTAATTTTGCCTTTGTGTGACATCTCATTTCTATGGCTCAGAGCTTATGTGTAGAGATTATCAAATGTCAAATGCAAATGTAAAATGGATCCTCGCTGTACAAAACAGTCTTTTACTGATATTGAGCTATTCCCTTTAAATGTTAATGAAACTGTTGTAATTACTGAAATACCAAAACAGCCTAAGAGCTGGAGATCACAGCTGTAGCCCATTACTCGTAAATTACTGGCACAGGCACTATCTTGGCATAAAGATTTGAGCAAGAACTTGTTCATCATGCTTCCTTTTAAAGGAAGGAATGGAGACCAAGTCTAAAAAGCACAGAGAGAAAGCTAAGGGACTTTCTTCTTCTACTAAGGAGGTATAAATGTTACCCCCAACCAGGCTCCCTGTCTCCTCCCCTTCATTTTTTTTTTTTTCTGAGAGAGATGGAATCCAGATTATATCCTAAAAACTACTGAACATACACTAAAAGAAAATAAGCCTCTCTAAAACTCTTTTTACATAAAGATCCCCTTAATACATTTTAATCTGAAATTTAAATATTAAGCTTGCTTTTTCTTTTTTTTCCTTTTTTTTAACAGAAAAACTGACTATGTTCAAAAGCAGACATGCAGGAAGAAAGTGAGTTAAATAATGAAGGAGGAGGGGGGCACTTTTGCATTTTTTGTGTGATATTTTTTCAGCTAGCAAGCCTGTGGCACAGATGCAATGAAAAGGAAAATAGCGTACTTGAATAGGGTAAGTAGCCTCAAGACAAAAAATGTCTGAGGGCTATGCAAGCATAACTAGGCAGTAAAGAACCAGTGATATCTATACTAGAGAAAGCTGGTGACACCTTGATTCTTTGATCTGTGAACTGTGTGACAGGCTTGCAAACGGATAGTTTATTATCTGGGACGTGAATAGCAAAGTCCTACAGCGTTTCACAGGGTTAAAATGTATAAAACAGCCATTTAGATGTGTGCCAAGAATAGACTGTGGGAGGAGTTTGCTTCAGCATGCAAGGAAGTTGTACGTGCGTCTGTGTCTATATGTATGTCTATGCATATGTGCTTGTGTGGAGCACTGCGCGGTACCCAGCTGGTTCACAACAGCTGCAACTGGGAAGATGCGTACTGAAGCTGACCATGGAATTTCCAAATCCTCTTAATTCACCTTCTGATGACATTGAAGGTGGCCCAAGACCGAGCGGGACCTCGTTTTTATTTTCGCGGAGGATCGCTATCGTTACACTCCATTTAAATTCAGGAATAAGCATCTCATGACGCCATGCTCCACTGCATCGGAACTGTATGAGCAAGGCGGTCTTGCAGAGAGAGGGAGAGACAGAGAGAGGGAGAGACTTCCCAGGCTGAGAAGAAAAAGAGACACTATCTGGTTTTGTTGTCTGTGGGTTGATTTTTTTTCAAAGAAATCTGCAGCTTGAAGGTATTGGAGTAATATTTCTGTAAGCCTTGTCTCAACAGCAATAAATTTATTTGTATCAACAGCAGAGCCAGATAATGCTGCTGTTCTTCTTTCAGGGATCTGTTGTTTCATGGATCACATAGGGAATTCCAAAGAGCAACAATCTTCGTATTACCTGACATTATATGAGCTTAGTCATCCAAGGCAAATAAGTCATCTCTGAAAGGAGCTGGCATCTCACCTAAGCTTACTAAAGTGGGCAGTCTTTCCTCAGGTGCAGTCACTTAATTTCTTTTCTTTCAGTCATTTTTGAAAGTGTGTTTGGCATGCAATATATTGATGTGTGGTATTTCTATTTAGTTACTTTTTCTGTCTTTTTAAGAGGTCTCTTTTTGTTAGACGCTAGTGAATGTAAACATTTACAAATGCAGAACAGTAATTATTGACTCAGGGATGGAAAAGCCCTTTGAAAGCATGTTGGTATGCGATGAGTACGGCGAGACTACTTGGATTTTTCTATCATCATTACTCCACATCCATGTAATCACGGAACAGTCAAAAGCCGGTCATGGTAATATTCGGAAATAAAAGTGACAAAAATATTGCTCAGCTAAATGAACATTAGCATAATAAAGCATTAGGGATGTGTTTTTTTCAAATGATATTACTCTTGAAGCAAAAAAGACAGAGTTAATCGAAGTGAAGAGTTACAGTGAGATACAAGGATATTTTGTAAAGAAAAATACACTTACAGTGGAAATCAACGGAAAAAAAGATCTTATACCTTAGCTGCATGAAAACAAAATTGTGAAATACTCAAAATTACGTTACTGAAAATAATTCAGTGATCTTAAACGAGGAAAAGCAGTAGAACGACGACTTTACTTGCCTGGTATGATAACTGGGTAATAAGACGTATTTTACTGCAAGTCTATTTCCTCATTCCACTTTAGAAGCACAATATAGCTCTGGCAAAGTAGCATCTTTACGGTCCTACAGATTGACATCACAAAGACATGGTCTTCTTTTGAAATCTATGGAACTGTGATAAATCTTCATGGTTCTATTCTAAAAGAAGAAAGGATTAAAGAATTTTAAAGAGTGCATATTACCTCCTCTACACTATTTGGAGATGAAAGGATTGCATTATGGTGGGCTAGCAGTTATCAGGTTTTTTGGGGATTAATAATTAAATAGGATTTATAACAACAGGAAAATAGTGTTACAGTATAAAGATTTAAACAATGGAAGACTGTTTAAACCACTGGGTTTAGAGATGGAATTTCTGGCTCTGAATATAAACAGTATGTATAAAAAATCTTCCTTTAAGACATGTTTTCTTAATTGTATCTGACACCATCACCAGAGATAACCATAGAAAAACAACTGTCCTAGTAGAACTATCTTAATTTCTTGATAAATTATGCCAAATGAGTTCTAAAAGACAACTGTCATTCACAGATGCAGATCATGGTTTATCCGGCTGAGCTGCCATTCGCTAAGAAGGGTGTATATGACCAGTACTGCTCTCATTATAGTCTTCATTTGAATTCTCACCTAGGAAAGTTTGGAATAAGTTTTCTCTGGTAATGCAAGAAGAAAGTAAGACCCAACTAGGAACACAGACTGCTTGATGCAAAGTGCTAAGTGTGTTTTAGGTTGCACGGACTGGGGGAAGAAAATCTGATTTTTCTGTGACAAAATTGGGCAGGTCAGGGGTTCTCACTTGCTTGTTCTCTTGTTTTGCAAGCTAATTGGGAAATATTTTGTACATGCAGGCTTTTGGGACCATTCTAAAAGGAAACAGAAACTACACAACTTCTATGGATGTGAATGTTGATCCTCATCATGTCATGTGGCAATGAGATCTCCCACTCATTTGATTTCCAAGGTCCTGTTCAGCAACATATGAGGTCTTTATGTATTCTTGGACCCCTAGGCTGAACAAAATTTTCTGTCTCCAGGTTTATTGAATGTAAAAAATCACAGTGAGGAAATAAGCTCATCTTCATTACAAATATTTTAAATCTAACCTTTTTTCATATTCTACTCCTGTTAATTTTTTCATGTGTTCTCTGCAACAAAAATTTGATGAAATGCTTTGATTAAACTACTAAGGCAAGAGGTTTTTATTTTGTTTTGTTTCTTTCTCTTTCTTTTTTTTTTTCAGAACACATAATTTAGTCTAATTCTTCTCATTTGGCACAAAGAATGGATGCCAGGAGCTATCATCCTCCCTTATTTATCAGTGTATCAGAAACTAAAATTTCAGGTAGAGACAAGTTACCCACAGTAACCCCAAATCTTTTTCCATAGCAGAATGAATAGAGTCCATTACCAGGGGATACATTATACCTTCAGAAGTAGGCTAAAGTTAATCCAAGTTTAAGCATGACAGACCTCAGTAAAGCCACATCAAAGTTGTATGCCAAATTCCTTTTATAAAGTCATTGAAAGTTAACATGGATTTTTAAGAAGTACTATTGCTCCCATAAAAAAATAAACCAACAAATATGAAGCAGAATTTAATTACCACATGTAAATATGTATGGAGGTATAATGATTACAATGCATTGATTATAATACGTTTAATTTAACAGCCTTTTATTAATGTCCCACATAAAGAACCTGAAAATTATAGTACATGACACTAAGGACGCTGTTGTCAAAAACTCAACTATAACATTTTTAAGATATTTTAAATAGTCATACAAACTTGCCATCTCTTGCAGCTCTAGGCTTGCAAATAGAGGGTCATGTAACAAATCACCCTCTTGAATAAGCCTATTGCTGTTGTTTTTCTTCCTAAGCTGGTCACATGAGCCTCAGAAAACAGGTTTACAGGGAGAACAAAGGATTCCAAACAGGCATGAAGAAAATTTCTTCAAGGTCTGTGTCAGGCCACGGAAATGAACAGATATTCCTTGATCTAAAATTAAACCATAATCATCCTAGTGCACTCAGTATTAACACTCTGGTTCTTTATTATGCTTGTGAACTACCCACACATAGGAGAAAGCTGAAGTTTTTACCCTGATAGCAAATTTGTTCCAGTCCACATCTTTATTTCAGCTGAAGAAACCTATTATTAGCTCAAATAGCAACTTTCCCAGTTGAAAACACATGTAGCATTTTAGTAAGCTAGATTTATGTCAGGTAGGTCATGAACCTTTATTGTATTCCTGTGGTAAATAATATAAACAAGCAGAAAAGCTGTTGACCACTTGTAGTGAACTGGCTCCCCTATTTCAGTTTGAAGACAGTTTAAATGAAGCAAAAAGCGGAAAGCTTGCATAAAGCTGTGGAAGCCACAACAAATTGATTTTTTCCACTGCTTTTGTTACCTCATGGAATTTCTATCAAGTGAGAGCCAAACATAGCTCCAGTCGAGGTTTTTCCTTCTATTTTAAGGAGAAATTATATACTTACCAAAAAATATCTTGCACATATTCTAAGTCTAAACAATTAACTGTGTAAACACTTTGCTAAATTGAAAAAATAAATATTTTTCTGCTTATATTTGTTGTTCAGTTGTTTGCAATAGCATTTTGCCATCTTCCGACTCACTGAGTAGACAGTATATAGAGTTCTCTTGAACAGATTGCACTTCTCAAAGGATTATCTGCTTCATACCTGAAAGTATTACACAAAGGCTTACAATTAAGGGCATGATTTGTGAAGCTAAACCAGCAAAAAGCTTTTAAATCCCTGGTATCCTCAAGCTTGTGTGTCATACCTCCTTCAGTAGTGTGGGCAATAACTCCAATCTAACTTTCCTTCTTGGATTTTCTTATATTATTTAGACCTATCTCAGGTGTCTAGATCTTTCTTTGCTATGAGCAGTACAGTCATATTCTCAGGATAAATCTATATTGCCATCAAAAGTGTGACACCTACATACATAAGCACACCTGTGGTAGGTTTTCCCTAGCTGGCTGAAATACCAAGAGAAATGCAGCAGCACTTCAGAAGTGAGTGTATTTATTCTTTTCAGACACTGTGTTTTTAAATGACTAGGCCACCTTTTTTACCTACTACTTATATTTGAGTTAGAATGGCTGAATATATGTGGATTTTGACCAAAAATGCTGTTGTCACACTTTTAGCATGGCCTTAACCCGAGTTAAACAATCACTAGAAATACGCACCTCTGACTGTCAGTTCATCCCATCCTGAAATACAGGAGACAAAGAATGAAGCAGTATCTGCAAGGTTTTTTTCCTCCAGTGACTCTAAGGTGCAGGTGATTAACATAGATGATTAGCTTGGCCCAGCTGTCTTGCTTTCTGCTGGAAAAAGGTAAGGTGAATTTCATTCTGTGTGATTAGTTTATTTCTTTGCTGAGCTGAATATTGAAGGTGATAAGGCTATTTAGAAAAATTCTGTTTTCCACTGGACAGAAGGGGACAGTCTGGATTTCATCACCAGTGTCTCCAGCTGCTCACCACCTCAAGCAGAGTCATGATACAGTTCAAGCAGATTTCATACATCCAGCACAAAAAAAAAAAAAAAAAGTTTGTTTCCATCTGGATCAGTACCTTCCTCTAGTCATACATTTACTTATGGTTCTACAAGGAAAGAGGATTGAGCAGCCTTAGGAGGACATGAGAAAAAGGGGAATTGCTTCTTTTTACAGCTGCACGGGCGTATGCTAGAACAAAGTGACTGTAAAACCATGGTCTCAGAAATACTTTTCATTGGCATTCCCTCTTGGCTGGTTTAAGCGTTCCAGCAGTGAGTATGCTGTCTGCTGTGAATCCAAGTCAAGGAGCCTGGCTCTCCTCCATTTAATATCAACGGAACTTTAGGGCCATAAGTCAGGATTGTGAATTCCAAGTCCAGAGAAGGCACCTGGCTTTCAGGCACTGCAGCACCACAGCATCGTTTCTGAACTGGAGTGACCACACCTTTCCTCCTGAGTTGTTGCTGATGTAGGATTTGATCCAGCCTAGCACATTTGTGTTGCTACTCTTCATGAATGAGGATATCAAGTCATCACTGCTCCTAGATTTACATTGTTTAAACGAAGATCCAGACATTGATTTCCTCTTGGCAGCAAAATGCTTTGGAAGAGCATTTGGACACTGAAGCAGTTCTTCTGAGTGCTCCCACAGCTGCATATGAACATTCCCCACCAGCCTCTCCAAGACAGCTCTTCAGACTGCAGTTTCACTTTTTAAGGAGGGACAGTTAGGCACTGGTACAGAAAGGCACCCTGAGTGCGGAAAGACATCAAGGTTCTACAAAGAAATGTATTTGTACAATCATTCACCACCACTCACAAGCGTACACACACACGATCAAAAAAAGGAACACAAATTTGACACAACAAGGGCTTCTGTCATAGAAATAATGTTTTTTTCTTTTTTATTTTCTTTCCTCTGCCCTATCTCCCAGGAAAGTGTTACTGGAATAGGGGGGCATATGTTCTTTTCTCTTGCTTTGGAGTGATGTTCTATTCCAAAACAAAAATTCTGGAAATTTGCTGATGTGAGATTTTGTTTAACACATCCATGTTTTAAACATATCTGCTAATTTTTTGTTATGAAAAACATTACTTTGTCTTAGTAAGTCAGGTATTACAACCACCCCTAGCCACAACAATTATTTTTTACTATTTACAAAAGCTAATTTAAATAGTAACTTGTAATTAGATTAGTGACGCAGTTTAACAGACTGAGCATATATTGAATGAGAGAGCAGAAATATTAAATTTGGAATGATTTACAGGCAGACTTACATTTGATTTTTTTCTTCCAATGCAATGTTCTGTAGTCTTAATCTTTGTACTTGCATATATCAAAATAACAGAAGTTAGTCTTTAAAATGTACAGAAGAGCACAAAAATCCACATTCCTTCTCTGAATATTCTTACATATGCTTGCAAGTGTCTTACATGTGTGCATGTTTATGCACGTGATTATGTGTATGTTTGTTAGCATCCATTTATATGAGCTGCAATGCACAAATCAAAGCAGTTTAATCTACAAAGATATTCCGCACAATATAGCTTGGTTGCCATAGCATTTATCATGCAAAGTCTAGCCCCAGTTCATTGCTGAATTAAATAATACATCTCCAAGCAACTATAACTACAGCACTAATTCTGTAATATATCCTGTGGCAGAGAACCCATGTCAATATAGCAGCCATTCCCACCTCACCAGCCATGGATTTTTTTCTAATGTATTCAGTCATGTGTGGGATGCAGAGCGTGGCAGATCTTCTGCCTCTTATGTATACTCATTTCTGATTTTTTGACTCCTTTTTTCTTAATTTATACCTTAATTGAAATTGCTTTTTCTGTTGCTCTGTCATCTTCATAGTAGCTAAATAATGGGCATAATTTTCCTCATTCTCTTACACAATGTGTATTCTCTTAAAGTCAGAATCTGCACTACATTTTTATAGGGTCATCAAATGTTAAAGGCCTGTTAGCTCTCCTCCGACTCTTTTGTAATCAGGAAGACCTGGCAAGTGGGATCACAGCCTTGGCTGTGGGAAGCCTAGGTTCAGGCTGTCATTCTGCCTCAGATTTCTTTTATGGCCTTTGGCATGGCCAAAAGAGTATCTAAGCATCAATGCACGATACTCATCTTCTGTAATGATGGACAGAGCATGCAACACCACTGGAGAGAACAGTGTTAAAATCTGCTGTTCCCTAGAATTTAGGCATAAAAAGGCATGTCTACATAAGGAAATGAAGCACAATCCAGAAACAGTCAGGAAGGCACTAACACAATCAAGTTTTTCATGGCGCATCCTTTCACGCACATTTTAAGAGAAAACTGGAAACACTACAAAGTTTTGGACAGGAATTCAATTCTGAAAAAGTTTAAGCCATGTTCTGCATCATGTAAGAAAGCTGGTAATAGACATAAGTGAAGAATGACTAATATCTAGACCCAGGTGAGGTTTAGGCATGCTATAGGTCTGAACTGTTTGTACTGGTCAAGGCAGAAACATCTGGTGTCTCAGGCAAGACGTGGTTCTTGGGCTGCAGGAGTGCTTCTGGCCTTCACCTCCTACATTCTGCCACTCTGCCATGTCAGGTATCTCAATCATTTCCCAGACAGCCATAATTTTCAAGACTTGCATGTGTCAATAGTAACTCAAATATGGCAAAAGACCTGTACTACTGTTTTGTATCACATTATGACACAGAGGATGTAATTTTATTTTAAACGGGGAGTGTATCTTAAAAAAGTGGTTTCTTTGTGTGATTCAAGTAACTCACCTGCTGAAAGATTTGTTTGGAAAGGAGAAGAAAGCCCAAAAAATGTCTGCAAATAGCACTGTAAAAGAATGCTCCTTGGACACATTAAAGGTTCATTACGGAGATTAAATGATTGTTATTGTCTAGCAGCAACACACGTGTTTTGTCACAGGTTTAGGAAACTTTTTTTGCCTGAATAGCATGGAATAAAATTTATGAGAGGGCAATAGCATCTTCTGATTATACCAGATGAGACAGCAACAGACAGCAGTTTAGAACATTAATTCTGACAGGCACAGTGTCTGAGCAATATATGGAGCTGTTGCACTGAACCAGATTGTGTTCTCAGATGTAATCTTGTGTGACCTCATTTAGTGCATTCCAAAGAAATGCAAGAAATTTTGCTTTCTTCTTTTTCATAACATGAATGTTTTGGGCAAGCACAGAGTAACAGTTTTGAAGTGGACAAGATGTAGGGTAGACACAGATTTAGACTTAATAGACTATTAGCTCAGTATGTTCTCTTGTAAACTGTAGGGTATCATAAGGAAAATTGTACTCAATCTCCTATTAGTAAATAGATACTGAAAAAGAAGAGGTCAAATTCACATGTGCTGCTGAACACGTCACGTAGGAACATTGACAGGCAGGGATATCAATCACTTCTCCCTATTCTCTGTCTTTCATAACATATTTGTGGGAGGAATAAGGACAAAAAGAACAGCTTGGAGTCTGATTTCTAGATTGTGGAAGTACAGAGCAAATCAACAAGCGTGCTGAATGTCAGGAAAGGGACAGGAATCCCAGGCCCCGGAGGTAAGAGAAGAAGCCTACAAAGAGGACGACTTTCCCTTGTTCGAGGAGGACTGTGTGAGGGATCGCTTAAGCGATCTGGACGTCCACAAATCCATGGGCCCCAAAGGAATGCACCCACGAGTGCTGAGGGAGCTGGCGGATGTCATTGCTGAGCCACTCTCCATCATCTTTGAGAGGTCTCGGAGGACAGGAGAGGTGCCCGAGGACTGGAGAAAGGCCAATGTCACTCCAATCTTCAAAAAGAGCAAGAAGGAGGACCAAGGGAACTACAGGCCGGTCAGCCTCACCTCCATCCCGGGAAAGGTGATGGAGCAGCTTCTCCTGGAGGCCATCATCAAGCAAGTGGAAGAAAAGAAGGTTATCAGGAGTAGTCAGCATGGATTCACCAAGGGGAAATCATGCCTGACCAATCTAATAGCTTTCTACGATGACATGACTGGCTGGGTAGACGAAGGGAGAGCCGTGGATGTTGTCTACCTGGACTTCAGCAAGACTTTCAACACAGTCTCCCATGATATCCTCTTAGGGAAGCTGAGGAAGTGTGGGCTGGATGAGTGGTCGGTGAAGTGGATAGAGAACTGGCTGAATGGCAGAACTCAGAGGGTTGTCATCAGCGGCACTGAGTCTAGTTGGAGGCTGGTGACAAGTGGTGTCCCCCAGGGGTCAGTACTGGGCCCAGTCTTGTTTAACTTCTTCATCAACGACCTGGATGAAGAGTTAGTATGTACCCTCAGCAAGTTTGCTGATGACCCCAAACTGGGAGGAGTGGTAGACACACCAGAAGGCTGTGCTGCCATTCAGTGTGACCTGGATAGGCTGGAAAGCTGGGCAGAGAGGAACCTGATGAGGTTCAACAAAGCCAAATGCAGGGTCCTGCACCTGGGGAGGAACAACCTCATGCACCAGTACAGGCTTGGGACGGACCTGCTGGAAAGCAGCTCTGCGGAGAGGGACCTGGGTGTCCTGGTGGACGACAGGTTAACCATGAGCCAGCAGTGTGCCCTGGCTGCCAAGAAAGCCAATGGGATCCTGGGATGCATCAAGAAGAGTGTGGCCAGCAGGACGAGGGAGGTTCTCCTTCCCCTTTACACTGCCCTGGTGAGGCCTCATCTGGAGTACTGTGTCCAGTTCTGGGCTCCCCAGTTCAAGAAGGATGAAGAGCTACTGGAGAGAGTCCAGCGGAGGGCTACAAGGATGATGAGGGGACTGGAACATCTCCCCTACGAGGATAGGCTGAGGGAGCTGGGCTTGTTCTGCCTGAAGAAGAGAAGGCTGCGAGGGGACCTAATAAATGCTTATAAATATCTGAAGGGTGGGTGTCAGGAGGATGGGGCCAAGCTCTTTTCAGTGGTGCCCAGTGACAGGACAAGGGGCAATGGGCACAAACTGAAGCACAGGAAGTTCCGTCTGAACATGAGGAGGAACTTCTTCCCTCTGAGGGTGACGGAGCACTGGAACAGGCTGCCCAGGGAGGTTGTGGAGTCTCCTTCTCTGGAGATATTCAAGACCCGGCTGGACAAGGTCCTGTGCAGCCTGCTGTAGGTGACCCTGCTTCAGCAGGAGGGTTGGACTAGATGACCCACAGAGGTCCCTTCCAACCCCTACTATTCTGTGATTCTGTGATTCTGTAATGGAGCAGCAAAACTATTGACTTCTTATTTAATTTATATTTTAGGGATTCATCTACATAAAAAGTTTATTCTTACTACCCCTAATGTCATCAAAATTACTTCCAATTCTGCATAATTTCTGCTTTTAAAACGTGAAACTATTGGTCTGTATGTATAAATTGGTAAGAAATTTCTCTGGCTTCCTTGGAAAGGTACAACCATTTGTCAAAACTTCATTCTGTCTTGCTTTTATTTATCCTAGCATTGTGTATAAAACAAAGCATACTGATTTATACGAGAGCCAGGTAATGCTGATATAGCCTAATAACCTTAAATTTAAAAAGGAGTAGAGCATGAAAGAAATACAGTTAATTGCATCTCATCATATCATTAGGCTAAGAAGTGCAGGTTCAGACAACCCTCTGCACACAGAAGGAAGGAAATGAAAATGTTATCTAAGTGAGAAAAACATGACAGAAATAAGATCTAAAACAATGTTGACGCCCCAGCTTTTTAGTAAAATTCTCTGTTTCACAAGGAAGATGAATTTGTGTTCCTTCCTGGTGGCTCATTTTAAACATGTGTCATTCCTTCTTCACACTTCATCTTGCCATTTAAAGAATTGCTTTCCAGTAGTCCAAAGAGAGCACCTCAAAATAGTCATGCAAATGTGGTGACAGGAACAAAGCAGCAGATCTGAAATATTCAGTGCCAGTCATTTGCATTCCAGCTGTGCAGCGTCTAAAACACTGTAAACATTAGTTTGGAAACAATTGTGTGTGATAAATATAAACAATAAAAAGAAAATTATTCTTTAAATAAGACCACTAGCTGAATTTTTTAAAAACAAGTGGGGAAAAAATTGTAGTATGTATTTAAAACAAGATATTTTTATATGAGTCTATTTATCAAAGCTTCTGAACAAATGAGAGAGAAACATTTCTGCATTCACTCTAAACTCAGAGAAAATTCTTCATAAGGACTTCTGCTCCTCCTTTCAAATTACAAGGAATTGGAAATACAGTCTTATTCTTACATACAAAGCCAAAATTGAGACTATCTAAGAATTGGTCTATTAGGCTTACTAGGAAAGAGTGTCAACTGTACTGCTATGCATGCTAGTTTTGTTTTGGCTTTTGTGTATTTGATGAATTTTGTAACATGGTAAAAAAAAAATGGACTATTATTTTCTCCACTCAATCTATATTCTAATTAGCCACATAAAACAGGTAAGCAGATCATCTTTTTTGATAACAAATGTAAGGCTGATGATGAGTAGCTTCTGAATTTCCCTTTCAAAATTTCATAAAGTTTGTGTGGAAAAAAATGGCTTTGTTTGTCCTACCACGGATGATTCCCAAGCTCATTTTACCAGCCCATAAAAAATTAATCTATAACATTTGTAGGATTACTAAAGCTTTTAATCTATCAATGTAAAAAAAAAAAGCTTCAGATTTAAGTAAGCTCAGTTTCCTTCAAACACACTTCCTATTTTATAATCAGCCTTAAACTCAGACCAAACAGTTTTGATGTTTTTGTTTTAAACATATCAATATTCTTCTTACATTTTTGTCTTGAAATAGTGGATGTTCATCTTACTATAGCCATTCAAACAAGCATATTCTGGCCTGGAGTCTTTAATGGCAATCTGTCTTATTTAAATCAGTTTAAATTAAGTAATAATTACTTCCTAATTTAAAAGATCCAAAAGCAATAAAAATCCACAAACTGTGAACCATTAATTCCTTCCTTGCATTTCAAAGTGAAATTTTTACAAAGTCTTCTTTACATACATATTGAGGTTGGGGGTGGTGATTATACTGATACAGTTTGCCTCTCAGGCCAAGATCAAAACCATCATTGCTTCTATATGAATGTATCAATGAAGAAATGAGCAATGAATGTTTTAGCCATATGAGAAGATAATGATGCAAGTCTCAGTAGCCAGGTGACAGCCGTGCAAAGCAACCAACATACACAGTGATATTTTGTGTTGGTAAGAGATATGGGCAAACAAATTAGAATGTATTGGCAGCAGCAACTGGTAATTTACATTTTATATATCAACACAGCAATTAGGGTCCATCAAAAGGAATGGGAAAAGCATAACATTAGATGCCCACCAGTGTGGGTCACGGGGGACTTGCCTTAGATGAGTGTAGGGTCTAGTTTGAGGTAAGGAAGAACAGAAGAACTACCAACCACAACACTTTTACTTATCTCAAGGATAATGTCAAAATTTAGATCAACAGATATTTAAACACCTAGTTGTTTCAATGTCTACTAAAATTTTAAGGCAGTGTTTCCCATTGAGGGCTCAAGATACATGTCCCTTGAAAAAGAAGGGAAGGCTCAAGATGCAGTAGTATTTCCATTCTTGACAATAGGAGTATAATTATTTCCCTTGGAAGGCAGGGGTTAAGAATGAGGGAGTTTAAAAAGTATGTCAGGGTTAGTACATGTAGGGAAAGATGGATTTTGATTTTTGATCATGTATATTGTATATAGTAAAGGAGTTGTTAAGATATTTCTGCATAACATTTGCAACCATTTTGCATTCACTGTGTATTTCTAAAAAGTTAAAATTAAATGATTAAATTATAATCTTTACATTTTTTTATTCAGCACATTTTTATAAGAGATTTATGTGTACATACAGTAATAATGAATAATTTCTTTTTATTTTAGAAGAAAAAATTAAGCTAGACCTTGGTGATATTGTTTTCTTTTTCTCCTTTTATTCCCCCCAGAGGAAATTTGAAGACATATACTGACTTTCAAAATATGTAAGAAAAATGTTATAACAGACATTTAGCACAACCACTCCGAAGACCTTCTTTCTGACATAAATATTTCATATGAAGATCATCTTTTATTTCTACTGACTATACATCATGACTAAAATCAATTGCAGTAATCAAAACCAACATCTGAGTTTCTCCTTCCTCATATTTGAAAAGAAATCTTTTTTGATGTTTTGATTTACTAAACCATAGTATCTGATTTAAATTACTCTAACAAAGTTATTAGACTGTAAAACAAAAATTATGTTATAGAACTTTTCATCACACACAAAAAAAGCGGTTTTATTGGCTTTTAAACTATCACTTACAGTCAAGTGTTTTTTCTTAGAATATAATTTACACCTAAAATGAAGCCTGAAATATTCTAAGTTATTCTTCAGTGACTGATCTGCCATTAAGCCTCTATTCTTGGCTTAGCATGAATGAAATAAGGTTCTTTTAGAGTTTCACCTTTACATGGGAATCCCTGCAATCCTTTCAGAGGCAGATGATCCTGGTCACCATTAAGGTCTCTTTACTGCCCATGATTCTGAGGCAGCACCTCTGGTGCCTCTTTCTCTTATGTATTTTAGTTTGCTGTTTATTTTTTAGTTCATCATGCTCTTTCTTTCCCTTTCTCTCTCATTTGCTTTCTTGTCTTTCTTTCTTCATTTCTGCCTGCCTGCCCACCCACTCTCTTCATCTCTCCCTCTCTCTTTTGATTTAGCCTTTTTAATGAAAGCAGATTATTGGATTCATTTAATTCCTGGTACTGTTAGTTCTATGATACAAGACCTTCCTTTCATCTGTTTAGAGTCCTCAAAATGACCAAAAACTAGTTTCTTAATCTGTTGAAACCTGTTCTGCCATGTTAAATGAGAAACACTTTCCCAGTCTACAACAGAGACAGATTTCTGAAACCTATTCAACGCACAACTTCTTCTCAGAACAGGTCTGTAAGACAAAGGAAGCTAAACAGCAGCTGCATCTCCTTAATATGTCAGTAGGGACTCTCTCAGATAAGCCAAGTGGCTGTAGAAACTACCTCTTGATTGAATTATTTATTTAGTGCTCTGGTTTCCAAAAAACTCACCAGCCAGTCGAAATTCTGTCCTAACTCTAACAAAATGGAATGCAAGGAATGTGTTATATCAAGGCTTGTATATGGTCTGCTTGCTCAGGAGAAGGAAATCTTCCAGCAAAGTAAGGAATCAAAGAAATTTACTAAGACATGTCTAACCAAACTGAAATTTATATCAATACCCACTTCATAAGTGTAAGTCTGTATTCAGTCTGATACCATTTCTCAACTGAGCTCATCTACAACATTTAGTATCCTGGTCTCGCATAGCTTTACATTTTTTGCTATGACAGTGAAGAAACCTGTGCCGTTATCCAGGAGACAATTAGCATAAACAGCAGCAATTAATCTATCATGTCTAACTCAACCCTCAGCAACTCCTGGCACAAATTAAATTACCTGTGGAACCAATATTTGAATCATAATCAGGGTAATAGATAAGGATGGGTTAATTTAAAAGAAATGAGAGAGAGAAACAGACAAGCAGTCTCCATCATCACTGTGGAATACATGTGCTTCCAGTCATACGCAAGGGGAAAAGCAACACTGCCACAGAAATCCATTATCTACACATCCAACCATGGAAGAAGGCATAAGCAAATCTGATCCTTATCGCAACACCTTGACACCTGTCATAGATTTTCCAACCCTGAGAGTGCTTAATTGGTTTGTTTGCTGTATTGAAGAGAAATTCACTTTTTCAGGCTCTTCAAAGGAATACCACAGTCTTCACTTGATTGCTGTCTCTCCTCAAGAAGAGCAGGTTGAGAATCTGAGAAGGAATGTATTACAGCCATTTATAGATCTTTGGTATCATACAGCCCAGGACTCAGCATAGTACTTTCTGATGTGCCTTCATGCTTTTCATTTATACTTATTAGCAGTGGATCTTGGCAACTCTATGGATGATACGTAGAAATTAGCTTCTTCAACAAATACCAGCACAAGAAATGTGCACAGCTGGTTTTACCAGTTCAAATTCATTGTATTTTCAGCGAAGACCACGTGATGAAGGGCTCCGGAGCAAGGGATTGTGCTGAGGAAACTTTTTCCAAGTGGCAGAACAGCCGAGACAGGTGCCCAGGGAGAGAGAGCGTGCCTCCCCCCCTCTCCCCAAGAGCAGGAAGTGCTGAGGCCTGACAAGCGGTGGCTCTGACTCAGCATGGGCAGGGTCGAGAGTGATGGAGGCACCCTGCCCCCTCACAAAAGCAGCCCCTGGGGAGCATGAGCGACCCAGAGAGCAGCGAACAGGATGGGCAAACAGGGCGTGGCACATCAGCCAGGGCCTGGAGCGGCAGTTTGCATGGCAGTTCTCACACGCAGGGCCCCGAGGCTCAGCTGTCTCCCCGGGTAAATTCAGCCGGTGGTCATCGCTTGCTCAGCTAGTAGCTATGGTCTTCACTCACCTGAAAGCTGTCAGCAGGCTGAATATAGCGACCCAGACAGAGCTCCTGTGTAAACAGGCAGCTGTGCAGGTCTCCGGCTGCAGGGAGTGCCTGAGCCTGTCACTGGTATGAGAGGGCAGCAGGCAGAACACCTGCGTGCGCTGTGACCAGGTAATTGATCTGCTCATCCTGGTGGCAGAGTTCAAAGAGGAGGTAGAAATGTTAAGGAGCATCAGGGAGTGCAAAAGGGAAATAGACTGGTGGAGCCATGCCCTGCCACCCCCGAAACAAGCACAGAGGATAAACGCTCCACAAGAAGCAGAAGATCCCCTCCCCTCTCGCCACCAGGCTGAAGGAGAGGACCTGAGAGACGGGGGGGAATGGAAACAGATCCCTGCTCGGGGCGTCAGGCCAATCCCCTGCCGGCCTCCCTCTCCACCCCAGGTGCCCCCACGCAATAGGTATGAGGCTCTGGAACCGGAGAGGCAGGCAAATGATGAGGCGGACGAAGGCCCACGCACGGGGTTGCCCAGAACTAAGAAGTCAGCCCCACGCATCACGATTTCCTCCATGAAGAAAAAAAGAAGGGTGGTTGCCCTAGGTCATTCCCTTCTGAGGGGAACAGAGGGCCCGATACACCAACCAGACCCATCCCACAGGGAAGTCTGCTGCCTCTCTGGGGCCTGGGTGAGAGATATCACTAGGAAACTCCTTGGTCTGGTATGGCCCTCTGACTATTACTCGCTCTTAGTTGTTAAGGTTGGCAGTGATGAGGTTAGGGACAAAAGCGCACGGGAAACCAAAAGGGGCTTCAGGGCTCTGCGGTGACAGGTTAAGGGATCAGGACCACAAGTAGTGTTCTCCTCTGTCCCTCCAATTGCAGGGGAAGATGAGGGAAGAAACAGGAAGAGTGAACAGATCAATACCTGGCTCCAAGCCTGGTGTCATAGGCAAAATTTGGGATTCTTTGATCATGGGTCAGTTTACATGGCACCAGGCCTGCTGGCAACAGATGGGGAAGAGGATCCTAGCTCAGGAGTTAGCAGGGCTCATTGATAGGGCTTTAAACTAGCCTGGAAGGGGGAAGGGGATAAAACCAGGCTAGCTAGTGAAAAGCCTGGGGGTGGCAACTCAGCTGCTAGTGGGTGGTGTGCTAGCGAGGACCTACACTCTGCTGAGTCAGTGAGGGTACGGAACAGGGAGCTGCGTGGCAGCAACTGTGCGGCTTCATTGGGAGCTCAGCTCAAACACCTTTATGCAAATGCACGTAGCATAGGGAATAAACAAGAGGAGCTAGAGATGTGCACATGTCTGTGGAGCTACGAGATCATTGGCATCACGGAGACGTGGTGGGACAGCTCCTATGACTGGAGTATTGGGAAGGGAGGATACAGGCTCTTTAGGAAAGACAGAGAGAGGAGACGAGGAGGAGGAGTCTCCCTCTACGTCAAAGAGCAGCTGGAGTGCATGGGCCTCCGCCTGGGGATGGATGAGGAGCCAAATGAGAGCTTATGGCTCAGGATTAAAGGCAGGGCATGGACGGGCGACATTACAGTGGGAGTCTGCTACAGGCCACCAGACCAGGATGAGCAAGAAGATGAGGCCCTCTATAGGCAGATAGGAGAAGCCTCACATTCAAAAACCCTGGTCCTCATGGGGGACTTCAACCACCCCAACATCTGTTGGAGGGACAACACAGCAGGGCATAGGCAAGCCTGGAGGTTCCTGGAATGCGATGAGGACAACTTCCCCTTCCAAGTGATAGAGGAGCCCACAAGGAGAGGTGCGATGCTGGACCTTGTTCTCACCAACAAGGAGAGGCTGGTGGGGAATGTGAAGCTCAAGGGCAGCCTTGGCTGCAGTGACCACAAAATGGTGGAGTTTAAGACCCTTAGGGCAGCGAGGCAGGTGTGCAGCAAGCTCTCTACCCTGGACTTCAGGAGAGCAGACTTTGGCCTCCTCAGGGATCTGCTTGGTAGAATACTGTGGGATAAAGCCTGAGAGGGAAGAGGAGCCCAGGAAAGCTGTTCAGCATTCAAGGATCACCTCCTCCAAGCTCAGGAGCGATGCATCCCGACGAAGTGGAAGTCAGGCAGAAACGCCAGGAGGCTGACATGGATGAACAAGGAGCTCCTGGCCAAACTCAAGCAGAAAAGGCCTACAGAGGGTGGAAACAAGGACAGGTAGCTTGGGAGGAATACAGATAAATTGTCCGAGTAGCCAGAGAGCAAGTTAGGAAATCTAAAGTCCTGACAGAATTAAATCTGGCCAAGGATGTCAAAGGGAACAAGAAAGCCTTCTATAGGTGTGTCAGTGATAGAAGGCAGACTAGAGAAAATGTGGGCCCTCTCTGGAAGGAAGCTGGAGACCTGGTTACCAGGGACATGGAGAAAGCTGAGGTGCTGAATGACTATTTTGCCTCAGTCTTCGAGAGCAAGTGCTCTAGCCACACCGCCCAAGTTGCAGAAGGCAAAGACGGGGACTGGGAGATGAAGAGCTGCCCACTGTAGGAGAAGACCAGGTTCGAGACTGCCTAAGGAACCTGAAGGTGCACCATGGGGCCTGATGACATGCATCTGCGGGTCCTGAAGGAACTAGCGGATGAAGTTGCCAAACAACTCTCAATCATATTTGAGAGGTTGTGGCGGTCTGGGAAGGTCCCCACCAACCAGAGAAGGGGCAATGTTGCGTTAATTTGGCAGAAAATAAACCTCCTTGCATTCTAACTCTCTTCACGGGAGTGAGAGGCTAGGTGCAGCTAGGTTTAAATTCTGAATGATATCCAATTTCCCACCACCAGTCCAGTCGCGTTTAATATGTATATTAAGATACCACGATTCTGGATACACTAATAGCAGTCTGCACCTTCAGTCCAGTCGTGCTCATGAACTAGAATGGCTGCGTTTGGTCTCGTTCAGTGAGAAATTGTGACCACTGGTTACTTAAACAGTGCAGTTTTATTTGTGCAACAGGTATATAGGTTTTTTGAATTGCCGGTGATAGTGACTGTCTGCAAGAAAGCACGTGCAAATATGAAACTCGTGAAAAAGTTATAAATAATACAGCCTGGCTATAGACACTAGGGAGTAACTCTCTAGAGAGATTTCTAAGATTCCTGAGAAAAGCGCTTAGTTTAAGTCTCACCCAAGGCATCCCAAGGGGGGGAGAAGCAAGGCTCAGCCCGTCGGCCAATCCCGGCTGTCAGAGGCAGTCTGAGGTGGATTTTCCTGACTTGCTCACGGTGTTATCTTCTTCTCCTCCAAAAATCCACGGTGTTATCTTCTCCGAAAATCCCCTATTTCCCTGGCTATTTTTATATTCTTTCTACATTTAAGGTGGAGTTTGAGTGACTGTGCTCATACATACCTTTTATGACGATTGGTGTAAAAATCTCTCACTTCACGTTTAAAGGTATAGTTTACAAAAAATCGAGGGTGCAGACTCGAAGAAGAGTGGTCGCACCACGGAGGCAGGTAGCCTTTGGGATGGAGGTGTGTTTTGGTATTAAAATGATATTAAAATCAGCAAAGTTCAGGAGAGGATAGCACTTTGGCAAGGTTTCGAAAACCTGTTGGCTCAGGGGGCCAGGTGAGCTGCTTATCAGTTCTAGAGGACCATTTCTTCCCACTTTATCATCACGGAGCATGGCCACGGAATCTTCACTCCGCTCCATCCTCTATGGTATGTTGCAGGGAGTTGCTGTGTTAGTGGATTCCTTGCATGCCTGCTGCAGCTGTGTCCCATCCTCAGAGCTCCTTTTGATTTTATGCTTTTCCTCAATGGGTGAACACTGCTATGTTTTTCATATAAACCTTAATTTTCAGATGTAAAATCTTAATTTTACTAATAATTCCACAGGTAACATCACCCCCATTTTAAAAAGGGAAAAAAGGAAGACCCGGTGAATTACAGGCCAGCCTCACCTCTGTGCCTGGCAAGATAATGGAGCAGATCCTCCTCCAAACCATGCTAAGGCACATGGATAACAAGGAGGTGATCGGGGACAGCCAACATGGCTTCACCCAGGGCAAATCATGCCTGACCAACTTGGTATCCTTCTATGGTGGGGTTACAGCATTGGTGGACAAAGGACGGGCAACTGACATCATCTGCCTGGACTTGTACAAGGCATTCGACACTGTCCCGCATTATGTCCTTGTCTCTAAATTGGAAGGACATGGATTTGACAGATGGACCACTCATTGGGTAAGGAACTGGCTCGATGGACGCAACACAAAGAGTTACAGTCAACGGCTTGATGTCCAGGTGGAGACCAGTGACGAGTGGTGTGCCTCGGGGGTTGGTACTGGGGCTGGTGTTGTTTCATACCTTTCTCAGTAACATGAACAGTGGGTCTGAGTACACCCTCAGCAAGTTTGCCGACGACACCAAGCTGTGTGGTGTGGTTGACACTCTGGGGGGAAGAGATGCCATTCAGAGGGATCTTGACAGGCTGGAGAGGTGGGCCTGTGTGAACTGCATGAAGTTCAACGAGGCCAAGGGCAAGGTCCTGCACGTGGGTCGGGGCAATCCCAAACACAAGTAGAGGCTGGACGGTGAATGGCTCGAGATCAGCCCTGAGGAGAAGGACTTGGGGATACTGGTGGACGAGAAGGTCAACGTGAGCCGGCAATGTGCGCTTGCAGCCAGAAAGCGAACCGTATCCTGGGCTGCATCAAGAGAAGCATGGCCAGCAGGTCGAGGGAGGAGATTCTGCCCCTTTACTCTGCTCTCGTGAGATCCACCCGGAGTACTGCATTCAGCTCTGGAGCCCCCAACATAAGAAAGACATGGCTGTGTTGGAGCGGGTCCAGAGGAGGGCCACAAAGATGATCAGAGGGCTGGACTACCTCTCCTACGAGGACAGGCTGAGAGAGTTGGGGCTGTTCAGCCTGGAGAAGAGAAGGCTCCGGGGTCACCTTCTAGCAGCCTTCCAGTATCTGAAGGGGCCTACAGGAAGGATGGAGAGGGACTTTTCACAAAGGTGTGTAGTGATAGGACAAAGGGGAATGACTGTAAACTAAAAGAGGGCAGATTTAGATTAGATATTAGGAAGAAATTCTTCACCATGAGGGTGGTGAAACACTGGAACAGCTTGCCCAGAGAAGCTATGGATGCCCCTTCCCTGGCAGTGTTCAAGGCCAGGTTGGATGGAGCTCTGAGCTACCTGGTCTAGTGGAAGATGTCCCTGCTCATGACAGGGGTGTTGGAACCAGATGATCCTTAAGGTCCCTTCCAATCCTTACCTTTCTATGAATCTGTGATTCTATGAAATTTGATGTTGGAAAGAGTGCAAGATATGCTTAGAAGCTGTGAGCTCTTTTCTCTTGAGTATTTCAAATCAACACTTTTTCTACACGTTCCCATCAAAGATTCTGAGCTGAAATCTTGTGTGAGTGGAGAAAAGAGTCTACATTTCCGTACAGGCACTTAGGTGACTATTTAGTTGATACATGTTCTTTCACACTCGGGAATATTTCTTCTTCCTTTGGACATTAGACCAGAAATGTACATTTCCATTTATGCTCACAATCCCCAGGCTGCTGAGAATGTTGAAATCAAATTCAGCATATATCATCACAGCATTATGACTCTAATATTCTTGATGCTTAGACTTGATGAAGCTGTTGTTACAGAAAGCAGTCTTTCCAGTGGATTTTGCTCACTTACTGCCTCAGAACGATGGCCAGGTGGCTTCCAAGGAGACACCTGCTTTGAAGCTATTTGTACTATTTATTTGCAGAAAAAACAAACACAACCCCCCCCAAAGAAAACCTTCAGTAATAGAGAATTAACAGGTCTTTGGGATACATTGCATTACCCATCACCTCTGCAACCAACACCATCACCAGTTTCTGAGCATGGCAGTCAGTGGCAGTGAGTCTAGATTACATATGGCTGTGATTTCACTGAGCCACTTTCTGATGCAAGCTGTCTGGGATTACCTTTCCTGACTGTGATGAAATTTCTAAAATGGATTCTCATAGTTTGCTACCATTCAGACAATATCTTTTTTCCTGAGGAAATCATTTCAATTTCAATAGTGCTACTATTGGCCCACACAAACCTTCTTTTGCTATGATAACAGCATTCTTAAGGGCAGGTATATGAGCCTAAAAATTATCAGAAACCTTTTGGTTACTTAAAAAATCTTCTGTTATTACCCTGAATTTCTTCTGTATCAGCCTTTTATGTTGACAAGTTTCTGAATCCTCTCTTTCAACATTTTGATGCTCATGACATGCATAGTTCTGACCTAACCGTGTAACAGTCCTTTCACTCAAGATGGCAGAAATAAGCAGAAAAATGTTCTGACCTGGTAAGTAATTTGAACCACAGAAGTGAGCACATAGATTTTGGTATGTAACTGTTGTTAACAGTACCACATATGTTCATTCTTGAAAATAGCAACGTGATTATATTTCTACTACTGCATTAGCATTCTAATACACCTGCAAAATTTTTCCTTTGTAAAGATGTTCAGAAATCTATCGGCGAGTTAGAAGACCTCTTCCAAAAGTTTGGATTAAACATTTACAAATCAGCCACTATTCAAAAAATGGTCTAGACTTTTGTTGCATTACCACTTCTGGTTTGTAATTTATCTGATATAATGATACTTAGTTTAGGGGTGAGCATCATGGGACAACAGTTTCCATTTGGAAAAAAATCCCAAATATATTTCATGGTAAATATTTTCTTTAGTTTTATATTTAGTACATCTGTCCTATTGTAAAGATACAGCTGAAGGGAATCTAAGCCTAATGAACACTAATTTGCACTGGGAATTGAGACTACTTCAAACCTATGGAACGTCAAACTTTGCAGACTTTTTTTTTTTTCTTATTTTGTCATAGCTACTTATCATTACTTGGTCCAAATATTTAAACAACTGCAAATCTTCTGACTCTGACTTTTTCCTTCCAAACTTAGAGTGCACCTATAGATTCACAGACTGGTGTTCAGGTGTGATTTCTGATCCAAAACCATTAACTTCAACGGCCTTTGGATCAGAACCTTATAGATCTTGTTTTCAATATCCTTTTTCCAGTAATATGTACTGCATAATTAAGTGCCATCTTAAAACTGAACCCTGCATCCTCTGCTCATTATTCCTTTCCAATTTAATATGTTTCCATGCATGGCTACATTTTGTCTATTGGTCTTTATCCCGTTTTCTGTTTAGTACCTTGTCTTATCTGTGAGTCTTACCTAGTTAGCAATCTCTGATGTGGAACCCTGCCAAAAGCTTCTTGAAAATCCAAGTGTATTATATCTAAAAAAATGCAATTATCTGTCATGTCAGTGTTATCTTCAAAGAATTCTAACAGGTTATTTAAGCATGACCTTCCTTGGCTGAAGCTATTCTGGCCACTTGTAATGAATTATACACGGCTGGTTTTGGCTGGGGTAATTTTCTTCATGGTCATTAGTATGTGGCTATGTTTTCGATATGTGCTGAAAACAGTGTATGTAATACAGGGATGTTTTAATTACTGTAGAGCAGTGGAAACACAGAGTCAAGGCCTTTTCTGCTTCTCACACCACCCCACCAGTGAGTAGCGGGTGCACTAGAAGTTGGGAGGGGACACAACTGGGACAGCTGACTCCAGCTGACCAAAGGGATATTCCATACCATATAACATCATGCTCAGCATATAAAGCTGGGGGAAGAAGAAGGAACAGCGGGACATTGGGAGTGGTGGCATTTGTCTTCCCACGTAACCATCATGCATAATGGAGCCTTGCTTTCCTGGACATGGCTGAGCACCTGCCTAATGATGGGAAGCAGTGAATGAAGTCCTTATTGTTCTTTACTTGCATGCACAGCTTCCGCTTTACTTTTAAAACTCTCTTTACCTCTACCCACGAGTTTTCTCATTTTTACCCTTCTGATTCTCTCCTCCATTTCACCTGGGGGGAGTGAGCGAGTGATTGTCTGGTGCTTAGTTGCTGGCTGCAGTTAAACCACAACATATATTTTAGCTGATATTCTACTGATCTCTATCAAGATTTTTTCCCCAAAACCCATGTTAAACTATGTGGCCTACGCATTCTTGTTTTATCTCTTAAGATTCTTTTTTCTAATAATGGACTTACACTTGTCATTTCTTGGTCCTCAGGAATCTCTTTCGTATCTAGTCAACTTTTAAAACATACCATTTAAAATGTCACAGACACCTTACTTTGTTCTTTCATGAAATACATTTGTATGTGAAAGACATCCAAATCTGTGGGTAGCTTTGATATCTGTTGACTGTATTATTACAGAAGAATTCAGAAAAACACTATGTTAGTAACTACACAAACATCAGCATGAAGTAAACATTTACAACTTATCTAAATGAGCAAGGAAGATTTGGGAGGAGGGAGAAAGGATATCCAAGTCAGATTACATCTGTCATAGATAAGCAACAGATCTGGGGATTCTCTCATGCCTGGCAATTAGTTCTAATCAGCTATAACCCTCCCATATCCATATTTTTTTTTAGTTACTGTCTTTATTTGCTTTAGCTCCTCTCCGAAAAAATAATCTTTGCTTAAATAGCTTTTTGCCCTTTTAGCGTATAAGCTCCCAGTCTATAACTGTGTACTTATTCTGCCATTTCTTTATCCCCATAACATTCACTGGCATTATGTTAAGAGTCTGGATTATTTTGTATTTTAACTATCTTGGCTGCAGTGGATAGTTAGAAATTCCATTCTCATTGAAAATTTTTTTCCCTATAAAAGAAAATTTGGACTGGATAAAAATTGGCACAAGATATTTTCACCTGTCCCATTGAATATATTTGAGATTTTATTTTTCTAATATACTGGCAATTAATCTCAAGCTTTATTCAGTGAATATTCAAGCATAGCCCAGCAGAAGAAAGTGAAAAAGCCATGGGGGAAAAAAAATCACATTTTTCCAGGTCAGTGTAGACTTTGCCATTGAGCTGTTCCAACAGGAATTTTTCTTTATGCTTTTTATATGATAAATTCCATTCTGGATCTTACAAACTTTGCCTTCTAAAATGTTATGTCAAAGATAGTACATAATCTTTCTTCCTATTTTTTTTCCAAACCATTAATAAATGGTCTGAGAAACAGAAAAGGTTTCTGTGGCTGAAGAAAAGAAGAAAATTCAGGAAACTGAGTTCATTCCTTAGAGAAGTTGGAGCTGCAGAAATCAGCAGTTTTAGAGATGTTTCCACCTTTAAATAAGCTGGAAAAAGTGTGGTATCATCAAAAGATTATCAAATTCTACAAAGCTTATGAGGAAACTCAATGAGGCAGATCTAACTCTGTCTAGTAAAATCTGTGACCTAGCAGTGTCCGAGTAGATTCAGAGGCTCCACCAGCTCTGAACCTGAAACTGCAGCAGTGAGATGAGAAAGTAATAAGGAGGATTGGACCTGATAGCTAGTTTCACTAGATGTGTTTTGAATAAGAGAAGCATTGGTAAAATCCAGTCTGGCAGCCATTAAAGCCAAAGACAATAACTGAAAAGGATTCATGAAAGTCATGAATACATGCAATATGAAACTAGGAGGTGGGGTTGTGCAGAAGAGAAAGAGTCAAACAAAAATTTTAACAACTGCGAAAGAGCAGTATGGAGTTTCCAGCACAGAGTACCTCTTCGATGACAGGTTTCTCCAAAACTGGACTCAAAAAGGCAACAGAATCCTTATGACTCAACTGTGAGAAAATGTATACGACAATACAGTGACAGTGTTGTTAAAAAGACAAATTCTCAACACACTGTTATACACTAAAGACAGAGAAGGCCTTGTTTAGTAAGACAGAGAAATTGTTCTTTCCATGAAACAGGAAAAAGGAATCAAGAGACCAGGAGGTCTACTTGAACATAGGCTAGGTATGGGTTTGAGCTGTGCCCGACTCAAAATGGGGCACTCCACAGGTCCTGACCATTGCACTTTTGCTCACAGTCACTCTGTGAACATTGCAGAGTTACTGAAATTCATACACAGGAAGGAAAATGCAATGGATTTGCCTTATTATGGTCACAGATAAGAGCTAGAACATAGCACTATTGCAGTGCAACAAAGGTCTGAGTTGAGGTTTTAAAAACAAACAGCATCGTATCCAAAACAGACAAAGCCATTCAAACTTCTGTGGGTATCTCCTGAGATCAATATGTTTCATGCAGTGGAAGCCGGGGTCCCTGAGGGAATCACAGTGTAGTAACTGTTAGCAATTGTTGACTATTTAACAGAAACCCTTGCCTGGAAATAATCAACTGTAAAAGAGAGAGCAGAGAAGCCTGCTTGGTGACAAGTAGTCTTAAAAGTAAATGTTTTCTTGGCATTATTAACAAGGAAAGATAAGTTGACTACCTGTTCTCTTAGCAAGAAATCCTACTAAGGCCATATGAAGTAGATACCTCAGTGTTTCAGTGAACAATTTTTGACAGTCAGAAAATTTCAGTTCAGCACCTTGCTTTTTTTGTATGACTTTAAAGGTGTTGTAGTCATTTGATTAATTACAGACATACGTGTCTCTCTTTGCTGCTGATGGCTGTATTTTGTATGCTCTGACATCCAGATTTTAATGTATAAATAAGTAGACTTTGAATGTCATTTGCACCATCTGTAATGTCACTGTCTATTCTTCCTTCTCTTAGAGTGCAATAATTCAGTGTTTGATATTACAGAGATTCAGGTTAATGCCACAAGAAGTGCAAGGTTTAAGAGATATTTTACTGCTAATTTTTTTTCTGCTCTGTACATCTTGCAGCCTTTACTATCTAAATAGTGAGCTGTTCCCACACAGAGAAGTGGGCAGTTGTTACAAAGATGATGCTATTTTGACATCTATGGAAATATCCTTCAATGCTCTTTGGAGGAAAGGGAAAAAAAGAATCTGTTTCCTCAATGTTTCTTCACATTTACAAGGTTGTTATAGTTTGTTTCATTGCCAGCTGAATTCTTGAGCTTCTATATGGCAGATTTAGATGTTTTAAACTCTTTAATTTTTTAGTAGGCCCAGTTATCAAATTATTTTTCATGAGATAAGCAGTATGAATCACACAACACATTAAACAGAATGGGACAAAATAAAAAAAGATAGTACATTGTCTATTCCACAAAGAAAATATACATACAAAATCATCCTGTTGTCTGTTCAAATGTAATGGCACCATCATCACCATCACCTAGATATTCAACCCAACTCAGCCTTATATGATTTCCTTAAGTTCTTCTAAATGTTCCTGGTCAAGTCAGTTTTCATGGTAATAAAATCTTCTTTTGAATGCCAGTACTTTAAACAGTTACGCCATTTATTCCATAATAAATTGTTTCTTGGAAAATGCTATTTACAAGCTGAGTTTCTTTGCTTTGGGCTGACTGCCACCTCATTTTGACTTGCTTCATAGGACTCTGTATTTAAATATGGCTATAAATTGGTATAAATCTCCTGTAAGATTCTCCTACAGCTTTCCACCCAGAAATACAATCTATTTGCCCTCTTCAGCTTCTGAGAAACAGCACACCACTCAAATACTCATAGAATGTGTCTTTCATTCAAGAGAGATAATTAGTTTCAGTTACTTAAACCGAGCAACTATTTACCTTCAAAGAGGATATTATATTTGCCTAATTGCATTTAAGTGCTAAACACTGTAAAGGATAGTGTTTCCTGAGAATGGCATTTTTTGGGGTCTTTCCTAGTAGAAGGCTAGCTGCCTGTTACAAGGGTCAATAGAAAGCTACAGACAATTTGAGTAATGGATGAAAATTCACAGATCACCGAGCACAGATACATTTTTTCCCAAAAGACCCACAGTGAATCTTTCCCATAAAATTCATATCCTTATCACACACAAGAAGTAAGCATGAAAGGTAAATTGTTGACTTTCTTCTGTGTTATGAAACAATCAAGCTTGAGCTGAGCTAAGCGAGAAAGATGCTAGTCTGCAGATTTCTGCAGCAGACCTACTGAGACATGAACCCCACTAGGCTTTTTTGGTTTGTTTTTTTTTGTGTGTGTGTGTATGTTTCCCTGTCCTAATTAAAGAGCCTTTTCCACTAGCTTTTTCCAGCAAGACGTTCACAGTGCAAATGCCATGGTTTCATTCCAGTCAGAATAGAGACACGCTACACAACTTTGCCTTTAATTTTTGGCTAAACAAACAGGCAAACAAACAGTAGATGAAACTAATGGAGGATTTAATTATATCTATCCATCAAGCTTTAAATTTGCTTCCTTTCAGAATAACAGGCACTGTCTTTAAATCCAAAAGGACTGATGGCAAGATACCAAGTTTAAAATTCTCCCACTGTCATAGGCTGTTTTACTAATTATCCAGATTCCAAGGCAATCATACAACTGTAATCATTCACCTCACGCCCAGAAACATAAGTCTTGTTCTTTTGATGAATATTTATAAGACAGTGTAAAGCAGTCTACTTTCTTTTCCCTTCAGGCAAGACAATTTGGAGTTCATCAATATGTATTACCAAGGACTTTTATAAAAGGCACTTCAAAGGAAATTCATCAGGCATTCCTTTTGTCTTGATTTCTGTTAGACTGATACTCCCTTTTGACAAGTATCAATAAATTATCCTCTGATGGCTAGAAACTTGATGTCTTATTCAGAAATTTCCTCACACAACAAAGTCTGGTCCTTAAGTTTCCGATGAAATTTTTAACATCTAGCTTCTAATTTAAGGATAAAGGAGGACAGAGGAAGCAAATGAAGGACAAAATAATCAATGTATTTATACAGTGGTTCTGTGGCATATTTTGCTTTCATGGGTTACAGGAATTTGCCAGTTAAGACTTTCCATGACCTACATTCCTTGTTACTTTTTTCCATTTGACTTTTGACCATATTTGGGATTCCTTAAAAGAAAAATTTAGACTCTTAGTCCCCAGTGCTCATACTGAACAATACACAAATTAAAACCAGATTAATGCAGATACATAGTGTTGAATGACAGAATGTCTCAGTCCCAGTTGGTTATTACTTTTCGTCCTTTGGATGATAGCACAAAGGCTCATGTTTCTGGGAAAGGAGGGTGGGATCTTAACGTGGAATAGAAAAAAAATGCTTTCCTTATTAACATGCAATAAAAAATACTTTAATATTACCTATTGTTTCCTTTCCCCATTTAAAATTAGATATAACTTTTGTGATTATTTATTTATTTATTTTGCCAGATATGTAGGCACAAGCACTTTGTATCATGGAACACACAAAAATGTGTAAACTAGTACGTGATGATAACAGAAGTACCTTTCTGTGCAGCAATGGGGAAAATAATGGGGAAAGACATCATAGTTTAACATTATCCTGTTTTATTTTTTTAAATAAGAATTGGAATTATCGTAAGAATACTTTACAGATATGTTCATGCAAAGTGCAATTTTAGCTTTAAATGTAAGGCAGGCTTTTCCACAAGTAAAAGTGAACTCTCCAGTCATGTTGCACCGTAATGAGCCCACATACCATGATCAGGCTAGTCTCAGTTCCTTGGCAGCAGAAGCAGCAGCCTGAAGGGCTGGCCATTTTGGCCTGTAGTAAAGAGCACATAGCAAATGCCCACTCGTTCTGCCATGCCTGGAGCTATGCTTGTATCATTAATGTAATCTTTATGAAATATGATTTCTTGTCAAAACACAATCTGCAAACTGAGGGTCTAGTTTGTGTGGGCACTGAGGGAGGTGAGGGGCGACGGTCTTTGTTCTGCTTCTAAAAAACATACATTGTGATGAGCACTTAAAAAGCTTGTGTCTTTTTACAAAAAGTTGTGAAGGAACCTGGGGAAAAATAGTTCTTCTCTATGGCTGTTGACCATAAATGTGCAGTAAAATTAACTTGGGTACTGACAAAGATTAATCTGTTATTTAGACTGAATTTATCTGGATCAAGCTGTAAACTGCACAAGGGACTTTCTGAACTCTTCCTCCAAAACAGACCTGAAAAATGAGCTAATTTTCCCTTGACAATAGAGATTTACAATACAAAAAGGCACAGACAGTAAAAGACTTGAGGAAGGAACTGCGCAGAGCGGCAAGTATATGGAGATGCCCTGAAAAAGAACTGAGAGACATTTCATCACTGGATTTGAGTTCTGCTTAAAATTTTCTTTATATCTTCTGAGGGTACAGAGATTCCTTGTAAATCTACAGTAGGTAATAAGAAACTTCAGTAACTGAAGTGAAAAAAAAAAAATTACAGAAAGTATTTCTGTCATGAGTAATATTATATGAGGTAGAATTAACTTCTGTGTATTCAGAAAGTAACTTGATAGAAGAAGGTAATAGAAACTCTAATGGCTGATACTTATCAATTCCATAGTACTTAAACTGAAAATAGCAACATTCCATGGCACATGAACAAGGTTTACTATCCCAAATTGGCAAGCTGCTGTGCCTTGATCTCAGCTAAATTGGATTGTTTACTAATGGAAATAGGGGAAAATTAATTTTCTCTGTCTTTCTCTGAAAAAAAAGCCCCCTTATTTTCATTATAAATACATCCTTTGTGCCACATGAAGTGCTCAATGTTTAGATTTGAAAAGCTGGTTATTGTGGACATCTAATTAGAATAACTCACTGTCTAAATTATTGCACTTAATATGTTACTCTGAATAAATATTTAATATGCTACCTCAGGTGTTCCTGTCTTAGAATTTTGATACCTATTTCCTAATTACAGCAGAGCAGTTGTAATACTGAAGCTTATACCACATCCAGTAGAATTTCTAAGAACTTCAACACGCATTTTAAAATATTCATGCAAGGTTAAACTGTCAAGACTTGTGAAAATTCAGGATGAAAATAGGTAACTATAGCCTGTGCTACTTCTGTTAAATAAGTGCATACTAATAGATGAGTGAAAATTCCCTAGGGTTCAGTTTATGACAGGCAACATTTCTTTCAAGCCTCGACTAGAAAAAAATACCAAAACCAAGCAATGCAAGGAGGGGAATGACATATGACAGTCAGCCTCCTGGGATATTATCGTCCTGAACTTCTGAGGCTCCTGGCGTCGTGTTTTCAATTCATTGCAAAGTTTTAAGGTCAGCAGCAAAAAACAGCATCCTTGAGTGACCCTTGAATGAAAACACGTATGAAGTCTTACATCTTGGAGCTCTTTTTCTCATGTAATTCTCTGTCTTGCCTGCTCTTTCTTTGGCATCATGATTTTTACAATCGATTTGACATACTCAGATTCAGACGCCAGTGCAGAAGATTTGTTTCCTCCTCGGTCTTCTTCCTCCTGGTCTACCATGACCAGGTAGGACATGTTTCAGTGCTTGACCCCAGGAGCTGTACCACTCCATCCAGAGGAAAACTTTAAACCTAGCTTGGCAGTGTCAGATATTTCTACTTAATGAAATATTTTGGGTTGTGAATACTTTTTTTTTTGCAGTGACACAATTCTGAGCCTGATGGAGTAGGGCTTGAGGGTTATGTTCACTTGTTGTTTTCCTTTGATGGGTTTATATGCTTGCTGTGTAAATGGATTGCAACGTCAAGGCTTTGACTCTACCTTCTTTATCCACCATGTATGGATCTGGGGTGTGTACCCGAGCCCTGGCAGGTGAGCACAAAAAACTTGGATGCGATGATGCTCAACAGAGCTATCCTTGCAACCTTTTGTGAATTTGAGCTGAGTGTTTTATAAAGATGCCTGCAACAGAAAGAAAAGGACTGAGAAGGAAGCAGTATTTATAACATGACTAAATCAATCCCAAGTTAAAGATGAAAGCTTATTTATTAAATTGATAAAAGTCTTGTCCTGTTTTTAGGACTTCCAGTAAAGTTCACTCCAGCTGGTATAAATACCTTCCCCACCAAACAAAGAAGTTGAATAAGACCTGGCTGCCATCACAGCTCTAAAACCACTTTCATGTGAAAGTTTGTAAAACATATAATCCCAGTGCATATGGCTATCAGTTTGTTGATTTTCGCATTTGAGAATATACATTTAATGGTATGCAAGGACAAGAGGGTCGCTGGGTCAAATGCCCTGTTAAAAAAAGTGTCAGGGTGTCTTTTGAAGATCTGCAGATAGTAAATGTAAATAGATGTCCTAAATTTAAGCTTAAGTGATAAATAATACTCCCTCATTAACCATGTTCTGTTGCCCAAGGTGAACATAGAAGAAAACAAAATTAAAAATATGACAATTTGAAAAATAATTAGGGTAGAATTCCATCTTTCTATTCCAAAGGTTTTGTATTTGCTTTTCCTTTTTACATTATATTTTAGAGCCTCTGCGTCAACAGCTTGCACATCTGCAAAAGAAATACGGGAGAAGACAAAATGGGTGACTGATTTCACACCACTTTTCCTCCCATTGGAATAGTTAAAAACTCACTAAATTCAAACTACCTGATGTAGGTGACATACTGAATATCATGGCACTTCTATGTATCAACTTTGAAAGGTGTACAGTGACTTTTGTTAGACATGAAGACAAGAAAGAAGGTCTTCTGAACTGTTTTGCTTGCAAAATGAGACATTTTCAGATTTAAGTCTAAGGCTTTTTTGTATTAGTCAAAATAAAGAACACAAAGCATGCGAACCTGTGAGAGTGAGTGGGTGTAGCAATCTGTGATAGAAAGAGAAAGAGGCTCCGTTTCTATGTTGGAAATTGTGCCTTCAAAGCCTTCAGAGTAATTTCTGCAAAATATATTAAAGTCTTCTTTCACCATATTATAAAAGTTTGGACAGGAGTGTTCCCATCAACTCTCTAAACCATCAGACTGTGATGTCTGTCCTCTGTCAGGACTCTCCCAGACGCCAGTAATATAATGAACTAGTACTTCATTACTAATAAATACTACTGTTGGAGAGCTATTCCCTTCCCCTTTGCAAGATAGAGAGATCTGCTGTGTTCTCGTCTACACAGTGATGAGTTTTCTCCTCAGAAATGGGAAGAATGTCTGTCTCTCAGGGGGACATTTTGCTCCGTGACGAAGGATTATGAATTTCAGATTTTAGCCATATGATTCCAAGATTCAAAATACACATATATCTGCTAAAATAAAAAAGAAGCAGATCATAGGTTCGTTTTTTACAGTTTGTAGCACATATAATATTTTCAAGATCATGGGTACCTGGTGGGCCAGCATGACGTATACAGAATGAACCGCTCTGAGCACTATAGTCTCATAGAGGAACAGATGGAGATATTCAGGACATTGGAAAAACCATAATACGCATATTTGCACTTCCATATTTAATGGTAGAAAACATGGCAGAAAATTAACTGACACAACAGGTTGACAGCGTTTTCGCTATCTTTCATCAGCTAGTCTCTGTTTATTCTTATCGTCATGTTTGCATATTTCTTGAGCTCATTTGAATAGAGTCAGGATATTTTAATACTCTTACTGTTGGTCACAAAACAACAGAATTAAGTAAAGGGACAAAGGGACTGTAGCACCTCGTATATGAGGAAAAGCTGAGAGACTTGGGACTGTTTAGCTTGGAGAAGAGAAGGCTCAGGGGCATCATATCAATGTACAGAAATACCTGAAAGGAACGTGCAAAGAAGACAGAGCCAGGCTCTTTTCTTCTGTGCCCAGTGACAGGACAAGAGGCAGTGGGCACAAACTGAAACACAGGTTCCTTTTGAACATCTGCAAAAAACTTTTTTACTGTGAGGTGACAGAGAACTGGCAGTGGCTGCCCAGAGAGGTTGTAGAGTCTCCACCCTCAGACATATTAAAAAAACCAAGTCTAAGCACAGGCCTGGGCGGCTGGGTCTAGGTGGCCCTGCTTGAGCAGTGGGGTTGGACCAGATGACCTCCAGAGGTCTGTTCCAACCTCAACCGTTCTGTGTTTCTGTGAGTCCGTGAAGGAAAATACATAAGAAATCAAATAAACAAATGCAGCTTTAGAATTGAAGGCTTTCTGTACTATTGTTAAATGTTTGTGAAACTGACATGGAAGGTTTTGTGTCACATGAGCAGTCAAGACCAAGAAGAACTAGTCTTTACTACATTCGATACTTCAGAGCAATTTTAACTCACGGGTTTGTGTGTGTAAAATACAATGCAGTATCCACGTGGAAAGGAGTTGGCATGCTCAACACAAAAAAGTTATGTAAGACTTCAAGAAGACAAAAGTAGAAAACCATTCTATGAAGTATTAGATACTTTTATTTCTCTAGGATCTACAGATCTCAAGGAAGGAGCCCCAAAGCTATATTCTGCTGTACAATGTTTCATTAAATTTATTTTTTATATTACAGTTATAGATATTGTTAGAATTCCCTAACATCTCATTAAGCAATGGTCATCATCTGTTTGTTTCTTCCTCTGCAGTATTCTCTTTCAGTTGAGTTTACATGCTTGGTTTGCTTTTCATTTTTTTAAGTCCTCCATCCTCCCCAATTCACATAGACATATATCTAGGATACAATATCAGAAGACTAACAGTCAAAGAAATATGCCTTGCATGTGCAACAGATGATGAGATCTGCAGTGCCCCCCTGGTTATTTAGAGAGCTTATTCTACTATATAAAACCAGCATATAGGAAAGTTTTGTTTGCCATAAGAGCTGCCCCTTTTGCCCTAGCTGCTGCATCAGTAAAGCAGCTTTGTACATCATGACCTTTCCTTTTGTGCTCCAGTAGCAGCTGTAGATATTTTGAATCCTGAACTGCAGTGTGGGTTAGGGAGCTGAATAGAGAGAGAAAACTTATCTGTCATCTGTCATGCTGTTGAAAAGACAAGCTGTAGTATTCTTTACTAGTGGTTGCCCAGCTCAGAGTTTAGCCAAGGGAAGAATAAATGACAAGCTCAACTTCTGGGTCTGTTAGGATGGGACAGAGTTTCCCAAGGAACTGGAGAGGTGATCTGTTGTTATCAGCAGCTACTGCTGTAGTTGTGGTGTTTGGACTCCGCTGTTACAAGGATATCTAAATTTATAATCTGATATAAGATAATACAGAAAATAATGTGAATAAATATTCAAAATAGAATAATATGTAATTTAGCATATATGACTAAGCAAAAGCATATGTTATGGTAATTATAGGAAGTCAAATAGGAAGACAGATCAAAGATTAGATGATTCAGAAAAAAGAAAGAAGCCGAGTTTGCCACAAGATTTTAGAAATTCAAATTACTTGAAAAAAAGCCTATCAATTTCTAATGACACTCCACAGTGTCCTTCACAGTGTTGTGATCTTACCATGCTTGAGATTGTTGTGCTGGTACACATGTAGCTGCATGAATTGCAGCTAGGTTATGTGCCATCTACAGACTGCATGCAAATACAACCCACAACAAACATTTAACTCTTTAACAGTCTACGTTAAATATACTGATCATTTAACGACCTCCAAGAAGGGAAATATCTTGAGAGCCTGCCTTCATATTACTTTTGACATTACTAGAAGGCTTGCTGACACTCAGAGTAAGAATCTGCAGTTCAGTGAATGCATCAACACACAAATCCACAATATCAGTGAAGCATACCACGATTAGCAGCACAGGACAGAGTTACTGCTATGTAAGCTGTGAATCAGTTCTGAAAACTGTAGCAGAGCCAAAGAAATCCTTGCTTCCTTCATGTCCATGGTCTAGTTATACTTTGTACTTACCCAAAATAGCTTTTTGTTTCTTAATGAATTTGAAGATCAAATGCCTTTCTATATCTTTTTGAAAATGGTTGAAAAAAAAAAAAGATATCAGAAAAGCATTTGAGCTTTTCATACATAGATTATGAACTTTCAAAGTATAGCAAGACAGAGGTCTAATACACTGTGACTAGTGTGAAGTGGAGTTACAGGTGGAAAGCCGTAACGCTACTGACTGTCAAGCTTTTATTTTTTGCCTCTGACATTTTACATCTGTAAAGAAAGGAAGATAGATGGATTACAGTAAGCTACCCCTACCTCCCCCTAAAAAAAAAAAGGTGTTGGTATTCTTTAAGAGCTTTCTCCTGAGATTATGTAGACATCTGCCCTTTTAAAATTTTATTCAGTGAGGATTTTTGTACTCTTAATCAAGCGGTTATGGCAAGTAATATGTCACCTCCCTCTGACCTGCAGATCAAAGGTATTGCGAAGCCTGTCTTTAAAATTCGCATTTATAACATCCTATTTTGTGTACTCTGACTAGATCCACATGTAAAAAGACTCTAGATATGTGTTTCCAAGCAGATTAGCCATCATCTATTTTTTTTAGGGAGCTTTAGAAACAACTTCTTAGAATGTGCAGTATATGTTCTTTCCATGACTTTCACCTTGCCTTCTGCATATACACAACTTTTTGTGCTCTTATTGGATATTTTTGGGCCTGTTATGTTTTCCTGTACGGAACAGGAATGCAGTTAAATTTATCCTGTCACTGAGTAAAATTACCTTCTTAACTTTTTTATCCTTTGGACCTATAGCAATTAGCAGTAACGGTATAAAATAAGTAGATCCATGTATTTACTTAAAACTAAGAATAAAGCAAAGTTACTGTTACCCTAAATTGTACATTCTTTTATTCTTGAGGGGTTTTAATAAGGTTTGTCTGTTTTTTTTAACTTTTTTTTATCATAGTTATATCAGGCAGACCCTAGGACCTTGAAAATATAGTTCAGCTTTCTGAAAAGGAAAATTACTATGTGATATACCTGGTGTATTAATTATACACTAGTCCAATGATTGATTAGACTGTAGAGTGGGAATTGCTCTCAGCCCTCTCCCCTTTGAGATTCTGCCACAAGCTTATCACTAGAGTACCTGCATCCTCACACAGAAGTTCAATGATACCATCACTGTTTTTAATCTTCCTGTAATTTTGGGAACATGCTGTATGCTCTCCAAGGTGCAAGAAGGACATGTTGTACCCATTAACCTTTCCACACAATGACCGTTCATTGCATCCAGCAGTCTGACAGAGGCCTAGTGAACTACTGGATAGGACCAAGCAACAAAACGCATGTGTTATGTACTGCTTGTCCTATCAGCTAACAACCTGAAAGTCATCTTCCACATGGAGGGAACTTAGAGTGAACAAATTAAAGCTCATGTAATAAATAAATCATCACGATAACGTCTGCTTTTGTTTGCTAAAGGAATACATGAACCTTGGAAAGTAAAACACAAGGATTTTAGAGGCTGTCTCAGTGACAAACTGTATGAAGTAGACAGATGTAAAGAAAATATCTTGTACTGGTGAATTTTTCATTAGAAGTCAATAGACTCTGTAAAGCTGTCAGATGTTAACTAGCTTGCCTTCTGCTCTTTACGAAAAGGTTAATGGATACAGCACATTTGCTAGTGTGACACTGGAAAACAAAGCATGACAAATGGCATGCTCTTGTATTTGTTTTGCACCCTTTTTTAATTTTTTAATTATTACTTTGTTTTTAGGCCTACTATGTGTTAAAGTAACTAGAGCGTGAATTGATATTAGTGCTGCTTGAAAAGCCTTACCCAAGTGTAAAAAATGACCTATGGCCATCATGAAGGCCCAGGAGATTTTCCCAAGACTATGTGTGGATATAGTGCTAAAGGCCCTGGTCCACTGCCCATTCAGCCCTTCTGAACTTGTGCGGATCATGCTGTTTCTCTTTTGCCTTGTCTATTTAAACTGGGAGCTTGCAGGTCAGAGACTGTCTCCAGCAGTTTTGTGCAGCAAGTGGCACAATGAAGCTCTGATTTTTGTTGAGGCTTCTAGGCATGACTATAATACAAATAATTAATTATTGCATGAGTGTTGTGAGAAAAGCACATGTGCATGATTTGCATATATCATTTTGATGTAGGTGGAGAGAGAACATGAAAGCCATCCTTTTCCTTAATCACTTTAATTCTGTGTAGCATGTTAATTCTCTACCTGAAGTGTTAGGCTCAGATTCTGCTACCACACATTTAACTCGTTATGGGAACATTTTTCTAAACTCCTAATGTTGTACTTTCAGCCATGGCTGGCAACGAAGGACAACGTGGTCGCTCTGTTGCCGTTGGGGTGGAGACAAGAATGGAAAGAAAAAGGCAAAACTCCTGAGTCGGGACAAGGGTAGTCTAACAGAGCAGCAAACAAAGGGAACAGTAACAACAATACCGATAAGGAGAATATACAAAACAAACAGCGAAATGGACAAAGCAACTCTCACTGCCTGATGATCCTCGCGTGCTCCTGAGCCGCGATACAATTCCCCCCGGCAAGCAGCCCAGCTGGAACCCAGCATGACGGCACATGGTATCGAAGATCCTATTTTGTTTGGCCTTTATCGGTCAGCTGGCCTGACTGTGTCCCCTCCCGGCTTCTGGTGTCTTAACAGGACTAAGCTTTTAACTTGCAGCTTCCAAAGTTTATTTCTGCACTCTTTATCGCTCTTACAAATTGTTCTGTGAATGTCACTGGACCTAGGACTTCTAAGTGAGTAAATTTAAGGAATGGATATTTGTTGGCATCTTTTATGAGCTGCATGACCTTATTCAAATATAGGATTAATTGGTCCTACAACACATACCCAACAAACAAACAAGATTGCAATTAGTCAAAGAAAAAAGCCCCAAGTGTCCAAGGCAACTGAACCACTTCATGGGATTACCAAAAATTTGCACTGAATTTTGTGAAAAATTATTGATACTTGGTGGGTGGGGTCACTTATGCATTTCCCACTTCTCCAAATACCTGCAGAAGTACCATTTAATTACAGAACTTCTCTCATCTGTTGTCTATTTGGGGAGTGACGCACTCCCCTCAAACTAAAATCTTTGGGTTTTCTCTAGGAATATCTTGAGAAAAAATTAATGACCTGTGATCTTCAGATCAGACTAGATAGTCTTTTGTGGCCTGAATTATGATATATGAAATTATTAATAAGGTAACTCATCTTTGGCACCTTTTAATTCTGCGATGTATGATGATTATTGTCAATACTTCCAAGCAAAAAACTCTCAGGTCAGGCTCTCAAGTCATAAATAGAAGAATTCAGACAAAAAGGTGAGACTCGTAGCTGTGCAAAATCTGGTTTGGGTTGCTTTTTTCCCCCTTTTCAAAGCACAAGAACCTCCATCAGGCACTAAGTGTCTGTGTGCACAAACTTTATAAAGTTTTACAGTCAGGCTTGATTTTAAAAAGATAAGTCCTGAGGCTATACAAAATTCAAAAATGTCTTAGAGACAGTATCTAGCGACACAATGTTCCATTAAATTAGTTGCAAGTTTTCATAACAGTTTTTAATAGAAACCAGAAACTGCTTGTTAGAAAGGTTTAGAAACTGCTGTTAATAAGAACCTGAATTTGATGAAATCCTTGAAGTGCTGCTTTGTGTCCTTTTCAAAAACTTAATTTACTAACCCACTAACAGTTTCAGTCTTGATTTCTGTGGGTGAAAAAGGGACATTTTGTATGTTCAACTTGTGAAATATACTGTAGGGTCTAAAGAAAAGCAACAACAAAAGAAACTCAATGCTTTAAAGAGTCTAAATGCAACTATGAATCCACCTGTGTCTGGGGAGGGTTTTAATAAGCTTTGGTAATGCAATGGCACATTGGAATGTCTTATTTTCTTAATTCCTGAAAGAGGAATATCTGAAAGTCTGCTATTACGCTGAATCCATTCCATGAAGAATCCCCTGATTATAGATAGAAACAATCAAATAGAATCAGCTGAGAACATAGGAGAAAAGCTGTAATACCATATGCTTTTAATGGAATTTTCCGATAGTCTTCTGCTAAGAAGAAAATGAGGAGATTCCTATGCTGACAAGTAATAAAGCTGAAAGTGGAAATCCAGCAACTGCAGAGGCAGAGAAATTGTGATGGAAAGCCTGAAAGTGCTACACTCCCTGGCTATCCCTAGCAAAACCAGGATGGAATTATTAGTACAGGAATGACTCTTGTAATGGGTTTATGTAATACTAACATGGAAGCAAATTCCAGAAATCTCTAAAATCTACCAATTTCAGAATGTCATTGATACTGCAAAAAGCAACATTCAACAAGCCTGCATGTGACAATACACGAAACTTCAGAGTCCTGGACCAGCATGGAGCCCGGGCACCATGAGACAACGGCAACTGTAATTTTTTTTATTGCTAAGATCAACAAAATGGAGAGCCCAAGAAACTGCCATAAAAGGCACATGCAATATAAAGTTTACAGATACTTATTTGTTTTTTCATCTTTACCTAGCAACTTTAGACAGACTTAAGCAGTGTTTTTCACTTGCTAAAACTAGTCAGTGCAGGCATTTCAGATCCCTTGGTATCAGCTTTATTTGTCTGCATCCAAAGCTTGCTAATATACTACCAGAATCTGCTTATAAATTTACATTTGTTAAGCAGTGTGTCCATAATGCTAGATTATAATGTGAAAGTCAAAAATTATTATGCACTGTAGGTATGTATCCTGGGACAAGAAATGAAAGGCATTGCAGCCTTTAGAGCTAAGATACCTGCCACCTTCTCCTACTCTCCAAATTAAAGAAATTCCTATAGACATCTACTGTTTTAACACTTTAAAATTCACCCATACTGAAACTCTTTGGCATTTCTGGGAGTCTTCCATCCTGGTTCAGCCTCCTCCCTTTCAATTGTCTTTAACTCTTCTCTCTCCACTGCAGAACTGCTTTCTGAGAAATGCAGTCATATTTGGCTCTCTTTACACCCTGTATTCTTGCTACCTTAACTTGGCCACTTTGATATTTACCCAAGCTATACAGTAGACATTTAATAATCTCTTAGGACTTCAGGAAAAAATGTAGCAAATGATCTTAAGCATCTGTGCTCCAAGACTTCTTGTGTCTGCAGTGAGACTAAAGACAACAGTAAGTTGTTGTCTTCTCACATGACATAGTTTCTGTGCATTAGATGCTTGCATGCTCTTGAACATTTCTTGTTATAAGGGCAGCAAATAAAAGATCAGTGGAAAGATTTTTTTTCAGAAACAAGAATTATGCCAGGATCTAGTTTAAGGCTTAGAGTAATACAGAGATAAAATAGAAAGGTTGTGACCTTCATTCTTCATCTCCTTACAACTTCATCACTTATTCTTCAATTAAATCCTTCTGGCTAAAAATGTACCAATATCAACAACAAAAAGAAAATTGAAAGAGTTTATTTTTAAGGCAACCCTTAGAACAGCTCTCCGAGTCAAATTTAGGATAACAGCTTTTTTCTTCAAAAGTAATTTTTTTGTTGTTTGATTGAGTGTCAGCATTTTTCAGCATGTACCAGGTCACAAAACCTGTTCATTAAGCAGTTAAAACCGTATTAGAAACAGTGTGACCTAAAGAATAAGACCACAAAGAGATATAACCTATAGCTATTGGCTGTTCCTGTCTGTAGCTTGCTTCTGTCCTGTGTCTTCTAACAAATGTCAAATGCAGTTTCAGACTTGAATAGCTGAGTGTTTAAACTGCAGTAAATGTTGCATTAGGAGAAAGACAAGAACAAAGAGGAAACATGGGAATCTGCATAGGAACCAATATAGGACTGTGACTCTGTTTCAGATGACAGTCTTCCTTGTGTCTAATATTTCCCTCAGTAACATTCTGCAGCTGGAGTATTTTATTATTTATTATTACCATATTATCATTATTATTCCTTCTACAGCAAGACTCAATCTGAAAATTAGACAGGAGGGACTTCATGTGAATACTTGTATCCTGAGCAATGCACACAGCCAAGACAATCATAGAATGATTAAGGTTGGAAAAGACCTCTAAGGTTATCAAGTCCAAACATAAACCTCGTATTGCCAAGTCCACCACTAAACCATGTCACTAAGAGCCACATCTACACGTCTTTTAAATACCCACAGGGACACTGACTTAACCACTTCCCTGGGCAGCCTGGAATGTGGTGTCTTTCAAATAACAGTCTCCAGATTTTTTCGTGTGGAGAAACATATATGTCTTTTTCCTTCCTCCTTCACATCCCAGGAAACATGTGGCCTAATTTTTTTGTTGAAATGTTCTAAAGAATGCTCACCCTGAGGTATAGCTCATCAGGAAAATTATTGCCACAGCTCTTAAAGTTTGTTGAAGGAATAGGTTACTGAAAACAGAATAGTGTACAGAAATCTCTTTTGAGATTTATTTGATTTATTTGAATCTCTTGAAAAAGATGAAATTATTCTTTGTTAATCAAATTTTCGTACTTCAAGGAAAAGGAAGATTGGTACCACAAAAATTTTATACTACATGTCTTAAAGTTGATTTCAGTCCATTTCATGTGCTTAATACATGATCTGTAATTAACGATATTCACAACACCAACTCCCTTTGATAAACTCTGTCCTTGCTGTTATGGTGGCATGGCTTTTCTTGTCTGAAGAAGTAGAAGAGGAAGTGCAGAGTATGGAAGACACTTTGGCTTGATTACGAATGAACACTCTACTAGATTATTTCAAGTAAATCTTTCCTTTCTTCTGGTCCATCTCTCTTCCCTCTTTTTAATTCCAGATTTTTATTTCTCACTCTTGCCTGGAAACTTTTCTATCAGTATAAGTAATTTCAGACAAGCCCTTTTTTATTGACTGGTTAATATATTCATTTCTTACATGACTGTAGATCTAACAACAGTAATTTTCCTTTCTAATGAAAAAGAATCAGCTTTTTCTGGCTAATTCAACATACCAAGTGGAAAACATTTTGTTCTGTTAATATAAATGATCTATTAAAAATTCAAATGTATGCAGATAAAACATATTTATTTTTCTGCCTGTAGACATTGATGTTTCATTGACATGGAAACTCTTGTGTACAACAGTCTGATGATATTGTTTACAGGTGTTGCATAATGTTATTGACAAGACTAGTGTTGTTTATATAAGCAGAATCACTGTGTCCACATAGTGTCATATTTACATGTGCTTGCTCATGCAGTATAAGACTACTTACTGCAGGCTACAGTATTTGATCCATACCTATCAGCATTCATCTGGCAATTTGATATAGAAAATACAGCCTGAAAATAGCTTCATTTCACATATATTACTTTCTGACTGCTGCTGTGATTGCTCAGCCAGAGTCCAGCTGTGAAAATGTTAAAACTATTCATCAGGCATGAATATTCATCCAAGTGGTATTCTTGTTTTCTTACACATCACTGGGATGACAGACAAAACTGCAAGGTGAGAGGTGTGAATAAACCCTCCAACTCTCTTAAAAAGTAAAATCCCTCGCGCACACATTCGGGCACATCGGTGAATTATGCCTGTGCAGTTGAAAGGCAATACCGTCCAGATCCTCCTAATGCAGCTGTGTTCAGTGTGCTGTTTGTCATATCAGTGAGTCAGTCAAAATTACAAAATCATGACTCAAGCCTCTCAACTCTGGAGCTCAGTTTAAAATCATGTAGGTTTTTTGAAGGAAATATTTATACTTGCTTTTATAGATTCAAGTCTTTAGAGACTAAAAGACAAATTAAAACTTGCTGGTTTTCAATAGAGGTTGAGACTGACAAGTAATCAGAGGATCTGGAGCTTCAAAAAAAAGCCAATAAAACACAAAGACTTGTAATACTGAAGCTAAAATGGTGAAACTGCTTTGCTCTAAATGTTCATTGAATTCAGCAGGAATGGGATTTGGGCTCAGCCACAAAGAAAGACACAGTATCTCAAAAGACAATTCTGTAATACTTACTAATTACATGCCACACATCCTGTTGATTTCGAAAGACCGCACAGGGTAAAAACTGTATATCTTGCATCCTGAATAAAAAAAGACAGGGTGAGGCTTACTGCTTCCAGCAGTGCAGTTCCTGACACTGCATCATGCATGACGTTCCTCAAGGCTGAGTCCTGGTGCCAGATCCACATCTGGCATATACCAGTACAACTATATTGATTTTGGTGGAGCTGCAGTATTTGACATCGACTAAAGATAAGACCCATTAAGTTCCTGTTGTCTCTAGAGCACCTGCCCATAGTTTGCCCTGATACATATTCATATGGTAATGGTAATACAAAAATCATTAGAATACAGTAGAAATATTTCAAAGGTTGTCTGGTCATATTCAATAGGAATAAAATTCACTCTGTGGCAGAAATGTTGTGCACAGCCTGTGTGCCATTCATGTCCTATATATTTCTTCTACACAAGCTTTGTGTCAGACTTTTCTTTAGGACAGAATTTAACTCCCATTGTATGTTTGTCTGAGGAGAAAAACAAAGTAACAAGCAAGCAGACAAACAAACCAAGTCTAATGTGTTTTCCTAGTGTTACCTGGAATTAATGCAACAAAAAGTACTGCTCTAACAGTGGGTGGCAATTGACAGTTCTTGTGAAAACATGAGTGATTTGAAGAGGAGCAAGAAAACTTTTTTCATCTTTTTCCTGTTTTAATTGCAATCACTATTAACTGTTTTACTAATCTGATAAAATAATGAGACTTTTTCATCCTTAGCAGTATCTGTTGAGGATTTTAACTAGACAAAAATTAAAATAATTTAAATTATTTACACTTGAATTTTGAAATTCTAACCTCAGAAAGGAAATGTAGGTATATTTTTCAGACTGGAAAAAAGAAAAACAGAACAGAACAAAGATGATTATATCCACAGGCTGCATTAAGACTTAAAATCTTTTCTTCCTGACTTAAGTAAAAAAACAAGCCAAAAGAATTATTAAAAGCCATAAAAAGCTGTTATTCAATTTTGAGTCAATAATGCTTTTATAATTAAAGCCAAAAGTACAGGAGTGAAAAACTCAGTGGGAGAAGATGTAGAATATTGATATAGGTTTGAATGATGCTCAAATATCCCAACAGCCTTACCTAATTTACTCAGATTTTATGCTTTTCGAATAGAACAGTAAAAGACAAAAGTTTTTATCGCTGTGTTCACACCTGTCAAATTACATTCTATCATAAGGGTAGGAAGACTCTGCAGAGGGATCTGGACAGGCTGGATGGATGGGCAGAGGCCAACTGTATGAGGTTCAACAAGGCCAAGTGCCGGGTCCTGCCCTTGGGTCACAACAACCCCATGCAACGCTACAGGCTTGGGGAAGAGTGGCTGGAAAGATGCCTGGCAGAAAAGAACCTGGGGATGTTGCTCAACAGCAGGCTGAACATGAGCCAGCAGTGTGCCCAGGTGGCCAAGAAAGCCAACAGCATCCTGGCTTATACCAGGAATGGTGTGGCCAGCAGGAGCAGGGCGGTGATCTTGCCCCTGTACTCGGCACTGCTGAAGCTGTGCCTCTAGTACTGTGTTCAGTTTTGGGCCCCTCACTGCAAGGACATTGAGTTGCTGAAGCATATCCAAAGAAGGGCAACAAAGCTGGTGAAGGGTCTAGAGAACAAGACTTATGAGGAGTGGCTGGGGGAACTGGCATTGTTTAGCCTGAAGAAGAGGCTGAGGGAACACCTTATTGCTCTCTACAGCTGCCTGAAAGGAGGCTGTACTGAGGCTGGTGTTGGTCTCTGCTCCAAGGAACAAGTGATAGGATGAGAGGAAACGACCTCAAGTTGTGTCAGGGGAGGTTAAGATTGGATATTAGGAAAAATTTATTCACCAAAAGGGTTATCAAGCATTGGAACAGGCTGCCCTGGAAAGTGGTTAAGTCAGTGTCCCTGTGGGTATTTAAAAGATGTGCAGATGTGGTGCTTAGGGACATGGTTTAGTGGTGGACTTGGCAGTATGAGGTTTATGTTTGGACTTGATGACCTTACAGGTCTTTTCCAACATTAATCATTCTATGATTCTATGACTCTGTGAGAAGAGGTTTAAAAATAAAATAGCAGTTTTAGTTAAAACACACTCACTCTTTTTCAAAAGAATACCAGATAAAGTCCTAAAGGTGCCATGCTTTGCTTGGTCTTTGCTTGGCGGGATAGCTTTGCTTATTCTGCAGCTCCTCAGCTACCATTATAGACATTTATTTACTGACATTATTGTACTACTCTAAAACACCCCAGAAAGCTCAAAGTCACTGTATAGAATTCATTACCTTATCCCTAATTGTTAATATGTACTCTGTTAAACTTTACTGTCCTGCTTAAAAAATGAGAGTGCTACACATGCTGAAATTATCAGGGTAAAACACCACCATGCATAGTCAAGAAATTTTTACTTTCTGTTCAGTAGTCAATTTTTTTTTTTTTTTTCCCCTAAGATTGTTATTTCTTACTCACTAATTTGTTTTATATTTCCTTGGCCCAGGAACTAGTAATCAGAACCATGAGAATAATCCTTTTTAAAATTATTATTTTATTCTAGCCAGTGTGGGAAACAAAGGAAGGGGGAAAAATAGATCAATCTGTTCCTCACTTTTCTTTCCTCGCTTCAAAGGATAAAAAATCCACATCTGTCTCAATTAACACAAAAAACTTAACTTGGGCATCTATTTAAAAAAAAAAAACAACCAAAAACACAAGTCATATCTGACTACGTAAGTATAGTGACATAATTTTTCACATTTGTTCCCAATGAAGCTGTATCATTTTGCATAAATATTTAAACTACTATGGGAACCCAGAAGTCCATTTCTGAATTAAATTTACTAACCTTTCATTGTTTGTCTTGCCTTCAATGACTATTTGAATATTCAGAGTTAAGTAGATGCCACACCAAAGATGGTTTGGGAAGGCCTCTGTTTCAGCATATTCAGAGGGGCACATCTTGCACAGGCCTGCATTTCTCTTCACGTGTTTCACATGCCAGGAGGTTACAAGCTGAAGAGACAGAGGGTAACACTAGCTTTTAGCATGAGCTTCCATCACCTAGCTAGTGCACAATGAAGAAGTGATTAAACCGTTATTTACCTCAGCTGTTTTGGACATGTATATGTATTCATATATATGTATGCACATGTGTGTGTATCTAGATATAAACATACGTGTTTGAGTCAAGTGGAATAAATGTCAGGTGAATCCCACCCGCATGCTCTCAAGATATCCATAGTCAAGGCCTGGCATGTGTGAGATGAAAGTGCCATTCAGGAAGGTTGAGCGCATAGCCATCAGTATTCTTAAGAGATGTCACTTAGACAGCCCCAGTTTATATTCCTCCTGGTAAATCTACTCCTGTCTGGAAGAAAAAAGAAAATGGGGTCGGCTTTAACTTGAATCTTTCACAGCATAACAGTTAATTTTAATTGCCAGAGTATAGTGACTTCCAAAATATTTCTTCTGTCCTTCCCTCTTGTTATATGATGTACCAAGTATCTGGTAATAAAACAGTATGTTAGTGATCCTCTAGTTTGTTAGGACATGTTATGAAGTAGAGATCCATGTATGCAGATGGTTTCAGCGGTGGAAGGACGTGAACCTGACTCACCATTTTTCTAATCTGTGAGCTAAGCCTCATGCAGTACTATTGGTTTCTTGAGAACTGAGCCTTGACTTAATGGGATTCAAACCGATGAACAATTTGGAGAAGATTGAAACTGTATTTCTGGCTAGCATGGGCAAGACAATATCAAATAACAATATATATCAAGCTAAATACTATACACTGAAATAATAACCCTGTAGTTTAGGGAGCACTGGTCAGATTTTTGAACCTGCAGAAGCCCCATTTCCAAAAGAATTTTACTTACAGAGGATCATTAATCCAGTTGAAAGCCAAAGGGACTTAGGCTAGATTGATTTCAGTGGGAGTTAGTCACTTTGAAAATCTCATTAGGGTACCTGTCTACATCTTTACACTCCCAACTGAAATGCTTTTAACATTTGGCTGCTAAGTCCCTTTTCAAAATGAAGACTTTGGCTCTGAAACTACATGGACTTAGATTGGTAAAGATATTTATTATCTTCCAGTACCTAAACACCTTTCAAAATTCTAACTACTATCAAAGTGAAACTTGAAAGGTCTGGATAGGTAACAAAAAGGATCTGTAACATCTAAGATTATATAGCATGTTTCCCTGACTATTATTTTTCTCACTTTGCAATAAAAGAAGCATTCTGTTCAAAATTAAGCCATTCTTTCCCATGTTTATGTACCAAACAGACATACTGCGCTAATGCAGGAAGAGTGGAAAGAAATGTTCTAATTGGGAGAGACTCATGGAGACTCAGAGCAGTGAGCTTTGCGATCTCACCTGACATGTGTAGTGGTTCAGAAGCACATTGCAAATCCGGTATGCAAGGATTATAACGGCTCAGAATCAGCATGCAGTGCCACTACATGACACACTGAACAGCTCAGAGCAATAGGCTGTGCCATTGCATTCCAGGGGTTCACACATGTGTAGACGTTTCTCTCAATTTTTTTAGGGTAGAAAAATATAAAAGAGACAGGAAGGAAAGAAGAATGGATCAAGGTTCAATGTTCAAATATAATTCCAGGTCAGGGTGCATGTTTTGCATACGACCTGATCACTCAAGAGCTGCATTAATTTATGGAGAGTTTGAGATTGCTTGTTTATGCTGTTTCTAGGAGGATTTATCTTCAAAGTAGGATTTCTACAAAATGCTTTGTGGTCCCCTCAGTTGCTTTTGGAAAATAACAACTAGATTGAATGGAGCACTTTATAAGAAATTTCATTTCTTGGCTTTTAAAATCAATATTTTTCACATTGTCATGAATATTTTTTTGTAGAAGCCTTGGCAGCTATATTTGTTCATTGTAATTGTGGCTATAGGTGAAGATGGAGTACCCTTCTCTCATTATTAAGAGCTTAGTAGCCCTGAGCTAAAGTCTGCAATTCTTCATGTCACCACTGTGGTGGCAAATAAGATTTTCCATTTAGTTTCTAGTAACCTCCTTTGTCAAGGAGACTATATTTCAAGTTTATATAAGGCAAACAAAACTGGACAGTTAAATGCTTCTTTTATCATAAATTACATTAATCCATTAGCAAAGAATTAAACTAATAGAACATTAACCTTGCTGATAAGCTGATCTATTTCAGACTTTGTGTAAAGAAGGTTTGTGAAATTAATATAAAAGCTAAATCATCTTTTTATTACTGACAGTTTCAGCATGCTGCCAGCACACTCTCATACGCTGACATAAGTTTCATCCAAAATTATGAATGCATTTTCCTCCATCGAATTTTTCCACTTACTTTTTACTTTATGTTTTTAATTTGTGCATGTGTGTGCATGTGTGTGCATGCACATGACAATCAGGAGTGTGGATCATATGAAATCTGGCACAGATGCCTCAAAAAATGTGACAGAAGAATTGTGTTAAAAAGAAAGTTCTGTTCTCAAGGTTTTCTTGTCATTGTTTTATTTTTTTCTTTTTTTTTCTTTTGTTTTCCTTTTTCCCTGTTTTTTCCCAGTGGTGGCTGAGATAGAAAACGTTATTTTAACAGATAAGAAATGCTAACTCCCTCTCAGTCTTCTTATGACATGCCTTCTGCAGTCAGTGACTAACCCTCACTTCAGCGGATAGTGTGCGCTAAGCTGTTCTGGCTGAAGCTTCTAACCAATGCAAGTGTAGAAATCTGACTGAGGCACTTCTGTACACACTATCTTAGCCAATAACATTTTTCAGCTGGTCTAGATTATCCTAACTAAAATCCGCAACTCTGGGGTTTAGCTGCAGGTTTGTGATTTGATGCAATTTGAAATTCATTGAACGTATGAAATTGCTAATGACCTGCAACATAAAATTAGCATAGCCTGCATATCATCTAGTGTTCTGTGCTTTCTTCCCCTTCTCTCACACCCATGTCTGTTCCTTTAGGGTTTTTGAGAAGCATTTGAAATTTTGGGGTGGGACAATACTTTTCACATCATGTTGCAAACACTTAGGGATTCCCAGAGGCTACTGTGGGGACCAGGATTTCTGAACATCCAAAACTTTGATTAGGCATGCAAGAAATGGATGTAAGATTATACAAATATCTTTATTATACTATGTTCCTTTTGAGTGCAAACAGTGAAAAAAGTTCCATATTTTTATTCTGGAAATTATGGATCTTAATAAAACTGACTCATGCCCCATCACAGAAAAGGGTACAATAAGAATAATTTCTTATGTTGTGTCATACTGGGGAAATCCATGACCTTTGATGCTATTCTGAGCAATTTCTGGTGGTACACTGTAGACAAATTTTCGACAATTCCAAATCTATTATTCTTTTTGCTAATAAAATTACTTTCAGTCTTTCAACATGCTCATTCATTCAAATTCAAGAACAAATTGAAATTTAATGAAACTTTTTAGATCACCTATATATTGTTAATTCCTCATTACCTTGATGAAAAGAGAATCAAAACATAAAAGTTATTGGTTACATTTTATTTTTTAATTCTGCACATTTCTCCAAAAATATCTGTTGATTAAGTTTCACATAATAGATCAAATATTTTTATACTTTTGGTTTTGTTTCTTCTCAGGAACTGAAATATTAATGAATAGACTTCTGAAAATCCACTTTGCCACTTACTAAGCAGTTACAAAATGGTTAGATTTCTATAATAGAAAGGTATTTTACTTTGGTCATTATTATTAAAAATATTTTCTTTGCAAAAGTAGTTGTAAAAAACAGTTTTAGATGAAGAAAGCATTTTGTTCTCAGGGTTTGGTTGAATTCTGATTCAAAAAATAGATCTATCCTTATGCCATTTCCATAAGGCTCTTTGATCTGACGGGGTAACATTTCTTTTCCCATTGTGGAACAAATAAAATAAAAAGAACACATCAAATTATTCACTTACCTTTATCAATCCATTTAAAAAATATTTTTATAACCTGAACATGTTTCCTAGCTATTTTCTTGTAGCAAAAGTTGCTGTTATTTTATAGTAGTGGTAAAATATCTCCTTTTTCCACTATTCCATTTAAAACTTTTTATCAGATTATTTACAAACTCCGATACTTTAAAGCCAAGAATAATCTCTTAAGGCCATCAAAAGTCTTACCTAAACTCATTTTGTTACTACAAAAATTTATGAAGAAATGTGTTCCTATCACAAAAAAAATACAGTGAACATTGATTTATCAATAGAAGTTTCTTATTTATACATATTATATTTTGATTTTGATTTGGTTGCTAAGGTTACATTCCCATAAGGATTTTCACAGTAGCCACTGTACTTCATGTGAAATTCCCCAGATTTAATTGTTTTTGCATGTGCTGAAGAACTGTTATTACTATTTTTATCGATAGTAGAAATAGACCGAGTGTGCTTTAGAAAGTACCCTTTTACAGACAAAAAGAGCACGTACTCCATCTCTATAACTTTTAACCAAAGAAGGAATTCACCTGGTCATATTCATAATCCTTTTCCTTTCATGACTTGAAAATCTCTCTGAGAATCAAAGGTTTTCCTTTCCTGAGCTCTGGGATGCCAATGTACAGAGCAGAGCAGCAGCCGGTAGGGAGGCAGATGTCTGAGTGCTGAGACCTGGTAGCTCTTACATTGCCTGCAAAAGCTTCATTCACTGTGGATAAGGAATAAATTGCTTTTACTACTAGACATGGATAAAAGAGTGTTTACCTGAAAGCATAAATTTCAAAGAGGAGGCAAACTTATGGTAGATAAGATAACCAAATACATACCTAAGCTTGTATGTAGCAATGAGAATATTCTTTACCAGCTTTAGCACCTTGGTTAGTTTCTACTTCTCCTTTCTTCAGGTTAAAAAGTTGACTCTCCCCTTATTAAGATGCATTTTCATTGTTGAAGAGGCTGGCTCCACATCTGACAATTCTACCAACTCTTCCTTGTTTCCAGCCATCACTGTGCTACTCCGTCAGTTTTGCTGGCACAAGAATTTGTATAGCCATACTGTAAACAAGATCACAAGTGCTGCCTAGCTGTCTTTATTGGCAGTCAAATAAGATATTTTCTGACAGAAATGCAGATCTTGCCTGCTGACAAGTAAGGAGAGGCATCCTTATATGACATATGATTTTTGAAGCACAATAATTGATTCAACAAAATCCTTCATCATAGTCATATGCTTAGAAGTGTTCACTTTCTCAGTAAAAAATTTAAGCACTGGCTAAGTATTGTCCCATTTATTTCAGCTGACATGACACATACACCTGAAATCAGATGAGTGTTGGAGTTCACTTAAATTATGTCTCATTTTCTGAAGTTTGCTTATGGTGCAATATCAACACGAAATACATATTTTGATTAGAGAATTTAACTGTGATTCTGAGTACTCCACTCTTTGAATGTGATCCAGAATACTAAACTACCATTAGCTACAAATCTTTCGAACATTTAGCTGTTCACAAAAGACAGAGGAAAATTATATTGTTATAGTCGTTTTCAAAATCATTTTGTCACCACAGTATTCTGCATATTCTAATAGTCTAGTTTTTGTGAGTTACATTACAGTTACAACAGCTCTGGGAGCTTTCCTGATGAATTCTCAATGGTCGCTTCCATTAAGCAAAGATTGGTTTGCTTGACTGGAAAGGAACCAACAATGGGTTCAATGTATTTTATACATATTCTTTGTTGGAAATATGTTATTATTATAATGTATCATTTGCATTTCCACTATTTTGAAAGAGTAGATCTGTTATCTAGTCTGCATACTGAATAATTCAAAAAAGTGTTCTCTATTAAATATTTAATCTATTCAAAATTATACAGTCCCAATATATATATCAGTTAAATGCATGCATTTATGGAAGCCCACATTTATTAAACCAAATTAAATATTGAATCAAATTTAATAATTAAACTAAATTACACAGTGGATCAATTTAACACATGACTTCAATTTACACCATCATACTCAAATAACTGAGGAATAAATATTGAATGGGTTAAAGGTAACCATACTTATCTGATGCTAGAAATATTTCTTCTAAACTGAAGAATTCAGAGGTGTTTGCATGTGAATATACACAGGTATATACTTCTTTCTTCTGTTGATCTTCTTAAACTAGAAAAGAGAAAATGTTTGCCACTATATGGGCGTCTATAGCCAAAAAAGACAGTAAAAAGAAAATGTAGTGTATATACACTTGGATTTTAGAAACCTATTCATGAATTAACTTAATTTAGCAACAAAGGACTTGTTTTGGATGTCCTTTTTCAAGCCTCTCTTCCCTTTCTTATTTCCAGCCTGAGTTTTGCACCATTTTACATAACCCAAAACTTTATTGGTGATGTTGATCTATTATTTCTTGGAATTTGGTTAAAGGTAGCAATCTTGCACATTTACTACCACAGATGGTAGCAGTCCGGACCTGGGAATTGTTTAGCAAAAATGGACATGCTGTAGTCCATTTCAGCTGGATCCAGAAAAAGTATTCATTTGAACTGAGCACCCAGAAGCCTAGTAGTCTGGTGTATGACACTACTTTCATATAAAACTAACTCTCCGTCTTCTTTATGAAATACCTCTTGCTAGTCCATTTCAAATTGTAGTTCAGCAACGAATTGACATTTTGTTATTTACCTGTGGTGATAATTACGTGTCGGACAGGTATAGGCATCTAATAGTCTCACTCACTTCACAGATATACAGGATCAGTCAAAAAACAGAGGTGGACAGCCACACAGGATTGATCCAGACCAGTACTTGGACTTTGAAAGATAAACTGGCTTGTTTTAAGTCATTATTTAGCCAATGTTGTAAAATACCTTACTCTAATTAAATATTTTCTGCATAAAAATGACAAGGAATAAACAGCATCACAGAGAAGAAAGATGCATAAAATTGAGCTACAATTGAACTATCTGAGCAACAAGAGCATCAAAAAAAAATTAACATTGGTATCATAACTCTGGAGTAAATGGTAGAATGAAGGGAACAGAGCTTTCTCACTTCGATCAGCTACTGCTAAAACAAAGAAATGTATGGAAATTGATGCAGAAAGAAAAGACTGGGTTTTGCATCACTACGTTTAATGACCAAAGAGAATAAAATTCTCCAAAGTCAGGAAGTTCTTACAAATATTTTAATGATCCAGATTTTTGTGAGATCTACACACAGGGAAGTTCTATGTGTACCATATATCCTGAAGCTGATATTTTGCAGCTTTTCTGCAGCAAGAAAGTCAAAGAAGAAAGTGCTAGAGAGAAGAGCTGTAGACTAACTGTTGATCATATTTCTTTAAAAAATGTGGTAATGCGACCTAAAACTCTTTGATCTAGCTTTGTAATGAGAAAATAAAGAAGACAATCAGCAATTTGGCAGCTGTGACATGCTCTGGTGCTTTCAGTCTGGTTATATTTTTGGAATGCCAAAACACGATTTTATTCATTGGGAGTGTGTATTCTGGGAAAAAATCCATTTAAAAAATTGTTTCAATTATTATTTATAGTTTATAATAATTTAAGGCTTTTCTTACTAGTCCTTCTTGTAACCCTCTGATCATTTTCGTTTCATTAGAAATATTACAAATTTCTTAATTTCAGAAATTTAACTTAGAATAAGAAATGAGGAAATCCTTCCTTAGTCTTGGTGCATGCCCCATCGACATCTCTGCTGCACACTGGGGTGATATGGGACCCTTCAACTCAGAGTCTATCTAATGAAGAATGGAGTGAGTAACTCATTAGAGACTCCCTCTAAGGGATATTTAGTCAGTGGAAGAGGAGCCAGCAGTAAAACAGCATACTCTGGAAGGCAAAAAAAAAAACCGTGCACAGAAACTTTTAAATAACTATGTAATATGACTTCTTTCAACTTCTTCATTTTCTGAATATAACTTATCAGAAGCATCAATCTGCAGGCTTCAGCAAATATTTGCATTTAATATCTGAAGTGAAACAAAATCAGGAGAATTCAATGGCATGCTACCCTCAGTGCATCTTCATCTCTCTCTCTTCTGAAGTTTCACAAACCAGGAGGAAGAGACAACCACCACCATTATTTTTTCTAAACAAAGTTACAGTACAGTAATGCCTGTACTAATATTTCTTAATTTGGATTTTGAAAACAAGCCAACTTTCTCCACATATTTTTTAGTGATGCAACAGGACAAGAAACTCTACCATTTTTTGACTGGCATACAGTATTTTTCATACTTTTGCACACTGACAATATAAATGACTTGTTCACCTAAGTCACAGTCTAGTGAGATTTTGAACAGTTTTTGTATGGTGTGAGTACTTCCATCTCACTTAACTCTGAGCTCTTGAAAAGTACAAGCTGAGAAAGGGAAGGATTTATCTTTCTGCATGTAACTTGCAGATATTCAAAGAGCTTCACATTTACCTTCTTAAACAAGTCTTAAAACTAAATACTGTATAGAAGCAGCAGGATTTTGACAGATTATTCAGATCTGAAAATTAGAACAAGTCCAAATGCTAGGAAGAGCCATAAGGATACAACAGTAGCCCTTAAAATGCCCGTTTCTTTTCTTTTCCTTTCTCTTTTCATTCTGCCACAGCAATACTTTGCTTTCAAACAGTACAAAATCTGATGTGCAGTTACATCATTTCAGTTTTGCTCAGAGATAGGATGATGCTAGGACTCTGACATCTTTCAGTCCCTTCCCTGCCTTGGGAACCTGTCTGGCTTCAGAGTCTAAGATGGCATAGAAAGAATTTTATGGAAGCATTCAGGCATCTCATCTTGTATATCTTGATCTCAGTAATTTACCCAGGAATGTAAGTAAATTCAGACTCCTTTTTCTTCCTCCATGGGGACATGGGGGTCATATAGTGTGAGTCACAATCCAGTCCTTGCAGAGAACAGAATGTACAACTCAAATCAGAGGAATTAAAATAGGTAAAATGCCAAAATCAGAACACTAAAAGGCCTATCCATTTTAAAAGGGCACTAAACGGCATATCAGTTTAAAACAATATATAGATATTTTATGTATATATTGCTTTAAACTGAGTGAATGTACATAAATACATGTGCAGTCTTTTAGTGAAACGGATGACAGAGTGGGAAATGAAAATGCTGTAATATGGAATTGTATTTCAATGTATTACGTTTTCACAGTAATAAGAACAGAAAAATGAGGAAATATTAAAGCAAACAAAAAACAACTCCCTTTCCAAACCCCTGAATTTCCCAGTATTGCCTAACTTTAGGAGAATTATCTAGTCCAGCAAGAAACTGGGGTATAAAAATGTGTGTTAGTGGGATCCTGCAGACCTGCGCTAGCTGCTGAACTCACAGTACTGCATCACTGTGAGTGAAGGTGCTAAGCGCCATCAGAACAAGTCCTTTTTCTTTCCTGTGTGCCATTCTCTCCTCTTTCCACTAAAGCCAGCACTTTCACACTTCCCTTGTCTAAATGGCTGTACAGCTTGGGTGTTCAAGCCAAATACCAAATTACTGCATTCAATTTTGAAAAAGCAATTGGGAGGATGATTTCCAAAGGTTATCTGCGAAAGGAAACACTACAAAATAGCTTACTGCCAACTCCTAGGCTTGTTTGCAGGTGCAGAGAGATGTGAATAGCTCCCTCACGCAGATCTCAGCGTTGTTCTGAGCCATTGCCGATTCCTTCTGTCTCCGAGACTTCTTGAATGTGTGAAACGCCTAAGAGGCAGGCTGGAAGGGAGGTAATAAGAACTGCTTCATCTTTTATGTTTGCATCTGCCACACTGCTGAGGAAAGAAGTATACTCCACTTGCTTGAAGAGAGCTAATCTACTACTTTATTCTTTTTATCATTTGGATGTTTATGAGTACTTGACTCATGTGACTATTTTAATGCAGACAGCAATCAGATAGTGGTGAACATTACTCAGGCTGGTATGCATTTCTTTACTTCCCCAGGTTGAAGCCAAGTCTAGAAGTCAGATTTAGCACCTGCTTAAGGCATCTACCTACAGATTAAGACAACTGCTAACTGGAGCATGAAGAGTCTTACCTCACAGTATTGTCATGGAATGACAGAATGACAGAATGATGGAATCACAGAACAGTGGGGTTGAACAGGACCTCTGGAGATCATCTAGTCCAACCCCCACGCTAAAGCAGAGTCACCTACAGCAGGCTGCACAGGGCCATGTCCAGGTAGGTTTTGAGTATCACCAGAGAAAGAGAATCCACAAGCCCTCTGGGCAGCCTGTTCCAGTGCTCTGTCACCCTCAAAGTAAAGATGTTTTTCCTTCTGTTCTGCTGGAATTTCAGTATGTGCCCTTTGCCTCTTGTCCTGTCACTGGGCACCACAAAAAGATTCTGACCGCATCCTCTTGACACCAACCCTTAAGATCTTTACAAGCATTTTGTAAGATCCCATCTCATTCTTCACTTCTTCGGTGTAAGCAAGCCCTTGCCCTTGCTGAATTACATCAGGTTCCTCTCCGCCAAACTCTCTAGTCAATGGAGCTAAAGTCAGTGCAAAAAGTAGAGATGAAAGCGCGATTCAGCTCACTCTAAAGTGAAAATAAATACTTCTTTTATGATGGAACTTAGCTGCCTAAATCTGTTTCTCGTGTCACTTTAGATGCTTTGAATTCTCCCAACCTACATAGATCCCAAGTTCCAACTGCTGCTTTTGGAGTGTGAGCTCTCGTGCAGCAATGGACATTCGTTGGTCCTTGGGTCACAACCACCAGCCTGTGCAGACATACTGCATAAAATTGTGCATCTGAAATCCTACTAGACATATGTGTTTAGACATTTCATGTCTGGTTAGCCAAATCACTCCCAAAGTTTTGTACATAGTAGGTGCTAAATCTCTGAAGGTTACAATGGGAATTTTAGAGCCGTGACTTTATTTTAGGTGAATAAGATAATGGTGTTCAGTATCATTTGAGAAGCCCTAGAACATCTAAAATGCATGTAAACATCTGAAGGTATGACAAAGACCTGTGGAAGATTTGTTTTTTTCAGGCCAAGCAGAAAGTCTCCAATATCTAAATGGGTAGTAGATGCCTATGCGTAGGCAACCAAATCAAGCTCTCGCTCACATGTACGCATCCGCATACTGACTCCTCAGTTCAGATGCCTCAGGGTGCACTCCACTGGCTGGCTTCATTTATAAAAAGACTTTCAGACTGAAGATCACATTATCTAACCTTCCAAGTTTAGTCCATGCCCTATGTCACAGCCTATGTCCTAAAATCTGTATGAGTTTAAGTAGCATATTGCCATTTGCAACATCCAATAGTCTCTCCATTACAAAGAAATTCTGTTGAACTGATTTCTTTACCATTCATTCTTATTAGACAAAATCAGTTCCTTTGGAGAGGTCCCAGAAAAGAGGCACTTCTGATTTTGTGCTTTCTGCTCAACTAAAGAGTAGTGATTAGTCTGTCGGTTTCCTTTGCTGTCCTCTTGTGAGATCACAAAGTAAACCTCAGCCAAGTTAAGAAAGAAGTTTTGAAAAATCATCACTGTCCTCATAAACAGCTGCTGGTTGTTCATCTTCCTGAAAATGTTATCTCTTTCACAGGGTCAGTAGACAAGTCTTCCCTAAATAATATTGTAAGGTGATCAACTTACTTAAGAAATTGAAGCTTATGAAATTATATTTTCCCTGTAGTTATCTTACTTTTTTGTTTTGAGCTTATCATAGAAGGAAGAAATGCATCTCTCAGAGTTCAAACGGCAAATTATATTTGTGCTGCTACATACCTAGAGAGAGGGTGCTTATTGTACTTATAGATCAAAAAGTTTAAAACCTACAATATTTGATGTGCCAATTTAAAGTTGATATTCCGTCCAAGTGAGAGAACTTTTTGCAGTACTAAAAACTCACAAACTAAGGTATCATACCTGTGACCCACAGAGGCACCATCATCAGATTTGGTTTCACAAAAGTTTTTTTGCACTTGTGGGAAAAAAAATTAAATTATGACATATAACGCATATATTTGCAGCTGCATGAAATTTTTTAATTCATTAACAGGTGATTTGAAGGGTTATTTCATAAAACTAGCCAAGTTACAGATGAGAAAGTAATCCAAGAGTCTCTCAAAATGGCTGTTTCTCAGACAAGAAGCAACGGAAGGTTATGAAATATGTCTAAGTGACAGACATCCCAAGCAGCTCTTGTGAAATACCTCCAAAGACAACCTACTCCCATGCTAGTTTTTTTTTGAAAAAGACAAATATTGGTAGGGGAGTCTGTGAAGAGGGGGACATATAGAAGTGATGACAGATAGAAGTGATATTTTTGCCATGTCTGTGTTTGTCTCCAAGCAACACGGGATAAGATCTCGTGCAAATACACGTGGAGATTTCCCAGCTCCCTGGGAGGTGTACTGCCATGGCTCACGATCAGACAGGGCTTGTGCTGCTGTGCCCTGCTACCAGCAGGGCCAGACACATGCTTTGGGTCCGCAGGAGCTGCTCTGTGGCAACACCACTCACAATGCCTTCCCTTTGATACTTTCTTTAGAACTAAAATGGAGGAGAAAACACGTCAGTCAGCCTGGTCAAACTTAAATTAAATATCCTTACAAGGACCAGACAGGGTCCCAGGCTCTTGCTGTTCTCTCCAGATAATCATTTGTTGAGTTGCCCTGATTTTCATTTTCCTGCTCTCTCAGAAAAATAATCAGATAATCTCAGTGGAGACAGCTGTTAGCTGACTACTTTATTTAATTTGCACAAGATTGGTTTTCTGGTCGCTCTTCTTTTGCTGTGCTGTTGTACATAGAGGGACGGAGGAAAAGGAGAGTTAAACCTACAGTTCTCAGTCTGGAGGAGGAGGCCGTACCCTGACGCCCTCTCAAGAAAATAGTCTGAGAACAAGTAATCCTAGAAAATAAAGACACTGTCATCCAGCCTTCATGCAATTCACAGAGAGGTCCCCAGGTTGCTACTGGAGTGATGAGACCATATATAAGGGTCAGGCTTATTCCCACCTTTAAACTGGTATACTGATATGTCTTAGTCATACATTATCACATTGGGCCTCTGACAAATGCAGGAGTACCTTTTTTAATAAAAAAATCAGACAGTAAAAATTAGAGCTGCCAGTAACTACATTTATAGCATTATTGAGTACTAGATAATATTTAGTATTTAAAAAATTTGTCCAGGGAGCTGAAGGCATGGATTACATTCCCTTTCCAGCTTCAGAAGTTCAGACACACAGTGCTGTCATGAAAAACTGAAACACACTTCACAGAGGATAGTCTGGAAATTTCCATTTTAGTTTAGTGTGAAATACTCATTTCATCATACAGAATCTTAAATTACAAAAAGGAATAAAATGGCTCTTCATGTACAGAATAATGCAGAGACTTATATGTTCTATGGGCAACAAAGTCTTTCTCATGCACCTCCATTTCTAAATGTTACTTCATTAATGCCTTTGTCTCCAAGACAGATATTCATCTTGTCTAACATCATTAGCCTTCTAAAAATTGTCTACTCTGTGTAGTCAATCTGAGGGGCTGACATTTCCAAAGAATGATTAATCTGCTTAATAATTCTGTAGGTGCCTATTTCTTCCTTCTGACTACATAGTTCAACACCTTGCTTAGGCTGGACATGCAGGGGTGGGATTCAGTGGCTGAAACAAAAGCATGTAGTGCTAGTTGTGACTCCTAAACTGTTGCAGAAATTTGGACAGAGCTGAAAGACATTGCACAGGATGTAAGAGAGATTGCAGAGAGCAGGAGGTCAGGTAGGGTACTCCACCTCTCCACCTGATACTAGGCGCCCAGCTGGGTGACTTAGACCCATTTCTAATTTCTAGACAGCTAAAGACAGATGAGTCAAACCCCATTCTAAAGATCTAAATCAGCTTCCCAACAGTAAGTCAACAGTAATCTATCTTTGCCTGGCTACAGCAGAATCAGCAAGGCAACAGGCCTGAAAAAAACACGTGTTGCCTTCCAACAACAGCGTTTAATGAAGATTTACTTCAAAGAAATAAGTTCAAAGATGTCTTAGCATTCCAGCTTCGCACACTGGTTCTGTAGCCTAACTTGCCCTCCAATGATTCCTATTCATGGAGGAAGCAGGCAGGACTATACTCTTAATTTACCATGAGGTATGTGCTGTCCAGATCTAATACCTCAAGTACTGCAAACAGCTGTGCAGAAATTCAGGTTAGTTAGACCCATTGACTTTCTGGTTTTGGTTTATATAATGGTGTTTCTAAGATTTCCAGACGTATACTTCATATGAGGAGTAATGCTTATTCTGTGGTGACATTGTTTATTTACCTGAAGTAAAAATCAATGTATTTTATTCTTTAAGAATGATTATTACACTAGAAAAGTTTCTGTTACATAAGATCTGCTACTGAATCTCAGCCGGCAATTTAGAGATAACTAAAACCAGCCAGAAATAATTCTGAAAGTCTCAAATGTGTTACTGAATATGGAACTGCTTTCCTTCAGTGTGATCATTTCAGCCTCTTATCCACACTACGATTCATGCTCTGACCTTTAGACATGTGCTTTACTTTTCCTTTTAATAGGGAATTGATGAATCCATCTACCTGTTGTTGGATTTGTTGCCCATCAATTGTGAGCAGTAAATTTAATTGCTTACCCACTAAAAATTCAAGGAATAAGTTGTGCCACATATTTCTTTAAAATTAAGGCATATTTATTCCAGCTATCCTTTAAATGTCCAGTCAATAGAATTGCTGTACATAGCATATCTGTAGTTTGGAATGTAGCAGGAAAATAGCCTCTCAAAGAAATGAAGCATAATAAAAAGAATAAAGCAATAAACATACAAAAACTATAAAAAACAGTAGTGAAATATTAATGTGATGCTAAGTAACAGCTAATAGCAAGTAAAATCAAAAATGACCATGGTAATAGAAATCTCGTTTTTAAAGGTCAAAATTTTCTATGAGATTAATGCCTAGCCATGTGCTTCAGTCTTTCCTCAGCTAAGGACTCATGAACTCTATTTGAGAATACACCTTAATCAAGACGAAACAATATTGCCCTAATATTTGAGAATTAGCACAGACAAATCCTATATACATAATTGGTCTTCATAAGGCAAGAAGATGGGCATTCAAGGCCCTTATCAAAACTGTTTTTCTACAGTTCTCTGAATTCAGATATTAAAATAGGTTTTGCCAATTCACTGGAAATACAGCGATTTCCAATATTCTGATATGGATCTACTGTTAGGCAGGACTTTTTCTAAGGGAGAGTCAAGAGTCTGCACACATTCGTTTCCCAATAGGTAGTGGGTTTCCACAAGGGATATGATGAGCTGTGGCAATATAAAGTTATCTTCTGTATTATGTAAAACTAGAAAGTGGGAGTGTGTCAGTTTTTTGTCACGTATGCATTTCAGACATCCTCATCACATTTACATGAGCTAGAAATGAGATACTAAAGACAAGGCTTTCTTTAGATTTTTTTTTTCTTTTATTCTAAGCTTCTTCAGTTTAAGATATCTCTTAGAGATAGTGAATTTTGAGTATATCTTTAAGAAGGAAGCTAACAAAATGGGCAATTATATACCCCAACTTGACTTGTAATGGCAAATGTAAAGAATATGAATCTTCTGGTAAGAAGTTTGCCTGAAGAATTTATCTGGTATTCCAGTACTCACTTTCAAAGGTAGAGATCACCAGTGAGACATTAAAGATTATTATGTAGACTATTTTGCTGTAAGATGCTCCTGCATTAAAGCAAATTTAAGAGGAATAAGGCTGGTTTAGAATTCAATCAATGCACTTTATAAATGTGCCCCCTGGCAAGCATCATCAGGTCTCAGGTAATGCAGGCCCCCAAATGTGTCAGGATTCCCTTTGTAAACACATTGTTGGGATGTTCAGCACACTTGTAAAGCAATTAAGTCAAGCTGTAGAGCCTGTGCTTGTTCTCAGTAGCACATTTAACAATGAATGTGATGCATTAGAACGGGAAAAGAATGAATCCCCTTTCCCCTGGGTGCTGAAGCTGCACCTGAACACTGACTGGAGGGTCAGGAAGCAGAGCCATGCATAGAGATAAACGTTCTGATTTACCAAAATGCTTGCTTTGCCTTGAGTATCAAGATAAATGCCTTGGCAAAGTGGGGAGGGTGGGGACATCTAGCTGGCCAAAGCCTCACCTTTTAAGCTTGAGGTGCCCATGTTAGGTGACTGAACTAGTTATCCATAGCTTCAAATCTTTCCCTGTTGTCCTGGGTTCAGCCAGGACAGGGTTAATTTTTCACCAGAAGCCAAGAGGGGACACAGATGGGCGGGCTGACCCAAACTGGCCAAACAAAACAGGGTCTTCGATACCTTGTGCCATCATGCTGGCTTCGGCTGGGGAGCTGGCTAGTGAGGAAGAGTCGTGACTCGGGAGCGCGGAGAGCATTGGGCAGTGAGAGTTACTCTCTACATTTTGCTGTTCTTTGTATATTCTCTTATCAGTATTGTTGTTACTGCTCGCTTTGTTTACCGTTCTGTTAAACTGCCCTTATCCCAACCCACGAGTTTTTGCCTCTTTCTTTCCATTCTCCTCCCCACCCCAGCAGGGGAGGAGGGGTGACACAGCGACCGCGTGGGCCTTTGTTGCCAGGCATGGCCAAACTACAACACCTATACTTCAGATACTTGAGTCACCTTGGATCTGTCTTGTAGATACTTATGGTAACGACCGTAAAATCTCACACAGAAGGAAACAACATCTTTACATTTCCATCCATTATTCTTCATTCACATCTGTCATCCTCAGTTTCTCAGCCTTTAGGATATCACTATCCATCTCCACTTCTTAGTACCCCTTTTTGCGTGATGAATTAACCTCCCTGACCAGAGTGGTATAGTTTCATGTTGCTGCTTAACACAAAGATTGTCTTCATGAGGCCTAGTTTGTCTCAGAGACAGAAAGAAACGACGGTTCAATTTCACAGAGGGGGACCATGACAATGGGAATATCTTTAGGGAAGGTGAAAGTGTGTGGCTTTCGGCTCTTACAATCCACACCACTAGTTATTACTGCCGGGTTGGTTAAATAGATCATAAAACAAAGTGTCCTTGTGTGTGACAGGCAGGCAAGGTAAAAGTCTTACACATTCATGCACTTACATATGTTATGAAGTTTTGTTTCTTGATCTTTGACAGTTACACAAAGGTTTAGTTAATGAAACAACAAGAGAAAACTGCAGGAAGCACCTTCAATTTCTTTGTTCTTTAATTGTCTCAAAAATCCCCATAATAGTTTCAGACAATAATGAATCAAGTTTCTTAACAGACATATGGTCATAACAGAGAAATCATTCTAGTCAGTAAAGCCCTAAGCTAAGCCCAAAATAATATGATCATTTGTAAATCATCGTCACCTGAATGTTTTCTCAATATGGCTTAATTATAATTCAACACAATGTTAAGCTTCTGGGAAAAGACCTCCATTAAAAGCTACTTCCTGGGAAAAGAGGGAAATTGAGAGCTCTCAGCCAGCATTGCACTTTATTATTCATGTATAATTCTTCTGCACCACTGAACATCTGCTAATAAATTTGATTCAAGTTTCCATGATAGTTTTTCTCCTCATCACTCAATCTCTGCATGAGATTTGTATCTGATGAGAATTGATGTTATTTACTTATTGCTGAGAATTCTTATTAACAATTTAGCCCATAAAGTCATCAGGTAAATTAAAGAAATTTATAAAGAGCTGCCTTCCCCAATTTAAAAATAAAATAATAATCTTGATGTGGAAGAGAATTTCTTTAGATTCCCTGGAAGCTAACTGACAGATGGTCACCTTGGCAGTGTGCTGCGGTAGTGCAACCAAACATTTATTAAGAATTTCTGATGCAGAAGGTGATCAAGAGCATCAGAAGCTATTACTTCTCACTCTGAGTTTTGTCAATCTTCTTTTCCTTTGTGCCTCTACATTTACAGATAAGCTTAAACCCAGATCAAATATAAAAGTTCCTTTTAACAACTACAGATCTGTCATATTGATTTGGTGTATGACTTTGTTCCAAGTGATATAGTTATTTTCCATGTGGTTAGACCACAGAATTGAGGGTTCAAGTTTCCTAAGTCCATTCTGAGATATCCCACTGAATCACTGTCTGGCCTTTAAGAAGCCACTAAGATCAAACGTATCAGAAATGCTTACTAGTGTTTCTGTTATAACCAGGCATTTATTTGTGCCAAGCTTGAAACAGTCATAGCAGGTGAATCCTCTTAATATTCCTAGCCTTAATCTCCGTATGCATCTCTTCAAGTACCTTTATAAGTGCAATAAGACTACCTTATTTTGTGTACTTGTGTGACGTAACACTTTTGAATCTCTCAGAAACTCTTAGTAGAAATGTCAGAGTATAAAATCAGATTTCCAGGATAATGTATGTTAAAAGGGACTGATTCTAAACCTGAAGTAGTGAGTTAGAAGCAAATGCTAAGTTTGTCCCCAGATATTCACGGTACAGAACATGAGCACACATAGGAAAGAGCAGGTGATGGCAACTGCTTGCCCAAAAGTGCTTCAGGAATGGTGAGGCAGGGGTGCTACAGGGCTAGCTCAAGTGGTCATACACCAGCCAGTGACTCACCCAGAAGGGAAATTCCCAGCCAAGCAGACGGGGGATGATTTCTTTCCCTTTGCAGCTTCTCTTCCCTTTCCCAAGGGAAAAAAAATCACGCAAGAAGTGCAAAGAGAACTTTGCTTTCATCTTGATCCATTTACGTTATGGATTCTGTAGCTTTTGTTGTAAGATGCCATCCAACAACCTTGAATATGTTACATAAAACAATCGTGTAACATTATTATGTTGTGGCTGTGGCTACAGTACCTACTGTGCCATGAAGCAGGAAAGATTAATTATTGACAGGCACCACTGTCACAAATTTTGTTATTTTGAAATAGTGCTGAAAAGGTAATGCATGAATTGCAGTATGATTTAGCATATTTCAGGCTTTATTACATTTCTCTTTCTATTTTCATTTTCAGTTGCTCAGGCTTTCTTTTGCAAAACTCTTTTATTTTCTTTTCAGATTATTTTGCAAAACTGATACTTTTGAAACATGAAAGAAAAAGGTCGATTGAAATGGTGATGATTCTGTCCCCTACTGTCCCTGAGGCAGGCCATTTAGCCATCCTGTCCAGTATATGTTTCTACATATGCATTTTTTTTTCTTGGTAGTATACCGCAATAGTTATTGTATTAAACCCTTCCTTGAGATTACATTGCTACAGCAAAATTATTAAGTTCATTTGATTGGATGACTTGACCCTTAAACTGTTCTACTCTTCAAAATTATTACTAGGAGAAAAGTTCTGTGATCATTTGAGATTTTATTCACTGTTGCTGATATTCCATTTAATTTTATACTTGAGATCAAAGCACATTCTACTTAATAATAACTAGCCAGATAAGAAATTAGGATAGCAGAGTCTTCTCATTTACTTCTGAATCTATTTGTATTTCACAGTGTCCACAGCAGCCCCACTGATCCTAAAGTCAGCTTTTACATATAGATTATAGGCACCATACAACCTTTTGTATAATGAGAGTATTGTTGCAGATACGGCAAAAGAGGTCTGGATATAGTCTTTTTTATGAGTTTAAACTAACTGTTTTACATTTTGTAGTGTACTGTGCCTTTCTGGTGCATAAATACTTCACACTGGTTTGAAAACCTGTAAATTAAACATTAACTTAGTTAACCAGCCCACATTCAATGCCGGCTCCATTAGTTTTTACAGCTGGAGGATGTCTACAGAACTTACTCATCCAAAATCAATTTTTTCAAGATCTGGGGCAATTCACAATGTTTCACAGTGGGACTTTATCAAATGAAACTGCATCTAGGAGAACAGATCTCTAGTGGGCTTGATTTCCTACTGCCTTTCTCCTATAGGCTACTACATTTATGCAAAGCACAAACATTACTAAACCAGAATGATGGCATTCTATACTCATTTTGGACTTCAGTACCTTTCTATCTATGTGGTTGTTCTGGTTTGGTTGCAGCCGGCAACAAAAACACCACGCGGCCACCCCTCCCCCCGCCGCGGTGCAGAGGAGAATGGAAAGAAACAGGCAGAAAAACTGGTGGGTCGGGATAAGGGCAGTTTAACAGAACAGCAAACAGAGGGAACAGGAAGAACAACGATACAGATACGGAGAAAACACAACACGAACCGCACGACCCACAGAACCGTTCTCCCGGACCAAACCGCCGCTGTGCCCTCCCGAGCTGCGAGAGAGCCCCCCCCCACCGGAACCCAGCATGACTGCCCTTGGTATGGAATACCCTGCTCTGTTTGGCCAGGTGGCTTCAGCCCGCCCGGCTGTGCCCCTTCCTGGAGTCTGGTGAAAATTAACCCTGTCCTGGCCGAACCCAGGACAGTGGTGTAACGAGTATTCAGATTCTTTCTTCTTTCCCTGGTACAGTTGAAAGAATAAAGTGAGAAAACTGATTTTCTTAGCAGTACCTTTGACACATCTTTGAACTGAGCAATGCACTCAGTTTATTGCAAAATGAAATTCTGCTGAGTCATGTCAAAATGGAGGAATGGCTGAGGGTCTACATATACTTACACCCATATGAAAGATTTTCACATATTTACCATCAGAAGATTTTCCTCCAAGGTTTCTATGATGATGTTCACAGAGATTTTCTGTCCATTTTCCACTATTTCAGTGGCATAGGGCATTGAATTGCTGGAAACTGTGATGTAATTTGTCATGGCTGGTGCAAGGAATTAAACATTTTGTAGAATGACCCTTTTCCCAAATACAGACAGTGTTTTATCTAAACTTGTCAAAACGTGGAGGACTGAAGAGAGAACAGTCCCTTTTATTTACACATCTGGCATTCTGGAAATCAGTTACTTCTAACTATAAGCAATTATGATAAAAATGCAATTTAGGAAAGTTTCTGGTAGCAATGATAATGAAGCAATGAAATAGCTTGTCTGGGGACATTGTGGATTCTCCACTACTGGAGGTCTTTAAGAATAGGTTAGAGAAACATCTGTTTGGAATATCACAGCACAGACACGTCTTTAGCAGGCAAGTGAAATCATAACACAGTGCCTTTGCTTAAGGTCACAGCCTGCCCCATCACAATGTTCCAAAGCAAAAACAGATTATAGTTCCACTGTACAAAATGGGACCAGCTACACGAACTCTCCACAGGTTGCTGACATTATCTCCATATGAAGCAATTTTTCTCTGACGTGTAGAATGGTTAAGCAATGACAGTAGCTCCATGGGTGTGCACTTATGCAGTGTGAAGGTTTATTTGCAACATATTGAAGTGCTTGATTTGCACAGGGATCTGAGGAGGCACAGTACTGCATCTCTGAGGTAACAAAGGAATGTGGTTCTGCTCTTACTTCTCTGATCCCTCTTTTGAAGAGCAGCCCAGCTTGCTGCCCTGCCAGTCAGACTGAATACTGCTTCCAGGTTTTAGTCCTAAAAGTCATCACTTTTAAAACAATATACAAGAGCACATTTACAACAGTAATATTCCAGCAAAGTATTCATATGAGTAATCAAACTGAAACTACAGTTGTCAGAAACACAAGCAAAGTATATGCTGTTCACAACTACCTATGCCTTTTCTGTTCACCTCCTGGGTTACACTTGAATTTGACAAACCACTGGGGGTTCCTAACTCTCTCCACTTCCAGGCTCACCCCGGAAGAGCCAGCTGGTGTGGAGCAATGCAGCAGGGGCTGTGGTGCTGTCCCACAGCAGCATGAAATGAAAAAGTCCATTTGGCTCTTTACCACACCCATACTGTAGACAGACAGAAGAACACAGATAGCGTTATTCAGTAGCAAAGAGAGGCTGTGAGTGCTTTCTGAACGTCTGACCATGGTTCACAGCTGCAGAACTTTCACACACATGACCATAACTTTCTTTCTGAGGGCGAGCTACATCTTTCGGGGTTTTTTTTCCTGCTCAATACAAGCTTAGAGAAGGTAACTCAGGGCGGGTAGATCAGGCTCTGGGTAAGGAGGAGCCCCTCTTTACTGCCAGCAGGAGGTGCCTAAGCAGAGCTCTTTCTCATTAAGCCACAAGTACTGTGTAATTTTACAAAGAGTTCAGATCGTATAATCGTCACTGCTTCACATTTCTGCTCCTGAACCACCACTTTCCTCAGCCATCTTGTATTCACGTAGGCTCACCGGGTTCCAGGTTAATACGATGAAGCAAGGTAAAATTAACATTCTCATTTAAAGTTGAGCAATTTTAACTGATCATTATCTGCCTACTAAAGACCATAACAAATATTTGCTCCATTGGAAATGGGAATGCTTGTAAGGAGCCACAGGCAGAAAGGGGGAGAAGGAACAAAAATACCTTTACAATTTGTGAAGTAATAGCATTTTCCTCCTTGAATCCATTCCAAACTTTCCACTTATTGTCCCTAATGCCCCATATATCTGCTTTCTGTATGCTTTTTAATCACTAATGAAATTGCCTCGGTCAAATGCCTCTAATTCAGACTCATTGCATCAGACCAAGAAGCTTAATTTTAGTTAACCAGTGAATCTCAGTTCCATTGAAATTTCACTCAAGTCATTGCAGCAGTAAAAATTATGTGAGAGCAGAATTCAGCTCTGTCCTACACTACAGATATATTTACTGTGGACAAACTTTAAGACATTTATTATTTATAGGTACAGACATGCCAAATATTCTCTTTCTGTTGATTTTGGGGAAAATTTGGATTGTGTTTTTATTTGCTTGTTCAAATATAATCTGTGACTGCATTCAACAAATAATACAAGTAAGATAATTTAGAACTTTTTTCTTAAAGTTTATTTAACATGAACAGGCTCATTTTCTTTGACCAGTGCTTTGCAAGCATTTTCCCTAATCTCATCTGGTATCTTTGATTTAATTGAGAAAAGTCACTATAAAAGAATGTCATTTTTCTTGCATGCTTTTGTGAAAAAAAAAAAAGGTAATGTAATTAATACTATGCAAAGCAAAGGAATACCAACAACAACAGAAAAAAACCAAACACAATAGCAAAACCAGCAATAAAACTCTTGAATGCCCAGGCAGAACAGACACGTGAATGTCTACTATAAAAAATTGCTGCAGTCAACATATAAGTAGGTGACATGCAGATAATCTAATTTTTAAAAATTACATTATGGTGGTTTGAAGGGGGGAGAAATAAAATAAGGAGGGAAGGAAAGAAGGAACAAGTTGTTGTAACTACCAAAGGATTATACATAACAGAATAATATCACACCACTTTTATTTCAATCATTTTTTAAGATTTCTAGTTAAAAACAGGTCATAGGCTTAGTGAAACATTTTTGAAGAGGATGTAAAACATCTGCTGAAATCTATTTCTGTATCATTAATGCTACAAACAAGAAAAAAATCACCTTTACTTTTAAGTCTTTGCTGCAAATTATGGTACAAAACAGGAATAAAATCTCAGAGGAATCAGTGGGTGTCATTCCATCCCCTGTGCTGTACACAAGCAATGGATCAAGCCTGTTAACTTGCAGCCACTAGCAGCTCTCTCTTTGACTTTACTCATCAGCAAAATTAGATCTTTCGAATCCTCAGAGTTAATGCCAACAGTGATAGCTGCTGTGCTGTCACCTGTACAGGCCAGTAGCTCTTCTTCAAGGGAGAAGAAAGAACTCTTACTTAGGTTAGATTAAAGACACAATGAAAAGGAATTGGTATGAACAGCTTCAAGATACACAAGCCTTCATCTGCCTTTGTAAACTACAGGATATTGGAATGGTATTAGATAGTTGAATAGTGAGCCAGAACACAGACATACTGATTTTCTTTTTGTGCAAACGCCTAAGAAAAGGCTTTTCCCATCAAAACAGAACCACAAGAAAAGATGCAGAGTAGTTTGTACGTCATCTGTATATAAGATTTTTCCTCCCATCTTCAATATGATATGAAAAAGGAAATGTAACCATTCTGTGAGCACAGAGTAAAGATGCCAACATGATTTCTCTCAGTTAGTAAACATCCTTTAGTTAAAATAAGTGACTAAGGCCAAGTGTTTAGGCAGCAAAACCCCACTGGAATTCAGGCTATAATTGTCATCAAGGGACTGCAGGAAAAGAACAATGTGAAACAAGTTTTCTGACCTAAAGCAGGTCTTGAATGACAAAAAACAAGGAAGCTGCCATAACTATCTTATTGTGTTTACTCTTAGCAATTCTTCTCCCTAGAACCATGTCAGATTATTGCTGTAAATGATAATTATGCACAAGGATAGATGGAAGGAATACTTGAGCTATGTTTAAAAGAAAAATTTGTGAACTTTTCAAATTCAAAAGTTCACTTTCATTTCAATTCCATTTGTAAGATTATAATGTTATATTCAAAAAAACCTTTTTTTATTTTTAAGACTCCAACAGTAAATATACTTTGTTGATCTGGTTAGAGCAAGATTTGAGGTCCCAGATGGTGAAAATCTTTCCCAGTCTTTTTGTTTATTTTTTGTTATTATGACATCTTTATTTCTATTAATGAGAAGGTCTTAGTCCTTGCTATATCTGAGCAGGCTATGAAAGGGTTAAGGAAATGGCAGTATTTCTACTATGTGCACATATTGTAGCCTTTGGCAGGTTTGACATCCTTTCATGCCCTAGGATATATTGTACAGTAGATATCCAGCAAAAGGGTAGACAAATATCCCCAGAGAGAAATATACCCTTGGTCATTTTGCTAAGTTGGTTGGTGACCACAGTAACAGAGACCCAGAAGAAAAATGGTCACATACAACGATCCTTTTCAGAAACATTTCTGTATGCAGTGATAACTAGCTCTCTGCCTGGATTCTGCCTGTTTGCATATACGGGGTCAGATAGTCAACATATGTTCTGCTAACAAACACTGCGCAATCACTCAGGCAGATTAGAGAAGCAAAGAGAAAGAGGAGCTTTCAACAAATTGCTTTTCTCAAATGCCAGTAGAATTTGGGTATTTTTCAAACATTAAAAGCCATTATTTCAATTAGCCTTCTACAATTAGCCATATTCTACTTAACGGCAGTTCTGAGAAGCCTTGACAGGCAAGACAGAGCAACAGCTTCCCCATCTACAGACTGCATGTAATTGTTTGTCTTTACACAATATTGTAGTCTTCAGTAAAGCACCAGATTTTGCTGTTGCCCAGATTGCTGAGGACCACAGTGATTCAGCTGTTCTTCTGTCATGTGGTCTGAAGTGTGGTGGCTGTGAAGCAACATTAATAACAGGATGAGTGCCAGTATTTTTGGTATTTCTCTTCTCTCATTGCAGCAAGTCTAACTTGTTGCAATGCAAAGTTTGCTTCCAGTCATCTTGTTCTCATCACTGGTGAATAGCTTCTTATTGTACAAATGGCCCCATTGAAATTACTTGCCTACATACATCCAACGTGAACAAGAGGGCACGAACAGATATTTATTAATCTTGATAATACACAAGTCCTTTGTTTGTATTTAGATGATAAGGATTGAATTTTCAGAGGCTGATCTACATCACTTAACCTGAAACTTCCACAACACAGACTCCCACACATGAAGTACTGTCCCTAGGCTCCTTCCATAAAGGGAAACAGGTGTTTTAGGGAACAATATATCTGAAATATTTTAGACAACTGCCTTAGGATGAAATGAACTGCACCTTAGAAATACCTTCTCTTCATTGGCTGAAGAGAATTCTGAAGAGACTAACTTCATTGCCAACCTTTACTGTCTAGAGGAGGTCATGTGGATCCCACCAGTGATTACTGAAAAGGTAGGTGTGTAGTCTAAAATAGTGTCTTAACCCAACAGCCACATGTTTTATGTCAGTCTGAGGGTGAAATGATTTGCTTTCTGGAGATAATAGGCTCTTTTTATTGATTTTCAACTCAAGTAACTTCAGCCTTCTAAACAAAAAATTATCCAGTATATGGAGTGTTCTAAACCACTTTAGTCTCAAAATAGGGACTCCCAAAGATGAATCAGCACACTCTGAAGATCTCAGTACTTTAGAGAGGTAGGATAAGTCAATTTCTAGAGGTGACAGTCTCTTCCTTCATTGGCATTAGATGAGTAGCCAAAATGAGTATGTTGAAACTAGAGGCCAAACTTTCGATGACTGAAGTTAGATCAGTGACCCAGGTGTATAGGTTCCAGAAAAATAAAACTGTTCAGAATTTCAGTACTTTCATAAAACCTTTGATGAGAATGTTGCTGTTTAGCCCACCGCTTTTGTGGTCCATTATTCAGGCTGATTATTACCAATTTCAGTGAATTGTATTCCAATTTTACAATACCTTCAGTTTTAATCAAGACTCCTGGTATTTCCATAGCCTTCTAGAATAAACCAGGAGAATATCATCCTTCTTAGCTTGTATGTACTACAGAACAAGGATGTACATATATGCACATATATGCATATGCATTTAAGTGCTGCAAAGAACCTTTCTTTCCTGCCAGGTCTCACACAGTCATGTTGTTACACTGATCATCATAATACTGGTGACAACATCAAAAACTTGTGCACACTTTATCCTTCCCATGAAAATGAGACAGCACATGTAATTTGGCATGTTCTCAGAGCAATGATTAGACCACTCAAGGGCATTATTACAAACATGAAAACAGTCATCCATCCTCCCAAGAGGTACATGTGTACTACTCACTCTAAATAGCTGTGCCAGGAAGCGGAAGTCAGACATTTCCCTTTTGATTTCTATTATCATCCTGTCATGTTGCTCTTTCTGATCAGACAGTACACAGTGTATTTCTATTGTCAGTTTACTGCCTTTTTAATTTTAAATTTTAATTTCCTAGTCCACCCATATTTCTTTAAAAATCTTACACAGGCTGCTTCGAAAATTTCTTTTCTCAGAAAGGCAGTTCTTTTGTCTTCTTTCTACATTTACTATTAATAAATCTATGTTCTAAATATGTAGTTTATCATTGATGAACTCTCCTTTCCACACTGATTATTTAAGTACTGATCTTGCTTATGTATCTATAAAACCTTCCAATTTCAATTAACTTACCTATTTCGGGTTTTATATATGTGTTCAAGCCTGACCTGAGAGGAGAACTGTTGTGTGTCATTACATTTCAGAACACTTGGACTGAAAAATGCACTGGTGCGGCTGCATGTTAGGCAGTATCTGCATTAGCAAATAGCATGGCCCAGGATGCTGTGTACTGATCTGTAGAATGAGATAGCTGGTGACAAAGACCTGACATCCATACCACAGATGTTCCATGACAAGGGGATTGCTTTGAACTAGCTGTCATATGACTAGTATGAGGTGAATGTCCGTTTCTGGCTGGAGTGTATTAACTTGATCTATACGTCCGTCACATCTTCCAGTTCAGCTTCAGATGAAACAAAATCAGTTCATGCACTCTGAGATCACTCCACAATAGATGGAACTAACTGGAGAACATCCTAGTCTAAAATGCCAGCAAAGAGCAAGCGCCTAGTGCATCATAAGACACTTCTCATTTTAACATTTTTGTTCATTTTAATAGTGGAAGTGAAAGCTTCTTTAAGGTTACTTCATGTGCTGCTTCAGAACAACCACAGAAATGTCTGCAAAGGCAATACCGAGATGTTTCAAAATAATTTTTAATGTTGCGTGGTCAGGCAAATTGTTGCAAAACCCACAGTGCTTCTTGTAACAGACAATTAAAAATTTTTCCAAAAATCATCCTGCAGCAAAATCATCTTTCTAGCCATATAAATCTTATTATATCTCATGCATCTAAGTATCTGAAAGGGAAACACTAAAAATCAAGAAAATATCAGATTAGTCTTAAGAATCAGCAGTGGTCTTAATGGTCAGTAATAGTACCACCAGATACATGAGCAGTGGCTATTTTATTTTTTCAAGTTTTGTACCTACCTAAATTAACCTATAGAGTTCTGAGTGTATTTTACAACATTTCAGGCCCTCATTTAGCAACAATTTACAAATATATTCCACTCTACACTTCTGAATATTCCCACAAGGCTACTTCAGATGGTTCGCATCACAACTATAAAATGTATCAGAATATATTTTTCCCTCTTCATTTTCTAGTATGCTTTGTTCAAGTTAACTCAGTAGATTGTTTCTTGGAAAATATACCATAATGAAAACAAAGGAAAGTCTTTTAATTGAACCTGAATAAAAAGTTCCTAATATAAACATCCAACATTCATCAAAAAGCAAGTAAGTAACTGACTACACTAAAAAACAGAATGCAATTGTAATCTGTATGCAGAAAATTAGAGGACGTCAGGAAGTGTAAAGAAAGAGAATAAGATATAACTCCTGATAACCTTCTCCACTACTTACAGAACCTCCACCACTGACAGAACCATGAGCTAGTAATTAAATAAGGTAAGCCTGGTAGAAGCTACAACAAGAACCAGTTCAATATTTTGAATTTTACGATGCAAACAAGCTAAATGTAAATAATAAAATTGGCTTTATTTTCAGAAAGTGTTTCAGAGCGCTTCTGTTTTAATTCCACATACTGCAACATTAGAGTGAATCCTGAGAACCCTTTACTGAATAAAAAAGCCAAACATCAACTTTACACCATTTCTTTCTATTTGTCCTCCCACCACATGGGGGTTAGAAACTGTGCTGCTATAAAAGCGGATTATTCACAGTAATCCTGCAACAAGTTTCATCAGAACAATCATCAGTAATCATGTGTTGTGAATAATGCAGAGACAGATTGATTTGGTACAAATCCACATGTACATTTCCACACGCTCGATTAGAAAGAGTCGATGCTTTGATGCTTTGTACCAGAGTGTCTTGATTTTCTACAGAGTAACCCTATTCAAGACAATAATATTCAATGCACACACACTTCCATCAACAACATCAAAACATTTTACATCAGTACAAGAGTCAAAAAATCCTCTTATGCCACACAGCTGTGTCCTTTGCAGTCTTAAAAGGAATATTGATTTATTAGATCAGCTGAGAGACAGCTTGCCACACACTGTTTTAATCAGGTCAGAGCATGGTGGTTCATGTAAAAAAGGACATACTTGTATGTGTGCATGCATGTACACATATGTGTGTGCATATATACTTTATGTATACCTATAGTTACATTTCAATTTGAGTGAGATTAGTACTGCGCAACAGTCACTGAAAACAGAGCAAAGCAACATGTATAATAGTTAGGAAACAAGTATTTCAAAGATTTGCATATGTGGAATTGCTGGCTTTTCGCTGAGCCTCTTCTATACTGACAAGACAAAATTCTTGAGGTAAAAAATGTACCAAGAAGGAAGGCAAACCATGAAGACCTGAGCTCAAATGCAAAGAAATTGTCTCTAGGAGGAGACTTGTACTTCTTAAATGTCTGAACAATGGGTTTAAGCAGTCTGCTAAGGCCAAATGGCTCCAGTGCTTGAAAATGTAACACAAGAAAACAATTAAGCAGTCCTTCAATGTTACAAAAGAGTTCTTCAACAGGAAATGTAATGTTGTGGTGAGGTCCTAGCTCAGAATGACATCCATAGGCTCATGAAATTGGTCTTTGAAATGTACAATACTTAACAACTATTTTCCAGATTCACAGAGGAGACAAGAAACCAGTTCTACCTTTATCACTAATGTTTAGGTACCAAGGGTTGCTGCCTAACACACATGTCCTTAGGCATGTGTGCCCTTAGGTACCTTCACTTCAATGAACAGAGTTTTAAAGAATCAACTTAATATTGTGCTGCATATACTAAGTAATTTTTCAGTCTATCAGGATTTACAGAGCAGATAACTTAGCATATCTCCTAATAAACTGAATTGAATAATAGATGTCTAGAAGTTGAATGCTGCAATACTAAACACTGTAACGCATAAGCTCTCTTACAGCATCTCTTGTTGAAGGTCTACCTGGAAGTCTACGCCTTAAATATCTTTCAACAAAATTAGCAGAATCCAGGAAAAAAAAAAATCATTGTATTCAGTTGTCCTTTCTTACTATGACAGCAAAGGCTTTTGGCATCTGCAAGGAAAATAATGACTTCTAGAAATGGCAAGCGTGACTCTAGAGTCTGAAGAAGAGGTCAAGTTTTTGGCTAACAAAACTCAACAGACTAGGTAAACTCCAAGCTCCTAAGAGTCTGAGCTAGAGTTAAGGATAGGACAGAGAAAGGCAGATGATACACAGTAAAGTAGGAAAATACTTAGGGATTTGGGGACAATGGCTAAATATAGCAAGGGCTGACAACATGTTATTGTTTTTTTATTATTTTGAACACTATTAGGCTAGGCTTGTCTTGGAAAAGTCTACACTATCAAGCTCAGGCACGGTTTAGAGTACAGCTGGAGTTTAGAGTTCAAGCCAGCAAAAGCCACTAAACTAATTCTAGTACTAAAGTGCAAGGTTTTCAGAGTTTGCTAACTAAATTGAAAAGAGACACTAGCTTCCAGGAACCAGATATAATGTCGCGATACTAGGAAAACCATTTACAAACAGAGGACCTACTGGGGTTACAGGCTAAATTTAAAACTAGGTTTATGATAGGATCATAGAATTACAGAATCATTAGGGCTGAAAAAGACCTTTAAGCTCACCAGGCCCAAATGCTGGTTGAACAGGGAGTTCTTGCTGGGACTCAGGAAAAAAAGGAGGGTCTACCACTTATGGAAGAAAGGGCAGGCAACTCAAGAGGAGTACAGGGGTTTCGTTAGGTCGTGCAGAGAGGAAATTAGACAGGCAAGAGCCCAACTAGAACTCAGGATGGCCACTGTCGTAAGGGACAACAAAAATTGTTTTTACAAATATATCAACAACAAAAAGAGGGCCAAGGAGGGTCTCCACCCCTTGCTGGATGCGACAGGGAGTATTGCAAAGGATGAGGAAAAGGCTGAGGTACTTCATGTCTTCTTCGCCTCAGTCTTTAATAGTCAGACTGGTTATTCTCAGGGTAGTCAGCCCCCAGTCCTGGAAGATAGGAAAGGAGAGTGGAACAAACCTCCCATAATGCAGGAGGAAGCAGTTAACAACCTGCTATGCCACCTGGACACTCACAAGACTATGGGGCTGGATGGGATCCACCCAAGAGTGCTGAGGGAACTGGCAGAGGAGCTGGCCAAGCCATTCTCCATCATCTATCAGCAGTCCTGGCTCACAGGGGAGGTCCCAGATGACTGGAGGATTGCCATTGTAACACCCATCTACAAGAAGGGCTGGAAGGAGGATCCTGGGAACTACACGCCTGTCAGCCTGACCTCGGTGATTGGGAAGATTACGGAGCAGTTCATCTTGAGTGCACTCACTGGGCACGTGCAGGACAACCAGGGGATCAGGCCCAGCCAGCATGGGTTCATGAAAGGCAAGTCCTGCTTGACCAGCCTGATCTCCTTCTATGACCAGGTGACCCAACTAGTGGATAAGGGAAAGGCTGTGGATGTTGTCTACCTGGACTTTAGCATGGCCTTTGGCACTGTTCCCCACAGTATTTTCCTGGAGACACTAGCTGCCCATGGTTTGGATGGGTGTACTCTCTTCTGGATTAAGAACTGGCTGAATGGTGAAGTACAGAGAGTGGTGGTGAATGGAGTTAAATCCAGCTGGCAGCTGGTCACGAGTGGTGTTCCCCAGGGCTCAGTTTTGGGTCCGATCTTGTTTAACATCTTTATCAATGATCTGGATGAGGGGATTGAGTGCTCCCTCAGTTGGTTTGCAGGTGACACCAAATTGGGTGGGAGTGTCAATCTGCTTGAGGGTAGGAAGTTTCTGCAGAGGAATCTGGACAGACTGCATTCATGGGCCGAGGCCAACTGTCTGAGGTTCAACAAGGCCACTGCTGGGTCCTGCACTTCAGTCACAACAACCCCATGCAACACTACAGGCTTGGGGAGGAGTGGCTGGAGAGTTGCCCAGTGGAAAAAGATCTTGGGGTGTTGGTCGACAGCCGGCTGAACGTGAGCCAGCAGTGTGCCCAGGTGGCCAAGAAGGCCATTAGCATCCTGACTTGTATCAGGAATAGTGTGTCCAGCAGGAGGAGGGAGGTGATCGTGCCTCTGTACTTGGCGCTGGTGAGGCCGCACCTGGAATACTGTGTTCGGTTTTGGGCCCCTCACTGCAAGAAGGACATTGAGGTGCTGGAGTGTGTCCAGAGAAGGGCAATGAGGCTCGTGAGGGGTCTAGAAAACAAATCTTATGAGGAGCAGCTGAGGCAACTGGGGCTGTTTAGTCTGGAGAAGAGAAGGCTGAGGGGGGACCTTATTGTTCTCTGCAACTACCTGAAAGGAGGTTGTAGTGAGGTGGGTGTTGGTCTCTTCTCCCAGGTAACTAGCGATAGGATGAGAGGCAATGACCTCAAGTTGCATCAAGGGAGGTTTAGATTAGATATTACGAAAAATTTCTTTACTGGAAGAGTGGTCAGGCATTGGAACAGGCTGCCCAGAGAGGCGGTGGAGTCCCCGTTCTTGGAGGTGTTTAAAAAACATGTAGATGTGGCACTTTGGGATATGGTTTAGTAGGCATGGTGGTGTTGAGTTAGTGGTTGGACTTGATGATCTTAGAGGTCTTTTCCAACCTATGATTCTATGTTTCTACGATTCTATGATTCTATGATTTTATGACTGGAATGTCATGCCACCACTAAACCATGTCCCTAAGCGCCACAAAAAGCTTTGTCCGGATGTGTCCTATGATCATAGCTTAGGTCTCAATCTGCAAGAGGTCACTTCTTTATCATTAGATTTGTCTCCAGCTGGTTTAGGAAAAAAAAAATAGCTGGTAGAGACTGGTGAAATAGACCTGCTGGCACTGCTCAGTTAAATTCAAGATTCAGTGTGAATCTTGGACTTATTCCAGGTCTTGAGCTCAGCTTTTCAGAGGCTTTGGATGAGATTTAGTTCCTAAAGTGGGGTAGGCACCAGAAGAACTAATGAGCTACCTGTAAGTCTAGGTCAAATAGGACATGATGAGCCAGGGTTAGTGTGACCAATATCAACAGCCTCTTCTTTGAGGACTGAGGCTAGCAGGAGTCTCTATACTGTGTTTAAAACCAGCTAGGGTGTGACATCACCAAGACTATCACATTTTTAACACTGTGGGAAATTTGTACCAAGGTATCTTAATCTGTTAGGGATGAAATTTAATGATTGCAAATCCTAAAGACAGGTTTCTATCAGTATTAGTCATAGTTCAAATAAGAGCTTGGACATTTCAGAAATTAGAAATGGAATATTAAAAATGCATGAAATCAGATCTTTCCTGTTGTTGTCACAGAGATTACTAAAAAGATGAAGTTTAAATCTAACTATCATTTTCTTATTTCTGTCTGTTTTTCTTTATATTTTGCCACTTTGGCTAGGCATGGACCAAAGATTTATTTGGGTATAAATGTTCCCTTCCCACACATAAAATAACAAATAAATAAATAAATAAAATCCAAACCCCTAAACCATCGCATCCTAAAGAAAAGAGAATGAGGAGGTCAGAAAGCAAATCATTTACTAAGCTGTGAACAGAATTCATTTTCAAGGCTCACAGTTCTGTGTCATGGCCTTTACTTTCTGCTGCTCTATTAACAGTCCTGGACACAAGGAAGAAAACTGACATAAAGTACCATAATTACTTTTTTACACCTTTTGAGATCAGAATTAATTAATTTTCAAATTTTAATTGTGTCCAGTTTTTCTACATTTCCGTTCAGCACTCTTGACTAAAACAACCTTGATTAATTTTAGTACAACACATTTTCCATGAGCTTTCAAAAACTTTTTCGTGTTATATAACAGATGATTTAAATGTTAGATGTATATTTCTTCTGGCTAAGCCTATTACCATCTACAAGGTATTAGCATACTTTGTACTATTCATTCCAAAGGCTCAATTTAAAACGTAAGGAGACTTCTTTGCATGGTACAAAGTCTTTCAAAAAAATGCTGATGATTATTGTAGGTTATTATTTGACATATTAACTGTTAATGAAATATAGCTGGGTAATATTTTTCCAACATAGCATCTGGGGTTCAATTTCTTATATGTTTGCCAAACTTAAAGCCATTATGTTGAAATTTGCTGTGGCAGATCTTCGGTTCATGACAGACAACAAATTTCACCAAATGTGAGCAATTAAAGAATGACAACCTATCCCCCTACCGCTACTATTACTTACTCCATCATCTCATACGTGATTAATGAACATATATTTTTTTAATTTCTCAGTGCATGCATCATTTTTTACTTATAACATAGATAATACTATTCCACAGTTTTACAAGGACATGTGAAAGTGGATTTGTGGCTGTCTAGGAAGTCTTAAGACAGCATACTGATGATTACTTTAAGAACAATCCTCATCTCTCCACAGATCTGAGCAAAGGGCACTGACTAATGCATGGTACTCTGAGCATCAGACAGGGAAGGAATCCTATGTAAAAAGCACGTCCAGAGGAGGGCCACGAAGATGATCAGAGGGCTGGAGTACCTCACCTACAAGGACAGGCTAAGAGAGTTGGGGCTGTTCAGCCTGGAGAAGAGAAGGCTCTGGGTAGACCTTACAGCAGCCTTCCAGTACCTGAAAGTGGCCTACAGGAAGGATGGAGAGGGACCTTTTACAAGGGTGTGTAGTGATAGGACAAGGGGGGAATGACTGTAAACTAAAAGAGGGCAGATTTAGATTAGATATTAGGAAGAAATTCTTCACCATGAAGGTGGTGAAACACTGGAACAGGTTGCCCAGAGAAGTTATGGATGCCCCCTCCCCGACAGTGTTCAAGGCCAGGTTGGATGGAGCTCTGAGCAGCCAGGTCTAGCGGAAGATGTCCCTGCTCATGGCAGGGGGGTTGGAAGTAGATGATCTTTAATGTCCCTTCCAACCCTTAGCATTCTATGATTCTGTGATTCTAAAAAAGTAGCATGTGTTCACTTTAATTACAGTGATAGGAAATTAACAGGTCTTAACTAAATTTGCAGATGCATCCAGCTTTCTTTAAAGTTGAAGAGTTTGCCTTTGCAAACTTAGCAGTATTCATCTGCCATAAGTTTCTCTGAATATGTCTTCCAGGACAATATATTATTCCTAAAATATTTTACACATAAAATTTTCCATTGTAAGAAAAAGTATCTCTCTGAGCATCAGTTCATAAATATTTTTTGTGCTGTCTCAGCTAAAAAGAGTCTCTATTTGATTTATTAGTATTCTGCATATATGTTCTCATCTAGCTTCTATAGTAAAGCATAATCAAACTGGATGTTCCATGAATTTAAGATCTGTTATCCGTGTGCATAGTGGGTTAGTGTATTCCAGTTGAGGGAGTGGAAGAAAAGGAAAAAGGGTAAAATGGAGAAAGTTATTGACTTAATATTAGTCTAGTTATTTGATTTGACTTCCTCCCATCCTCAGTGTGCTGCAGGGACTCTGGATGAAGTAATATATGGTCCCCACTTGCTTTTCATCATTCTTCCCAGAGTAGCTTCTAACAACAGTAAGAAGAGGAATGACTCATCATCAGAAAGCTGCAAGAAATATCCCTCAAGTGAAAGCTTACCTCTTCAGCTTCAGCAGTATTCAAATAAATTCTATGTATATTTGCAGCCCAGGTTAGTTTCCTGTCTTCAAACTGAATCCCAAACTCACAGAAAATAGGGAAGAGGGAGGGAGAGGGAATGAGTAGAATACACACAAAGACTTGTTTGGAAGGATACAAATATTCATTCTGGCCACCTTCTCAGTAATGTATCTGAGGGGAGAATGAGGAACTACTTTTTCAATAGAACAATCTTGAGCAACATTTCATATCCAGGAGTTTGATCATTCTTCACTAAATAGTGTTCATTTATTTAGTTAAAAAAGTTTATTCATTAGATAATACCATGGTTGGTATGTACAAAACTGTTACGGTTTATCTTTAGTGGGTAAGAAAGAAACCACGCAGTTGCTCTCTCACTCCTTCCCCCTCCCCGGTGGGATTGGGAGGAGAGTCAGAAGGAAAAGGCAAAACTCATGGTTTGGGATGAAAACAGTTTAACAGAATAGCACAGGGAGAAGAAAATAACAACAGTAATACTGATAAAAAGAACATACAACATGCAATGTTCTCACCACCTGAGTTTCAACTTGCTCCTAAGTAGCAAATCCCCCTCCTTCAGCCAGCTCCCCTGCTTAATTACTGAGCATGACACCACATGGTATAGAATATCCCATTTGATTGGCTGCTTTGGGTCAGCCCAACCAGCTTCTTGCAAAAATTAACTCTATCCCAGCTGAACCCAGGACACTAACTAAGCTAACTTATCTAAAAGAAGTTCTCTGCTATTCCAGGTCAGGTGAATCAGTCATAAATGCTTTTTCCATTCATAGACTGAGCATTTCTAGGGAGCCTCCTCAGAAAAGCAGCCTTAATCCCTATTTTTGTCTACAAAGACTAGCTAATCTAGATATTTCACTTGAAACCGGTGGAATATTAAAGTGGATGTGATGGATGTATTCAGCTGTAGAATTAAACTGTTTTGGGGATGCTTAAACATAGGTGTCTAGTTTCATTTAAGACATTCTACCATATTAAAAAAACATATGTGCACCTGGTGGATTTGCATAGGAATTAGGGGGCATCTGTGCTCTTCAAATGCAGCAGCTGCAAAGCAGGTGGCATAATTTAGGTGGGTATGCGTGAGCAACGGAATTGTGAGCAGGAGCTTGAACATGAGTCATTATATTCGTACGGGATATAGAAAGATGCTGTTGGAATACACCTGCAAAGAAAGCAATAATTCATTACTATAACAAGCATCAAGGTTATAAAATTTTATCTTCCAAGTATGTTAAAATAGAAGCTTTTTAAAATTTTGTTTTAAAGAAATGTGTCCTTTGAGTGTTCCTAGTCCATATGTTGAGGTGCTGACATAAATCATGGCAAGTAGGCATTCCGTGTTTTCTGGTTTAGGATAAAAATCTTTCCCCTAGATTACTCCAAATAAGACACAGTGAGGACTTGAAGCTGGGTCTCTGGTGCCTTAGTTGTCTTTATCTTTACCTTCCCCTGAAAATGCCGTGGATCCAGCTATCTCTTCATAAAGTATCTCGGCCTTGGTAAAATCGCAGATTTTGACCAATACATGACTTAATTTTTGTGCTTAGTTTTTAATGTGCCAGTACTTTCCGGACCTGCTCAAAGAAATGTTTAAGAAGTTAATAGAAACTTACATTAAATTTCTTCAAGCTTCACGAGTTAAAGAAGATATTTCTTCCTAATGTATGCCATTGTGGCTGTATTTAATAATTAAAATTAAACAAGACTTAAAATACAACATTTATAATGTACTTGGAAGATTTCTGTTATCATGCCTGGACCTTCCATGACTCTTTCCAACTCTGCCATTGTGCTTTGGCTTGTTCTCTTTTAAATTGAACACAAATAACAACACACTTTCAATGTGAGTTCGGAGTTGCTTGCCTTGAGTTAGTTTGTGTCACAAATTTAACATTATTTGAACAGAGGTTTTGATATTATTTATTGTTATCATTTAAAATATTTAAATTATATTTAGTAATCATTTTTACTGAAAGTTTAAATACTAAATATTTAAATTGAGTGTTATTTTAACATAGGATTTCTTTCTTAATATGAATGGAAGGAAAAGGGGATTTTGGGAGGAGGACTAACAGGTTACAGATCTTCACATTGTGACCAACCAGAAAGAATTTTAGTTCATTTATTTCTTTCCTTTATGCACAATTTAGAAGCTTTAGTTTATTCTTATCTGTCACAATATGATTACAATAAGCACTTAGATGAACAAATTAGAGTAATTTAATTTTTCATTTTAAACTCTGATTGGCCATATTACTTTGAATCAAAATGAAATTTATGAGGAAAACATATTTCTGACAGCTATATCATAGGAGAGGGGCTGATGAGAAAACATGAAAGAAGTACAAAAACTCTGCTTTCTTCCAGCTAAAAAGAAAACTGAGAGGTGCACGGAAGAGCTAGGCCCTTTCTCTAACAGCACAGATCTCTTAAAAAGCAGCTGTCTCGAGAATTGATAGTCCCTGTGAAAAGAAACAAAGGCTGTAGATGGATAAAAAACTTCAAGGGATGGAGGGGAATCTAGTTGCTGTGAGTAGTGGTTTTGCTGTTCTTTTCCCTTGAACTGCACAAAATCAGTGAGTTGTCATTACATAGCAGTGTTTTCCTCTTGGACTGTGATAAAAAGGTGCAGAGATGCCTTGACAGGGTGCTAAGATGTTCCCTGCTGAGTTCTCTGTCAAGGTTGACATTACTTCCTATCATTCTGCACTAGAAAGACTTCTTGAACAGAGTAGGGACAACATCTCAGTGAAATGCTAATGGATCGTGAATCATAGTCCAATATACTATTTGAACAGACATAAATAAGGAACACTTAGGGCTGAATTTCAGTTTGAAGTCTCCCCATACTCCTCAGTGTCAGTTTCAGCAGCAGAAAGACAAGATTACACTGAATTGTAATCACATTGTAGCAGTTCAGAATTTCCCAGCCATCAGATGATTTTGCCAAAGTGCAGAACAATGAGCCTGCATAACTAATCCAAGCTCACTCCACCGTCAGCTACAATTTTTTTGCATGTGGTCCGTCACTGAATACTCATTTAAACACTATTGCTTTTAACAACCCCCTACAGCCTGGCACCCTGTCGTATAATCCCACTTCTATTGCCCACAAAAAAGCCAACTTCATCAGATGCCTGTTTGTGTACGTGTTCTTTGACAAAGCTGATAAATACTGGACATCTAATCTTGTGTAGAGTTGAAGACAGAAAATGGAGCTGACAGGCTTGGAAGTAAAATATAAGAGCCCAACTGGAAGCAAATGACTTGTTCAGAATCTTCAGATATAAGGACTATGTCCATAGGGCAGTTGCTCAGAGTTGAATAAAAGCAGACATGAACATTGTTACAAGAATAAGCTAGAGTTATTATTCTCTGACATACAAACATGCCGCTTTGAAAATTCAAAAAAAAAAATGATAAAGTTTTAATGAGACAGTCAAGAACTGAAGTGCGATTTAGAAAAGCAATCAAAAGTAAAAAGACTGAAGGAAAAAGAAGGAAAAGTTATGAAAACTGATTCTGTCGTATGAAACAAAAATAAAAAATTAGCAAAAAATATGGAAATATTTTGATTGCTAGAAGGTCAGTAACTCTCAAAAGAAAAGCTAGATACAGACATAGGAAGAAAACTTAGGAGCAGGTAGTCCTTCGGGCAAATAAATTTGTGTAGTATATAGTATGTATAAAAATTATTGATAGATTTGGAGAGCTGACTACCTAGGACGTTATTTTATCATCCTGATAGAAATACTGCCTCTGGCTAACACAGTATGGTGATAAGCACTCTGGATTATAAAGCAAGGGGTAAAAAGCAGACCAGAATTTCAAGAAATTCTGAACATGCTTCTAGTTAGATTCAAATGGGGAGTAGAGCTGTCCAGTTTTCATCTTACAGCATTTTACCAAACTCTTGCCATTCCACAGTAGTTTATTTTCCATATGGTCATCCATCTTGTTAATATTATGTCTTATTCCTGCTAAATCGGTCAAACATTTTAAACATAAGAACCAAAATAGATAAACACACAAAAGCAGTAGCACTTACATATAAAATAGAAATAAAATTCTTTCATAATTAAGAAGATACCATCCATGGTCATGATAGATAAAGTAGCTCCTGTGGGTGTACAAATGTACTTATACCTGTTTCAGGGAAAACACATCAGAAAAACAGAACAGAAGTAAAGAAAATGACTGTGTAAAGAGATATCTCTGCACCGCTGTGTTTTTAACCAAGGAAAACATGCAGCAAAGGAAAGCATTTTGATCTGCTCAGATTGTTCCTCTTGCCAGAGACAGTTTCTATCATAACCAACAGCTTTAGAGAGTTCTGATGTGATTTTTACCTCCATGTACAGTTCTCTTTTTCCCCGTCCGTAAAAAAACACATTAAAAATAAAATAAAACACATCAGTTCTGCAGCTGCACACTAAATAACAGGCTAAATGGCTTTAATTTAGGTGACAAATTGGTATAATAATGTAATGTCACCCTCAGAGACTGCCTCAACGGACAACTGACCCCTTGAAAAAGAAGTTACAATCACTTTTTCCTTTTGAAATCTCTGAAAACTTGCCTTGAACTTTATTTTTTTTTCTTCTCTGCTGTTAGCATCTCAGTAGAGTGACAATGAGCCAAATATCACATCTCTGACTACTAAGAGAGATTTAACATTGTTTTCATCAGTGAAAAAAGGCTGAATGGATGAATCTGCGGATGTTTCTGAACGTCAAATGTTTTGTAATATGACAATGGAAATCAGAAGCAAATCCTTTCCAGTGTCCCCCACCCCAACAACTGTTACCTCAATATGTATTTTTACCTCTAATACTGATTTTAATTGCAATTTCTTTTTTAAAGCAGTGAATAAGACATATATGAATTAAAAAACAATGCAATGTCTGATCAGATGAACCCGCCTTAACCCAGAACACCTTCCCAAAAGGATGGGTCCAAACACCAATTTTGTGGCATCTTGAACAGGCTGTACTTGCTCTTGGCTGCAGTGGCCAAGGCATAATGAGGATAAAGAATATCCTGTAGAAATGGAAGCAAGATCCCAACTGAATTACAAGCTACGATGTCAAATGCTAATATTAGGGGCTACTAGATTTCTTTCAGAGGAGTGAAATTTAAGCATTAGCTGTGAATAAAGGCATGCATATTACTTACTAAATTGGATGTGATTTAATTACATTCTATCCCATTTTCAATTCTCTGTCATTAGTTTTAGGTAAAAGGCTTTCAATTTCTGCTCTTACAGCAGCTCTCTGCCACCTAAATGATCATGATTTCAAGTAAGTATGGATGAGCACAAAAAGGGGAAAATCTAAAAATAATTTGCCGTGCACCTCAGTACCCTCTGACACACCTATGAAGAAATTCTCTTTGGAGATGAACGCTGATGATATCAGTATTCATTCTGAAAGGAATTCTGACATACCATTTATGTATCTCAATGCTTTGTCATGCCGTTCCTTTCTAGACAATGTTTTTATGATCTTGTTATGAAAAGGATGAGCCCATGAGGGAGAAGTTCCACCACCAGAGTTGACAGAGCAGGCAGGAAACCTTCCGTCCCAGTGTGGGTGCCTTTGTCAGTCCCTCTAATCCACAGGAGCTCTGAAATGCCTTATGGTCCCTGACTTGTTCAGAAATTGTTCTTAAGGTAGAGAATTTATGGGGATCTGCATCATTTAGTATCTACACCTCTTGCAAAGAGCTATATACCGTAATACCGTACTATTCCTATTAGCTTTGAGTATCACACTGCCCACTGCCCTTTTTTTTTTTTTTGTGCAGGAAAATTTGGTCTGGCCTGTGAAATCCCAGTGTACCCTCTTCTATTATAAAATCTACTCACATAAACCAGTAAAGGCTGGTCTTCCACCTTTTTTTTTCCCTACTGGCTGTATTAATGAACAGTTCATCCCAGGTCGGTGAAGGAGAAATGATGCCATCACAAAGTTTCTGCTAATTTTGAAAAAGGTAAATTTATGAGGGAAATACATGTTACTTGCAGACTTTCTGAAACCTTACTTGAGCATGATGTGTGTTACAGATTTTTGGTTTATTGTTTTTTTTTTTCCTTTTCACTTGTGACTTTGAATTAAGAAAGAAAAATCCTCTAAGTAAATGGTAAGAAAAAATGCTTAAGGCAACTTTTTTTTATTGACAAATTTTTTTTTCTTACATATTTGTTAGGTATCTTCCTTGTGAATAGAGTGTACATGTCTGCTTTCATAATGTCTTTACTTTGGCTAAATTACTAGTTTTCAAGAAAAAAATACGGATTAGTTTATTTTTAATTCCAGCACTGGGAAAAAAATAAGGGTTGGATAGAGATCACTACTTTTAATATGTTTTCCCTTTGGTGTCAATTATTTCAAATCCAGATTGCAGTTATTTCTATAAAAGTGTGGTAGTCATTTAGACCATGAATATCCTTAAAGAGATCAAAGACTACCAGAAGATTGATACCTGCTGCAAAAATACTATCTTTTGCTTTCACTTATTCTTCACAGACTCTTAAAGCAAAAGCCAGCAAAGCCCACTCCCAGCACAAAAAGTGAACACTTTTGCCTGTTTAACTCTTTGGACTTTAGATTAGAGCAAAATCACTGCAACGTAGAGATAAACTGCCTGCAGGTAAGAAACCTGAAAGCATAGGTATCATTCCTATTTTTAGACAAGAAATGTAAACCTAATAATATACTGAAACGATATTTGGCTCACCAGTGGGGATAAAAGAGGTCTTTAAGCTCCAGGCTCTGCTGAGATCTGAGATTTGGTTCTGAGGCTTCAGAAAACCAAAGTCCTTGGAGATTTTTTTCCTTATGACAAAAAGCCCTCCTGTCTTAGCACAGAATAAACACAGCAATGCTCAGAACTCCAGAAAGTTATTGTTGCTGTTGACATTAGCACCAGCAGTTTTAAGGCTGATACATTATAATCGTGATACTCAGCATCCTCTGTTTACGGAGTCTAGTAATTGCATGTATGAATGCTTAAAAATTAGTGGTCACTTTTAAAGACATGTTTGCATTTTGTATGCATCAGCTGCATGCTGGCTGCATGCAGCTAATGCTGCAAGTAAGTAGAAGTTGTTTCTGTATCAAGAGCTTTACAACCCGGTGCCCAGATAAAACAGTTTAGGTCCATAACATGCCAAATGATGTTACATCTATAGGCTACAGAATTGTTTCTAAGATAGAAGCAGAATAGAAAGCTAGCATGGAAGAAATGTACTTATAAAGGACAAAACAGCTGAGAAGAGGTCGTTTGATAGAGGAGGAAAGAGAACAAACCCAGTAAGTCTCAAGATACACTGCACAGGGAAAAGAAGACACTAAGTGCCGCAAAGTAAGAATGTGCAGATCTTAGGAGACCTTTGAATCCTTGAAAATCCTGTTTTCTGGGTAAATTTTAAATAGGGGTTATAACAGCAAAAATTACTGGCAAAAATGTTTCATTTAGCAGCTAAAAATACATTTTGGAGATCAGTGGTAGGTTTAAGATTTGCTTTTTGTTTGAATCTATCACTGCAGTTGTCATATGGAACAGTTGACACTTAACCTTACCCCTTACTTCCAAAGGGGATAATGCAATATATTCCATTTCCTTCTTTCACAAACGTTTTATATGTGTCATTTTTACTGCAGTTACTTCAAGATTCCAGAATCTATGTAGTGAGAACACCGTTCCCTTCTGACATACTGGACCATCTGCTCTGTATTGCTGCACCCAATCTTGCAAAATCCTCTTAACACAGCATTTCTAGCAGCCTGCTCATCTACAGAATTGCTGCTCCACAAGAAATCCCAGCATTTTAAAACATTATCTGATTTAGGAGAGGAAATCTAACTATGAAATTTCCAAGAATGTTGAGTCCTTCAAGGAAAGAGGAGAAATAGCCTTTTCATACTCCTAACTCAGTAATGTGAAAACACAGGCAGGCTCCATGGTGATCTTTCTAAAAAGGACCATCCTTAAAATGAAGGTTCTGTTGTGGAATCAGCCTTTGTTTCTAAAATGCAATAATTTAAGAGTTTTGAGGTAAAAACCAGATGTGTCAGTAAGTTTCTTCTCAGACTGAGACCTGATTTTCTTTCTAGATGCAGAAAAGCAAGTGTGTATCTTCACACAGCTGGTTGGCTGGGAAACTTAGCTAAGCTAACAGAGGATCAGTTTCACACTCTTATGTAATCACTCTAGGCCAGCACAGCAACAAGCAGAACCATAATCATCTACATCATTAACCAGTACTCTGCCAAATGATACATCTTTATGCACTACTTTGACTCTGATATAGTCTGAATTTGTCTTTTGACCAACTTTGTCTAAGTTTGCTAGGACTTCTTTAAAAAACTAATTTCAAAAGTTTAGTTCTTTAGGAGGAAGAGTATAGGGGGAAAAAAAACAGTAGTTTTTTGCTGCACTTAGCTTGCAAATTCGGAGTAATGAATTTTATCAGAGTACATAAGAAACTCCTACTCTCCCAGCATGCCTCTATTAAAGAACTACAGCTTCCTACATGTTCTGCTGTCTGGAGAGTGAAAATATGAAGATAGTGTAAGAAAGATCTAATTCAAACTATAGTAGAAGATGCTAGAGACTGGATTTGTTTTTCCCAGGTTCATTCATCTGGAAAAAAAAATGCCTTAACAAAGGCACTATCTGGGCTCCCTCTATAATCAACAGATAAAGAAAGTTCCAGAGAGTGATTCACCCTGTGTCTCACAAACCCCTTGAGTTGGAAATGTTTGATTTTTGGTGAGATGTGTGCAATCATATACTAAGAGTGCATTTTCTGCATGCAACAAAAATCTTTAGGGAAGACTGTGGCTGCTAAGGCATAATCGTGTCTTTACTCTTCTGAAAGTAATGAAGCTCAGCACCACTCTTGAAAAATATACCAGTTAATACAGTCAGTTTGTCTTTATATACTGTCCAGACTTCTTCATCAACGACCTGGATGAAGAGTTAGAATGTACCCTCAGCAAGTTTGCTGATGACACCAAACTGGGAGGTGTGGTAGATACACCAGAAGGCTGTGCTGCCATTCAGCGTGACCTGGATGGGCTGGAAAGTTGGGCAGAGAGGAACCTGATGAGGTTCAACAAGGGCAAGTGCAGGGTCCTGCACCTGGGGAGGAACAACCTCATGCACCAGTACAGGCTTGGGGTGGACCTGCTGGAGAGCAGCTCTGCGGAGAGGGACCTGGGTGTCCTGGTGGATGACAGGTTAACCATGAGCCAGCAGTGTGCCCTGGCTGCCAAGAAAGCCAATGGGATCCTGGGATGCATCAAGAAGAGTGTGGCCAGCAGGACAAGGGAGGTTCTCCTTCCCCTCTACACTGCCCTGGTGAGGCCTCATCTGGAGTACTGTGTCCAGTTCTGGGCTCCCCAGTTCAAGAAGGATGAAGAGCTACTGGAGAGAGTCCAGCGGAGGGCTACAAGGATGGTGAGGGGACTGGAGCATCTCCACTACGAGGAGAGGTTGAGGGAACTGGGCTTGTTCAGCCTGAAGAAGAGAAGGCTGCGAGGGCACCTTATAAATGCTTACAAATATCTGAAGGGTGGGTGTCAGGAGGATGGGGCCAAGCTCTTTTCAGTGGTGCCCAGTGACAGGACAAGGGGCAATGGGCACAAACTGAGGCACAGGAAGTTCCGTCTGAACATGAGGAGGAACTTCTTCTCTCTGAGGGTGACGGAGCACTGGAACAGGCTGCCCAGGGAGGTTGTAGAGTCTCCTTCTCTGGAGATATTCAAGACCCGCCTGGACAAGATCCTGTGCAGCCTACTGTAGGTGACCCTGCTTCGGCAGGAGGGTTGGACTAGATGACCCACAGAGGTCCCTTCCAACCCCTACTATTCTGTGATTCTGTGATTCTGTGAAAACGATCGTGGGTTGTTTCACAGAATTTGAAAGCGAAGAAAGCACTTGAGTCACTACCAGACCCCAAGGTATGGTACTGCAGTGCGTGGAGATTCTCCATTGAGAATCCAGTGATTCTCACACATTTTCTAATGGACATGCATTTATAAATGCATTCGACTTTACATTTTAAATTGCTTTCTGGGTTGTCCATGTACATAATTAGACATAAAAACATATTCTGAGGATAATAAATTAGTAATGCAGATGAACATAAACATATCTACATAATGTAAAGGCACTCACTTCTGACTCCAACAGACATCTAAGAATCTTATGAAAGCTAAGGAGAATTCTCTACTGTTTCTGCCATGAGCCACAATACACAAAGGAGAGAGGAAAATCAGCTATTCAGATAGCTGAAGGAAGTGAAGGATCACATCACTGTGGTTTTTGCCAATCAAAGTGTTGTTGAGCACACTTCATTTCATAATCATGCTGAACATCTTTATGAAGTCACAGGCATTAAGACCCTTCTGATCCTGTTACAGAACCGAGACAAATGCTTCTACATTGCTTTCACCATGCTTTTGAAAACCTCATTAAATTAGAGAAGAGGACATTCAATAGCCATGAGGAGACAGTGTGCCTTGAAGGACTGACTCGTTAAGTAATCTTTATACATAAATGTCCTTAGTTTCCATCTCTTCCAGGTGTTCCCCTTAGCCTACAGAACAACTACGGTTTAATTTCCTAACATCGTTCAGAAACATTAATTCACCCTCTTTCCCCACTATGCACTTATTAATATAATACTCTTATAGTTCTATGATGGTTGAATTCATATGCTTAGAGTTGATGTAGGAACTCTAAACAGGTGCTTTCAATAATTGCACATCTTATGGCAGGAGTAAAGAATATGTGACAAATTGGCCTACTACTATCTCCACCTTCAGCATTTCCCATGACTGGCTAAACCACCTTCAAATAAGCACTTTGGTGTCTAATATACTCCATTGAAACTCTTATTTAAATATAAAACCCAGTCAAATGCAGAAACTTTTGAGGTATATTTACAATTTGGCCACTTGTTTTTACAGACATTAGTAAGAAAGCTGAGCTGTTTCCTTTCATCATGTGCTGTTAGGCTCTAAATTAAATGGGTTGCAGACTGAGTCCTTCCATAGGTACATAACTCCAACAAAATGCTTTCTGTTGCTATGTTTTTAGCACTCATGTCTACCTGTCAGTCTCAAGCCGTGTTGCTGTGTTATCAAAGCTATCTTGTTTCAAATGGTTCATTGTCTCTGCCATTGTCAGGGTCAACAGTGTGTCTCTGCTAGGGAAGTACATGTATTGGCTTTGACTCAAATGGAATTAACTTCCTTCAAAGCAGCTTATATGGTGATGAGTTTTGGATTTGTGGCTAAAACAGTGTCAATAACACACCAATGTTTTGGCTATCAAAGAACAGTGCTTGCACAACAATCAAATCTTTTTCCCGCTCTGTGTACCAGCAAGCAGGCAAGGGTAGGGCACGAAGTTGGGAGAGAACACCATTAAGAAAGCTGACCAGACTCCGTCAAAGGGATATTCTCCACCAAATGACATCATGCTCAGTGGTAAAATGGGAAATGAGAGAAGGAACAAGAGGGTAGAAGGAGTGGAGGAGGTTCTTTTGCAAGGTAGCTGTTGCCTGAAAGCTGGATGGGCATCAGCCTGCTTGCGGGACGTAGTGAGTAGTTGCCTTTTCATCATGTGGGGTTTTGTGGGTTTTTATGCTTTCTTTCCTGCACTTATTAAACTGTCTTTATCTTTACCCATGAGTTTTCTTGCCCTTGTTCTTCCTGTTGTCTCCCCTGTCCCCTTATGAGGAGGGAGAGTGAGTGAGCAGCTGTGTGGGTGCTAAGGTGCTGGCCAGTGTCAACCCACCGCAAGAAGTCACTCAAAGTTGGCACGGTACAGCTGTTCAGAGATGAGGTTAACTGAGCTTCCACAATCTAAAGCAAAAAGTTTCATGTTGTGTCTGGCTTGCTGTATAATGCCAAAGAGCCAAAGTCTGCAAGGCACCCACTATTCAATCTGACCCAATTCTGGTGCCTCCTTGACTGTGCCAAAATTCTCCCAAGCTGAAAGCTCATGTCTGATATGATTTAACATAGACTTGACTCCCAGTGTCTGAGTTTTATGCATAGGTAATTGAAGGGAGTATTTTTCCAAAAGTAAAGTTTCTACAAACACTTGCTCTTTTAAGAATCTGCGAAGCAGGTGTGAAGTGCCTGCCTCATCCAAATCAGTGGGAAACATCTGAAATATTACTTCTGTAGCACTGCAGTCATTCAGATCCTGCTTCTCTTCTTATCTGGAATTTTTTCTTGTCACCTTGCGAAAAGACTCTCACTAGAGGGTCAGAGTCTGAGAGTTTTCCAGAGGCTGCAATAGCAACAATTTAGGCCATGATTAACTTCTGCAGGATATGGGTCAAACCTTACATAAAGACTAAGAAATAGATCTGTGTTTGTTCTATAAATCTAACATACTGCGACTCAGAGTCCTTATTACCGTGGTCAGACTACCATTTCGTATGTTTTCTGTCCAGTTAGCTAAAAGACTTCTGAATTGCAGGTTAGTATGGACATTCAAATACATTAATACGTATAAGAAAACTACAGGTGCAAGCAGCTACATTATCATCTACCTCTCAACTTCTGAGCACTCTGAGATAAAATATTTCATTAGTTGTATATTTTTATATTTTGTCCTTGTACTGGATATTCAAAGATATTTTCTCTGTTTAAATCTGCACTTGAAAAATGAACAGAAAATGATCAGTTGGAAAGATTATCACTATAACCTCTTATTCGTTAACCAAATGTACAGACTCAGGTAAATTACTTGCCTCCTTGGATTTGTCATGGTACCTGACAGCTTGCTTATATATCCAGTTATGATTGTGCATTGATTTTAATGATAAATAAACTATATAAATGCAATATAAGCATGGAAAACTTACTGTTTCAACATTCTTCCTTATAATACATTGTGTATATGTATCACACTTGCTAGAGCTGAAAGTCTAATGATTAGGACCAGTTAATAATGCAAAACATGAGTCTAAACAAAATGTCTTTCTCTGAGTACTGAGGAAGGTGAGATCCTGAAAAACATCACACAACAGAAGGCAGAGGAAGTATTAGTACAAATCTTTGTTAGAGTTTATGTAGCCTTCCCCATTTCCTATCTTTTCATATCTTAACAACTACGGAGAATGCAGCTACTACGCCCATTCCTCAGCATGGTTACTAGAACTAGCTTCTGACTGAGACAACAGAACACTGAAAGAAAGGAAAATGATGAGCTGGGTGGAATACCTTCAATAAACCCTACAGGTGTATTAGATAGTGACTTTATTTTCTTTCCTTAAAATTACAGAATTTTAGAGCCAAATTTTTTTTGGAGTATTACAATAAACTAAAGACAAGAAAATTTACGTTTTCCTGACTCTGTAGATGTTCCTTAGTGCTGTCTTATCACTCCTATCTTGTGCCTGTTCTCCAGGATGCTTAAGCAGAAGTTATCAGTTACAAGTAATTTTGATCAAACTGAAGCTAATGAGCTTCCAAGTGACTCTCACATGGTTGGGAATTCTCACTTGAAGCACCTGTTTTGTTGCAGGCAACACAGCAAAAAAAGATAAAAATATCAACTTGATCTTCACTGCTGACCTTTGATTTGCCCAACTGATTTTAAATACCTATTTAATATTAGTGATAGACTGCTAGTCTGGAAGAATTTAATCTTATATAGATCTACATAATGGTTTGCCATCAATGACAGCTGTGTCCCACACATTGCTGGTCTGGCAGCTTGTGGCAGCGCATACCATTGCAGCAAACAGGTATAATTATTTTATACATTATTCATTCTTTCTGTGAATCAAGACCATGAACCTCATCTCTCATTTTTGACAACACAAGGGACTTCAAAAAAATCTTGTTTAGCAAGTAATATTAGCACTTTCTGTTTGCCTGTCTCTGGAAGGGAACATTGTCCAGTCACCTGTACTCACAAACCAAATGCTAAAAAAGTGGTAAGAGGTCACTCCAGGTACTATATTCAGTCAGGCCTCGACATGTGTAATGGGGCTGTCAACAAAGGTGCTGTGGTGGTGCTGGGTTTTCTCCTTTTAACAAGCTGAAATGAACCCAAGATTTTACTTCATGTAGTCACCAAACCACCATGAGGTGCCAATAAACCCTGCATTCTAAGCAGACAATATACCATGCCTGACAGAGGGATGAAAGTTTCCTATAGTGCTGTTTCCCATCACAGCGATCACCTAATGCTTTAGTTGGCTCTAAAAATAAATTCTAATCATCTCAGAATTACCCTTGCTGCCATTGAAAATAATAAGGATGACACTGAGAGAATGACCACCTTACACATCTTCAGTATCTAACTACTATTTTTCTTTCTCTAGATGTAGCAATGGTAAACTTTGTTTCCAAATCAGAAGCCTGGAAAGAAACAGCAGCCCTGAAAACTCTTTCTCGAGTCCCCAGGCTATACCATCTGATACCTAAAGCTGCTTGAAATTGTTTGCCAGAGATGAGAGCTGTGGTGCTGCTGATGATCCCTGCCTTCACAAGCTTTTCAAGATAACAGTCAAGTTCAACTTTTTCTAAGTCTGCGTGTGAACTTTGGGTCTAATCTCTTTAAAGCTCCAGCTAAGCTCACCAAGCTTTGCTGGGTTTTCCTTCCCACAACATTTTTTCTTACATTTGAAAAGCTTCAACAGCCTTTTAAGGAGGCTGTGAAGAGCCCGTTTTTCTTCAAATTCTCCTCTGACAGAGAGAGCCAGAAAGCTCCACAAACCATTAAAAACAAAAAAAACAACTTGAAAAATGTTTTTAACATTTTCCCACTGCAAGCTTCAGCTGTGCCACCTTGGCAGATTTTGCTCAGTTTTACCAGGCATAGGTCCTAGTAGACTGACCCATGAGGGCATTATTATTCCACTTAAACAAGTAAAATCAAACCTAGATCAGTGTTTTGATTGTTTCTGACATGTAAGTCCAACACTATGGTTTTAAATCACCTTCACATTTTAAACAGTAAGCTCAGGTGAAAAAAAAATCTATATGTTCTCTGTACTAGTATGATTTTAAGGAACATTGCTAGCCAGAAAAAAAAAGTCTGGTACTGCTGTGTGGACAGCGGCCAACAACTGCTCCCATGTGGGGCACTGGTGTGTTATGCCAGCCAGTCCTGCAGACTGCTTCAGACCCAGCATAGATACCCCAAGACAGACAAAGGTGTGAAGTTTAATTTGAATGTATTCTGACACCATCTATATTTTTTCTCTTGTATGAACTAAGTATAAAATTATCATTTCAAAGTTAAAAGTTATAAGATTCTTACTGACAACAGCAGAGGTTTAGGAGAATGGTCTTACAGATCATGTTAACTGCTATGTAAGTAGATGGTCAGGCAAATCTGGAAATTTGCCTTTTCTGTGTCCAAGCCATAATGGCAATAAAAGTCTGATTTGTTCCTAAGTTGAATTAATGTCTGAAAATTGAAAGACAGGTGATATGTACACGACACAGGTGAATTCAAGATATGCCTTTCTGAGTAACTGGAATAGAATGAACAGGTCAGGTGGGAAAAGTGGTACGATATAGTATATGCCTTTGTTATAGAATGAAACTGAATTTTTGAATGTGTTTGCAATATGAGAGGTATGGTGGGTTTTTAAAAATCTTTTTCACTTACATTTGCCGGTATCCTTAACCAATTGATGAAAAATATATTAATACATTTGAACTTTCTCATCTACAGTCCAGGTTTTATTCCTTACAGTAGAATTGCCAGGAGCATATCATGAATTCCATATGGAAAGCAGACTTTCAGTCATGAAAACATTATTGAAACACCTTAAACATTTACTCTAGAAAAAACATTGTGTCTGATTTTAAAGAACTAACTAAAAGAAAATCTGAATCTTCTTTTAATTTCCATCCCTTTAATTCCCCACAGTTTTATATTTTATATCATGCTGAAGGAATAGAAAACTATAAAGACAAAGACAACGAGAAGAAACATATCTTTGTAATCACAAAGAATTCTTGAGCAAGGTATAATCCACACACTTATTACTGGTAGTGCCCGATGATGTGATAAATCTGTCTTAATGCATTCAAATCTAACCCATTTGAAACTCTTTAATAGAACTACTCCATGGTGGATAATAGTCATTTTATTCTGGCCAGCTGATCTATGGAGGAACAGCACATGTCTTATACCTGACACCTATTATTTCTCTATATGCTACTAATTTTTACAAATCTTATAAATATATCCTCGGAGAGCATTCAAACATTTATAGCTTGTTTAATTCATAAAGACATTACGCTTTAAATATACATTGTTTTTCTGCAGAGATTAGTACTAACATGGCTTAAACTCACCATTTCATTCCCAGGAGGTGCAAATGGCAAAAAAGTAATACTATGTTCTAGAAGATGTGTACAATATTGTGATGTATGCTTAACTCCCAAGGCTTAAGAAAAACTGGAAAAACAAAAAAAGCCATTCTAAACTGAATGTGTCTAATGCATTGCTAACAGCACTCAGATTTTTTCTAGATAACATGGATCGTAAAACAGTATTAAAACATTTAATTTGTGTTTTGGTCAAAGATTTTTCATCCATATCATAATGATGCACATTCCTTGCAACTGTTTTTTCATATTAACCTTATGTATTTTTCAGAGTGTAATGAGAGTTTATGATATTCATCAGTGTTCCAGAGGAAAAACAGAGGTCTATAAAGAAATCTTTTATATGACTTCAAATAGGATAACAAAGTAAAACTAACCCTGTTTTCCTAGGAGCTACAGAAAGATCAGACCTTAGGCTTAATAATGGAAAACATTATTCTTCCTACATAACAGGAATTTTTACAGGTTAATGTCAAGAAAATGGTTAAGATTCAACAAAGAATTTTAGGGAAGTACCCAGTCAGAATCTAAAAAAAGAAAATAGTTCTGAGAATTTCAACCCACAGTGGACTAATATTTTGGCTTTTCTTCTGTTTTTCTTTTCAGCAATTAGCTGTTTGCTAAGGCCAAGGCTTGAAAAAGATTGAGGCAAAATGTTACTTCATTGCTGTGCTGAGAGATAGTTCACCGATTTATGGATATAAGCTGTGAAATTTAACTTTTGAAAATAAGAGAAAGACAGTACATATGTATTGTCTTCTGAGGTCCTATATGCAATAAAAAGAAATTGTAATTATAGTCATGGCAACAGAATTATGGTAACAAACCACCACACTAAAGACATAGCTCACCTTGGAAACATAATCCTTTTGTGGATTGCACTAACATCAATTTCTTGGGGGAAAAAATCACATACAAGAATATTTTGCTACTACTACTGTATCTATTCAAGTGCTTTTACCAATACTACTACATCAGCAAGTGATAACAGGAAAAAGCATGCTAAGTGACATACATTGGAAAATCTCTTTTATAGTCCAAGCCTGATGTGACACATTATATTTTAGACCTTACCACCACAATAACAAAATTTAATGAGGATGATTTGAGGTATCCAAAGAAGCTCACACTGTAACTTGAGATAACTCACACCTCCAGAAACAAGGCTGTGTTATTTGACTCATGTGGGTTCCCTAATGATTGTCAGGTCTACTGGCAAAAAGTTATTTTTTATTTTTATTTGTTGACTTAATTTCATCTACCGTAAGATACTGTTTTAGTCATAAGAAAGACAAATGTCATAAATGTTTCTATAACAAAAGAAGCCCTTATTTTTTTTTTTTATTGAGTAGGACTTCTATAAATGTTAGTGAATGCTGTTTTACAACACCATTTTTTATTTTTTTTCTTTCTTCTGCATGATGTAAGATATTCATTTCCTTCTTAGTGTGATTATTCTTTGCTATTTTTTAAAAGCAGACAAGAATGTTTAAATTAGAAATACAGCAACAGAGAAAAGACATGAAGTATTTTATTTAAGAAAACAAACACACAAAACCACTTGTTTCATTTTAAATTATAAATACATTGCATGGTCTGGCCCGAAGGAGATTTTACAATCCTAGAAAGGAATATTTCAGACTGATTTGGTAATGCAGGAAGCCTGACACACAATAAATCTGACTGAGACATGTACATTTGTACATAAATACAGGTATATGAAAATATTATTTTTCTTTCCTAAAATTATGTTTCAGAGAGACTTCTAGGTGTGAGATTTTCTGTGAAAGCTAAAGCAGAACACTGAATTAATAAAGTGGACATTCAAATCTGATTAAGAGAATTATCTTCCTATGTAACACATTTAGATGTGGAATAAATTTGCTACAAGATCAGTAATCTAGCTAAATTCAGAAGTAATTGTAATCTTATATAAACAATATCTGCTCCTAATACATAATGCTAACAGAAAGTCAAGAAGAGAAAAGCCTGCATCACTAATATAATTCAATCTATCTCCCATCTTTAATCTTAATGTGAGACAAAATCTTTATACTGTAAGGAATCTTCCCCACTCCATACAAAATTTTATTAGCAAGAATAGGAAGACATTTAAAGAGAAAACATTCAAGGAAGAGAACAAGATCCTTCTATATAAGATTCAGCTACAAAACATCCCTGAAACACACCACAAAATTCAGCTGGAGATTGCAGCTAAGAGCTGAGAAGTGCTGGGTGACTGAGACGCTGATGTAATTATTGACAAAAGTGAATTTCATGCAAAAGAAGCCGTAACAATGCTACTGCATAAATTTTCAGATTCCCAAGTCTGTCCATGTTCTCCTTTAAAACACCATTTCCCAGCTCACAGTAGGGTCTGAATGTTTCCATTCCAGGCTTTAAGTTTCCATATAAGGTTAAAAGCATATTCAGTACATTCAGTAGCATCCAAAATTGTATTCCTGGCAGAAAATACTTCAATGAAACAAAAAATGAATGATATGTCAAAATAGATCATTATGCTGTGAAAACCAAGAGAAAAGCTACAAGTTTTGACTGGGTGGTGACCCAGTGGTGCCTAACCACAAAATCATCACAGAAGTAGCAGGACCAAACAAGAAAACAAATATCTGACCTTGTTCTAAGATGCGTGACTGAAGCACAAGGGCAAACTAAATCCAATAATGACCAATTACATGAGCAGAAAAAAAGAAGAATGATGTTAGCATTCTCTCTGGCAAATGTCATAAAACAGCCTAAACACGTTCATTTTCAGTGCTGCAGGAAGGGCTAATCTGTAATTAAAGCTTTACAAAAAGCAGGACTGCCTGTACAGAAGAATGTGGAGCTTGAAAGCCTTCACAAAATAATGCAAGGTCAAAGTAAGAGAGACTAGTGGTTCTATTAACACAACAAAAGAGCAAGTATCAAAGCAATCTCTGGAACAATTGCAGCAACTAAGTTGCTCATGTCAAAAATGAACAGCCACACAAAGCAGAGAAAAAGAGACGAGGTTTATGCAAAAGAGAAAACCTAAAATTTCCCTATCACACTGCTGATCAGCAGTATAGCTGATACATGCTCAGCAGCTGAATGGAGTTCATTCCTGAAAAGAAATTTTCTATTAGTGCTGAAAGCATGATGTAGAGGAAAAAAAAAATGTAAAAAAAATTGGACTTCAAAGGCAAATGCCATTCCACGGACCAAATCCGTATCTGCCTGTATATGATACTGACGAAAGCTAAATGGAAATAGGGTGATTTGATATGCCACTGCTGGGATTAGTTCTGATGGCAACACTGTGCTGTCCTGTAACATTAACTGTGCTGCAGCGTGATCCAGCTTCCAGGCGGTCTGCGGGGGTCTTTCCTTTCACTGAAATGGGAAACGAATCACCTACTTAATAAGAAAGGAAGGGTGGGGGAAAATGACAAACTAAATACTGAAGGGCATTCATTACCACTGCTTTCAGCTGAGCCCAGTGTATGGAGCGGTTGCGTTTCCCCAATATCAACCTGAGACAGAAATTGTGACTTAGTGGGTCATACACTATCTCTCCATCTCCCAGCTTCTCCAAAGAGGAGAGCAAGCCTCAGTCTGTACCCAAACCACTGTATTGCTTGTGACATATTTTATGTCAGAAACTATTCTAAAAGTCTTTGGGTGTTCCCCCCTCCTGGACTTCCATGTCACCAGAGTGAGGAAAGATATCTCTGTGGAGCATAAATACAGTTGGCTGTGGCATACCATGCCAAAAGGGCATCAGCACACTTCACTGAAGGCTGAATAAGCCATGGCCTGACCCTGAGCCTTACTCTTATCTCTGTATGCAAGTGATAGAGAAGTAGCTCTAAGAAAAATGTGACAGAAGCAAATTCATAGTAATAAAGGCAGTGGCTACCTTCTTCAGCAACACATGGACCAGGTTCTTCTAAGAAAATAATGTCTCATAGTACCTATACTTTTCATTCTACTGTGCTATTTTCCTGCTGACTTCCCCAAAACATTTCATTTGCCTAGTGAAAAAGAGAGGCTGCTGACCTTCCCACTTCCAATAACCATTCAAAGTAATTCCTCTCACCTAATCTTGGCCCCATACAGCATAGCCTTTTAGCTCAACCTACTCATGTAGGCACCCTTCTTAGAGAATACTGCCTGTATTGGACACTCATCTCAGGATGTGCTAAATTGTCTTATTGAAGAACCAAATATACATGTTGTTGGCATAAATCATTCTCCTTACATTTTTGTGTCCTTCATGAAAATCCTACTTACAAGATGCTGTCCTGATATACATATATTTTTTTTTTCCCCCTGAGGCTTAGCATGTTTTGATTTTAATGAAATCCATGTTAATTGACTACTCCAAGATTGGGTCTATACTTCAGTCATAAATTTACACATCTCAGCTATTTTTAAAATAGCTGGTCTGGTATAGTAGCAGTTTAATCAAGACAGTATGGAGCTTAGTGCAGGCTAAGCATTTCTCCTCAGTACAGACAGTACTGTTGCTGTTCTCACAGCAAAATATCATCTAGAAGCTGTCCTTTAAGGTATGTTATAGTAAATGGAACTCAGAGCTTTGTAAGGACATAATAAGAAGTATACAAAACTAAAACTGTAAAAAGAAAAATATTTATAAAATGATACATAAATTCAGGATATCACTAAGCCTCATAAAATAAAAATGGCAAGATACTTTTCTTGGAAAGTTGTTAGGAATCCCCATTTATACATAATATTTTGTGCTGACAATCTTAATGATAGTAGAGGAACATACAGTTCTAGAAGATAGGAACAAAAAAGATGTCTAGAGGTTTTCTAGTCCAGTCTCCCAATTTTAGCACCTATAAGTATTTTAAAATGGCAATTTTAAAGTCCTCAAGGAGCTTTCTAGTGGTCCTCTCTGTTCCCTGGATGTAATGATGTTCAGCACAGGATCCATTTTCTGCATTCTAGATGAAAAAGAAAAAAAATAATTGTCAGATTCCATAAAAGTTGCAGTATTTAAAGTAATTCCAGTGTAAACGCATGTGAAAATACATTTCAATGCTTTTAAAATACCCAAGACACAAATTCTTCAACACATTGAAATTTTATAAAATACTCAAAATGCTAATTCAGAGTAAAAATAGTTTGTTAGTATCCAGGAGGTCAAGATTCACCTAGCTTCACTTAGCCAAGCCATTGATCTATGTTTCCATTTATTAAATAAAAATAAAGCTTTCGCATTCACTATTTTTTACTGGAGCCTGGTGTATCCATTAACTAAAAAAAAAACTATAATCTCCTTGACTATGCAAACTGGAGAGCTCAAAAGTATATATTAATTAGCACTGGAGTTCAAAGAGTTTTAATCATCTTTGTAAAGACAGATGTTACAGTCTCTGGACCTGGTCTAAAGATTTATTTCTGGAAATGTGATTTTGCTCTGAAGAGGCTTCTGATGTCCTTTTAAAGCAAGCGGTCATTTCACAGAGATAGTCTTTAGACACTTGCTTCCACGTGATTATTATGTTTTCCTTTACTTTGAATAAAGTTTATTAAAAAAAGATTGGAATGAATGATCACACTTTCCATGGCCATTCATTTCCCTGCAGCACCACTTTTTAGTATATTCATAATGCAGAAAAAGTGATTAGAATAATTTACTGTTTCTCATGAATAATAAATTATAGAATAATTTCTTATTCACACATCTCTTACAGGATAAGCTTGTTTGGATGTATTGCTTGTCCTGTTATTATGAAGCTATTATAACTTTTGTGGGTTAAAAGTAAGGATTCCCTAAGTTTGCTTCAGTATATTTGGTCACATTTAGTACAAGTTTAGTTTGGTAAATGGCTACGTTTAGTGCATGTTTAGTTTAGTACATGCTTAGTTAGTTTGGATCTAGATCCTGCTGGATTTCTGGCAGTTTTTCCATTCTCTTCTTGGAGAATTTGGTACATGTTTTGTCTAAACTCCCTTAGGTTTTATGTTTTCTTCTACATTTGCTAATGTTTAGTCTTCTGTGAAATGCCTTACAGTAAAGGGGTATTTTTTTCTCTTCTGGCACTTAACCTCACCCAAGTTCCTAAAATCCATTAAAACCCCAAGTACTGTCCAAGTTGCATGTTCTACCAGAAAATAATTATCTGATGATCATGAGTGAACACACCTTGTAAAACCATGTATCATTCTTCTCCAGCAGGAGGGCCCCTTCCCCCTCTTCCACTCTATGATTTCACCAATCCTCTATTATTTTCTGTTCCACTCCAGCAGCCAAAATCATGCTGTGTCCAGACCCTTCTTAAAGTCTATTCCTTATCATTGGCACAGCAGTTTCTGACGTAAAATGAGCTTCCTCTAGCAGTGAAGTGAAAGAATTTATACTGGATAAGAATCAGAACCTCTTGTCTTCTCTCTCGTGGTTTCTTTTAGTGGAAGACTGATAGCCTTCAAGCTGCTTTTCTAGGAACCTCTTAAGAATAGGACAATGGATTAGTTAAAGACTTTTCACTGCAAAAATCTCATTTGTTTTATTGTGTTGAGTGGTTCCCAAGTTCTTCCAGTGATAGTCTATTCATTTCACTTTGTCTCTGTGTTGAAGACATTTGGCAGCAGGCAAAGGGATAGAAGAAGATTCTGTAAAACATATATATATATATATATATATATATATATAAATATACACACATAGTGGTAAGCAATGCCTGTATTAACAACTAGTGCAACACAACCCAGTGCATCTCTAAAGCTAATGACTTGATACTGAAGATCCAGTTTCCATACAGTTTCCACTCTAAATAGTCTGGAGAGGACAATACTTACAGTGTTCAGTAACTCCTGGGTCACTGAGGTCAGTAGCAAGATGGAAGGGAAGAGGAGGGTTCCCATAAGTGAGTAATGGAGAACTATAAGGATTCCATGAGAACCTGTGTGCTGTACCTACGCTCCATGCTCCTCCCTAGGCAGATGAGCCTAGCCAGTGTAGCTGGCAAGATCGTAATAAGAAGGTTCCATGAAATCTTTATTTATTGTTATCAAAAATGTGACAATTGAAGAGCAAAACACATCATGGTTTTGTGTTGTGTTGTAATAATTATCTGTCTGGAATGTCTGTCCTTTCTGGCAGAAAGTACTGCCTAACAACAATGTCCAGTGGTTTCCTGGAGAAAAGGGAATTTCTTGCTGGTTTCTTTTTCTAACTGCCTTTCTTTAGTCTTGACATCTCACCATGACTTGTGTTAAGAGATACAAGATTATTCCTACAGCACCTTTTCTTATGTAAGCTTTAGACAGAGCAGAATTTATGTGATTCAAATAATTTATCTGAGTAGGGCAATTGAGCCAGCCAAGCTTCCTCAGAAGCAGGAAAGATATCTAAAGCGAGCTTCCATTTTTTGTTTCTCCATCTGCTGCTCAGAGTAATTATAGTCATTCTTTTGGGCTGGAAATAGCCAATTAATATGGGAAAAATATATCTTGTATTGATTTAGAAATAATTGTATAATAATTCCCTAAGACTATTTTTTTTACTGACACATTTGGCAAACTTGCAAAATTCTCCACAGTCAAGTGTGTACTCTGCTGAAAAATAGCTACATAAGTCTTCAAAAAGTGATTCTTCTAGACTGGAAGGAGGAAAGAGAATCCGAGAAGTAATATGGCCTGGACACAATAACAGAGTAAGAAGAATCCGATGATCAAAAGATCCGTGCATCACAGTCCAGGAGACAATTTCAAAATGTTAATATTTCCATAAAAAGGCTAAGCTCATTAAACAGAAATATAGAGCTTTGATTGACAAAGCAAACTCTTAGAAGCTCGTTCACAATTAGATGTACAATCTCTGGCCATGGACCTCAATCTGAGAGAGATGTATGACTATATCCCCATGCATTAAATGAAGATATCCACTGTTCTCCATGACAAAATACCTGATCTTTTTATTGTATTTTTATTTTATTGTATTTCTGATAATTAGGCTTATCTTTACCTAAAGCCACAAAATAGTTTCTCTGCATAGTATACAATATGTTGTAGTAATTACAATATTTATTGTAGATGAAGGTACAGATGCAGATTGGCAGGTACTATAATGAGAACAGGACAGGAGTACTCATGATAAATAATTACTTTCAGGTACATTCAAATCTTTGCAGTGTTGGAGGAAATGAGATTGCTGAATCATGTCCCATAAAACACACTGTTCTTTTGCATGAATCTATTTTACAGCCTTTGCCATGTGTTTTGGTTTGGTCCTGGTCGGCAACAAAAGGCCACGCGGTCACTCTGTTGCCTCTCCCCTCGCTGGGATGGGGAGGAGAATGGAAAGAGAATGGCAAAACTCATGGGTAGCGGTAAGGGCAGTTTAACAGAACAGCAAAGGAACAGTAACTACAATACTGATAGGAAGAATATGCAAAACAAACAGCAGAAATGCACAGAGCAACTCTCACCACCCGATGCCCAGCGTGATTAATTTCCCCCCTCTCCCAGCCCCGGCCAGCTCCTCCACTCAGAACCAACCATGACATCACAAGGTGTCAAATACCCCATTTTATTTGGCCAGTTTGGTTCAGCTGTCCTTGCTGTTTCCCCTCCTGGCTTATTGTGAAAAATAACCCTATCCTGGCAGAACCCAGGACACCATGCCAAAACTGCCCCCCACCCCCCCCAAAAAAAAATACCATAATATTTTAAAATGTGACTCCCAGTGCAACTACTTTGTGGCACCACATATGACTCTTTCAAAAGATTAGCTATCACAACTGCAGCCGTCACCAGAGCTTGTCTTGTGTGACAGGCACGATAATGCATGCATCCATGTGGCTCCTCTGTCATCACATTTTGGAGCTCAGCTGAGCATGTGCCAGAAAAGGGACTGGATCGCTAACAGTCATACCCTGGAAAGGTGAGCCGTCCCTGGTACAAAACTAACAAAATAAATAAGTAAAAAAATCAATCCAACAGAAAACCCAAGCTATGCTTTGTCTGATCTCGAGAGCAGCAGCCCATGACTGAACGAAAAGCTGCAGATCATGGGAATAACAGGCAGACCATGGGCAGATTTTACATTAAAGTTTCATTATATTTCTCATCCAGGCTAAAACAGAGAATCTACCTATCAATAATAATTTATTCCTTAGCTCTGTTCCTTTGGAAGCTAATCACAGAGGTGTTAATATACCAAGGCTTTAAGCTTGTAAGAATATTTGACATGAAATTGTCACAAGCAGAATACCAAAATAGTTGTATTCACCTGCAGAAGCACAGATACATACACGCCCTTCTTCCATTTCTCCTTCCCTTTATCAGTAGAGATAAATGAGCTTCATTACTGCTGGAAAAAAAATCAGACCTTCCCCTTCTTTGCCACATTTCCCATTTCAGGGTTTTCTTCTCATTTAGTATTGCTGCTCACTAACTTAGCAGGACAATCGTCCCCCAGTGCAATATCCACAAAATATCCTTTCATTAAGGAGCTTGAGTTGAAGATTAGGTTAAGGAAAACCCCACATGACTAGGGAGGGGATTGTCTGGTATTATACCATTAGTATTTCCTAGATGGTATTTGCAGATGAACTTAACTTTTGAAGTGAAAATGACATATGTTACTGAAAAATGCAGTTTGTTCTAATAAGAGTTTTAAATGTGATCACACTTTTTCATGACATTTCTGATGTTGGACCTTTTCCAGTCAATTTTATTATACTTTAGATTTTTTGCTTTCTTCTTTTTTTAACCTCTTTATTGAATTTGCCTGATCAACTAGGTTTGCTTTTAGTGTTCAATCTTGATGACTTATTAAAAATTCCACTTTCAGACTGTTTTCACAAATGTTGCAAACCAGCTGGTTCCAGTCAAGTCTTCTTCAATTAGCATGAGGGTCAACCTTTCCTTCACTCCATCACTTGATTACACAGCAGATAGGAAAACACAGAGAAAGTGGGGAAGGAGGGAAAGGAGAGATTGCCTGTTTTACAGTGAGGAATTCTGAATGCATAGCACTTTGACCTGCTTTTATTTAACTCAGTAGGGGTTTTGCTACTTATTTCAGCACTTATTGGTCTTGACTTTAATAAAGAGCTTTTTTGTGGGATTTTTTTTCTTAAACTGCGCATTATATTATTCAGAAGGGAAATCAACCTACCAAGAGCCGTCACTTTCAGAGTAAATACAGTAGTGAGATGTGGAAAGGCACATACATAACCTTTGAAATGTCTCTGAAAAATGTTAAACTATTCTCCCTAGTATGACCATCAAAGGGCTCACTGTAATATGAGTGTGCTCTATTTCTTTTGATTTCAGTGGGAATTGGAGAAATCAGTGCTATTAAAAGGCAGCTTGAGTTTTGATACTAAAGGAACTATGGGATTTCTGACAGTTTGATAAGAGGTTAAATATAAAATGTATACAAGCTTCAGATTAGCACTAGACAATCATTTCCACATGCAACATGGAAACTCTTCAAGTACTTTTATCCAGTCTTCAAGGTGCTTGCAGTGAGTTCACATATGAAAAATAAATTGTTTCTCCCTGTATTCATCCATACTGAAATCAAAGGCACTCGGTCACTAATTCTGCTGTTTAAAAAACAGAGTAAAATTTAAATGTTCACTAAGTATACCACATAACAGCTTATGTTACCTGGCTGTATATAACCTGATTATTGTCTGCACTATGTATAAAACTACAAATATACAACATATGTATAATACATACGTGTATAATTTATCCATGCACATTCATATGTAATTTGTCTATGCAGTAGTGGTATACACAGCTGTTTCAACTTAGTTAGGGATTTACTACCCAATCCTTTGAAATGACCAAGCACAACTGCAACATCTACTGTAAATCCAACCGCCCCACAAACATCAGCCATTGGGCTACGCTGCTAAGCAGAGCAGGTGTGGATTCCCACCTTCAGACAGGAAACATGGTGATGACCTTGGTTATGGAAAGATTTTTCATGTTTCCCTCAAGTGCTGATATGCTTCAGGGTTTAACCAAAACAAAACTTGTACACCACAGAGGTTGCACAGCTTCTCTAAAACAACCTGATCTGTTACTATGCCTAGCATCTTACTCTATCATTACCTGAAGGGAGGATGTAGGGAAGGTAGAGCCAAGCTCTTTCCAGCTATTCACAGTGAAAGGATGAGAAGCAATGGGCGCTTGATACAAGGAAAAGAAATTACATTGAGGGTGGTCAAACACTGGATCATAGAGAGGTCTAGATTTGGCAGCGTATTCAGCATGATGATAAGAAGTTGAGACAATTGATAAAGCAGTTCTGAAGTTCCTTACCATGGTGTGTAAAACTGCTGCAGAGTATAATTTGGGAAGTATCTCTGCAGATCCCTCATATTTTCAAAAATATCTAGGGCATTAAACCCCTCAGGGATCTAATTCCACCTTCATTTCATTTCCAGTAGTTCCTTTTATTTCCAGGAGTTGTCTGCCAAATTCAGGATTACGTGGCAAGACTGGAGTACGTAGCCTGGATTGCACAAGCATTGCCTCCCTTGCTCTCCAATGGAATAACAAGAGTATATCGCAGAGAAACGAGCCATTTCCTTTCATTCATTTGAACTGAAAGACACTATAATGAACTGCACACTAAGTCTTCTAGTATGTATGTAATACATTCAAATGAATTAATGACACAAATCTAGACAGACTTAGATTTAGGAGATAGAGTGTGATGAAGTAGAGTTAAGCTCAAAACCCATGGGCGTCCTTCTTCTTTGTGACTTTCCTTCAAGAGGATCCTCAGGGCTCAGAACAGTGGGGTGCCGAGTTACCTCACCTACCACGAACTTCAAAGGGATCTAAGGGTACTCAGTGCCTCACAGAACAGAGCTTTAGCCTGTCGACATGTTTAAACTCCAGACATTTATTTTTAATGAATAAAATAACATTCCCTTCTATGCTTTCCCCTTTCACTAGCACTTTTCTCCTTTCATGCCTGATTTAGAAAAGTGCTAGGTACAACGAACACTTGCTCCTTTCCTTTTACTGCACCAATTATCGTTGACAGGCTCAGGGTCGAATGGTTCAGAGGATTTCTTTATCACATGGGTGGTCTTCAGGCTACAGTACTGAAACATGGTACTAAATTCAACACTATGGAACATCAAGCACAGAAACAAAAGCAGAGAGAGGACACAGTTATTTTTTCATATTTTTCTAAATCAGACTAATAAGTATGTTTCTGCCCGGGAACTCAATATTTGCTTTATAAAATGTGGCACCTATCTCATTATCCTGCAAGCAGGATAATGGCCCTACTTGTACTAGTTACTGAACTTCTACGGTGGGATGAAAACAATGCCACAACCGAATGGCTCAACTCCTGCCATGGAACCATTAAGGTCGGAAATTACCTCTAAGAACATCTAGTCCAACCGTCAACCCATCACCTCCACGTCTGCTAAACCATGTCCTGAAGTGCCATATCTACATGTTTTTTGAGCGCCTCCAGGGATGATGACTACACCACTTCCCTGGACAGCCTGTTAACTCAAGCCCATCACCCAAGCTGGTTGAAATATCATAGCAACTTCCAATCCAACAGGAAAAGAAGTTGTTGAGATTTCCAACTCAGGTCTTCTGACCAAGGAATAGTCTGCTATTCAAGGAATAGTATAGAGACTCTTCAAAAAAAAAGTGTGGAGACTTTCTTCATATTCTGCTTTACTTTGCCTGAAAAGCTCTTGTATGACAAAACAAGACAAAAGGTGATAGCTAGAGCATATTCTGCAACTGCAGTGAAGCCTAGAACACCACACATCACTTTCCAGTTAACGTGCCAATTTGGATGAGGAAGTCAAAATGAAGCACTTAAAATGAGGGCACTGAAAGTGGGCTACATCTCACATAATGTCAGTGGACAATGCCACGGTAGCTCTTTTAATTCCCTCCATAGTCTGTAGGAAGAAATAGGAGCTTCTGAGGTGTTTTCAGCTGTACTGTTTAAAAGGTTTCTTTTACAATGGGATGAGTTACTTTTCTCCATTGAGAAGTGGCTTTGATAAATACCTTTAGTTTCAGAAGTACAGCTCTACATGTAAGACATCTGATGTTAGGATTAGTTTCACCCATGTGTTAGAGACCACTGCCATGATAAATGCTTAGGAGGACCAAAGTGCTGAGAAATATTTTAACGGTCTTAAATAAACAAGTCAGCCGAAGGTTTCTATGTCTTTTACTGAAGTTTTCGCTAACTTGGGATGAAAATATTTTTACTGTGGCTAACCATGAAGAAAGTATTCTTAGCATATGAAAAGATTCATGAAGTGTGGTCAAGCCTGCGTCTGTCGTGTCTTACAATTCCACATTCAACACCTTGGTACAAATTAGTACCCTATTTCAAGACGAAAGGAATGGAAAGCATGAATTTCTTCTTCCAAGCATAGGAAAAGATGTTGCCAACTATGATGACAGATGATATATTGTACTGACCAGGTGGCATACCTTCCTTGGGCTTTGCTCCCATAGTTCTCTAGATGAAACATTTATCCAGCTTTGTATTCCCATTTCTTGTTTGGAGTGAATTTTCTGAGTCCTCTACATTATAATATATCAGAGCCCTTTTTTTTTCCAACCATGTCATTGTCAACTTGGTCCGTTCTCTAATCTGGCCGTATGGCCATTTCAACCCTTGCACTGGCAAAAGGAAAGAGAAAAAACAAGCAGAGGGCAGGACTGCCTGTTTCGTCAGCAGAACAGCTTATGTTGGCTTAAGTCATATACCAAATTATGGCCCTGGATGGGTGATAAGACTGTACTTTGAACAGAAGGTGGATAAAACACCATCTAAAGGGAAATACGTATATAATTATTGTGCATGACTCACGTTAATTATTTGATCTTGGATTAGTCTTTAAAATTAGATTTTGTAAAGGACTTCAGTACTTAAAGTATCTAATTTCCTTTGACTCTTCTACTGAGTAGTGACAAAGGCACTCATTAACACAGAAGATGATGTGATGATGTGATCCCCATCAGAATCAGCAAGGGCAGGACTAGAAAGCAGAGCCACAGGTGAGGGCCTTCCAGTTACACAGTGTCACACAGAAGTCTGACTCCAGCCACTTCCACTGCCTTCTTTCAGCAGAGGACTTTAAGCCTAACTAAAGCATAAGCCAAGCCACAAGAGGTGACATGCAATCATATGTGTTGTATATACTTGTGCTTAGTGTTTGGTATTGACTAGCACTAGTTCTGTTCAGCCGGCATTGGTGTGGGGTGTTTGGGTGTCTGAGATCTTGGTATTTAGGATCTGGTGTTTAAGACCTTGAGGCATTTAATGCTTCCTGCACCTTACACGTAGTGCAGAGAAACTCTACTGCGTTGTCAATACAGGGTGGCATGAACCTAAATGTAGGTACAGGAACAATTAATTTATGGGTCCGAGAGTCATTTGTTGCAGCCCTGTGACCTCTCTGCCTTTGCATACTGTACAGTGAACTCAATAGTGCTCTCTGTTGTCTGTGTTCCAGTCAGACAGCAAGATAATCTTGGCATCTATAGTGAGTCTGTGAAGAAAAAAAGCATAGTGGAGCACATATACATATGTTCTCCAATAAATAAATACTAAAGCTAAGTGTCTAGACAGGGTGGTGGGAAACAGTAAAGAAAACCAATTTTAATTTCTGAATTTCTTTATATAAGGGAGAAAATTTGTTATTTCAATAAGGATGTCAGCTACTTTGATGGCATTACTTTTTATTAACAACATGTTGCAGGGTACAGCATTACGTTAGAAAAGCTATGGTCATATTAAAATTAGGTAATTGCAGGGGCTGAGTGGATGGAGGAAAGAGACCGTACTTATATTGAAAAAGTTCCCCACCACATCACTTGCACATTAGCAGCAGGGGCGGGGGAGCTCATCGCTTGCAAAAGCCTGGGAACGGTTACAACATTCCCACTGCCAGAATACTTTATTAGTGTTCCTTGTCTTACAGCCTGGCAAGTGAAAAACTAGAGACCTGTCATCAATTAGAATGGTGATGATGAGCCAGCCTAAAATAGGCCAGTGAACAGGGTAAGTGCCCCTGCGGTTTGCCAATTACCTAAATTATTTGCAGTAGTTTTAGTGCACATCTGCAATGAATACAAATAGAAAGCACATGAAGTCTGGAATTCAGCATGTTTAAGATCAGATTTGGTGTTAACAGGGGAGGGGAAACAACTGACATGTCTTAACGGAAATATTTCAGAAGAGAAGCTTTCCTTCACATGTTGTCTTTCCCCACCTTCACACATGTAAAATAGACTCTGTTCTGTCTGGCAGCCCTGTGGTTTCTATCTAAGTGAAACTCGTCGAGGGAAGTGTGGCTCTGCCATCCCTGCAGCCAGTGTCACAGTGTCACTGGCCATTTTCACCAGTCCTCGGCAGTGATTCACCCAGAATGACCCGGGAAATGGGCCGCCAGGACTGATGGTTGAGGTAATATCGGGGGACCTCAGCTCACCAAGGATTTTCTCTGCCAAGAAAATTCTGTTGTAGACCGAAGGTGACAATGAGCAGAAGTAAAGGAGAGGTTTATGCAGCCCAGTACTCCTGAATTCAATGAAATTATAAAGAATAATTAAAACGAAGAAGAAAACAAAAAGAAAAAAATAAGACATTGATCTTTTGTTGTGTGTTTCTTCAAAAGGTTTTCAGAAGCTTTTGTGATACAATTTCCTGAGAAATTTTTCATAGTGACTCAGAAAAAGTTATATTCTTGTAGCAATGAGCTTTCATTCTTTACAGGGAAAACAGCTGCACTGCCACTGATTTGGTGAATATGTAGACTGATCACTCTATTTTTCTTGATGTTCCTTTTACACTTCTCCTTTTCTTTATATCCTTCCCTCCCACTTCTCCTTTAACTGCTTCAGAAATCATTAGGTAATTGCAATGACTTGACATTCATTATTCTTGTATGTAACCACATTGACTTTTTTGTTATTTAAGAGATTCTATGAGTAATTATTGGCATCACTTTTAGTTGTCTGCTGTTCCTAGAAGATATTTTGAAACATATATTTTATGTGGCTTGGTAAACATCTGCATTTTTAAGTAAAAAGCACTGAACACAAAAAATATTTGGAGTACTACAAAGGGACTTATAATTCTGTGACCTTGTCCCTTCCTCTTGGCTTTCATATAACCCTGGAGGCTAAATCCACTACAAATATCCATTCTTGATTAAGAAATCAGAAATGTAGATACTTAGAATCCTGTCAGTTAACATGCCTGGCCTCAGCATGTCTAAGCAGACAGGCTGAGGTAGAAGAAATAAGTAGTTTTCTGTCTATTTTCCTGTGTGTGCTCAGGGAATTAATAATATGCACCATAGAACTGGCCTCCCTGCAAAAAGGAGATTATTTAGGAAAACTAACACTGAAGCTCAACTCACCTACAGGAAAAGCATTAAGATTATTAGTCTTCCCAGGGCCAATATAACAAACAACAGCCTAGGAAGTCCTGACCATTGGAATGAAGCAAGTTCTAAGACCCAGAATTGGAGCAGAGATCACTTTTTTGAAAGGAGGTCTATAAGACAGTACTGAAATTTGAACTGATTTTATTCTGCCTACCAATTACAGTGAGTGCAGCTTCTAAAGTGAAGAAAACATTTAAAGAATTGGGATCTTTCAAATTTCTTACACCTTGTAAGTTTACAAAACATTCAAAAACAGTCTACCGTTATTGGAAACAGCACCCCAAAAATCTCAAAATCCATTAATTCATTTATAGAGATACTGTAGAAATATGGAGTAGACTTTTGGCTACTCTATTACTTAGTGCACATACTGTTGTCATACTACTAGCATTAAATGGGTTGATTCACTTCACAGACTATCCAGTATTGTTACTGAATTCCACAGTGACTGTTTTATTATGCTAATTGATACACTAGTGTGCTCCAAAGATTAAAGAAAAATGAAATTAAAGCTACAAAATCAAAGGGTAACAACTTTATAATGCCTCTTTAATTTAGTGAAATACAATTAAAGTCACACAGAGATAGAATTGACTATGAATGCCAAAATGAATGCAACTGACAAAGTAAATGTTATAGAGCAGGGCTGCATAAGAGCAAAAAGAAATGTCAATAAACTTCAGTGCCACTGAGCTGTGCCACTGGGCAGGCGCATTGAACAGCACAAGTCTTGAAGACCTTGGGGATAACCAACAAAAAGAAAGCTGTGATGAATGTTTATGAAATCACAAGCAGATAGTATTGGAAGGGTCTGATTTTATAGGCATGCAAAAAGCACGAGAAATGCAATGTGGACTGTAATTACAGTAGAAGCTTGACAGTGCATAAGAAAAATGCTTCATTGATTGGAATAATTTGAGCTGAATATACTGCAATTTGTAAAACCTTCAGTGCTGGCAACATGCATTTAAAAAACGGTTTCTTATAGGCTGTAATCTGTGGAGAAGTTGCCTCGGTATTTACATGAAGTTTTCTGAAGTTAGTAGAGGTACTGTAGTACAACCTTCCAATTCATACTATAGTAGGCCAGTAATTCAGTAGTTCTTCTATGCTGTGCTACTCGTTAAAATAATATCTTTTCATATACCAGTTCGCTTGACATGTCCTTACTGATTACATTCTGCTTGGGAGAACTGCACCAGGCCTATTTATCCACATATTGTACCTTCAAACTACTTTTGTGGACTGCTGGGATCAATAATGTTGTATAAGGCCTTTTCAGTGGAGATTGCCAATGCCAGTTCAATTGTGTTGTTAGAAATTTGAAAGCGTTACTTTCTACAGGCTTTGTGGCTATGGTGATGAGTCAGTCATGGTCTATATGTCCCACCTGACGTTCATATTCATCATAAAAATCATTTGCATAACTTCAAATGAGTTGCATTCTGATTGACTCTGTAGCGTAAAAGTGTAGCTTTGTAGAAGCTACACTTTTAAATTTCTGTTTTATTATCACTAGAAGTAGTATGTATGGGTCCAGAAAAAAATCCTTCTTAGGGTATCTTCACTAAACCTGTTCTGTGAAGAGAAAGTAGAGGTCTAGTCCCTCCAGCTGTCAACACAACGTATTTTTGAAATGATGAATTCCCAGCCAAAGAACAAATTGTAAAGTTGCCTATATCTAACAGACTGGCTTTCACATGAGTATAATCAAGTTTTACACAGTCATGTTTTCATAACCTGGCTATTTTTAAATTGCATCACAAAAACTGAATAAACCTACACTGGGGGATTTGTCTTAGGTTTTTAGATATCTACAATGCAGATTCCTATGTATGAACTAAGCATCTAAACAACCTCTGTAACTGGAGGGAAACATAGTAGCTTCTAGGAGATGACTCATTTCATCTAAGATGCCTAAAATAAGTTGGATGAATCATGGCCAGTACGTGTCTAAAATGCTCAGATGTAGCTATCTACATTGTCAACTTTTGATATTAAGTAAAACTTAATATCAAAAAAAAAGTAAAATTTTGTTCCTGGTCAGAAAAGTGCAGGTTATAGTTATGGGTTCTCTAGAAAATAAATTCTGGTTAAGAACAATTAAATTAATCAAATTTATATTCCACTTCAGTATCTTTTTCATTTATTTTTTCATCAAAAATAGGAGATACAGAGAGAGAGGGAGAAGTTCCTTGAAAGAAATGAATAACTGCATCCTGCTTCATATATGAGGGGTCTACGGTCAAGTCCTACTCTGAATAAGAATCTTTGACTTCTATAACTAAGCCTTGCATTATAAGCTGGTATTTTCCCCACTAACTGCAGTTTCTGCAAATGTTTCCGTAATTGAGTTCGTCCAGCTCCATACTACTAAATCTTCATATTCAGCAAAATTTAGGGCCTGCTAGGTATCTGCTGTGAATAGTACCTGTTTCCGTTTAATTCCTGAACTGTGCCCGGGAATTGTTTGGGACTGTTGGTCTGGGTTCAAAATAATGCCAGGTGCTACACTAACATTTTGAAGTGTACAATTAAGATAGACAATTAAGACAATGAAGGCCAATAGGATGGTCTCAACAAGTCTGGATTTTCTAGTGGAGGCTGTTGTGTCGTAAAATGCCTGATTTGTTTTAGCTTTCATGTGTAAATAAAAAATGTTATTTTAGATGGGTACATCAAAAGTCAGAACACAGTGAAGCTGCAAGATAAGGCCAGCACCCTAGACAATGGTTTCCTGCACTCTGCTGAAATACGTCCAATTCCTCCGCAATTTTCAGAAGGCAGCTTATCACTGGGGTATTTTTTTGTTGTTTTGGGGGTGTTTTTAATATTGGGAATTCCATAGGCTCTACTAGTCAGCTAAAATAAGTCTATATAAGAAATTGAATCCACTTTTGTGGTGGATTGACCCCAGTCAGCGGCTAAGCACCCACACAGCTCCTTGGTCACTCCCCACCCACCCCAGCAGGACTGTGGAGAGAACAAGAAGGGTAAAAGCAGGAGTAGACTCTTGGGTCAAGATAAAAACAGTTTAATATGTGAAGAAATAGAGGTAAAAAACAAATAAGTGATGTAAAGGCAGTCACTCACCACCTCCCAGAAAGAGACCATACCCAGCCAGTCTCAGAGCAACCACACTTTTGGAAAAGACTACACCCTCAACTTCAATGTTGAGCACAATGTTATAAGACAGGCAATATCCCTTTGGGAATTTAGATCAGCTGTCCTGGCTGTGTTCCCTCTCAACTTTTTGTGCACCCCAACCTATTCGCTGTCAGCCAGAGGGAGAAATAGAGAAAGCCTTGGTGCCGCAAAAACACTGTTCAGCAGTAGCTAAAATATTGGTGTGTTATCAGAACTATTTTAGCCACAGATCCAAAACACAGCATCACCCTTGAGAGGAGATCAGTTACAAGCTGCCAAGTTCAAGTCTTAGATACTTAAAGGTGTCATATCTCAACAACAGGAAAATGATGACACCCTTTTCCTATGACAAGAAAGCAACCAGGATGTAACAAAGCACAGGAATGCAATAAAGTTTAAAATTTCTTTCCCTGACTGAAGAGCAAAAGGGAGAAAGAGCTATTTATCTTTCCCCTACTACTTTTGCTGTGAGATCTGAAGTAAGTTTTCACGTTTTTCCTGCTTCACTTGAAAAAAAGAAGCTGCAAAAAATCCCAGATCTTCACTGGTAAGCCTACGGAGACAGAGTCCTTCTGACATCAGCTGGGATGCAAATTTATCTGCTGTAGGCTTTATCACATGGTCATGATCAAACAAACATATGGGTTTGCTGCTCCCAGTTTTTATGGGTAAGCCACAATTTGGAGAGGTGAGATGCACCTATATTTTACATGTACTGGAAAGATGTTCTTGCCAAAATTTTCCTCCAAATATTATCATAAGGGTCTCATTTTTTTCCTTTTACTATGTGGGAGACAGTGTGGGAAGGGAGAGGGTCTTCATTTGATGGTTTTAGTTGCACTGAGTCAAGGAATGACAACATTTACAAAGGCTCATATGGAGGATAATTCTACTGGTGTAGTGTAATCTGATCCAGAACAACCACTATGTATCAAAAAAGTTGTCAACATTTTAGTATTTTTTTAAGTCATTTTAAAGGCAGAGGGGAGTGTCGAACAGGAGACTGACCTAAGTTTTTTCATTTTTTTTAGGAATTAAAATCTCAAAATTTCAATTTACTCTACATATTTACATTACTCTGAATTGAGGTTCATTTCAGGAACTTTCAGAGAACTGAGCTCAAAATCACAGAATCACAGAATCACAGAATAGTAGGGGTTGGAAGGGACCTCTGTGGGTCATCTAGTCCAACCCTCCTGCCGAAGAAGGGTCACCTACAGCAAGCTGCACAGGACCTTGTCCAGGCGGGTCTTGAATATCTCCAGAGAAGGAGACTCCACAACCTCCCTGGGCAGCCTGTTCCAGTGCTCCGTCACCCTCAGAGGGAAGAAGTTATTCCTCATGTTCAGACGGAACTTCCTGTGCCTTAGTTTGTACCCGTTGCCCCTTGTCCTGTCACTGGGCACCACTGAAAAGAGCTTGGCCCCATCCTCCTGACACCCACCCTTCAGATATTTGTAAGAATTTATAAGGTGCCCTCGCAGCCTTCTCTTCTTCAGGCTGAACAAGCCCAGTTCCCTCAACCTCTCCTCGTAGGGGAGATGTTCCAGTCCCCTCATCATCCTTGTAGCCCTCCGCTGCACTTTCTCCAGTAGCTCTTCATCTTTCTTGAACTGCGGAGACCAGAACTGGACACAGTACTCTAGATGGGGCCTCACCAAAGCAGCGTAGAGGGGAAGGAGAACCTCCCTCGACCTGCTGGCCACACTCTTCTTGATGCATCCCAGGATCCCATTGGCTTTCTTGGCAGCCAGGGCACACTGCTGGCTCATGGTTAACCTGTTGTCCACCAGGACGCCCAGGTCCCTCTCCGCAGAGCTGCTCTCCAGCAGGTCCACCCCAAGCCTGTACTGGTGCATGAGGTTGTTCCTCCCCAGGTGCAGGACCCTGCATTTGGCTTTGTTGAACCTCATCAGGTTCCTCTCTGCCCAACTTTCCAGCCTATCCAGGTCACGCTGAATGGCAGCACAGCCTTCTGGTGTATCTACCACACCTCCCAGTCTGGTGTCATCAGCAAACTTGCTGAGGGTACATTCTAACTCTTCATCCAGGTCGTTGATGAAGAAGTTAAACAAGACTGGGCCCAGTACTGACCCCTGAGGGACACCACTTGTTACCAGCCTCCAACTAGACTCAGTGCCGCTGATGACAACCCTCTGAGTTCTGCCATTCAGCCAGTTCTCTATCCACTTCACTGACCACTCATCCAGCCCACACTTCCTCAGCTTCCCTAGGAGGATATCATGGGAGACTGTGTCGAAAGCCTTGCTGAAGTCAAGGTAGACAACATCCACGGCTCTCCCTTCGTCTACCCAGCCAGTCATGCCATCGTAGAAAGCTATTAGATTGGTCAGGCATGATTTCCCCTTGGTGAATCCATGCTGACTACTCCTGATAACCTTCTTTTCTTCCACTTGCTTCATGATGGCCTCCAGGAGAAGCTGCTCCATCACCTTTCCCGGGATGGAGGTGAGGCTGACCGGCCTGTAGTTCCCTGGGTCCTCCTTCTTGCCCTTTTTGAAGATTGGAGTGACATTGGCCTTTCTCCAGTCCTCGGGCACCTCTCCTGTCCTCCAGGACCTCTCAAAGATGATGGAGAGTGGCTCAGCAATGACATCCGCCAGCTCCCTCAGCACTCGTGGGTGCATTCCATCGGGGCCCATGGATTTGTGGACATCCAGATCACTTAAGCGATCCCTCACACAGTCCTCCTCGAACAAGGGAAAGTCGTCCTCTTTGTAGGCTTCTTCTCTTCCCTCCGGGGCCTGGGATTCCTGAGGGCCAGTCTTAGCACTGAAGACTGAAGCAAAGAAGGCATTCAGTAGCTCTGCCTTCTCCGCATCCTCCGTCACCAGGACACCCGCCTCATTCAGCAGCGGCCCCGCGTTGTCCCTAGCCTTCCTTTTGCTGCTGATGTAGTTGAAGAAGCCCTTCTTGTTGTTTTTGACATCCCTTGCCAGCTTCAATTCCAGGTGAGCCTTGGCCTTCCTCGTCGCATCCCTGCATGCTCTCACCACGTTTCTGTACTCTTCCCAAGTGGCTCTTTCCACATTCCATGGACCTTTCTCTTCTGCCTGATCTCCGCTAGAAGTTCCTTGTTTAACCATGCAGGTCTCCTGCCTCCTTTGCTAAATTTCTTTCTCAGGGGGATGCATTGCTCCTGTGCATGGAAGAAGTGTTGTTTAAAGAGCGACCAGGACTCATGGACCCCCCTGCCTTCGAGAGCCTTGGCCCACGGGATTCCTCCCAGTAGCTCCTTGAAGAGGGTAAAGTCAGCCCTCCTGAGGTCCAGGGTTTTGATCCTGCTTATCGCCCTGCTTCCTCCACGCAGGATCCTGAACTCGACCATTTCATGGTCACTGCAGCCGAGTCTACGTCCAACCTTCACATCCTCCACCAGTCCCTCCTTGTTTGTTAACACGAGGTCCAGCAGCGCGCCTTTCCTTGTTGGTTCCTCCACCACTTGCATCAGAAAGTTATCATCGATGCTCTGTAGGAACCTCCTGGATTGCGCCTGCCTAGCTGTATGGTCTATGGTCTTCCCAGCTGATGTCAGGGTGGTTGAAGTCCCCCAGGAGAACCAGGGCCTGTGACTGTGAGGCTGCTTGCAGCTGCCTGTAGAAGGCCTCATCAACCTCCTGCTCCTGGTCAGGTGGCCTGTAGTATACACCCACCGTAATGTCACCCTTATGAGCCTGTCTCTTAATTCTAACCCACAAGCTCTCAACTTGTTCCTCATTTGCCCCCAGGCCAAGCTCAATGACAGAGACATAGTTGTCCATATCCTAACTCAGCAGCCAGGGTCAATATGTGCTCATATGCCTCAAGGCTCTCAGTGATTTATCTCAGACATGATTGTTTAGTTTTTGTACACAAGATGAAGTCAAATAACTTTCCAGAATATGTAAATCCTCTCCATGCTCTACACGAAGAAAGTGCAGTCTTCAGTGCACAAAGCTGAAGATTGTGCTGAATTAACAGAGTGATAGACGACCATGCAAAGATAATTAAATTTGATCCAGAGAGCCTCTCAGCAAAGTTACTCGGTGCAGAAAGGGTTAACATGGCCCCACATATGAGTGATACAGGCAGCAGACCTCCCTTGTCTGCGTCAGATCATGTAAAATCTTCTTTACTTCAGGTTACATGGTGTATGGGTCACTTCCAGCTGAGATGAGATGTAGAAACTCCCGGTAACACATCTCTTGCTTCATATAACTGATTCATATGATACTGCAAATGTATGATATATGTCCTGACAGAGACTGAGATGTGGGATATTTGGAGAACCACGGCCGTGTGGTGAGCCCTCCAGATACTCTGAGACTTACTCTTGATAGCCTGTAAAGGACCAGGCATCAAGGTTGCAGGCAAGGACGACTGCGGACTGAAACTTGTTACAACACGAAGAAATGGGGAACTAAAGGGCCTGCATTAACTGCGATTAGCAAGACAAACAAGATCTTGAGGAGGAGTTTGATGCGCGTGACTGATAACGTCACACGAATCAGAGAATGAGAAGTACGCGTGAACGGCGCGTGGACAGTGCATGCATCCAATCACATTAGAGCTATCGCGTGGCAAGGAACTATATAAACACGGGTTTGTAGTGCAATAAACCGGCTTTGTCTGGTCATATTTATCGTATGACGAGTCCTTAATCCCGCCACGACACTGAGAGACACATAATAATGTGGGCTGCTTTTAGAAATCCCTTAGGTACATGTCTAATACAGGCCTTTGCTGTTGGGACTGGTCGTGTTCTGGTCTAGCTCCATAATATCCACAGGTTGTAGATAAACCACAGAAAACACAGCTTCTAAAATTTGGTGTATACAGTACAGTCAAGCTGCTTTTCTCCACTCAAAAGTGGATTGGATTGTGAATATTTTTTAAAGTTTATTGCAATGTCATTCAGCTTTGCACTCTGGTGGAATTTAGGGACAAGTAAGAAGAAAGTTTGTAAATATGCTGACTTTTGACACCACTATTTTCACCTTAGTATTTGATTTTTTTTTTCAGAATTATAGAAGTTATATTCATCCAGTGCATTATACTCATTGAATTAGCTAGGAGAAAAAGGAGAGTCGTTTCATAGAAGAGGAACATTCACAGTGTACGGTCAACCTTTGTGAGAATTTATGACTGACACACTTATTTGAGGCTGTTAAGGAGGTCTTGCTCTGACTAATAAGTCCTGAGAGAGTCATAATTTAAGCCTGATGGATTGATTACAGTGGATAATCCCTTGTTTCCCAAGTATTTTGCTAAAAATTCCTTGTACTTCTCCTGCTCAGTTGTTTATAAAATATATTATCTTATCTTCATCTTTGTAAAAATGTTAAACTAAACATGCCTTTAAATATCTGTGTTAAATATTCACAAAATATTTTCTAAAGTAAGTCTCCTATACATGCAATTTCCTTTACAGTAATTTTTTACAGAAGTAGAAGTGCTGATTTAACTGTCCATAAAAAGAGAACATTTATTCACAGCATCTGGCTTATACGCTATTTTCAGAGCAGCAAATATTTTTGACCGAAACAGCATTGGTTCATCTAGACCATCCCTCTGCCTGTGTTACTGCAATTCATATTGCACCATTTAAATGAAAACTAAGCAGCCAAATGAATACTATTTTGCAGCATCCAGCATTCCTGCCAAAAGAACAGTGATAAAGTATATTATAAGAATTAGTACCAGCTGACAACAGACATTTAGCAAATCACTTTTCAAAGAAGAAAAGAAAGAGAAAAGGATTTCAATCATATTATAAAGTACAAAACTGCTGTTTGCTGTAAGCTCTGCTGCCCCGACCTCTTTCTTTCTATCCTCTTCTCTCCAATCCCTTCTCTTCCTGCACCACACAACTTTTATTTTCTCAGAGTTTTAATGCCAGTTTCAGTATATTGGATTAGAGGTGAGAGAACTTCATTGGTACAACTGGTAGTGTGAACTTCATTAGGTTTGTATCTAAGTGTTTTTACAAGCCCAGTTTTCAATTTGATATATTCCAAATTTTTTAAATGGTGTAGTTAACATAAAAAGAATGTGAATGTGTAAATACTACCTCATATATTTGAAAAAATGTATTCTCTGATCTGTTGTCCACTTGGATAGGTATCAGAATCTTACTGTAGCATGACATGCTTCATAATAGTTTAAACATTAGAAAAGCTGCAAATGAGTAAAGAAAACAAAAAATTGTTTGTCTTTATTTTAATATTTTATTTCTTTACCATAAACTGTTTTTGGACCACACTGCACATCATTTTTCCCAGCACGGCAGAGAAAACAGTTTAATTTTCAGGTCGTGATTAGGACATAAAAAATTACGCAGATATTTTAATTATTTATTCATTTTCCCTTTTGATTTAAACACTTCACATCAAAGGGTATCTGTCTACATTCTTGCATAGCATTGACCTAAGCTTTAAAGCACAATAAAGCAAGGTTATGTAATCAATTTAAATAGCAGCAGCACCCTTTCTCTAACTGTTATCAAATATCAGGCAAATCAGGAACTGGCAGACTCAACATGGATTACAATTCTATGTCACACTGTATTTTCCTCGAAAGAACACTCCAGCTCCCAAAAGATAAATTTTGCATAAGCTCCATAATGAATTACCGGAGACCAGAGAAAGGAAAGAATGCTTTTTCACAGAAGGGACTTTAAATTCATCCAATACCTTTTTCACAGTCAGTAAAATGTACACGCAAGTGCCACCTTTTGACTCCCCACCTTGGGCTGAGTATCATATCACAACTCTGGTGTAAAAAGAAGAGCTAACACAGAAGAGCAATCTAATGTGATCTTCAATCAATCATTAGCCCATAAAACTCCTACTTTTCTCAAAGACCTGAGCAAACAGCTTGATCCTAGAGTAGTTATTTAGTAATTTCACATCAGGAAAATATGATACTGATACATATATATATATATATATATGTGTGTGTGCTAATATATTAGAGTCAATACAAAGAATACAAGATGAGAAGAATGTTGGCGTTTGAAAGGAAGTGGCTGAATGGGACATAAGTTCATGGACAAACATGAGACATGACTCCAGTGCCACAGAAATGGGTAGTGTCCATTAGATGTGGTTCCTCATTTCAGACAGCTCATGATTGGTAAAGCAAAAATCTCAGAACAAGTCACAGTAAAACTGAACCTGTCAATGATCTATACCTCTAAATGAAGCCCTATGACACAGGAATTGAAGTAGAAATCCTGAAAACACAACACAGTAGTGATTCCAAGTCCACATCTGTCACTGCTAATGTCTCTTGTCAACATTCTATCACATCAGAGGGTCTACCTCTGAGTCACTCTTCTAGACTTAGAAGAACTGGTGTGAAAATACTGCATATATTATTTATTATGTACTGTATTATATCTTAATATATCCATTATGAAAATAGCTAGTAAAATGTAGGAGAAATCTGCAATGATACAGTAAAGGAAGAGAGAAGAAAACACTGAATTAAGTGGGAAATGCATTGGTGAAATACAGTGTATAACAAGCACCTTGCTATTTCTGTTGTCCCATGCTTATGAGAAATAGAATTTGTTAATTCTTGATTGAATTTGGAGTCCCTATGTAACATCTCACAACAGCTCTGATTAATGTTACTTAGTTTTCATAAATGATCCTTCTCTCATTTATACCTTTAAAAAAAAAAAGATTATTGACTTTAAGTTAAACAAGATAGGGTATTCAAAGCCAAGACCAAAAAGCCCTCCAAGGCTTATGAAAACCCATGCCAAAGCTTTAGGTCTAGAAGCAAGGCTTCCATTTAGGAATGGCATTCATTAATTCCTTCAATTTGATTGTGCACACAGCTTTTTACTGATTGAAAAACTAGAAAAGAAAAACATCAGTCATAAATATTGACATTGCCAACTTTAAAAATGTCATGTCTGGTTACCAGCAGGTTCACCACAGAAAAGCAAATGGACATATTTAAAATACACCACAAGCATCAAAAATATTTCTGAGCTATTTATAGTTGCATAGACAGAAAAGCTCCCATAGAAATTCTCACAGTGTTTACACCAAAAAAAACACAAAAAACATAAAAAGTAAAGAAGCTGCTGTTCCTTGAGTTCACATAATCATTGTTTTATTCCTGCAGAAATATTAAGAAACATTTTAAAATCTTTTACCCTTGAGTTCTATGATGACAGTTGTTGTCACTGTGTGCTAAAATGGTCACCTGTAAAAACAGGTAAACTTGTACCTTGAAGCTTACATTTGCAGTCCTGCATCTTTGGTGAATATGATGGATATGAAAGAACGTGAGTTTAACAATCTGCAGATTCAGGTTTGGGAAATAAAATTCATGTCCCAAATAACTGCCCTGAGACAGGGTTTAGAAAAATATTTTGTGCTCCAAAACTAGCCTTCTCCTGAAATTGTAAAGAGAAATGTTTGTTCCTGCATTTATTCAAACAGAACTATAAACAATGTGCATTTTTACCACAGCTTTAAGTGTGAGGATATAGTTTAGAGGACATGAAGCTTATTGCACACTGCATCATCACTATCGTGGCAAATGTGTCCATTGTAGGTCTTCGATAGGAAGGAATGTTGAAGATCACCTTCAGATATCCTGACCTCAGAGATAGACTCATCAGCTTATCATCTTCCTTTGTAACTCTTCTGTCTCATCCGTCCTCTCTACTTCAGGTCACTTGGACTTTGAACCTTGCTCTTTCTGTGATATATCACACCAAATTTTTCAAACTGCAGTGTATATTTAAAAAAAAAAAGGAAGCAAGCAAGCAGAAGACATTGGTACTCCATTACCAAGCTGTTGGATACTGGAGAGTTGTCTGCTGATTTTTCTAACTACTGGATATAAAACCGGCTTCAGCTTCTATTCTCAGCCTTCCGCTCTGCTTTCTTTCATGACCTGGCTTAATCTCACCACTTCGGCTATTCTTGAGAAACAGTAGAAGAATGCTGTTAGGATAACAGAGAGACAGATTCCCCCTGCACTGTTCTGATACATCCTGCATTTCATGACAAGTTTCAGTCAAAGCTGTACTGACAGCCAGTTGTCTACGTCATAAACTTCCACAACGCAGTCAGGACCTCCCAACAAAAAATACCTGAAAACTGTCCATTTATCTACTGACAACACCTATATAACTGTGAACACCTATATAAACTTGTTTATATGTAGACCTATTCTATATATAGGATATATATATATATCCTATATATATAATAGATATAGGATATCTATTCCACCTATCAGCATATATCCACCTATATGTTGATAGGTGGAATAGATGACTAAATGCTGTTATGGTCAATGGAAAGACCTCCTTTTTATCTACTCCATGACTGTTTGAGCCTAGGAAGACATTCCACTGATCTATCACTGTAAATTCAACTCAGTTGCCCACACGGATGCTTTTAGTGCCGTCTGAGTTCTCACAGATTATCTTGCCAGACATCCAGCTGTGTCTATACTAACTGGAGTGTCCCCTGGAGGTACTGCACAGCATCTGGCAGCTCTGAGCAGAAGTATTCCTTCTCTGTGGAGTCTCAGATGGGACCAGACACAACTGGGTAGGTGAATACTCCAGGCTTCACTGAACACACCTGCTGAACACACCTATCACCACCAGACAGTTGGACAGGCTCCCCAGGAAGCCTTATAGACTGAGGATGGATACTGCCTTTAGAGTTATGAGACTTCTCATAGGATGCAGGGGAAAAGCATCTTGGAATTCCACAACACTTATTGTATAATGTTCAGGGGAGGAACCAAAGGCACACAAAGGGTAAAATAAGGTGGTCTGGGGAGAAACACTAGGAGAGAAAACAGAGGGATAAGGTGATAAACCAGCCAAACAAGCACATATAGAGGCTGCTGGTTAGTACTCATGTCTGGCCATGCCCTGCATCTCACCTGCACAGTCTGTCCTATCTTCTCTTTAAACTCAGTTTCTAAATATTTTCATGAATGAGGCTACTCTCTATTCTTTGAGCATGTGTGTGTGAGTTGAAGTGCCAGCAGTTGGTGTGGGGAGCATGGATCCTAAGCACTGTGTGCCCAGGGTGCCAGAAACTGGAGAGGCCACAGCTTGTGCAGCTTGTGTGGGTGTGTATGTCGATATGCCAGCACTAGGAGGGTTTAAGATGGACTAGCTGGTGAGTAGGATAGAAGTTTGGTAGTCAGATGTTAGAGCAGCTGTAAGGTTGGGCAAGATATCGGAGAGAATAGAGAGCCTGTGCTCTGACTACTGAAGGGACCAGAAGGTCCAGTTCAGCACCTGGGGAGAATGTAAGGTCTGGCAGTTGGCTACTGGTAAGGTCATAATTCTGGACAAGCTACAAGAAAGACCCATTTACATATGTGTGTCTGTACACGAAGCAGCTGGGATACCAGAGGATCCAGTGGCCAGCTACTTGTTAGACTGGGAGCGTAAGGCCAGCTACTGGGGGGACCCACAGTGCATGTGTCTGCATCTGTGTGTAGGTCTAACTAACAACAGCTGAACTGAAGCTGTGGGTCTTGGGGATTCAAGTATCCACATGCCAGCAGCTGGGGTGAGAGACCAGGGATCCAGGGCCAGCTACTGTATAGACTTGTGTGTTTAAGCCCAGCAAATGGCCACATACTGTATACGGATATATATATCCCACTAACAGACCTTCATCTGGAACAGCCATAAAGGGAGACAGCATCAGTCCATTTGAATTTAGATCTCCAGTTGTTGCTGGAACAATGATTTTTTTTCTTGATCTCAGTAGGTGCTGTTCAGAGTTGAAATTCACTGTGTCCTTTCAGCAAAAGCCATTTTCTTTCCTTAGGAATAGCAAACTCACCTTCTGTTGACCAAATGAGTTTCTGCATCATTAGAGGAGTCTGCGTGCATAATGCCCTTGATGTCTTCATAGCCATGGATGTTTCCTAGCTTAATTATGTTCTTCTACAGCTCTCTTCCCCATATCTTAGACAATTTCTTAGATGAAAGCTTTCAATACACCTGCAGAAATGCCCCTTCCACCCTAAACAGCAGAGTTCACACAGCTTCCAAATAAAAGACATTACTTTAGGCATCCTCAGATGGCCCCTGCAACTGCAGGTAAAAGATCAGGAATCTGACTTTATGTTTATGCTTTGTGTACTACCATGCTCAGCTGCATGTTAACCCCACAGTTAATATACTTTCCTCAAACTTCTCCTTGGAAATTCCTATTTGTACCACCCTGCTCTCATACTACTTTTACAAAAGCTTCTTCATTTAAGCAGTTCCAAATAACTTAGTTGGAGTAGGAAAGAGAGACACTAGTCATGGACCCGGATAGAGACCCTCTTCCCTACAAGCAGACACCAGTGTGATACACTGTCTACCTTAAGCAGCCAGCCCCTAGCTTCCAAAAATATGCCCTTTTCTCTTAAATTCCTTAAGTTAAGGGACTTAAATTTTCTTTACTTCTAAACGTGGCCAAAAAAATAATTGAAAACTTGCTTGGTAACTTTAATTATTCACATAAATATAAGAGAGAATAGACAGATGACACTATGGAAGAGTTTCTTTACACTTTTGAGTCGTTTAATTTTCCTATATCCTACCTGAAGCAAAGGCTACAGCACTTATCTCATGGGCCCTCAGAAATCAGTTCACAGGTACTGTCTGACTGTTCAGGCTTTACCATTCAACAGTATGGTACCAGATACATAGAATTTCACATAGGGTAATAGAGGAAATTAAACTTCCTCCCTGTAGAAACACACTATCTTTCATCTCCTACAGCAAGCTTTCTTACTGAAACATTTCAGTCACATGATCAGCTTTTTAGTTAATCTGGAGCAAGATTTCAAAAAATAGAAGTCTAAAGGTAGCCACCTAAATCTGTATTTAGGTCTCCACCTAATTAAAAGCTGAGCTCCTGTTCATATCTCTCATATTGTTTCAGAATCAAAGCCTGCATCAGCAGGAGTGCCAGAGAGCACACAACACTACTGAAAGCCAGGCAAGTGTTTGAACAGGACCTTATATTTATCTATTCCTGAATTTTTCCTTTTGAAGGGTTTGGACCAGCATTCAAGTTGTTTCTTTGCAGGGAAAGAAATAGGGGGAGATTATAATAAAAAACAAACAGAAGAAGGTCTCTTCAATTCTATAAGTCTCTGAGTACCCTTTCTGATGTGCATCTCATTTCTGGTTGAAGAGAGAATGAGCTTGCATAATGAATAATAAAACTCTGACAAAGCTCAGATCTGTTACCCAAATAAACATACTAAATTAATGCATTTTCCATGAAGCATAACTTCTGCCAGGAAATTTGTTGAAAACATCATTTTGCCATTGACAAAGGCAATGTGCCAAATTCAAACCTGGTGTGAGTGGGCGCTACTCAACTGGTTTCAGTGGCATTGTGCCCATTCACACCAGGTCTGTAATTGGCCTATTGTGCTTCAAAGGCTTTCATAATCCAAGATGTGCCAAAGTGCAGATAAACAAATTCTCCAACTACAGAAGAGCTTTTCTGGGGTCAACACTAATTTTCAGTTTGCTTAGCAGGCATAAACTCCTTCTGGCTGAGTTCAGTCTGTGACTGTACCAACTTTCTAACCTACAAATGGGAATGCTTGGATACTCTCAACTCCCGCTCATCTGCAGAACTGCTAAAATCAGCCAGCCTAGAAGGCAGCAGCTTCAGAAATCGTATCTCAGTAAAGGATGGGAAGCTGGACTGATTCAATAAAAATTGACCTGACCTTCCTGTTCTGCCTTTATCCCAGGCAAAATCTCTTTCAAGTTTCAGAAATGTTTTATTTACTCTTTCTCTCCACAAGTTATCACAAAGGTCAAACCAAAAGGCTAAGCATACAGAAAAGTGTAAGATGGACTGTTTCTATGAGATCCATAACATTGATTTATATTTCCAAATTATGTAAATAAACATCTTAATTCTGAGTGTTGTGCACAGAGATTAAGTCATCCCCCAGAATCTTTTGAAGTATACCCTTGCAATTTCAGAGAAAAGATGTAATTCTTCTGAACTCAGCATTTCCTTTATCTCAGATACACCAAACACTGAGGACTATCCTGAAAACTGTCATATGTTCGCATGTCATAGATGTGTCATGAACATGCTAACAAATGTCAAATTTGGCAAACGGTTACTAAGGTTAGCAGTACAATATTTGCCCTCAGATAGATCTTGCAACTCTATCACACCCTATAATCATTAGAGTAGTATGGGTATCTAAGTGTTTAAATAAGAGTGACTATAAGATTTAGATCCTAAGGAGAGAGAATCAAAGATTAATGTGAGACTAAATGAGAACTAACAGAGCTATATGCAATATAGGAATAGTAAATCTGGTATAACATAATTTCTCATTCAAACTGACTTCTTTAACTTTTTTGGAATATAAACATGAAGCTGGCTGCATAAGATCAGGTCACCTATTGCCTGGGGAAAGCAGACTGAATTCTATTTTCTTGATTTTGGGAGGTTTACGTCCCGATCTGTCTTCATCCAGGCATAAGAAATCCTGGTGCAATTTGTCTGAAACACAAATTACTGACTTTCATAACATTTTCAGCATAATTTGAGTTTGTTTTTCTATTTCACCTACCTTTTTTTACATTATAGGTGCAGCTGTCACATATATGGGCAGCTTCTATGGCATAAAGCTTAAAAAACAGGTTCCTCACTATGTAAGTATGGCATAACAGCAAATAGTGCAATGAAATCAAAGATGAAAAGTTCCACTGGCAGATATCTGCACATAACTTCAATGTGACTTATGTGCAAAGATAATGAATTCTATAATGCAAATTTACACATGGGGGTCAAATAAGGAACTTCTTTGTATTTGACAGTACATTGAGTATTAGGTATTTGTCACAAAATAAATAATTCATCTTGCATAGCCACTTGCTATGTAAATGATAGTCTACGTATATTAAAGCATTTAGCACTTAGAATAAAAAGGACAGCTGGGTCCAAATGAATATCTCTCAGGACACATTACCACTACAGTTCCCCTGTGAGTTTTTAACTCTTTTCACTTCTGAGGGCTGTCATGAGGACAGTAATTGAATAAGGCACAGAGTTTGTTCTAATGCAGGAAGACCTACAAAAAAGAGGAAAATAATGTAAAGCAGTACATTAATTTAAGATTCTACTTTCCCCCTTTTTTAATGTTTCTCAAATCCCTGGTGTAATTTGGATCTGATTCAATTTAGGAAAAAATAAAGGTTAAATATTTTCAAAATATCAAGCAGATGACAATCAAAATATAATTTAATAATGTTTAACACAATCTGGGATTTGGGCAAAATTTGAGGCCCAGATCTGCCCCTAAACTCCACATGAATTTAGGACTCTCATTGAACACATCCTCTCATTCCAGCCCTCTGACAGATTTCTCTCCTAGTCACTCGCACCCTAAGTGAACTTTAAACAGAGCATGAGGATTCACACACCAAAGAGTGGCCACGCAAGTGGATGGGTTAAGAGTATCTCTCCAGACCCTATGGAGAGGGTAAATTTGAGTCCATGCTTTCAGTCCTGCACAGCATTGCAGAAAATTCCTGTAAAGATAAAAGAGAGAGAAGCTGTTTTATCTTTCTCTGCCCTGCTACTGCAGTCAGAAGAACCACAAGAAGCAAATTGTCTCTCACACTTGTAGCTCACACTTGAATCCAAGGAAACTCTGCTAAACTCAGTAGAGTTGCTTGAGACTTACACTCTGGTTGAAACTCAGCACCTTCTCTCCACTGGAACAGCACTGGTACAAAAGGCATTTCTGGCACTCAATAGTTACTTTGAGCATGGTATAAACCAGACTGGACCTGATCTACTCATCTAGCTGTTTCATGTATTTCAATTATCTCTTCACCAATGGTTTCAGGATGCTTACATGCTAACCCTGATGACAACCTAGGCTTCTCTAGGGCTTATTTAACAGCCATAGATTAGGTTATACAGAAATATGGTATAATATACAGAGCAGTCATTTTAAAAATAGTCTTAACATCTGTGATCATCACTGCTGTATCAGTGGAAAATCTAAGCTATGATAAAACAGATTATACAGCTGAATAGTGAAGAAAGACAGAGAAAAGACTCCGATGTTTTAATCATTCACAAAATGTGTCTGTTCTCAGGTTAACCTCCGAAACTCCAAGCCAGCATGAACTATTTTTAATACTGAATACCAACATTTGTTTCGACCTCAGTTTATGTTATAAAGATACTAGTTATTGTAAAATGAGATTCCTGCTGATTTCAGCTTTGACTTAAGGCAATGAAACTGTAAGAGTTACACCTATAACTGTCCTGGATTTTCAGTATGCTGGTTCAGCAGAAAAATTATTAGCATAAGCAACATTTGACACCAACACATTCTCATCCAATTCTGTAAAACAAAAGAAAGTGGAAGATCATGTTAGATTATCAAAGATATCTAAATATTTTTGTGTTTCTCTAAAGTACTTCAGTGGTTAAGTTAGAGGTTCAGCTACAAATGCAAACAAAGACATTTGTCCTTCTAACCCCTGGCAATTTGAGCTTTTAAGCACAGATCAGACACCTGAGGCAGCATTACTCTGGTTGACAAATCCATCTAATATAGTGCAACCTTTGGCAAACTGGGGTCTGGACTTCAGGTAACAGCTTTGAGATAGTAATGGGCAGCACTGGGCTCTGCCCAAGAATCTAGACATTGCTTTTCAGGTCCGGCGGAAACCAAGCAAGCTGTTTCTGGGGTGTTCTTTATTCTACAGCTAACACAAGTGGATGCACTCCTCTACTGCACTGTCAATATTCCCTGGGCTACCTGGCTGGTTTGCTTTATTCAGGGCTGTATACAAGTTGCCACATTTGAAGTCAGAAAGGAAACTTCTCAGTGTCTGTGAGGGTGGAGAGTAAAGAGGAAGGGGATTCTCTTTGGGCTTAGTTAGGGTCATCTAAACAAAATTTACTTGACCGTTTCAATATTATTGCCTTCCTCACTGCTTTAAAAATGTGTGTCTACAATCTGATAATGCCTCCACAGTCAGCAATGTAGAAAGAGGACCTTAGACCTTTTCTGCAATAACTCTAGTCCTGGTGGATTCAAACTCTCATTGGTTTTGCTCTTAAACTCCCATTTGTAATGTGGTGACAGCTGGCTCAGTGCTTTTTTATGTCATTAAAATCCAATGTCTTAAAAGAGTATGTTTTGTGAAGCCAAGACAGCATTTCAAACACAGAAAATAAAAAGTGTACTAAAATCTTAGTTGGAAGGTTTTTCTCTGTGAGATAACCTTTCCTTCACAGCAATAGTTGAAGGATACTAACATGTGGCACCAAGCAGGCATGCTGCTGCCATGTGCAAGATAGTTTGGACCTCCAGCTGTGGAATTTGGTAAAGAAGGCCAGGAATTTTTCAATGTGACTGGTCCCACCTGGAGCTGGTGGTTTGTTAAAACGGAACACAAAGGGGATCAGCGATCCCACTTTGAGACCACCAGCTGTGGCATACAAATGCAGCACCCATTCCAGTAGCATGTGGATGCCATGCAATGCCTCTCCTTGCAGATAAGAGCTGTTACTGACTCTCCTGGTTGCATGGGAAGATACAAGGAACAGATCAAACGTGTGAATTGAAACAGCTATCAAGAGTGCCCTGACCACTGGGTTAGTGCGAGATTGGTCAAATGCTGATATTTCTCATTCTTTCTCTCCTGTGGTTCTTCAGTAGCAGAATGAACAACTTCTTTCCAGATGGAAAGCGACATCATCACACTCACGAGCTGCTGTCTCCCTTGCCTGTCTCCCTCTGAGATTGCCCTTTTCATGTGCTCTTGTCATCTCCTCAAGGTCAAAAAGTGTAGAAGAAACATAATGTTTTTCCAGGTGTTTTTCCTAAAAAGTTTATTCTCTGAAGATGCCATTGTTAAATACCACTCAATAATAGGAGTAGTGACATGCAGAGGAAGAGTATTTCATGCAGCATACAGAGTTTTCAAATTTATCTTTATTTCAACTTGGGGATGAGATATTAGTTTGTGAAAGAAAATACTGAAATTAATAAGCGTAAATTGATTTTCATCAATAAAAACATTTCATTTTTATTACATTAGTCTTGCAATATGATTTTGAATTATCTCAAAATACAGTGGAATAATAATACATGTAATAATAGAATAGAAGCCTAGTCATTTCAAAGGAGAAATTAGACCTTCTTGTTCCGAGAATGTCAAAAAACGGTTTTTGGTTTTGCTAAAATAAAGTATCAATTGGATTGTGCATACCCCTACAAACTATTTCATTTTCAGAGAAACTGTATTTGCTAATGGAAAGTTCTTCCATCTTTTTTTTTCTGACCAATGCTAAACAGACATCGCTTTCACAGGAAAATGCAAGGAACCCAACATGCACAAAAAGTAAATACCTGGTTTCCATTTTTCATTCGTGTGTACATTTTGTCTCTCCCTGATCCAAACACCATCAAAGTTAATGGACAGGTTCACTTGAACACTTACCACGCCTTTAACTTTTCAGCAAATTTTGAGACAAGCACAAAGCAGCCTACGTGCTTCCCCCTATCGCGCTCCTTCCATGAACCTGCATGTTAATCCACAGGTTAGCAATTCTGAGGTCTCTCTTGATGAACAATTTTGCAGCAAACTGTGAGGTGTTTATCGTGATGTGCAAAACTTCGGCAAAAATATTCCCTAATCCATTTTACCTATGAAAGGAACTGAATTGTTGATCCCAAGAACACACAGCACTAATCTGCTTCTTGTATAATAGTCTTTTTCTTTCTTTCTCACTTTCATCACTTCTGGTCTAGTTTGTTGTTGTTCATTATTTGTTATTGTTTTATTATTTGTTATTCATTTCTTAGTTTGCTCTTGTTATTTGTCTTTCTTCTTTGCTGTTACTCTATATGTTTGCATTCGGTTTCTTCAATATTTTTCCTTTTGCTATTACATTTCTTCATTAGTTGCAGTGAAATTTTATCTCTGAATACCACTGTAGCTTGTTTTTATTTCATTATTTCCTGTGTTTGTGTCACACAGTCACCACTGCTCAACCTCACAAAGTCTTCTAAAGGCAATTCTTACAGATACAGCACCACTGAACTCCACAGATAATGCTTTATTAAATGTTACATTGAAACTGAAATCTTAGACAGCAGGTAGCATAAAATCATTACCAGCTTGAATATTTTAGAATATGGGTTAGAATTAAGGGACAGGCTCACACAGGTGACATTACGGTGGGTGTATACTACAGGCCACCTGACCAGGAGCAGGAGGTTGATGAGGCCTTCTACAGGCAGCTGCAAGCAGCCTCACAGTCACAGGCCCTTGTTATCATGGGGGACTTCAACCACCCTGACATCAGCTGGGAAGACCATACAGCTAGGCAGGCGCAATCCAGGAGGTTCCTACAGAGCATCGATGATAACTTTCTGATGCAAGTGGTGGAGGAACCAACAAGGAAAGGCGCGCTGCTGGACCTCGTGTTAACAAACAAGGAGGGACTGGTGGAGGATGTGAAGGTTGGACGTAGACTCGGCTGCAGTGACCATGAAATGGTCGAGTTCAGGATCCTGCGTGGAGGAAGCAGGGCGATAAGCAGGATCAAAACGCTGGACCTCAGGAGGGCTGACTTTACCCTCTTCAAGGAGCTACTGGGAGGAATACCGTGGGCCAAGGCTCTCGAAGGCAGGGGGGTCCATGAGTCCTGGTCGCTCTTTAAACAACACTTCTTCCATGCACAGGAGCAATGCATCCCCCTGAGAAAGAAATTTAGCAAAGGAGGCAGGAGACCTGCATGGTTAAACAAGGAACTTCTAGCGGAGATCAGGCAGAAGAGAAAGGTCCATGGAATGTGGAAAGAGGGACAGGCCACTTGGGAAGAGTACAGAAACGTGGTGAGAGCATGCAGGGATGCGACGAGGAAGGCCAAGGCTCACCTGGAATTGAAGCTGGCAAGGGATGTCAAAAACAACAAGAAGGGCTTCTTCAACTACATCAGCAGCAAAAGGAAGGCTAGGGACAACGCGGGGCCGCTGCTGAATGAGGCGGGTGTCCTGGTGACGGAGGATGCGGAGAAGGCAGAGCTACTGAATGCCTTCTTTGCTTCAGTCTTCAGTGCTAAGACTGGCTCTCAGGAATCCCAGGCCCCGGAGGGAAGAGATGAAGCCTACAAAGAGGACGACTTTCCCTTGTTCGAGGAGGACTGTGTGAGGGATCGCTTAAGTGATCTGGATGTCCACAAATCCATGGGCCCCGATGGAATGCACCCACGAGTGCTGAGGGAGCTGGCGGATGTCATTGCTGAGCCACTCTCCATCATCTTTGAGAGGTCCTGGAGGACAGGAGAGGTGCCCGAGGACTGGAGAAAGGCCAATGTCACTCCAATCTTCAAAAAGGGCAAGAAGGAGGACCCAGGGAACTACAGGCCGGTCAGCCTCACCTCCATCCCGGGAAAGGTGATGGAGCAGCTTCTCCTGGAGGCCATCATCAAGCAAGTGGAAGAAAAGAAGGTTATCAGGAGTAGTCAGCATGGATTCACCAAGGGGAAATCATGCCTGACCAATCTAATAGCTTTCTACGATGACATGACTGGCTGGGTAGACGAAGGGAGAGCCGTGGATGTTGTCTACCTGGACTTCAGCAAGGCTTTCGACACAGTCTCCCATGATATCCTCCTAGGGAAGCTGAGGAAGTGTGGGCTGGATGAGTGGTCGGTGAAGTGGATAGAGAACTGGCTGAATGGCAGAACTCAGAGGGCTGTCATCAGCGGCACTGAGTCTAGTTGGAGGCTGGTGACAAGTGGTGTCCCCCAGGGGTCAGTACTGGGCCCAGTCTTGTTTAACTTCTTCATCAACGACCTGGATGAAGAGTTAGAATGTACCCTCAGCAAGTTTGCTGACGACACCAAACTGGGAGGTGTGGTAGATACACCAGAAGGCTGTGCTGCCATTCAGCGTCACCTGGATAGGCTGGAAAGCTGGGCAGAGAGGAACCTGATGAGGTTCAACAAGGGCAAGTGCAGGGTCCTGCACCTGGGGAGGAACAACCCCATGCACCAGTACAGGCTTGGGGTGGACCTGCTGGAGAGCAGCTCTGCGGAGAGGGACCTGGGTGTCCTAGTGGACGACAGGTTAACCATGAGCCAGCAGTGTGCCCTGGCTGCCAAGAAAGCCAATGGGATCCTGGGATGCATCAAGAAGAGTGTGGCCAGCAGGACGAGGGAGGTTCTCCTTCCCCTCTACACTGCCCTGGTGAGGCCCCATCTGGAGTACTCTGCCCAGTTCTGGTCTCCCCAGTTCAAGAAAGATGAAGAGCTACTGGAGAGAGTCCAGCGGAGGGCTACAAGGATGGTGAGGGGACTGGAGCATCTCCCCTACGAGGAGAGGTTGAGGGAACTGGGCTTGTTCAGCCTGAAGAAGAGAAGGCTGCGAGGGGACCTTATAAATGCCTACAAATATCTAAAGGGTGGGTGTCAGGAGGACGGGGCCAGACTCTTTTCAGTGGTGCCCAGTGACAGGACAAGCGGCAATGGGCACAAACTGAGGCACAGGAAGTTCCGTCTGAACATGAGGAAGAACTTCTTCCCTCTGAGGGTGACGGAGCACTGGAACAGGCTGCCCAGGGAGATTGTGGAGTCTCCTTCTCTGGAGATATTCAAGACCCGCCTGGACAAGATCCTGTGCAGCCTGCTGTAGGTGACCCTGCTTCGGCAGGGGGGTTGGACTAGATGACCCACAGAGGTCCCTTCCAACCCGTACTATTCTGTGATTCTGTGATTCTGTGATTTTTGAGGATCAAGATGATATTGATAACAGCAATGTCCCAACAGGGGAGTCGCCACTTATTACTTAATCCACAAACCCCCTACATGAGTGTATTGGTGTCATTGAATGCCCACCCAAGGGCTATACGAAAGCCTGAAGCTAAGATACAAAACAGGTTCTATAAAGGTCTTGTAACACAGCCTAAGCTCTCTACTTTTTAAGGAATTTGTATTATTAATAAGAAGTTAATGTGAAGTAAAAATATTGTGTGGGAAATGTGTGCATAAAAGTCTTACTTTCTTTGTCGCTCTTGCCTGCAACACTGCTAAGGAAATATCACCCTACGCTGTCTTTTCTTTTTAAAAAGTGTATGTGAGTGATCTCTCATCTCTTTTTTATCTGTGGAATATTTAGACATGTAATACAAAAAGGATTTGTAATACAAATAGTGGTCCCCACACTCTGCCTTTCTCCAGTCAGAATAAATGCAATGTTATTCATTTCATAATCTGGACTATATTTCAGATATGAAAGGCCAAAGTAAGTTAATATTTTCCTGAGCAAAGCTATCAAGCAGATAAACACTATAAAAATGTTCTATGGTCTTTCCTTCTCATCATGTTAGTGTAGATCTTTGATCCTCAGATCTACAGCTTTAGAATCCTAAAGGACTGAGAAGATCTACCATTTCTTTAATAATATCAGGCATTTTCATGAACTGAAAAATGTCCTCTACCTGTATGGTCAAGATTTTCAGGCTGATTTATGTCTCTCTCTTGAATTATTAATAACATTTTTTAAGGTCTGTGCTCTAGCACAGGTCTGCATTTCCCTGTAAATCTCTTACAAAATCTGTTCAGGAGTTATCTGTTGGAACAGTTGCGTTTTTTTTCTGGGGGGAAGGGAAATTCCCCTTTGGATACTTGCATGAGCAGGTCAACTCCAACGGTCTCCAGTCAGATCAGTGTTACAGGAGCATGGATGTTTCATGTTACATCTGCTGTTCTGGAAAAGGATCCCCAAAGTGAATTTATTTTGTATAAAATTGCAGGGCTTCTCACTGTCACTTTTACCATAGACATGTAAATGACAAAACGCTCAGGTCAAGGCTATACTACATCACCTAAAGAAGCAGAGGTTGAATCCTGGCCTGAACTGAATTCCCATAAATCACAGTGGGACCAGGCTTTTAGCCACTGCTATACAGAAGATGTTACGTACCCGAGGTTTCAGTCATCACTCACAAGATATACTTTTGTACCAGGTGACTGTGTTGCACCATTCTGTAAACCCTATTTAGCATAAAGGCCTTATTTCAGATATTTCGGAGGCTGTGAATTAGTGTGTCTGACAAGACCAAACCTCTAAATTTGGGATATCTTTCCCTTCCAACACAAAGAGGACACTTAGAATCTGCAGCAAGAAACTCCATTAAGTCAGGTGTTTAACAGAAGCTTCTCTCTACCTAATTTTGCCTAAATGAAGAAAAACTTCTCTTTATGGAACCCACAGGCAAACACACCAAATACACGTTACAAAAGAATAGCGCTTAACAGATTTCACTGAGACTGAACCCTGGAGAACTATACTGATTCCTAATGCAGTCTTACAGTGAGACCCCACCAGTTTCAGATTACACTTCTGTGACCATTTCTCTATGTAATTGCTTTTGTTTCTGATTCTCTTTAATGTTAAATTCTGCAGTTCTTGCACATGGTCAAATATTACCCATCCACATTGGTGTAAAACCAATGCAAAAAGGAGTATATTACTTCTAGCCAAGTAATTTTCCTTAAAAAAAATACATATACTCACATGCAGAGGATGCCTTAGAAAATTGACAGGGAGGAGTACTAGATATACAAACCCTTCTCTTTCCTTCCAGTAGCGTGAGGTAAATTGCACAATAAATCAGTTTTATGAATGCTGTTGACTTGCAACATTTGCAGCTTTTAAAAATTAATAGCTGAAATAATGAACATTCTCAAAAACTCTCTGAACAGCCAGCTTGATTAATTCCCTGAAATGAAAAGCAGTTGACAGGTGCAATATTCTCAGCTGAAATTTTCTGTAGCCTGATCAGAGTACAATCTAAACTTATTCCAGTAACACAGGTTTGCTTGCTTTGGTTTTAATTTGAGGGAAAATAAACAAACGTAAGTCCTGTGTTGTGCTTTGCCTACACATGCTTACATATACACCTATAAGATATTCCTTCCTGTAAAATTAAATGACATTTAATTTGGGGGTAAATATTATTTTGAAGGCATAATAGCACTGCACAGTGCAAGTGTTATCAAATCATATTAAAATTGCATTATTGTCAAACTGATAAGGAATTCCAGCATATAAGGAAATGTGCACTACATTTTGAGCATTTTCTAGATAGTGGTCCACATCCCAAAGTAATGTAACCAGAAACACTTCCTCTGAATGAAATGTAAATACACAGCTTCACATCAGTATTTTCATTTATCTGCCTTTCTGGATCGCATTATTCACAGTTCCTTAACAGATGAGCAGGAATTAAAAGCAAAAAAAATGTTCACCTTTTCTCTTTCTGACTTTTTTTCCTAGAGATGGATTTAAATAATATGGTTGTCTACAATGGAAAATATTTGTGATAGACTTCAAGTTAACAGAAAAATTAAGAAATTAATAATGTTTTGGTTAAGCATTAGGGCATTTGGTTAATTTTTTAAACTGTAGATAAGATTAAACATATCTGAAATCTAATGCCATTCTATGTTCTTTATTGCCTTGCTTTTTATTGTTGAGATATTGGTCTGAAATAATCAATACAGATGCCTGAAGTCATGATTAATGAGGCTGCCTGAGATCCTCAGATGTTCCATGTGACCCCATCCTGCATCACAAGGAGTGGGTGGACTTAAAAGCCTCACTTTCAATGAATAAAGTTCGTCAGCTGCTCAGCCATATATATTCGTTGCTACCTACAGAACCTTTAACATCAGCATATGCGAGGAACTTCTGCATGAAAAATAAATAAAATATGTTTTCCATCTGAATGTAATCAATTTGATGCTCTTATTTTTCATGACACTGTGGTCCATGGTGTCTCTCTTTTCACCTATGGAAGTTTTTCCTCCATTATACAAAAGTCTTCTCTGCTGATTAACAATTTAGTTGTTACTGTGAGAGGAAACTGTGAATGCAACTGTGTTCCATCTCCTGTTCAGTTCAAGTAAATAAACCTATATATCTATGTGTGAGTCAGATTGTTTGAAGAAAACCTTCATGAACATTTCAATAGACAGATGGGGACATCCTCTATGTTGCTGTTGAAGTCTTCCAAGATAATAAATTTTTCTATCTTAATAATCATGTTAGATAACTTCTCTATCAGCATCTCTTGCAACTGTTAAGCGTCTGGGGGGTTTATAGATTAACAAGATGTCAAGGCTGGTCTTCCCTGTAGTCTTACAAAATAAAGGGAAACACTCAAGGGAGTCTGCTTCAACTGAATTCATTAAATTTCTCAAATATGCAGTGGAATTACAGAGAGTTATTTAATGAAACCATGCAAGCTGTTTGTCAGATATGTAAAAAAGAAATTCATTTAAAAGAAGTAACCATTTCCACTGCAACATGCAGACCATTTTTAGGATAAGACTTCCAAATACATACTCGATCCATGAAAATAAGGTATCAGAGGACAGAGGAACTCGTAGCAGGGCATAGTGGGCTTAGAGATAAGACTCTGGAGAAAAATCCTAAGCTTAACAGGAATAAAGAATCACAAAACCAAACTTCTGTGTAACAGTATAAACAAAGTAAGAAATGTAAAGTTTGCTCTTAGCTCAGCTCTAATCAAGGCATGCCTCTTTGTTCAACTAAAATTACATTCTGTCCCCAGAGGACTAGCACATCTTGCTGAAAGCAGAGGAACATCAAGGTCTTTAGCATCTGTCAGGATATTCTTGCTAAGGGCTAAATTCTGACTCTGTCTAGGCAAAGATGAAGACTGAGGTATTACCAAGCTCTCAGAGACATCCTGCTTACAAACAGCAAAAGGCTTCACATAGTAGGGTGCTTTTCAGTACTTCTTGGCTTGATTGGAGAAAGGAATAGCTTATATCGCCCATGGTAACTTGCTCTCAGATGTAAACTAATTAGAGTAACAGAGATTCATAGAATCATAGAATGGCTTGGGTTGGAAGCGACCTTACAGATCATCTAGTTCCAACATCCCTGCCATGGGGTGGGACACCTTCCACTACACCAGGTTGCTCAAAGCCCCATTCAAACTGATCTTCAACACTTCCAGGGAGGGGTCATCCAAAACTCCTCTGGACAACCTGTTCCAGTGCCTCAGCACCCTCACAGTAAAGAATTTCTTCCTTACGTCCAGTCAAAATCTACCCTTTTTCAGTTTCAAGTCATTACCCCTTGTCCTATCGCTACATGCCCTTCTAAAAGGTCCCTCTCCAGCTTGCTTGTAAGCCCCCTTCAGATACCAGAAGGCTGCTGTGAGGGCTCCCCACAGAGGACTTCTCCAGGCTGAACAGCCTCAACTCTCTCAGTCTTTCCTTATAGGAGAGGTGTTCCATCCCTCTCATCAGTTTTGTGGCCCTACTCTGGACCCGCTCAAACAGGTCCACGTCTTTCCGGTGCTGAGGTCTCCAGAACTGGACTTATGACTCCAGGTGTAGTGTCACCAGAGCATAGTAGAGGGGCAGAATCACCTTCCTCGCCCTGATGGCCAAGCTTCCTTTTATGTGGCCCAGGATACAGTTTGCATTCTGGGCTGCAAGCGCATACTGCTGAGTTACGCTTAGCTTCTTGTCAACCAACAGCCCCAAGTCCTTCTCTGCAGGGCTGCTCTCAATCCATTCTCTGCCCAGCCTGTATTTGTGCTTGGGATTGCCCTGACCCATGTGCAGAGCCTTGCACTTGGCATTGTTAAACTTCATTGCTGAACATTCATGATTGAACCCCTAGTACATAGCTCATCTCACCCTTATTTCAGGAACCTCTGCAGTCATGATTGTTCTCTTCTTTTACATCTTCATTGTGCTTAAGTAACATAGCTGAAACTTAGCCGGATGCTACGTATACATATATAAAGGCAGTGTAATAACTTTGTCTTAAGTAAACTGAAGCTATATTAATTATGTGCATTTACTATCCATAATTATTCTGAGCATTTTCAGAGATTATGAGACATTGATTTTCATGGTCCTGGAGGGGGGAGAAATTGAGATCTCAAAAATCAGTTCAAAAGGAAAAGCACTGAAAGTGGCTTGTATAAATTAATGTACATCAGCAGCAGTGCCAGGAAAACATGTCACTGAGCAGAATAATAGCATATTACAAGTTAAAAAACAATGCAAATAAGAAGATAGGAGGCCAGAGTCAAACAAAATACGTGTGCTTATTCACCATTTAATCTTAAACTTTTGTTCCCTGACACAGAATAAGCACACTTGCATCCATGAAAATGTTAAATCCAGATTTATTGAAAACTCAAGATGGATGGCCACTTCACCATTTTGTGATTAATTATGGACAGCTCTCAGCAGCAAGAATCTGCTCCAATAAGCTGCTTGGTCCATGAGGAAAGAGAATATACCCAGACATACCCAGCTGTCAGCTTTGCTGGAGTCATTTACTCCAGGGAATCAACTTAGGGCAAAGCAACATGAGGACAGAAGCAACACTAAGGAGGCTAAAAGACCATCTCTTTCACATCCTAATTGCTTGAGCTGTTAAACAAACACATCTGGTGTTGACGTCTCTTGAATACTGTACTTCTTATGTATCACATATGCCTCTGTGTTAATGCTGTTACGAGCTGCTCACTTTGGGCTCGGAGTTAGGTGGCTAGCTTTTTTGTTTTTTTAATCTTCTAATGCAAAACTTACTTATCTATTTGGTGATTTTATTTTATTTGTTTTTACCCTTGGCCTTTGGGGTTTTGCATATTGCATTGTCTATCCATTTGCTTTCCACCACGTCTTCTTCCCCCGTTTGTTTAAGAGAAATTAGCAAAATTAAATAAAGGAAGATTCCACTTCTGGCAGGCATGAATTTGTTAGAGTTAAAGGAGACAAGTTTGTAAAATTTTGTTATGAAGCCAAGCAATTTTTAAAAGAGATGCTGCTACTTATTTGTTCAATAATGCTTTTATACATTTAGATCTTTATGAAGGATTGATTTGATAAAAATATCCTTGGAGCACAGTGACCTTGAGTTGCCTTTTGTGAAGGAATTTGCAGGGTCTAACCTAAAAAGAAATTGAAATGGAGACTATGGAGGATTTTTATTTGAAAGAGGATAAAATTATGCAGAATAAGGATTATTGATACATTTGTTTCTAAGTTTTACAGTGTACAAAAGGCATTTCCACTTGGCTTCCTGAAAATATCTTACATTCTTTAATATTTAAAGATGTAAAGTAAGTATAAAAATTACATGTACCTTATAAGGGCTGAGACTGATGATTACTTAGGTGTTGAGGATATTGTAAAGGCACGATCTTATGTTCTTAATTATCCAATAACATAAAAGTGCCAAACGGCAGAAAGTATTTTGGCTAATAGAGCTAAATTTTCCCTATCACTCTGTATGAAATAACTCATAAGGAATTGCAGTTTCCCCAAGAATGGTCTGACTATTTATTCCATATGAATGGGAAGAGTTTCTTGTTTTCCCATGAAAATATAGTGTACTATCCTCACTCTATCCAAATCGCAGCGCATCCATAAGCTAAAGTAGACTGTCTCTTCTTCCTCTTCGTACACACCAATGATGTTCCATCAACCATATAGCCTGCAATGTTCTCTCTGAAATTCAGAATATTTACCTATGTTAAAGTGTCTATATACAACAGATATGAATCTTTCATTCCCCTTTACAGTGATACAGATAAAATTGTTCTCAAGATTCTTGAAAATCAATGTTATATGATCCCGCACTCTAAATATATTTCTTCTAAATATTTTAGTGGGTTTATTTAGTTATTTTTCCTTCTTCAAAGGAGCTATAAAAGCAAGATACATAAGAAAGTTCTTGTAGCTGTAAGGGTTTATGGGCTTTTTCCCAAAACATTATTTCTAATATGGTTAAACTATGGATTATTTATTAAGGGATTAATCATTATATGGAGACTAGTAACCTGAATTGTGGTGTACTGAGCTTTGAGCATGGAATGATTTACCTCAACTACCACTTGTGCTTTCCTGCCTTTTTGTATACACTGACAATGTTTGCAACATTCAAAGTTTGATTCTCTTTGTATCTATGAAAAGAAGATTTTAGCCTTGTTTAAATGGGAAACAAAGTTCAGACGGCAATGAATATGTTTACATTGCAGGGTTCATTCCATTGTATTCATTCATTCAGTGACATTTGGTAACCCTTGCTTCGTTCATGATGGGGTTCTGTCAGTGCTAATGAAAAGCACAACAAATATTTAGTCCTCTATTAGTTTGAAAGCTAACATAGAGCATAAAAACTTAAGTCTACATTTCTATAATTATTCTATAACAAGGTAATTTTTCAGTTATCCCTGTCCCCAAGGCTCCCAAGGAGAGTGCCTGAGTATGATTGTGCTTCTCATTTACAGAAAGAACATAGCAAAATAATAGATTAAATAGTTATAACAAAAATGAGTGGTTATTATACCACTACAGTTTTTGCCTGTACAAACGCAGCAGTCTAACAGAATCTGTAATGTCAGTAAACTCTGTTCAGCATCTGGAGATAAGAAAATACAAGGCATTAGTAACTACTTTTTTTTTCTCCTATAAGCCTCTGCTTTAATGAACTCAGTGTCTCTGATGTCCAGTTATGAGAATTATCTAAAAGTACACTATCTGAATTTGAATACTCATTCCTGAGTTTCGGCATCATTTTCAGAGGAGATCAGCTTGTCAAGGCTTGCTGTAAACTGCATTTGTCATCACCAGATCAACGGCTTTCTTTATGGTTTTGCTCCTAACATCTGCACAACTGCAGAAAAAAGTCCTTGCCGTTTATAAAATGTATGTAGCCCAACCACTCATAAACTTCTCTGCAACAAGTATTCTGAAGGCTAACAAAAAGATATCCAATTCTTACTCTGTACTAATTTTCATGTGTTGAAGGAATTAAAACAATATTGAATTGTTGAAGTGGAAGTAAAGAGAGAAATGAGCAATGGGAATAATTCTGGCTATTACATCTTGCCTAACTAAGACCAATAGACAATACCCACCCACTCATTTCCAGTGGCAGGGTGGTAGCCTTTCTGAATGAAAAACTGTTTAGTTCAGCTTAATTATATACCACAGACAACAAAACTCATAGAAAATATTGCTGATACATAGTATTTTGAGATAATTATAAATGTCTGTGAGAAGTCCAAAATTTATGTAACATAATGTGATGTGTCTAAAATGTAACAGCATCTGAATTTCAAAAAAAATAGCATAGAATAGCATATTCCAATAACATCTTTTATCAGTTCACAACAGTACACACATGAGTGAAATGCAGTTACAGAAAACACAACAGGACTGACAAACTCGGGAAGTGACATAGCTCATCGACTTAGTCTGTGGTAGGATCAAAACCACGTCTAGCCTGTTTTCAAGAACTACCTGTGAGAAGGATTTCTGCCTTCTGCATAAAACCTAATACTTGGCAGATTACTTACAGAAAGCAACAGGCCACTTCTTCTTTTATCGTCACTTTCAATATATTTGAAGACACCTTTCTCCTCCCGACAGAAGACATGATCTTTTCTTCCAACCCTTTCTCAGAGAACACATTTTCTAAGTCTCTGTTCATTTCTGGTATTTTTTTTGTAGAGCTTCTGTTTTACTGATATTATTCTCTTAAAATATAGTGCCCAAAATCGAGCGGAAAATAGAACAGGCTGAATAAACATTAAGGGAAATGTAAAAATTACCTCCCATGTATTACATATTACACTTTGGTAAATAAATGCCTACATGAATCATAGAATCATAGAATCATAGAACCACAGAATCACAGAATCACAGAATCACAGACTCACAGCATGGTAGGGGTTAGAAGGGACCTCTGGGGATCATCTAGTCCATCTAGTGCATCTACTGCACACACATAAACCAATACACTTATGCCCTTACGAAAGAAGAAAACATTTATTTGTTTTCTTTTTAAGGAGCTTTCACATTCTGCTTTTTTATGGGCCATTCTAATCTTTTTTTTTTAATAAAGCAAACAGAAAAATACAGTAGAATATTATAAACATCAGTTTGAGCTTTTATAAGGATCAATCAGCACATAATAATTGAGAGCAAAGGCAAAATTTGCCAGTCTGTCTCAGATTTTGTCTGAATACATAGTAGAATCATAGAATAATAGAATCACAGAAAGTTTTGGGTTGGAAGGGAACCCCTAGAGGTCATCTAGTCCAACCCCCCCGCAGTGAGCAGGGACACTACTAACTAGATCAGGTTGCTCAGAGCCCTGTCCAACCTGGTCTTGAATGTTTCCAGGGATGGGGAATTCCACGGAACGTTACTTGTTTTTACAACAAGGTCGCAACATCAAATGCTTGTGTACTTAATTACACTGTACATTTTATAGAGGATAATTTTGTAATTTTGCAAGATGGTCTTCACTTAATTCCTTGTGATATACCTTTTCATTACCATACTGAAAAGTCCCTACTTTATAAAATGTTCATTGAAATGCAATTATTTGCAATCCACAAAGAAACATATTCCCTACTTTGCTGACTTAGTTGGTAAACAAAAATACTTGGTAGCAGCACGTTGGAATAACTTCCTACAAATAAGATTGTCTCCTACTTCAGTAACAAACAATAAATGTAACCATGTCTTACTAATTTCTCTCCTGGACTACATTTTCTTCCTTTCAGTATTAGAATATTTTGACCATTTGAACAATCTTGCTAATATGCTACATATGTCTCCATGCTATGATTCACAGTTGTCCTCTTCAGGAATGAGTGTGTTTGGTTTGAGCACATTTGTTCTTAGTGAAACCAGGTCTTACTCCTCTGAGAATTCAAAAAATGAGTGTTTAAAAATGTGTTATCATATCTTTGTAGGTACCAAAGTTAGTCTGGCTTGTCTGCAGCTCAACTTTCTTCCTCTCTGTCTTCTTCCCCCTTCTTCCCTTTTTATATAAAATAGTACTGTATTTGCCCTTCTCCAGTCTTGTAAGTCTCTGCTTGTCCTCCTAGAGCTCTTGAACATAATTACTAATGGTTCAAAGACAGTTCTGGCTTAGTTAATTTCATCAGATCCTCATAACTAGGCTACATCTAAGTTATTTAATAATCTTTAACCTGTCCTTTCCGTGTTCTCACCTATTCCCCTAACTTTTGTTAAAATTAATTATGTTAAAATTTAACTGTTAAATTGCAATAGGTAAAAATCACCTCTGCGTTCATGCAAATACTGCATGAAGGAAAGCTAGACTTTGAAAAACAGGGATTTTAAGGTAATTTAATTCAACAAAAAGGTCACACTGACAGCTGCAGCAACCAAACATCAATCTCAGTAGGGATACAGATAATGCAAGCTTCCTCAAACTTCCCTATCCACCTATTAGTTCAATATACAGTGAGCAGTTGAGGTTAAAAGGGCCATTCAGTCTTCTGGGTCTGTAAGATCTTTGATTTCTCCAAAATGTTGCTAAAGTGCACTAGACGATCTATTGCTTTTTGCAGCATGGACTTTCTGTCCTGAAAAATTGGTTTAAAATCATTAATTTTTTTTTTATATTTGCTTCCCAAAGTAGTGACAAATGTTCACTGCCACCAAAGGCTGTGCTTATAATGATGCTTTGGATATAAAAAACATTTTAGAACAATGACCAGTTTGACAGGACTATGTTAATTTTCTCTATCATCTTCTTACAGAAAGCCCCTGAAACAAATGCAGTTGTGTTGATTCTCTGTCTCTTTTCTTTCTGTTGATCCTGTGGCCTCTGGTGGCTGCCTGCATGGTACTGTCATGGGCAGAGCCAACTTGATTCTCTGTTTTAATATAGTCCTTTACCTAAGTTATTCCTTTGCTATTACAGCAGGAGCATCAATGCTCAAACGAACCCAGCAGTACACTGCAACCTAACCTCAAACCTATGTCAGTATATGTAGTCAGAGTTTTTTCTGCTAAGCCCTGCCATTAAAAGTTAATTCTCACTGTTAGAGACTTAACCACCATATAATAGGTATTTGTCCTTGGAGTTTACTCTGAGGAGGAACTAATCAACTGCATCACAAGTGGATGCCACTGGACAGTACACAAAACAATCTGTTATTTTGGAGGTAAGAAAGATCACAATGCACCCTTTGATCTAGTTCTTCTAGTAGGGGGAGGCTCTGATAAAGTTAATGGGATCTGTTCTTTATCTTTGCAGGTCATCTTCAGTTTATCACTAGCAAATCAAATCTGTTGGGAGCACCATCATTAACCTCCACTAGGTTAGGTACATCCATCAAGTCCTCAATCCGTTTATCATTATTATCAGGGAACTCATCACTCTTCAGACCACTGTGACTATCAATTTCCTGCACATTAGGATATAAAACCTATATTATCCATAAAACTCGGAACTGTTGTAAATTCACAAGTCTACATGGAGTATATAAATAAGTAGCTTGTGACTTTGCATTGTTTTGAAATATTATCTATGGTAATGTACTTTCTATGGCCAGATGAGGAATCTACACTAGATAAATGCCAAACTTCCTTTGATGAAAAATACTAGCTTATCTTCTGTGTTCTTAACTCTTCCCTTTAAAGAACCTTTTAATGAAATTTCATGCACTTGAGAGGCATGATGAGTATCTTACTCAGCAACTGTGTCATTTATTCTTTACTCAGTGAAAGCCAGTAACTCCTTTTAATGTCAGTGAAAGTTATGTGCATGCGTTTATAATAGTATGTACTCCTACCATACAGATTAAAGGATTTCACTGAAACTGCAGATCTATAAACTCATTTTCAGTAATTAGTATTCCTTAATATAGAAAAAATAACTTCAACAGCCTAGATGTCAAAAACAATGGCAGCAGAATAGACTCAGCCAAAAAAATAAAAAAGTAAAAAGACTATCATTTTTTGACTAAACTGTTTAATTTCATTTATTCTATATTTCAGCATTCACATTAAATTATTTTCAAACAATGAACTCTTAAAGTGGGTTCTATTTAAAGGTCAAGAGTTGTCATGTCATACAATCAGTTACACCACTGTAATTTGCTAGCTTAAACATTGCAGATATAACAGGGTGGCAGTTTACTAATAGATGCAAACAATGACTATAAACTATAGATGAGTACAAGTCACTCAAAAAATGAACAAAACAAAGTCTAGGATACTCATGACTGGAACCACATAGATCTAGCCATTTAATTAATACATTTCCCTGCAACGATTTGAGCCTAACCCTGTGCTCCTTCCCCTGGGAAGGCATTATACTTTCTGCTCCTTTCCCCAGTTTGGTGGTATCTTAGCAAATGTTCATTCCCAGGAGGGGAAGGAGGAGGGTTCCTCCCATGCAGCTTGGAAGGCACAAGGGGCACAAGCTGCTGAGACCCACATCAAGAAAGCAGAGAGCAGGAATATGAGAAGGTGTCTGAGGCAGGCATAGAGAAGGGCCAGAAAGGTCTGAGGTGGTCAGCACCACAACTCTGGGGGAGGGAAAAGGGAGGAGAAGGGAACAATATTTGGAGAGCTGCTGCTCAGGAGATGAGTAGAAGTTTCTCCTATGGAGAGGATTTTTTGATCAAACTGTGCACCTAACTAGATTACTATTGCCTCCATGACAGTGGCCAGCATCAAGCATGTAAGGAGAAAGAAATATGAAGATTTTGTAGTGGAAAAGATAATATGTTCACAACTCTTTCTAAGGTAAACCTCATCTCAGAGAAAGAGGGGATATGAAGAAAGGAACATTTCAGCTGTTATGAACACCTCTCACCCTTTCCTGGAGCAAGCTGGTCCCCTCTCAGTTCTTTTTCTCCTTAGTCTGTAAGAAGCTATTCTTCCTCTGAAGCAAACTTCAATTTTGTCTTCCTCACTACATAGGAAAGAAGGCTTGAGACAGCTCTAACTCCTTTGGCAGATGCCTGGAGAGCCTCTGTTAACTTCTATTTCCAGTAAAAGGGTTTCAGAAAGTTTGTTATTGGGATTACTGTTTATGATCAGCTCTTCTTGCACAATGGATAGTCCACCATGAAGTCCATCATAAAGAATCAATGCTTTTTCTGCATTAACTATGGAATGGCTTATGGGAATTATTGCTTGCTTCTGGTCTATAAAAAAAAAATCTTTAATCATGAGTTTAACCTAGTAATTATAAAAAGTGTCTACAATCATCTACTGTCTTCACATTCTGGAAAATGCTGAGCATAGTCTCCTTTTAGGGAGGTATGTCTAGACTGGCTGATGAGATGTTACCACTAATAACTACTACAGTCACAGTCTAGTCAAAGACATCGTTTCACCATGTTACATAAATAGTATTTTTACTCAGGTCTAGGTTATGATCAATCTGCCTACTAATAACCTAATGGCCTAATTCTGTAGGCTGTGGATACACGTGCGCTCTGTGGTTTACTTTCATTCATCACAAATATATGACATAAAATAATCCCAAGACATTGAAAGACTGGGTATATAAGACTGACTTCTGTTCTTTGTGGTAGACTGGAAATAAATGTAGAACTTGTCTTTTCGCTCTTCCATAGTGTCTCACTCTTTTCCTCCCCTTCTTGCATATCAGGTCAAGTCTGGATTCAAGATCATAAGTACGATAAGTTTTTATTAGTAAACAGAGGAAAGGAAAAACATTCAAGAAAAGCATTTGTGAGGGAAAAGACAAATCTCTGTCCAGATCAGACTGTTAGCATTATCTCAACCAAGGTTTTTTTTTCAGCTCAAACCTACATTTAAAAAGCCCATCTCGCTACCAGTTATATTCAGAATGCTGAAAGTGAGTGGTTCTAGTGGCAGAGCCTGTAGGAAAACATGCACAATTGCTAGAAAAGCCAGTTCTTAAGAATCAGACAGTGCTTTGAACTCATTGTGTAAAAGAAACTGAAACTATAGTCAAATTACTCTGATAAAATGATACGGTGAAATATTTAAATACAAAGAAAAGAATATCCTGCCCATATTTCATATACTACTTGGTAGGCTACACAAATAAAAATGCAATGAAATGGGCTTGCAGCCATACAAATTTGAGTTATTGCCTTGAAGAGAATATTGCATATTTATTAAGACAGAATGACTTAAATAACAAAATTGACAAGGTGAGGTTAAAGAACTGGCCTTTTTCTCAAAGACTTTCTTAAAAGTGGGGAGATTGGAAGGTCAGCACTTCAACATTGTAGTAATGTATACAATGGAAAAACTAAATCCAGAAAAGTTTCTGAAATTATAAGAGATGTATTGACTTGGAATGCACAGGAGATGGGTTAAAGGGAACAAAGAGTCAGAAGAGGCTCAAAACTGTTCTTATCACACTAGTGTTGATGGAAAAACTACATGCAGTTAGTGTTTTCAGTTTCCTTACCGTGAAATGTTATGCTGTATTATGTGACACAGGAGTTTTTTACTGTTAAATAAAGATTTATTCTTTAGAATTTGGGCTGTGGTCCTAAGAACTTGGGAAATTCAACTCACAAGACATGGTACTGGTGTAAGTTTCCAATGATATAAATGTAATTTTCTAGTTGCAGCCACAGTTTTTCACAAAATTTTGTATTGAAACAGTTTGCCATAACCTTCCCCTCTCCCAAAATACACATTTTTGCAGTCTATAAAAAGTGAAAATGGAGGGAGTCCCTAATTTTTAAGTTTCAACATGTAGGTACAAAGTTGCTATACTAAAACAATAAAAACAAAAAGCTTTATCAATCTTATTATTGACATCATTTGCCATACAAGGAACAGATTCTCTGTTGCATTGAGTTTTCCAAGTAAAGTTCATTGTAAATAATTGTATTCTATTTAGAGAGCTGTGTTTTCCTGAATGTCAGCCTAGTTCCACCATCATTATAGGTATTTTTTGGACACATAGATTTTTTTTAGCCTCTAAGTCCTCTAGCTGAGCACCTACTCATCAAAACACAAATCTGTGATTTATGTGAGACTACACTGTTGGAGAACCCCCCAGCTAACCAAGCCCCGCTGCTTTTCACCCCTTTTGTACCACTCATGAAAAACAAAGATACCAGAACACTTGGAAATCTGATTCTGCATGTCAAATTTCTTTCCAGTTTCTGCTACCAGTCTCGGTTTCCTTGTGAACTTGCGCCAGTGGATTCTATTAGTTGCACATAATGAAACTATATGTTTTACTTTATCACTTCTTTAGTTGCTGTTCTGCCTATATGTGGGACAAGATTCACTTCCTCCAAACCACTGTGCTATCCCTCCCCTTTTCTTTTACTCTGCACTTTTCAGTTGTGACTTTTGGTATTTTACTTCAGGTTTTAGTTTGGCAAGCCTTTCACAGGATGTAGCTGGAGGGTGGCATGTAGTGTACATGTCTTGTCAACACCTCTAAATTTGTTGTCACAGTGTTTAAGGAAAGTAAAATACATTTAAAGATTTACCTCCATTTTGTCAGTACTACTCTTTCTGAGCTGAGCAACAAGAAGCAAGATTTTAGGTCAGCTAACACAGCTAAATAATCTTCACAGAAATACACAATCCATTTGATTATTGGGAATCAGTATCAAAGACCATCAGGTACTAATACATCTTGATCACAACTGATCCAGAGTGGATTCAGACCTGTAAATCACAGTCAAAAATCTCTCCACCATAACATTGCCTTTCACCTAAGTATTCAAGCCTCCCAGAACACATTCATGATCTCATTTAAAAGAAAAAAAAGTCAATGTTTTAGTAGCACATAAAGTTTTTCGGTAAAAACCTGATATAATAATATCATGCAGCACATTCTACAGTTCTTAAGCAGTCCTGTTGATGAGGTCCGGTGTGAGGTTTACACATGACTGCATACACGTAATCATAGGCCAGGCTTGCCTAGGAAGGTGGAGAGGGTGACATTTTGATTGTATGAGGGCTCTAATTTTTTGTAAACTTAACAGACAGGAGAAGCGAGATATGACAAATGCAACTCAGGCTTGTATGGCAACATCTAGAATACAGAGAGAGTCAGCAGCCTTTGCATGAGATTTCCACCTCAAATAAAAATAAGAGGGCTGAATAAATCAAATACACACTGTTTAGAACTAGCAGGGGCACTGTAATCTTTTCCTTCCATAGCTTATTTGTCCTTTATGGACATGAATTAAACAACCTAAGGCGATATGAAGAAGCTGTGTGAGATAACCTCCAAAAAATCCCCTAACCTTTTCAGATTCAGTAAAGTAGTTTTTGATAAGGGCTCCTCAGCAATATATATACAAACAAGCAGTAAATATTGCCTCCAGCATTACATAATTGTTCTCACTAGCTGTACACTTATTCCTCACGAGTCCAGGGCCTTCTTTTATATGTGAAATCTTATACAACAAGAATTAGTGCTGTTCAGCACTTCAGAAGTCAAGGGGCAAACTTTTCTAATCAAGGAATTACGCTTCTAAACCGAAGACAAGAGTCTATGGTAGGAATACAAATGAACTAAAGTTTACTGATGCCATGGAGAATATGAAATGATCTGGTTGTGCTTAGATGTGGAAGCCAGAAATCAGGGTTCAGGGTTTTTATAAGAATCTCAGCCATCCTTTTGACCCCATACTACAGCTGAACATAGCTGAGGTAAAATATCTCATAAGAATAGTGATCTCAAAATCATTTCAGCATGTCTGCCCAGTTGTCTCAGTTGTGTAACCCTTCCATCCTTTTTCCTAAAAGCACTTGCATAGAGGACTACTCCTTCAGGTATTTCCTTAAAAAATAATCACGTCCTCTCTAACCTTTTCACATTCCGTGTTAACTACATCCCATAGTAATTACAAAGGCAAGAACTTGTGCAGGATTTATTTTCTTAGATGGCTGTCTACTCCATAGTCCCAAATATGGTGTTGAGGTCTCTAAGCAGAGGAGACCAGCGTACTGCCTAGAATCTACCTATGTGGACTTACTATCTTGTATCTGAAGCAGTATAGCTGCCTCTTGGCAAGGCTTACTCCCTCAAGCACACCACCACTGTCATTTTTAGCTTCTCTGTGTTGTATTTCTGAATATTTCTGTTAGCAGAAATGAGAACAGTTCATATCTGTTTGCAGCTGAAATTCATATCTAAATGTAAATGTGTCCTTAACCTAGCTGGGATCCATAGAGATTAAAAGTAGAAGGAACGGTTTAGTCAGCTAGTCTGGTAAACCCTTGTATTTCATGCAGTCACCCTTTTCATATCTGAGGGATAGTAGCTAACCCATACTGTCAGGAAACACAGTGCAACTAAACTGATTGTATGCATATGTGCCTGCACTTACATATACTACACAGTGGAATCAGATAGGAACAGAAGAACTAGACAGTAGTTTTTCAAATCCTTTTTTTCTGAACTCTGATATGGGTTCATCTAAAATTATCATGTGAAAATATCCTTACAATTTTTGTTTCTCACACACAGAAAATGTGATAGAACACACTTTCTCATGGTGACAATCATCATCAAAAAAGCTGGGAGTCTTTGGCCTTATCAGCAAAACAATTACCCAGCCTCCGAAGGAAGGAGACTATAGTAGGGCACCCTCATGTTCCTATTGTTCTTAGACACGTTCTTTGATGAATTTCTGTCTTGCTGAGAAAGATTGCCACAGTTTAAACTAATCTGAGCATTTGAATTAGCAGTAGGGTTAATGGCTTTTTGTATTAGTAGTATTTTAATGGTAGCATCATGTTTCTTATCATGGAGATTATTTTGTGATTCCTCTTTAGAGTCATATAATTCCAGAGTTATTCTTTTCACTTGGCAGAAAAGCTCCGGATAGATTTTCATTTAACTGCCAATAAAATATTTTAAAAAATGAAGAGATAAATACAGCTTTCTTTCTTCTAATTTACATACCAGGAATCAATCAAATAAAGGCCAGGTGCTTCTTGTGTTGACCAAGAAAAAACAGATTTTTTTTTTTTGTATGTGTATGTGGGATTGGGGATCTGGGGTAGAGTTTAACTGAAATGTTTCACATTATAGTTAATAATATACATTTTTGCCTTTAGAGATCTTGGGACAAAAATTAAATCAACAGAATTATTTTATTTACAAAAGCACCTGCTGTGCAAAAAATAATTTTCATCAAAAATTTAATAATGCAGTACCTAAGCATTGCAGTCCTATTGGCTTGACACATTATAATGGCTCCAGAGGCTCATGTATTCGTTACAGCTTATTACGTCAGAATTGCTCATGCTAGGAAACACCTATGGATGCTTCAATATGAAAGCAAAAAAACTATGGGGGGCTCAGGGGATTGCTAATGGGCTGTAATACTTCTGCCATCCATACTGTGATTATAAAGCAGCCCAAGGCGAAAACCATGGAAAGGTGTTGACACCTACTGACTGCTCTACAGGGTGCATGAAAAGAGTTAGGTCTTCCCAGCGCCTTTCCAGGTGTGTGGCCACCTCTGTAGCATTCAGGGACCATGGCACCCACTGCCACCTTCTGCCATGTCGGAAAGGCAAAAATCTGCATGGCAGTCTGTGGCCACCCAGAACAGGCACCTGCAGCAGTATGCTGTTCACAGAATCACAGAATTGCAGAACAGTAGGGGTTGGAAGGGACCTCTGGAAATCATCTAGTCCACCCCCTTGCTAAAGGAGATTCACCTAAAGCAAGCTGCACAGGACCATGACTGGGTGGATTTTTAATATCTCCAGAGAAGGAGACTCCACAACCCCTCTGGCAGCCTGTTCCAGTGCTCCATCACCCTCAGAGTGAAGAAGTTCTTCCTCATGTTCAGGTGGAGCTTCCTATGCTTCAATGTGTGTCTGTTGCCTCTTGTGCTGTCACTGGACACCACTGAAAAGAGTTTGGTCCCATCCTCTTGACACCCACCCTTAGGAGATTAATGAACATTTAGAAAATCCCCTCTAAGTCTTCTCTTCTTCAGGCTAAACAAGCCCAGCTTTTATGATGTGAGTACTACAGCTACTTGGGCTGATCACCACACTGTCACCCCAGAAACAGACCAAAATTTCCACATCTATGTTTCCAAGTGTTGATCAACACTCATGCCAGGAAGGAAGGAAGAAAAGCAGGGAGGGGTAAATAAGAATCTGTATAATAAAAACAAAGAGGTCACATTTGAAGTTTGTCAAGAACAGTAAATCAAGAAGTCCCAGGCACCATGACTTAGTTACCTATCTAGTTAAATTGCTAGAACAGACCCTGGCATACTTATGGCTGGTAGCAAGGAGATTTCTCTCACTTGGCACTGTTCAGGAGTTAGTATGATACAGAGCCCACAGTAGTTTGGATATGAATACTTGATTTTAGATTCTGAGGGAGCATTTATTGGTATTGACGCATTCAACTTGATCCTTTTGGTGTAAGAGCAAGAATATGCCAGGGTACTCTCTAACCTTGTAGGACAGCAATACTCTTCAAATCCCCATAGATATTAGCAATGATATAATCCATACCTGCAGCAAATTGTGTAAGCTTCTGTATATTGTGTTATGTCCATCATACGTAATGTTATACAGATTAAAGATTTCAAATGTGTTTATGCAATAATAAGAGTTCCGAAGCTGTTCAGTTGGTCTTCTGGATAAGAAGTATGTCTGTGAAAGCTTTCAAAATATGCATGCAAACTAAGCTTTGCTAAACAATACTCCCAGAAAAACTTGCTCACATTCCGTGTGATGTTTTTCACTGTTTCTGAATGTTTGCTTTACACACATGCTCACACAAAATGAATTTCAAAAGCATACTTGTTATGAAACTGAAAGGTTAATTCTTTATGAATATCCACAGAGGAATGCCTACATATATATCTCACACAAAGATACATAGTAGTAATTATTAAATAATATTCCAAGGGGTAAAAGGGATGAATACAGAGAGTCAAAAAGGGGGGGGGGGGGGGGGGGGTGAATAAAAAGAGTTGAAAAAAGTCAGAGAACAAATATGTATTTACAGATACCTCACAAGGCTGTAACGTGAGAAAAACAAATGAAGCTATAATCTTGAATTACATGATTCACTGCACATCAGTGCCTTGTCTCTAACAAATAGTATCTAAGTGTTCATGGAGTATAACTTTCGTTGCTACATTTCTCTGAGAGATTTTTGTCGCATACTCTTTTTAAAATAACTCTAACAGAAAAGGAAATGAATTAAGGAAAAAAGAGTTCATTTGTGCTGACACTAACTACCAAAACCATTCAGCTCTGAATATTCAAATTGAATAGAACTTGAGTATTATTTATATATGTACTGAGCTAGCTAAACAGTGAGAACATGGTGATATTACCAGGCACGCGCCTTTGCTCACTTCAGGAATAGGAGATTAATCATTGTGACTAATTAAGACCTCAGTGCTTTGCATATACTCTGTAATGGAATTTTCCTTCCAAGTATAATTTGAAAATAAACATTACCTCTATGATATCGATCTCAGCTTTAGTTTGGAAAGAAGCATAGGGACACTGGCTTGTGATGTAAGACCTTGTAGTCTGCAGAGAAATAGATGTTATCAGAGACAAATTCACCTTAAAATGAGATCTTTAATGCATGTTGAACTCTCTTCTGGAGGTATCTATCTGTCCCCATTTCATCACAGAAGCAGAGACACTTAGGGCTATATTCACTTACCTGATGTAGGCATCTAGAGCCCAAATCAATTGCTCACTCACATCTGGTATCTAGTGCAATTGCATTGCAAGTGTCCTACTTGCTCTGGTACCTGACTGCTCCTCAGGAAGGGCACAAATGTGCCACAGGTCCCGTACTTTATGTGACAACCCTGCAAGGACATCCTAGATATCCAAAGACATTTTCAAATGACACTAGAGGTCTGTGTGTATGCAAAGACCTACTTAATTCAGCTGTTCAAATGGCCGCTTACTGTAGGATGGGCTGAACAGCTTTCTGGATCTACTGACTGAGCTGATTATGGACTTGTTTCACTACCCTAAGTACAGACTTTAATCTCTTCAAGATGAGAAATCATTTGAACTTGGTGCATTCATTCCAGCCTCTTAGATAAAGAAACCACCAGCCCTTTCACCTCCTCAGGATACTATGTTTACACAAAAATATTAAGGTCTTCTGAATGCTAAGGAACGGCAGCTATTTGTGCCCATGCTCTTGGAAGGACTCCAGCTCCTCAGCACTGGTTGAGCTGAGGGACATCTCAGACTATCACAATTCAGGTATCAGGGTTTGCAGACAGAAATATCTCCACGTTCAATGTTTCACCCGGGCCAGCTCCTCAGGTCAGTATGAAGATCTTTGAGCCACTATTCGGAGACAACTAACCTTCTCCCTAACTGTACAGTAAGTCTAGCTCTGGGCTTTGGATTCTTTTCTAGGACATTGACACCCTGAATGCCTTATACATACCTCATTTCCACATTAGAAGAGAAGAGACGGCTTTCTGATTTATTTATTTTTAGCTTCAGAAGGTTGTAGAAAATAAGCATTAACTCTTCTTGCCACAATGATACAACTGCCGTGTTAGACGTACATTTTTCACAATAATTTACAATCACTGGAATAAAGGATCAATTTCTGAAAAAAAAAAATTAGGCCATCCTTGATCTGTAACTAGCAAATATTCCTGAATGCGTGACTGATTATGACTCTAGTTGCCAAAATATCCTTTGCATACTTTCACCAGTTTTTTCACCTCAAGTACTAAGTGACTTCTTAGAAGTCGTGTGGGTCTAATATGTTGAAAAGTGTCATAGTGATGCACAGGATTGTCTGAAATATTTAAAACTTAGCTAGATAAAGAACACAAAATTCTCAAGCATGATTTAACTATTTCTTGTTTTTTTCACAGATGTTTTTACATTTTCAATTGCAGAAACATTGTAGAACTAAACAGTTTGTTTAATAAAGACAGTACTGGAAATGTTCTAACTCCTGGGGAAAGCTGAGGCAGTCAGGTCTCCAGAACAAGGCAGATTCAGCAATGGATGGCAAGAAAGGAATTTTATTTGTCTTCTTTTGATTCTGAAGTGACTGCAAATGGATTGTTTGCCTCATTATGCACAGAAAACCATTCTGGTATTTAATTAGCAATACGAATCCCCATTACTTCTTCATTCAGTGAATAACTGGAAAAGTGAACAAAAGTTACTAGAAAGAGTGATTTCACTTAGTTTATCACATAATAATAATTTTTTCTTTACTCTTTTTTAAAGTAGTTCAAGCTTCAAGCTTTACTACTTTTTAATAATTTTTTTATTAGACAGGATAAACTGGCAGATATGTATACTCTCTTCTGTGTATATTGAGGCATGTATTCTGTGTGCTGCAGCTCTATAAGAATCATGCCTCTCCTGACATGATTAGCTGCCTTTGCAATATAGTCTCTGCATCTGTATCTATAATGTTACATAAAATGTAGCAGCTCATCCAGCTCACATGGCACAGCTCACATCCGTACAGCTAAATGCTTCCAACTTCCCAAGAGAAGCTGGCCACGTACAACGTGCTTACTGAGAACAGACCTGGCCCATGATTAACCCCAGTAGCTTAACAGTATGGGTATTTTAGTTCCAGGACCCAGGTACCAGACTCTGGTACTGTTCAATTTACTGGGACAGACATATCCAGGGGACCAGTGGGAACTGGAGCAAGACAAGCCTTGCTGCTTCACACTGTGGTCCACGAGCCAAGTATTACCTCTCCATGAGTGACAGCAGGATATGTTATTATAGGGAAGTGCAAAGCCTTGGCCATTTTCTGTAGCCCAAATCCCTCATATTTTCCAATAGCCACAGTTGTTTTGTTAGATTTTATTAAAATTTTTGAACAGCTGCTAGACTGTGTGTAGAGATCTTCCTTTTCAGAACACTGTTTTCCTTTCTTATGTTGCTTTGTTTTTGTTTTGGTTTTGGTTGCCACCGGCAACAAAAGCGCCACGCGGCTGCCCCTCCCCCCGCCGGCGTGCGGAGGAGAATGAAAAGAAAGAGGCAGAAACCGGTGGGTCGGGATAAGGGCAGTTTAACGGAACAGCAAACAGAGGGAAAACAGGAACAACAACGGTACAAATAAGGAGAAAACACAACAACGAACCGTAACGACCCAGGCAGCCGCTCTCCCAAACAGGATCGGCGTCGCGCACCCCCCCAAGCCGCGAGAGAGTTCCTGCCACGCTGCACCCCCCACCGGAACGAAGCGTGACGTCACATGGTATGGAATACCGGGCTCTGTTTGGCCAGGTGGGGTCAGCCCCCACTCCCCTGGCTGTGCCCCTTCCTGGAGTCCGGTGAAAATTAACCCTGTCCTGGCCAAACCCAGGACATTATCCACCCCTTATTCCATACCATCTATGTCATGCCCAGGTCCCCCATTGTCCAGTTGATCACCACCACTTCTGTCTCCAGATATCATTCCCTTAGTCTATGGATCATCACTCTAAAGTGTCCGTTGAGTTCATTTAATCCATGACTTCGGGCTCCATCTGTCGTAATGGTCTTCCGTGGCAGGAGAGGTGATGTGTGGTGATGGGCGGTCACTTGCTGCATCCGGAGCTCACGGCTGATGTATCTGGTGTGGCCCGTGCCCACAGTCTGCAGGAGATGTTGATCTTGATGAAGCTGCTGGATGCCAGTTGTTGAAAACCAGGTCCAGTTCCATCATCGCTGTGCTCTGCTAGGTTGTCATCGAAAAAGTCCATCCTTCTTTAATCTGGACGATTCTTACTATGCTACTACTGGTACAAAATATAACAATTATAACAGTGATAACAGACAGTGACAGGGTTATTTAACAATTAACTTTATACAATTTATTTATGGACTATTCTCGCCCAAAATTAAATCCCCATGAGGTACACATCGGACTTCCCCATCCTTCCGCATTACCCATCAGGTACACCCAGGTCCTTGAGCAAAAGCAATCCCCTGGATGGGCTTGCCTTTGCCCGAGGCAGGACTAACCCAAACTGTCTTCCCTAACATGTTCCGCATGTGCACTACAGGGACTTTATCCCCTTCTACGGGGCGCTGAGGTTTTGACTGAGCAGGACCAGCCCGGTTGGTGGATCCCCTGGTGTTAACCAACCAGGTGGCCTTTGCTAAATGAGTATCCCAGTTTTTGAAAGTCCCACCCCCCCATTGCCCTCAAAGTGGTTTTTAGCAGCCCATTGTACCGCTCGATCTTTCCAGAGGCTGGTGCATGGTAGGGGATGTGATACACCCACTCGATACCGTGTTCTTTGGCCCAGGTGTCTATGAGGCTGTTGCGAAAATGTGTCCCGTTGTCCGACTCAATTCTTTCGGGAGTGCCATGTCGCCACAGGACTTGTTTTTCCAGGCCCAGGATGGTATTCTGGGCAGTGGCATGGGGCACAGGGTAGGTTTATAGCCATCCGGTGGCGGCCTCCACTATTGTGAGCACATAGCGCTTGCTTTGGCGGGTTTGTGGCAGTGTGATGTAGTCAATCTGCCAAGCCTCCCCGTATTTATATTTTAGCCATCGTCCTCCACACCACTGAGGCTTTACCCGCTTGGCTTGCTTGATTGCAGCGTGTGTTTCACATTCATGGATAACCTGTGCGATGGTGTCCATGGTCAAGTCCACCCCTCAGTCACGAGCCCATCTGTATGTCGCGTCTCTTCCTTGGTGGCCCGAGGTGTCATGGGCCCACCGAGCTATAAAGAGTTCACCCTTATGTTGCCAGTCCAGATCCACCTGAGCCACTTCAACCTTAGCAGCCTGATCTACCTGGTGGTTGTTTTGATGTTCTTCAGTGGCCCGACTCTTAGGGACGTGGGCGTCCACGTGACGCACTTTTACAGCCAACTGCTCCAGACGAGCAGCAATATCTTGCCACTATGGGGCAGCCCAGATAGGTTTGCCTCTGCGCTGCCAGTTGTTCTTCTTCCATTGCTGCAGCCATCCCCAAAAGGCATTGGCCACCATCCAGGAGTCGGTGTAAAGATAGAGCACTAGCCACTTCTCTCGACTGGCAATGTCTAAAGCCAGCTGGATGGCTTTCACCTCTGCAAACTGGCTGGACTCACCTTATCCCTCAGCAGTTTCCGCGACTTGTCGTGTAGGGCTCCATACAGCAGTCTTCCACCTCCGCTGCTTCCCGACAATGCGACAGGACCCATCCGTGAACAGGGCATACTGTTTCTTATCTTCTGGCAGCTGGTTATACAGTGGGGCCTCTTCAGCACGTGTCACCTCCTCCTCTGGCGATGCTCCAAAATCTTTGCCTTCTGGCCAGTCCATGATGACCTCCAGAATTCCTGGAAGACTTGGGTTTCCCATTCGGGCATGCTGGGTGATCAGAGCTACCCACTTACTCCACATAGCATCGGTGGCATGATGCATAGAGGGGACCCTCTCTTTGAACATCCAGCCCAGGACCGGCAATCATGGAGGTAGGAGGAGCTGTGCTTCAGTGCCGACCACTTCTGAAGCAGCTCGAACGCCTTCATATGCTGCCAGAATCTCTTTTTCAATGGGAGTATAGCGGGCCTCGGATCCTTTGTATCCCTGGCTCCAGAACCCCGGGGTCGACCTCGAGTCTCCCCTGGTGCTTTCTGCCAGAGACTCCAGGTTGGGCCATTCTCCCCGGCTGCAGTGTAGAGCACGTTTTTAACATCTTGCCCTGACCGGACTGGACCAAGGGCTATGGCATGAACTGTCTCCCGTTTAATCTGTTCAAATGCCTGTCGTTGCTCAGGGCCACATTCAAAATCATTCTTCTTCTGGGTCATGTGGTACAGAGGACTTACAATCTGGCTGTAATTTGGGATGTGCATCCTCCAAAAACCCACAACACCCAGGAAGGCCTGTGCTTCCTTTTTGCTGGTTGGTGGAGACATAGCTGCTATTTTGTTGATGACATCCATTGGGATTTGACAGCACCCATCCTGCCATTTTATTCCCAAAAACTGGATCTCTTGCGCAGGTCCCTTGACTTTACTTCGCTTAATGGCTAAACCGGCTTTCAGAAGGATCAGAACTATTTTCTCCCCTTTCTCAAAAACCTCCTCCGCGGTGTCACCCCATACAATGATATCGTCGATGTACTGCAGATGTTCTGGAGCTTCACCCTTTTCCAGTGCAGTCTGGATTAGTCCATGGCAAATGGTGGGACTGTGTTTCCACCCCTGGGGCAGTCAATTCCAGGTGTACTGGATGCCCCTCCAGGTGAAAGCAAACTGTGGCCTGCACTCTGCTGCCAAAGGGATGGAGAAGAATGCATTAGCGATGTCAATTGTCACGTACCACTTGGCTGCCTTTGACTCCAGCTGATATTGACGTTCTAGCATGTCTGGCACGGCAGCACTCAGCGGTGGTGTGACTTCATTCAGGCCACGGTAGTCTATTGTCAGTCTCCACTCTCCAGTAGATCTTCTCACGGGCCATATGGGACTATTAAAGGGTGAGCGAGTTTTGCTGATCACTCCTTGACTCTCCAGTTGACAGATCAGATGATGAATGGGGAGAAGGGAGTCTCGGTTGGTACGATACTGTCGCTGGTGCACTGTTGTGGTCGCGATTGGCACCTGTTGTTCTTCAACCCTCAGCAATCCCACAATGGAAGGATCCTCCGAGAGACCAGGCAAAACGGACAGCTGTTTAATTCCTTCCTTCTCCACAGCAGCTAGGCCAAAAGCCCACCAATACCCCTTTGGGTCCTTGAAATACCCTCTGCTAAGATAGTCTATCCCAAGGATGCACGGAGCCTCGGGGCCTGTTACAATCGGGTGCTTCTGCCAGTCCTGCCCAGTGAGGCTCACTTCAGCCCCCGATACACTCAGCTCTTGGGACCCCCCTGTGACTCCTGAAATGCAAATGGACTCTGACCCTTTGAACTCTGATGGCATTAAAGTACACTGTGCACCAGTGTCCACTAGAGCTTTATACTCTTGTGGATCTGACGTGCCAGGCCACCGAATCCACACCGTCCAATAAACACGGTTGTCCCTTTCCTCTACCTGGCTGGAGGCAGGGCCCCTCTAATCCTCGTCAGAGAAATTGCTGCTCACCTGCTGTAAAAATGACTTGGAGGTCCCCTCCAGAGGATCGGAATCAAGGTCAAACCGTCTACCTGGTCTGGAGAGCTGGCTGCTGGAAACTGGAGCAGCATTTTTCCTAACAGAATCCCCTTTTGTGATTGTTTTACCTCGCAACTCACGCACTCGTGCCTCTAGACTTGAGGTGGGTTTTCCATCCCACTTCCTCATGTCCTCTCCGTGGTCACACAGGTAGAACCACAGGGTGCCCCGTGGTGTATAGCCTCTGTATTCCCTCTCCTGAGCAGAGAAACGCTTGCCCCTAATAGCTGAGACACTGGCCCGTACAGGTGGGGAGTAGGACATATTCTTTTCTAGTCGCTTGACCAGTTTCTCCACGGCTGAGACAAGGGAGGAAGAGAGACTTTCCTCGTATTGCCGGAGTCTGACAGCCACCTCATCCACTGTTGGTGCCTCCTTACCTTTCCAGTTTACTACTGCCAGTGAGTTGGCATATGAGGAGCGTGCGCTCCGCACAAACTTCCTCCACATGGATTGTGAGTACTGGAGTTCATCTGGGTCTGTGGGTACCTGCTCATCGTCTGTGTCACAGTAAACCAGCTCCAGCACAGCTAATTCCCTCAAGTACTGAATGCCCCTTTCCATATTGGTCCACTTGCCAGGATAGCACACAAAATCATCACTTGAAGGGGTATCTCTCCCTCACGTCTGACAGAAGTCTCCTCCAGAGGCTGAGGATTTGTTCCTTTTTCCCAATGGCCTTGTCAATGCCCCCATCCCTGGCCAGGGATCCCAGCTGCTTGGCTTCCTTGCCCTCTAATTCCAAGCTGCTGGCCCCGTTATCCCAGCACCGCAGTAGCCAGGTGGCAATGTGTTCACCTGGGTGGCGGCTGAAATCTTTCCGCATGTCTCGCAGCTCGCCCAGGGACAGGGACCGGGTGATGATCTCTGTCTCTATCTCCCGCGATGACCCTGGCTCATTGTCATCCCTCCCGGAGCGATCTGCCCTCTTTGTGTCTTTCTTTAGTTTTACGGGGGCGACTGCTACCTACACAGGTTGGTCATTGGGCTCAGCCGTGATGCCTGCTGCTGGAGCTGGGGCTGGAGCAGCTGCCGTGCCCGCTGGGGAAACCGAGGCAGACACTGCAGCTGTGGCAGCGGCGGTGCCAGTCGGGAGGAGGGCTGTGACTGCCTGCTGGGCTGGAGGGGCTGCAGGGCCGGCTGGGGGGGCAGTGCCAGTGCCTGCTGCTTCGTTTCCCCCCCTTTCCCCTTTAAGGCACTGAACAGTGTTGAACACGGAAGCTCGGTGGGCGTGGGCCAGACCCCAGCACATTGCGGTGATCTGTGTCTCTCTGGAGTTCCCAGGGTGGCAGCACACTTTTTGCAGATATTTTACTAGTTTGTCCGGATTCTGTATTTGTTCAGGGGTGAGTTTAAAACACACAGGGGGTGCCCACTGCTCTAGACACCTGCCCATGCTGTCCCACACACCCAGCCACTCACAGCTATCCAGCCCTGGGGCAGGTCTCTGCACGATGTTCTTAACGACTTGTTTAACCCTAAACAAAACCTGCAACCCATTCAGGAGGCATAACAAAAGGAGAGTGCTGGCCTGACCATCCCACGGGTACTCGAAATTCTCAAAAGCCGTTAGGACCAGCCTGAAGGAGAGAGGGGGGGCGAAAGAGTGGGGGAAGGTATCCCCTCCGGTTTTCCCCACAGGCTGGGTTCGATTATTAACAAATTCCAAGACACAGGGTCCAAGGTATGTAAATGATTGCAGTGCCGCATGCAAATACAAGCCTAATTTCATGCACATTGATGTTATCATGTTATAAGTCGATATCGTACAGTACAGTAAAATCATCATCCTGATCCTTTTCCCCGTGACGATGAATAGCACCACAGGGAACAAGTACAGCAAGTACGGATTCAAAAACCACAACCATCTGATGAAAGACAGAAACACTTTTACCGGCGACTATTTTAACACAGAAAAATGCGTATAACAAAATTTAACAAAATGTAAGAAAGCAGTTTTAACACCCGCTGCTCAGCCCTGCCGTTATCCCCGCCCCACGCTTGGGCGCCAAATTAATGTTTTGGTTTCGGCTGCCGCCGGCAACAAAAGCGCCACGCGGCTGCCCCTCCCCCCGCCGGCGTGCGGAGGAGAATGAAAAGAAAGAGGCAGAAACTGGTGGGTCGGGATAAGGGCAGTTTAACAGAACAGCAAACAGAGGGAAAACAGGAACAACAACGATACAGATAAGGAGAAAACACAACAACGAACCGCACGACCCAGACAGCCGCTCTCCCGAACAGGACCGGCGCCGTGCCCCCCCCCAAGCCGCGAGGGAGTTCCCGCCCCGCCGCCATCCCCACCGGAACCCAGCGTGATGTCACATGGTATGGAATACCGGGCTCTGTTTGGCCAGGTGGGGTCAGCCCCCACTCCCCAGCTGTGCCCCTTCCTGGAGTCCGGTGAAAATTAACCCTGTCCTGGCCAAACCCAGGACAGTTTTGTTTTTATCAATTGCCTCATTTTTATGTAGCTCCCTGTCTTGAGTATTCAAGAATCATATCAATATTTATGTGCTAGATTTATTTGGCCCTTCTCTCCTATGACAGTGTTGAACTGAATTGCTTTGTGATCACTACTACAGAGCAGCTCTCCCATTTATTTTTCTCGAATCAGGTCCTGTGCCTCAAGATATAGAACAGCAACTTTTCCTGTGGGCTCTGAATGAGGATGTTCCAGGAACAATAAAGGCAATTCATTGTCTTTAGTAACTTAATCTCTGCATCTCATCCTGGTGAGGCATTGATCCAGTCAATATGCAGGTAGTTTAAATCGCTGACTATCACCACCTATGCTAAAGCTGCAGCTTCGCTAATCTTTTTTAACATGTCCTGATCATTACCACCTCACAGTACAAGAACATCACTACATTTTTATTGTCAGAGTATGGGATTTCCATCTGCAAGCATCCATTTTCCCATAATATTTTATGCTGCAACACTTTATATTATCCTTAACGGACTGTGCCTGTACATCTAACTTTCTCATTCCTGAAAAGTTAGTACTAGCATCTTCTACAAAGTTCCACAAGGTCCCTGAGATACTTAAATCAGTTTCATCGTTTGATGCCAAGCACTTTTTTCCGCATCTTACTCTTAAGGATTTCAGATTGGTGTAGAAGCATATACAAGTTTTGCCCTTGCACTGTCACTCAGTACCACATCTGCCAGTCAACTGGGCACTGTAGGAGGTCTCATTTGCCTTCCCTGTTTATTATGCTTGTTTTGTTTATTTCCCTCCTGGCCCTTTCAGAGACTGGTTGAACATTAATTAAGACCCCCTTATCCCTCTTTTACTGAAATAGAAACAAATAAATGAACTTAACCTTGGACTGTGCATTTCTACACAGAGTTTTCTATGCTGGATTTACAGAATTTGTACCTACCTAGGCAGTACATTGGAATGAAAGACCAATTTACTCAGTCCAAATGAAAGAAACAATGTGTTAATCAAACCAATCTACTGCTCAGAGATATTTAGGAAGAAGTTTCTCAGGTTTTAGTCTGTGAAGAAACCACCTTTTCTGTTGGAGACCTCAGGAGGAGAATAAGGTTTATTCCTGATGCTTTGCAAGAAAGTACAAGTTATTTTATTTAATTTGGGCATTGTTTTAAAAATCTTAATAAAAATTTTCACAGAAAACACTTTAATTCAGTATTAATTCTATATCTTGAATTAAATTTAAAAAAAATCAGAAATTCAGAAATTCCACTTTTATTCAGCTTCAGTTGAATTTGAATAGAAAGAGAACAGCAAGAATGACTAAGACATGAATTCTGCCACTTGTGTTGAATACGCTTTTCTGTTTATTATTCATATTGAAATCAGGGAGTGTATTCACCCCAAAAATACACTTCAAATTACATATATAATTTTTATTTAACCTGGCTTCATATTGGGAAGTGAAAAATAGGAGCTGAAAGGAGAAATTTTCAGTAACAGTTAAACAGTTCAATGACAGGGAGTATAGTTCTTCAACTAGAATGTCCCAATTTTGTTTAACTTTTCCCAAGCTCTCCAGCACATTAGTACACTGGTTTTGGGACCTGTTAAAATTTTGAGTATTGATCTCTAATAAGTGATGTGATGGGAGTTGAAACTGGACTATTTCATGTTCAAAAATCTGAGAGAATTAACACGCATGAACATTAGCTGTTGCGCGCACACAAATAGTTACAATTTCTCTGTTTTCACTATTTTTCATACGGACAGACATTTTGCCCTTCAAGTCCACTATAATGTGCAGAGTGAGCAGTTTAGCTTTGTTTCCATTAGTATGAGAGACAAGAGAGTGACACTGCGCAGAAAAGCAAGGCAGTACTGAAGTGATGTTCAAAACAAATTCAGTTTCAAAAGCTTGTGCTGCTGAAATGGTTTGCAGCCAATGTGTGTGTGCTGGCGGATGTGTGTTCCATTGCAATATGAGGTAAAAGGCATTCTGAGTGCTCCCTGAATGACAATGAAGTATTGGAAAGCAATGACATTCTAATCATTGCTGCAAATGTCAGCACAAGGAGCCTGTGGGTTGTGGGTCCCCAGTGCAAAAGTTAACAGCTTTACAGAAAAATCACCAGGGATCAATTAAAAGGAAACTGTTACTAAACTTCATGCATCTTATTGCTGAAATATCTAGAGAAAAAGGTCTAATTATAGTCCTAACCTTTCCCAATGGGCCATGAATGAGCTTCCAAATATGGCAGGGAAAAAGAAAAAAAAGCCATGGCGTGCTATTTTCTCATGTTTAGGGTCTCTTATGCAAGGAATTCAATAATACAGCCAGTGACCAAGTATACTCAGCTTCACCCTGAAAATCAATACACTGCAATGCTAACTATTGAGTTAGGAAGAGCTTCAAAATAAAAATAAAATCAAAAGTGGGGTGAGATAGGACTTCAGACTGGTTAATGCACAGAGGCAGAAATTAAAGTCAACCTAAGATATGAGAACAAGGGTCAGATGTAAAAGAACAAATGGTATAGAACTATTATGCCAATAAATTTTCTGGGACTTTCTGCATATTAAATTTCCTGAGTTTCATGTTTCATTCTGGTAACATTTAGAGCCAACGTGAAAAAAGTAAGAGGGAAGTGACTGAAGACTTTTCCAGTGAATAAGAATATTACCAGATTTTTACCTGATGAACTGTCTGCAGAAGGGGAAAAAAAAGAGTTCCACAATTTGCTTTCAGCTGTTCACAACCTCAAAAAAATTTTGCAGTTGTGAGACGTGACACAAAAAAGTCAGGGTCTAGTGAGGACTCCCTCTTCCCTTTGGCCAGACGTGGCAATATCTTGAAGATGGTATTCATAGAATGGTAGGGGCTGGAAGGGACCTCTGTGGGTCATCTAGTCCAACCCTCCTGCCAAAGAAGGGTCACCCACAGTAGGCTGCACAGGACCTTGTCCAGGTGGGTCTTGAATATCTCCAGAGAAGAAGACTCCACAACCTCCCTGGGCAGCCTGTTCCAGTGCTCCGTCACCCTCAGAGGGAAGAAGTTCTTCCTCATATTCAGACGGAACTTCCTGTGCTTCAATTTGTGCCCATTTCCCCTTGTCCTGTCGCTGGGCATCACTGAAAAGAGCTTGGCCCCATCCTCCTGACACCCACCCTTCGGATATTTGTAAGTATATATTAGGTCCCCTCGCAGCCTTCTCTTCTTCAGGCTGAACAAGCCCAGCTCCCTCAGCCTATCCTCGTAGGGGAGATGTTCCTGTCCCCTCACCATCCTTGTAGCCCTCCGCTGGACACTGTCCAGTGTCTCTTCATCTTTCTTGAACTGGGGAGCCCAGAACTGGACAGAGTACTCTAGATGGGGCCTCACCAAAGCAGCGTAGAGGGGAAGGAGAACCTCCCTCGACCTGCTGGCCACACTCCTCCTAATGCATCCCAGGATCCCATTAGCCTTCTTGGCAGCCAGGGCACACTGCTGGCTCATGGTTAACCTGTTGTCCACCAGGACGCCCAGGTCCCTCTCCGCAGAGCTGCTCTCCAGCAGGTCCACCCCAAGCCTGTACTGATGCATGGGGTTGTTCCTCCCCAGGTGCAGGACCCTGCATTTGGCTTTGTTGAACCTCATCAGGTTCCTCTCTGCCCAACTTTCCAGCCTGTCCAGGTCACGCTGAATGGCAGCACAGCCTTCTGGTGTATCTACCACACCTCCCAGTCTGGTGTCATCAGCAGACTTGGTGAGGGTACATTCTAACTCTTCATCCAGGTCGTTGATGAAGTTAAACAAGGCTGGGCCCAGTACTGACCCCTGGGGGACACCACTAGTTACCAGCCTCCAACTAGACTCAGCGCTGCTGATGACAGCCCTCTGAGTTCTGCCATTCAGCCAGTTCTTTCACAGAATCACAGAATGGTAGGGGTTGGAAGGGACCTCTGTGGGTCATCTCGTCCAACCCTCCTGTCGAAGAAGGGTCACCTACAGTAGGTAGTAGAGGACCTTGTCCAGGTGGGTCTTGAATATCCCCAAGAAGGAGACTCCACAACCTCCCTGGGCAGCCTGTTCCAGTGCTCCGTCACCCTCAGAGTGAAGAAATTCTTCCTCATGTTCAGATGGAACTTCCTGTGCTTCAGTTTGTGCCCATTGCCCCTTGTCCTCTTCACCGACCACTCATCCAGCCCATACTTCCTGAGCTTCCCTATGAAGATGTTATGGGAGACAGTGTCGAAAGCCTTGCTGAAGTCGAGGTAGACAACATCCGTGGCTCTCCCTTCATCTACCCAGCCAGTCATGTCATCGTAGAAAGCTATCAGATTGGTCAGGCATGATTTCCCCTTGGTGAATCCATGCTGACTACTCCTGATAACCTTCTTTTCTTCCACTTGCTTGATGATGGCCTCCAGGAGAAGCTGCTCCATCACCTTTCCCGGGATGGAGATGAGGCTGACCGGCCTGTAGTTCCCTTGGTCCTCCTTCTTGCCCTTTTTGAAGATTGGAGTGACATTGGCCTTTCTCCAGTCCTCAGGCACCTCCTCTGTCCTCCAGGACCTCTCAAAGATGATGGAGAGTGGCTCAGCAATGACATCTGCCAGCTCCCTCAGTACTTATGGGTGCATTCCATCGGGGCCCATGGATTTGTGGGCGTTCAGATCACTTAAGCGATCCCTCACACAGTCCTCCTCGACCAAGTGAAATTCATCCTCTCTGTAGGCTTCCTCTCTTACCTCTGGGGCCTGGGATTCCTGAGGGCCTGCCTTGGCACTGAAGACTGAAGCAAAGAAGGTATTCATGCAGACTAAGCTTTTCCCATTCCAAAGGGATGCATATAGCTGCCTTGCAAAACCAAGTGCAAATGGACTGATGCAAAGCAGACACAGAAATGAAATTCATAATGACAATAAACCACTACATGCTGCTAACATATAAGACCTACTTTAATTGTCCTTCAGGTATGTCTCTTTCCCTGCCTTGGGCAACCTCTTGGGTATCTCTCTTACATCTAAGCCTCACACAGAGCTAATGGAGGGTTACATGAGGGACAAGTTTCTATTTCTCCATGCAAGGAAAGTTGGGAGTTGAGAATAGCAACTTCCATATGTAGGTTTAAGTTACAGTCCTTCTCTATTATCATCATGAGACAATGTGCAGTTACGAGAGGGAAGAGGGGGAAAAAAAAGAAGACAATGTCCTCTTGGGATCTCAAAGACTTTTACCTCTGGTGCTGGCACATTGACTTGTTTTTGTGAAGCTGTGAGCTTAGTTTTAAATAATATCGACAGGAAAGAGCAGATGGCCAAATTGCTTGCAAATGCTTTTGTATTACAGTTTATATTCACCAAGACACTTCCACACTGACATGAGCAATGTCATTTTCTAGTAATGTTTGGAATTAGTCCCTCGGGTCACCAATTCCCAGGCATTATCACATGATAACTCTGAAACTGTGATTACTTAAATATTTTTCAGATCCTGAAGTACTCTTAAAACGATACAATTTGCAGCCGTGGGAGCCTTGTTACAGTGTTGCTATCCATACAAATATCACTATAGTCGTGTTTTGAGTCTCCATCATATACCCTCTGTAAAAGAGTTGATAACTGGAAAGAAAAAAATTGCTTTAGGCTGAAGCATGTTTTAGAAGATCTTCATCAAATGTGATTTCTTTTTTTCCTTTGAAAGAAAAAGACACTTATTTTTGAAAGAAACCAAATTTATTTAAACTGAAGAAGATCAAAAGATTAAATTTACTTCTCTGAAAATATATAACTTCAGTAAGGCCTGACTGTGCAAGGCAACTTGCAAATAAAAAAATGCAAGTATATATTTATTTGTAAGATCTTGCCTTAAATATTTTACTTTAATGATAGTGTATTCCAGTATTAATTCTCCAGTTTTGGTGCATTTAGTAGTTTGGATTACTTTTAAATAAGTATCGCAAGCAAGTTTCAATCTATTAGAAGGAAAAATACATTAGATGGAATAATGTTTACTTCTTTTTTATAAGTGTTTTATTAAGAACACAGAAAAAAAATCAAACCAACTATATTATTAAATGATGTAATATTTAGTGGTGAACTTGACATCTATTCAGTAAATTTCTGGAAATCCTAATGACTTCAGTGCTTTATAGCTATATCTACTCAGTAATGACGTTACTGAATCAAGGCCCAAATCAGAACGTTTCAAGTAAACAGAAGAGAAGTACGTAATGACAAAAAGAAGAACACACAAAGTAAGCTGCCTGTAACCAGTAATAGCACAAATAGCAATACCAGAATATGCGATGGAGTATATAGGACACCAAAAAGTCAAAGTCTGAACATGGGCAATATCTATAAACAAAAACTGAAGCCATTAACAAAACCTTACAATGCACTTTTATTAAATAACAAAAAATACAGGCCAGACAGAATGGCATCACTGAAAAAGGTATTTAAAAGCATTCTTAACATCCTGCTATAAAATTCTGAGGTATTGCCTCAGCTATATAAATAAACTAGCTGTGATGTGTTAAATAACGTCTAGATATTAACCTGGAGTAGATATTCATCACTTCTACTGTAGAAATGCCAGTGCTGGTACATTTGAAACGGTTCTAGATTTCAAAAGTTAAAGTTCTTCTAAGAGCTTATCAGATTAATTCCAGCTAAATAATATTTTGTTAGAGTAACTCATTTTACCAAAGATGAAACACTATGTAGAGGCATATCTTTTTCAACAACCATTTCATTAAGAGATTTTCTGAGGTGTTTGGTTTCTTCAGTTGCCGAGGGGTGACTTGGCATTTCATTCAAACTGCAAAAAAGAGCAGCAATATGGAAGTGGCATCTCCCAGAGAGGCCTGGCTCCCATTTTCAAATTTCTATTTAAAAGATGGACTATCTGAATTAAAAGCATGTAGACACCACAAAATGAACATTGTTTTATAAATTGCTGCACAAATCTCTTCAAGCTGACAGTTCAGACTAGATATGCTCTTCTTTGACTGGCAGCCACCTAAAGGATGGTGCTCTGCTCTACATCTCTCTTCACTCCCTCCAGGGAGCTGAAGCCCTTTGCACATAGTTTGTTTGACCATGTCCTTTATGGTGGTTGTAAGAATATGATGGCTTACCTATACTTCATATCGAGTCTTCCTGCACCAGCCTTTGTACCATAGTACAACATAAACATACCATAACCTATGGGGAAGGACCTAGCTAAATATCACGAAACTTAGCAGAAATTTCAGCATAACTCTCCTGATACAGGATGTCCTTGACCGTATTTATCTGTTCTGGAAATGAGCAGTACAAAAAATAATTCATTAAAAAGTGATAAACTGCATTATCCTTCAGCAGTTGATAAATGCCATGACTCCCAGCTGATTGTAGCCTATCTGTAATGGAATGTGGGGGTGTGGGCTGTGAATATCTTCGTTATTCATTCTGAGGTTTATAAAATGCCTACAGCCACAATAGTGAGGCTTTATATACAAAAATTAAAGGCATAAATTTCATACACAGCCCACAGTGGGATGTGCTACATAAAATGATTGCCACTGCTGTTACTAGAAATTCATTGACAATCCAAGCAGGAGTGTAATTTAAGATAGAAAGGGATCAATCGACTGAAAAACAGAATCAAGTATCTAAGTTTCCTCTCAAAGGGAGTTATGCACGGTAGCACAGATTTGATTCTACACCAGGCTTGGGAGCCAGATGAGCTGAAGCCCCGGTTTAGGATGATACAAGCAGATTAGGGTGACTAAGCGTGGCTCTGGGTGGTTTTTTATGGGAGGTTTACACTAGCAATACTCCACCGCTGATTAATTGCTGCATCATCTGAAACACCACTCCATTTACTCAACAGTTTCTACCATCAAAGAATAGACCAGAGACACATGGAGGCCTCAGGCAGTGGTGGGTCAGGGAGGAAAATGGGACAGTGGGAGTACAAAACGTTACACGTGACAAGTAAGAACATCCATAAAAACAGAACTTGGTAAAGTGTGGGGGAGACGTGAGGAAGGGCGTGATGAGAAACCAAGTGTCAAATTAAATGTAGAAGAGAGACAAGTGGGAAATGAGCAGCATAAACACACTGACTGGTGAGCAGTCAAACTTATAGAGTTCTCTTTGTCCTTCCAACCATGAGGATCACTGAAAGAAAGGGAGATGGGCAGTCAAAAATAAATGTAAGGGAAGAAGAGAATGGGAATGGAGAAACACGAAGAAGAATCTACAAGATTTCCTGTGGATGTAGGTCACAGAGAGGGACAAGTATGTATCAGAAAGAGGAATTTCTGCCTACCTCTGGCAGTGAAGGAAGTCTATTGTTTTTAGGACAGACCTCTACAAAATATCAGAATCTATGTGTATAAAAGACATAACATCCCATAGATGCCTCATAAACAGATTTCAGGGAATTTTATCAATGTGGATTTTATTTTAGTTTGTCACCCTGATATTTTAAGGACTCTACGGATAACTTCAGCCAGGTAGTAATCTCATCTGAGAAACTGAAACCTCTTTATGGATAATGGACAAGTACAGAGACATCAAAGAATTCTGGTACAGTGGTGCAAACTGTTTAATTTTCCTTCGATAAAATTTGAAATTTTTCTTGGAAGTGTCATAACTCTTGCACATTATTTATTTGGGAGACTCACCTCATAGGAAGCCTTTACACAATCTACCCAAAGCCTCTTAGATTCAAACTAGGCAATATGGTCTTAATGCTAAAAAGTAAGAGACAAAAAAGGTTGACTTAGGCATGAACTCCTTGCACCAACTCATGTCTTGGTAGGAGTAATACGTCTAGTGTGTTCCTACCTGCCTGTCTTCTGACTCAAAGTAAGCAATTGACAGTACCTCTCCAAAACAGAAAGTAGCATTTAAAACTAAAGTATTCATATCTCCCTTTAGAGAAAAGAAACAACAACTGTTCAAACTATATGTGTTATAAAATTAATTGTTTGTGAACCAGGGAATCAATGAGACCATATTTCCAGCTGATCTGTGTCATACATTTCATGTCTCCTATTCCTTACTGCAATACCACATCCTATGTAACACGCTGATTTCATCACTTTCACTAATCATGTCACCAGATGATATCTTCTGTTGTCTCCAACACCCCATGAACTCCTTTTCCTGTTTCCTCCCATTGTGTACTACCTATGGCTTTGTCTTCTGTCTGGACAGAAGAGAACATGCACTACAGCTAATCAGGAGCTATGTGTACCCCAAAAAGTCAGCTAATGTATGCATACTAACTGGCAAGGGATTTGCTGAAATATAATGTTCAATGGTTGAGTTCACCCTGTCTTTCACACAGGGAGGTATATTAAAAGAGCATAACATTTTTTCAGGTACTTAACACAGGATTCAGTTTCATAAAAAGATATCTGAATTTAGATATGCTCATTTAGGTATCTAAGGGAACATTGTAACTCTCCGCTCCTATTCAGTCAATGGAGATCTTGTCAGTCCAGTCAGCAGAGCCTATAGAATGATTCAGCTGATAAATTTAAAGCTGGGGACACCGGCCCCCTCCCTGCGCTTTGTCAACTGAATTACGTTGAAGAATGGTTCTGTGGTCACGTGTCCACCACTATTTGAGATGCTCTTGGTCACCATGTGGGTTAGGCAAATTGAACACGGGACCTATGAGACACTCTTCCGCAGTGGCAGGAGGAAACCGTGAAGGTTATATAAGTTTATATCAAATAGCACTGGACAGTTGTGTAGGCAACTGAATTAAGACTAGGGGTCCACTGACTGTATCAGAAGTTTAGACACTTACTCTCTGTAGACACCTACTATCTTAAGACACATACATTTACAAAGTTAACCTCCAACTGAATGCCTCCTTTGGTGTCCTTGAAATTTTGCCAAGTTTGGCTGAAATTGGTGAAATAGAGCAAAAGGTCCTGCGGAGAATGTATGATGACATAAGCCAGCCTAAAGTTTTGGTATCCAAGGCCTGCAAAACAGTCTGCATAGCAAGCACTCAAAATTAGATGTCAGAATTTGAGTTGCCTTAATCTGGCTCCCTCATGTGAACACATAATGATATATTTTTTAATTACGTAGTCACGGTTATTTTTCCCAGAGGACCTCTACTTCATTCAATGCACAGAATAGACAGTGCTCATTTAATGAGCAGCGATTCAGTATTTTGTTTTCTCCTTATTCTTCACTGTGCAGCTCTAGGCCTTTTTTATTGCACACAATTATAACACTGCTTGGACGACATGCATTACTTTCCTCATGGGTTTTTCTGTGTAACTCATTGCTACCATGCATTCATTTTCACAGCACCCTTTCAAACATTTCCTCCATTCACAGCTGAGATGCTAAGGCTTGGAGAGATTAAAGTCCACAGTATCCACAGATTTGAAGTGGCCAATTTAAGTCTCTGAGGAAATTATTTTTTCAAGGACTTAACATTGCTTCATGCTTTATAAGCTCTGCACATAGACCCCACTGGTATCATTCCTGCACAAGTGCTCATCATTCCTGCAGACTGGATACCAGGAGTTAGCTAGGTACTTACAAAAAATAATTAGTGAACCATCATAAAAAAAATGGTTTATGTGCCTTGATTAGCATTATAGGCTTCTTAACAAACTTGTCTCAAATTTCCATCTTCTTCACCTCTTGCTTATTCTCTGTCCCAGCTCCCTTGCTGAGTTCATCTTAGTTTTCTTCTTGACTTTCTGTTCAAATTCAGTCTTCTGTTCTGTATTCAGTCTCTTAAAGGAGACACACAGCATCAGAAGTTGCTAAAGATCTATCAAAGTCTTGGTAAAACTCAAGTTTTTCATGCTCAATGCCTAGAAAAGGCTGAATGAGCCTTCTGCCAATGGCAGAACTGGGACACAGAGGCCAGGAAAATCCTCAGAAATACAGCGTTACTAGTGCTGTTTGTGGGATGTTGGAGAGGGCAGTTTGCATGTGTGTACACAGAGGTATAGGACTACTACCTCTCCCCCCTAGTCTTTAGCACTGTACATCACCCCCAGTAGGTGCCATAAGAGTTTGTCAAAGAAGGTGACAATGACTGCTTTGCTGTCTCCAGCGGTCTAATTCCCTAAACAAATGTGTATTTTGTCTATGCACATAGACAGCCTTAAGTAGCCCTGTTCAAACTTTGCTTTCTTCAGCTATCCCACTTCTTTTTGTCTTTTCCACCCTCCTCTCCTACAGAAGGATAGCTCTATTGCCGTCACCAAGGTAACCAAACACAAGCTCTGCCTCTGTTCAGCACAGTCTGCATCTATCATGTGCCTTCCATGGCATTTCAACTGAGTGATATTTAAACGATGCTAAGAAATCAAGAAGCATTTTATGTCATTGCCATGAAGCTGGTGTAAGAGGATGTTGATTTTGCAATTTGATACTGATAACCCTCAGTGCTTTCCATCCCTGCTAGCCATGGCTGTCTGCCCTGTGTCTTGAACAGCTGCCTCTCATTTCAAGCTCCCACACAAAGAAAAGAACTGTCCTTTTCCTTTGGCACCTTCCTTTCCCCAGCTTTGGCAGCATCCATTAAATATAGTTTTAATATTATGAACATAGCAATGATTCATATCAATGGCAGCTCACTTCGGCCTCCTCCAAAAAATATAGGTATCTTTAAAAAAAACAAATCCTGCCAGTCTTCTGTAGATTATCCCTAGGAACACTTACAAATGGTTGAGCAATGGACAAATTTTCTTCAAGAAAAACAAAAGCAAAAGTTTCCCTTTTAATGAGACAATGCTGATAGGACTGCAAACAGCACTTTAGCATGGTACTCATTGCTGAAATGCTCAAAATATTGTAAAAGAAATGAGATTATATTAGAAGTGAACATGAATAACAGTTTCCATGACTCTATGCTAGCTAAAGCCATGTAGATATAGTCTCAAAAATAAGAAGTCTCAAATTCAGAGGATGTTCTGTTGAAAGTATAAAGAGCAGCTTCATGCAGTGAATGTAAATAATGAATGCTGATTAATGAATGTACTAAAAAAATAATGAGCAAAGGTAAAAGAATATGTCAGTTATGTCAAAGACCATGAGAAACAGTTAATTTAGATGTGCAGAAGTTTATGCAATCAATACAAAAGGTTCCAGCATAAAAGTTAAACAAAACTCTGGAACAGTAAATATCTATTGACACAGGAGTTACTGAGTTCATTTCATCCCAGTGGTGTTCATTTCATCCTGCCGGCGTTGAGCTGTGTTAATACCTTGTGAGAACAGATTCCCTGTGAGCTTTTGCTGGAAAAATGAGAAAAGCCAGTTTGAGTTAATAACTGAAAGATAATGACTATGGTCTAAAAAAAAGGGAGGAAAGGAGGGGGAAAGAGGAAAAGGGGAAAAGGGGAGGGCTGGAAAGGGAAGGGGGAAGGGGAAAAGCAAAAAGAAAAAAGGAAAAAGGAAGTGAAAGAGAAAATGAAAAAGAAAGGGGAAGAAGGAAAGAAAATCTAACCTTCAAAATGTATTTTACAAAGAGAAACACTGCAATAACCAGACTCCAGTCCAGCAGTCATTTAAACCAGCAGAAGAACTTTCGTTTCTTGCCACAGGCTTTGGATCTGGCCTGAGGAGAATGGCATAAAGAGCTAGAACATGCCAGAGGTAAAAGTCCAATGGAAGAGAACTGGAAGGCAACTGAATTGCATTTGGTGGAGTAGGACCTCTAAAAGGATTTCCCAGCTGGGTGTCCATTATTTATTTAAAACATTGAGACTCGATAAGCAAAATGTATGAAAAAAGGAATTAAATCTTCTGGGCTCTCCCAAATCTGAACCACAATAGGGCTGTTTTCTCATTTAGCTCTGTAAAAAGTCAGTATGATTCAGGCTTCCAGTTCTGATTACAACAGCTCAGCCTTCTGTGGGATGCAGGGATTATTTTCTAATTGGTCTGCACCAACTTTTCAAAAAGGCTAGCAGTCAATTAATTGTCCATTACAACTGAATAAAGCAAGCTTAATGCCTTCAACAAATTGCTTTATACAAGCTGGAATATACTGACACTGAAACTGAATCGTTTGGCTAGTTACCAAGCATCCTCATTATTGATAAAAGCAAAGACATGGTTACCTTCTCTATGCTTTGTTTTTCCCGATGTTTTGAAGCATTTTGACCTTGATTGCTCCTCCCCTGCTTTTGGAAAAAGGTACTCCAATTTGATCACTAATTCCATAATGCAAATTGTCAAGCAGCACTGAAGTTATTTGTTAATTTGCATAATGTTTATGGTGTGCTGGTGGAGGAAGATAACTTAAGAGGGTGTCTCTGAAAATGCCACCCCTCTACCCAGCTACCATAGAATGCATGAACTCAGTGCAGAAGGCAGGGAGCAGTTGGCCCTTCTGCTTGCTATGGAACCTAATTATTGTGTTCACCTCTGATGGCACAAACAGTAGCACAAAATTTTTAGGGAGAGAGAGATCAGCTGGGATGAATTGCAAGCTTGTCTGCTACCTTTGCCTTTAAAATTTTACAGTGTCAAAAATATATTGGACAAAAAGACTAATCACATAATATTATTTCACTGTAAATAATATGTTCTTCTGGGAAGTCCAGAGGAACCCAGAATGGATATAATAATGTATAAGAAAAATTATATCTCACACTTCGTATGACTTGGGTTGTGCTTGAAGGTATTCAACACCTCTAGGATGGTCACACTTTAGTAAATCTGGACCAAAACATCATAATCTCATATATCTGATTAAAATAACGGTCATTTATCACTATGCTTCATATCCCCTAACAAGACAAAAATGATCTCAAGTAGTTCTACAGTACTGGTATTAGAAAAGTGCTAAATAGCCTGGTATGACCTGAGCCACAGCCTCGGCTTCAAAGGTGAAGATGTCCTGAATTCTGACATGGATTCTCAGTGTGGCCTTGAATATTTCATTTACTTTTGCTTCCTCCTGTTCACATTTTCATAATTTAAGGAAAATAACATTTAATCAACTATCTCTTTGTGGAGTGTTAACTCTTAACCATAGTTAATAAACTATGAAGTAAGATATTTTTCAGAGATCTTGGAAGTATGATTTTTATACTGACAATGAAGAGCCTCTGTGTTCATGATACCATGATTCTTTAGCCTTCACACAACTTATTTTAAAAGGAAAAAGACATGGGACTGTGGTAGATTGAGTTGTACCGTTGGAATGTACCTCATCTTTTCTAGAAGTCAAGTACTAAAGGGCCTGCTTAGGGCTTGCATGAGAGACAGCTCAGAAGTCCCACAGGCACAAGTCAATGAGCCATGTTAAATCACAGAAACTGAATTAGTTCAAAGACTATATTAGGTTCTACCTTCATGGCTGAGCTGTTGAAAAACAGGAGAAGAGTGGTTTGATGGCTAACTATCATCTCTACCTTTGCAAAACTGCTGAAATTTAACTCCTTCTCTGCCTCTTTCTCTTTTTCTTTCCTATTTTTTCCTCTCTGCCATCCCTTTGCTGATTCCCTCCAACCTGTGAGGACCTGTCCTTGCTCTGAGGAAGAGCAGGAGGCAATCAGAATGCAGTCATCTCTGTGTCTGCCACAGGTCAGGGAGCAGTGTGAAAAGGAGCTCCTAGTGTCCTACACCTCGGCCCACTGAAATGTTCACAAGCCTGCAATTTTATCAAGCAAGGTGGAAATATTAAAAGTCAGACAGGTTATTGGAAGGAGTCTCTGAGAGCAAAAAGAAGATAAATGATGGCGCTCTCTACATTTCCTTGCTTCACAGCAACTAACAAAGGCAGCATTAGGTTTCTTTAGGGGCATTGCTCCAAATCTCACTTCAATACAATGGTTAAATGTCCCAGTAAAATTGTTAGTCTTTCAGCAGTTCCCTCTCGTGATACCATATTACTGATGGAATTTGGCAGTGACAAATGGCAAAGCATGCTTGTCTCTGAAGCCATTCTCATTTGTATTCTTTCCAGCTCCTTATCTGTCCCATTGGAATAAAAAATTAAAATTGAAAGATAACATTTCTGAGAATAATATTTAAGTAACATAAATTGTAGCAGTGTTAGCATGACATTAAATTCAGTACAAAGTACTGTCTTATTCCTCTGGATAGACAGATATCTGGTTTAGACAAAGCTGAAAATGTTTTTGATTAAAGCCATATCTTTCTCTGAAGAGAAGTATTTTTAAGGCAAACATCATTGTCTAGAAAATGCGCAAATAACTGTCAAAGCTCTCCTCTAGTTTTTTTGGCTTGGTTTGACTGGTTTAGTGTTTTGAGACAAACGTAAAAGTGATGCATTTCATGTGCAAACAAATTGGAGTACTGATTTAACTCTTAAGCATGTTTCAGTCAAACTCTCCAGAAGAATATACAGAAGTTCTGAATGGTTTGCTTGGTTTAACAAGTTGAGGCCTGCTTTTACATTCAGTATACCCATACAAGAGGTAAGGCAGTAAGGAACCATCCTTTTAAGTGCTTTGACTTAGAAAGAGATATCAAAACCTTTCCTTTTTTAGCTGTAAAGATAATTACATGCAAAATACCAGCAATTATATTTTTGCAGCAGAAATTGTAAATTTCTTGCACATTTTGCAAGAATGAAGCATTTTCTTATCTCATTTCACCCAAATATTTTCTTACATTCAAAGGATTTTTCTGAATGGCTTCTACCTGCCTAACTGTTATCCTTCACAAACTCTTTCAAGTTCTTTTATCCACCCTTTCTGTTGTGTTGATGTCCTGCTAATGCATACGTGATCACGTCTATGTCTGTATTTGTGTGCTGCATTCAGTCATAAGTATGACACCAGGCATGACAAATTGCTTAGGAAAGATTAAGTAAAACCCTGCTTATACAAAGGAGAAGTAAATACAAAGGAGAAGTAAATGTTTTCTGGAAGTTTTCCATTTTCCAGGTGTGCACAGTGACAAATACAGAAAGTGAGAGTAAGAGTGAAGATGGTCCTTGCAATGAGGAAATTCGAATAAAATCTTGAAGTAGATGATGGGTTTTGGGCAGAACCTCGTGGGCAAGGGCTGGGAGGAGCACAACAAGAAGTTTAAAATTAATACATGTAGATCAGAAATGTTCCCTAAGACAAGGTGTATAGATAGTGTCGAAACCTTGGAAAAAAGTGAATAGATCTCTAGGAGCCTGGAGGAGAAATACTTGCAGTAATTAAGAGAAGACTGTTGGGACATGGGCCTTTGCTAGTGAAAATGAAGAAAGGACAGAATAGTTCAAGATCATTATGTGAGAAAAAAACACAGCACTGACCAAGAGCATTAGAGAACGGGTAATGAAAAAGAAAAAAAGAAAGGGTTTGGTGACATGGAGAAGAATGAAAGTTCACAAGACAGTTGTGAAATACTAGTTTCATGGAGGGAACTAGATATGGAGTGAGAGGAGAGTTAGAAAGACATTATTGATATTTGAACCTATGTGATTTTCTTAGGTATAGAACAGAAAGATTTAAGGAGCAGTAGTGAAGGGAAGCATATGGGAAAGGAGAAGATGCAATTATTAGCAGTAGCTGAACTGTAACAAAAGACATCAGATACCAGAGTGTCAAAGCTGATGTGAATGATACTCTAGACTAGAAATCATTGTCACTTAGAGTAGACAGTGGAAAACAAAGAAGGTGAAGAAGACTTACAGGCTGGCCAAGGAAACAGAAGTGGTGACTTTGTCAAGGACAGATCAGGGACATAGCAGACCAGATGCTAACAACAAGTGTTGAGGAAAAAGACAAAGAAAGAAACCGCTGAATATAGTGAGCTTATTTTCTGTAGGAAAGGTCATTTTAGCCAGCAACAGTCCACTTTTTTTTTTTCTTTACATGTGATTGTCTAGATTCAAGAATCCTTACAGTTTCTTTGCTAAAAGTTGTTAAAGTAGGAAAACCCTTAGAAGGGTCATTTCTTCGTATTATCTTTTCAGCAAGTACATGTGTGAAAGAACAGAAAAAGGCCAGAAGTTTTATGTGTTCCATAGCAGACGTCTATTAGTTATGCTGAACAACACACCCCATATACAGTCCAGAAACCATCAAGGAAGAATGTTTGATTTCAAATATTTTCAAAAGACTGTAACTTAAGGGTCATGGAAATGCATTATGCAGAGGAATATGTAGATGAAAAAGAAAACAATAAATAATTCTATTGACAGTATGGTATATTAAACTGGTGAAAAGTCTTCTAGAGAAACTACAGAAGCCCCATCCCTTGAGGCTTTTAAAATTAGGCTGAATAAAAGAGTAGCAAACTATAGCATGCAATATAATCTTGCAATGCTAGTAGGATAACCTAATTGATCTCTTCCAGCTATAATTTTTACAATTCAAAATCCTTGGTTTGGGTGTTTTGCTGCCTCAGCTCACTGTGGGAATACAATGATTGTGGGTTTGAAAGAGTGGTCAGCACGAAAAGAGAAAAAGAGTTAATGAAAGCGGAAAAAAGTGCCTCCCACTAGAGAGGTAACAGGCGGTGCTAACAAATATCTCAGCAAGTCTGATTTCCCATGAGGCCACCTCTGATAGCTAGAACCAGGCAGCCAAACCTGAATAGAAGGCAATAATAATTAGACTCTGATGAGTGAAGGACTCACAGAAGGACCAATTTTCAGAAGGAGTTAATGAAAGGGGAAGGAAATACTCAAATTTTCCAAAAGATTTAAAAGGGAATTTTACTATGGAATAGCCTTTTAAGTGGTTAGATGTTCCTTACTAACCTATGGTTGTATATTCACATGAGGAAAGGGAGAGAAAGAGACAGAAAATGCCTTACACCTTAACAAAATTGATTACAGCTGGGGAGTGTTAATATGTGTGAATTTCCAGTACAGTAGGTTCAGGGTGACCCATAGCTATTATTCAAAGTCAGTATCAGACCATTTAATTTTCTGCTTCAGTTCCTTTCCTGTTCCTCTCTCCAACCTGAGTGTTATGGCCATTCACCTTCTTCTCTTCTGCTTTTCTTCCTCCTCAGTTTCTTTGTTCTCAATGGTGGTTTAGGATACTATAGTCCCCCAGTGCAGTATCCATCTTTTTTGAACTAAGCTGAACTTGAAGCAGGTGCTAATACCTCAATAAGCATTTTATGACCTGTCTTCATAAACAAAATTTGCACCACTGATGTGAATGTATTCACTGCTCAAAATCACTGAACGCTGAACAGGATTAATATTTGTGCTGCTGGTGTGGTGTTTCTTTGTTTTAGGACTGAGTCACCAAATGAACCTTTAGAGAAACAGCCAGCACTCGTTTCAGGAGAGGAAAAATATCAAGCCGTTACTAAGTTATCTTCCAGAGACTGCATTTGTGCTGGAAAGATGCTCATCCACTAAAATGAAATGGTTCCCTTGTTTAGAAACACACATTTTCGGTCATGTAGTTTCTTCCTCTACTACTTCACGTCACCAAACTTTTCTTTAAGATTCACAAAAGAGTTGTATTTTAGTCATACCAACCCTACAAGCTACACTTTCTCATACTTTAGTTCCAGAATGTGAGTCTGTCTTCAGGCTCTGCTTGTGCATTCACGGGTATGGGCACCATATTGATCAGTATTATGTCACTAACACACTTCTATACTGGTGTACACACTACTGTTGCTGCCAGTAGCAACAAATGGCTGATCTCTCCATTGTCCCGGGCAGGCTGTTTTTTCTCTCCGAGAAGAAGAGGTCATACATTTGAACAGCAAAATTAATTCAGAATATTAAAATTAAAAAAAGATAATAAATAAAAAACTGCTGCTACAACATGAGGAAGAAATTCTGAATGAAAATATTGCCTTCATCACCTGAATATCCGTTAATTTATCAAGCAAAACTTAATTGTGCAGATTCCTAGCACTCTACTACATGAGTTCACTAACTGGATGGCTGATCAATTTGTTGCATGCATGGTAGTTGCAGTAACATGTTTTCAGTTCTGGAAAATAAGGCTCCATAAAAATATTTAATGTAGCATTTCTGTTTGCTTATGATGGATTATTGCTCATATAACAGAAACTAAGTGTTGTAATGCATCATCACCCTGACTCCAAACTTTAAAACAAACTGATATTTATTGCAAGTTCACACAACCAGGGTTAAATAATCTTTTGTGGCATGAGTCACACTTGCTTTAGAACCTTTTGTACCACTGACCATATTCCTGCCAGGTCACGCTATTCGCTTCTTCCACAGTATCCACAGGCAGACATATTGCCTACTATTTAAGTCCAGAGAATCCAGTTTCTTGTGAATGAACTAGCTACCAGCTCTTAATGTTATATTCCCACTGTAGGGGATATTAAATCAACTAGTACTTCCCATCATCCCCTGAAAATTTAATTAATCCAGTACCCTGTGTTTCTTTGGGTTGTTTCTGAAATCTTTCCACCAGTTCCCCAGAATAAATCTTCTCCTATGTTTCAAAGCTAGAAGTTTATCCTCCCATGAAATTTGCTGTTCATCTTACCCGAATGTGTGATTTGATGCAAATTTCTAGTTTTTATTTTAACTGATATTTTAAGTCATTTCTTGCACTGATCAGTCCATGAATAAGATGGGTTGCTTTGCTGCATGTTTTCTTATTTTGAAGTTTAGCCCTGTGCAAAAGTTTCTGTGCTGTACAGAATCCAGCAACAATCCAGAGCTTAAAAATCTGATTTTGCAAGTTATTTTAATAACACAGAGATAGTGAGGTAACAAAATGTCAGGCATCATTCACACCTGTAGGATAAAATATTGTTTATAGCCTTATACAACTTCATACTAAAAGCCACATAATTTATGGTGCGTTTACAACGCTGTAAAGGCCGTATTTGTTCCTCATATATCATAATTCTCATTTCTTGGCTTCCGGGGCTGTGAAGGGATTTATTGTGTCATCTCAAGTGCAGTTTCCTAGGAAAAATTAACAGTTCAGGCCACTAGATTTACCATTTACATCTATCCTGTGTGTTGCTACTATGCAAACTGTAATATCCCACTACGATCCACAGGATACCTCAACAAGCTGCTGTTTCTGTGTGGTGAAAGTGACACCAGTGTCTTTAACTTAGAAACATAAAACTTGAGGCAGATCTTGGAGTAGCTAGGCCTAGACCAACAGAAATAGAGAAATGAAGCACAGGAAAGCATCATTCAGAAAAATTAATTTAGTCCTTTTTCCTGGTAGTGCAGAACAGTTCAAAAGACCATATGTTGACCCATGGTTTTTTTATACGGTTGGGTGTTCATGTTTTCCCATCAGGATTTAAGAATTTTCTCCCATAAATTCTTTAGTTTTATATCAAATACCAAATTTTTAATGGAATAGTGCTATTTGAAAGCTCTTAACAAGGTTACTCATGAATAAAAACAGGACTTGGGAAATACTCTTGAGCAAAATTAGTTCTTTCTTTGTACCAGTGCCTGAAGCAGGACATAAATAAAGGCTTGAAATGAGAGAACTGTTTAGAAAGGTTCTGGTAGTGATAATAATTTTTTGCGTATTATTTATATTATGACAGGGTAAGATTCATGTCATGATAGTATAGGCATCTAAAATTTAAGGAAGGGATTCAGCTGCAAAAGGATGGACAACCAAATGTCTTAGAATATCCTGCCCGATCTCAGTTGTGCATGTCTCATGTATCCTAGGGCATTTCAAGTGTCAGTAGTTACATATCTTTAGGTAGCTGAATACCACCTCTAAGTCTGTAGCTGAAGTCATCTAGATGCCCTCTGTCATCAGTGATGAAAGCAAAAAGAGTCCAAAGATTTTATTCCACTGATCTTTAAAATCTATAACATTTACTGCCCTCTGGAGATACTTATCTGTTCATAGAATCATAGAATCATAGAAAGTTTTGGGACGGAAGGGACCCCTAGAGGTCATCTAGTCCAACCCCCCTGCAGCAAGCAGGGACACCGCTAACTAGATCAGGTTGCTCAGAGCCCTGTCCAACCTGGTCTTGAATGTTTCCAGGGATGGGGCCTCCACTACCTCTCTGAGCATGTATCAGAGAGAGTTTAAACAGCAAACTAGATTAGATACCATACAAAAGGCAGCTAGGAAGAGACTTAGTCTGAGGTTGAGACACCTGGTACTCATTTCTGCATGAAAATACACTGGAGAGAAGGACTCAGGAATCATCTTTACCTGCTTAAAGGATCCTTTACAGTCACTTTGCATTCACACCTGTATTGTCAGAATAAAATTGTACTTTTCCAAAGAGGAGTAGTCCCAAAATACACAGGAATTATTTCAAATGTAGCTTAATGTTCCCTCTTCCTCATGTACACACACGAAGGGGTATATTACTCTCTTCAAAAAGGAATTACAAATATTCTCTCAGAAAGCTCATCAAACTCTAAAGGCATTCTTTTCTCTCTGGTTTAGGTATTTCCTAAACAGTTGCTTATACCATAAGGATGCCACTTTGAACCCTTGCCAAAATAAGGGTTGTAACTACTTACAAAGCTTAGCCATATGCAGTTTCTTTCAATGAGTTTTATAATTCAGTAGCCTTTATCTCAAATAGCTGCAATGTCAAAACCAAGCAATATTAAGTGTGAGAGATTTGGGTCTTGGATATTAGGTCCCCATTTATAAGAGGTAACTGGAAAGAAGGCACAAATCAAATGGCAGTAAACTTCACTCCTGACATGTCTGCAGAGTGCTACATGACAAGACCAGAGCATTAGCACTACTGGAATTTTCACTTTAATTATACATAAAAAGTTCTAGTTTTGCCTCTACAAAGCAACTGGGAGAAGAGTTTACAGGTGATGATGAGCTTATAAATGCATAGTGCATTAGAAATACCACAATTAATTCAATAAATGTTTTTTATTAAGTGCTTTCTGAAGCAACTGCTAAATTAAATGGGCCCCAGAAGTGCAGCAGAGTTAGCAATGTCATTCATAACAGAAAGGAGGGATGTAAATCTTGTAGCAGTTTACAGATGTTTTTATTTAATATCTCTAATCCAGAAGATCTGACAAGAAGTGGCCACCCCAGTGTTCTTCGATGGCAAAGCCCCTAGGGCTTCTACACTTTGCAACAAGTAGGAAATCCTTATTAATCCCCTTAGCATTTGTTGTAATGACATTAATCGTGATGAACTCTTCCACTATTAATTTGGATGTCATACATAATTCCACAAGGATCCCACTGAAATATGAACAGGGCAAACCTCATCTAATTGGAGCAGGAATCATAAAATAAGTCTGTGTTTCAATTTTACCAAAAAAACCTAATCACAGCTCCTTTGTAAAGCCTAGCCAAGTTAACTAAATCTGTTAGCCCTTGGAATAGCATTGATTATATTCAGTTTATTCGTGGAAGTCACATTTATATGGGCCACATTTTGCCATGCAATCCAGCATCTGTTAATGGATTTAAAGAACTAAATTGTCTGAGCCATTAATTGCTGACTTGAACTTGTTATTTTATATAGCAGACTTTATGTCATTATGCATTATGTTTGCTACATGTGTAATATGTCTAATGCTTTCTCAAAAACAATTTCACAAAGCCTGTTTATCTCTGCATAGGGGTAGTTCAAGTGTGGTTTTGAGGTGAACTTTGCAGAACCTTAGGGCTAACTCCCATCTTCTGTTGTTCATTTTTTTTCAAAACATGCTAAAGAAACCATTCCATGTATTCCTTACATACAAGCATTATATACCTCTAGCGTACTCATAGCAAAGAGTTCCAAAAGTTCAATGTAGATGCTTTAAATTAAACACACAACAGAACTAAACCCTAGTAAAATGTAATAGTGAGTAATCATGCTATATATGCTCCCAACAGAGCATCGATTATTAGTGAGAGATTCAGTCTGTACTCTACTTGGTTAACATTTGAGCTAGAGGTGGCAAAATAGGCAATAAATCCCTTCATTTCTGTTTAGTAAAGAGCAGGCATCTTTGCTGAAGAAAGAGTACTGTGGCAGCCAACAAAAAGTAATGAGTCTTGCTCTGAAGAACAGCAATTCTTCAGTGAGGAAGAAACAAGGGAAGATTTCTTCCTCTTCAGCTTAAAAAACAAGGCAGAATATAGCTTTCATGGAATAATCTTAAACTGATGGTCTCAGATCAAAGCATTGTCATTTCACAGAATCACAGAATGGTGGGGGTTGGAAGGGAGCTCTGGGTCATCTAGTCCAACCCCCCTGCCCAAGCAGGGGCACCTACAGCAGGCTGCACAGGACCTTGTCCAGGCGGGTCTCGAATATCTCCAGAGAGGGAGACTCCACAACCTCCCTGGGCAGCCTGTTCCAGTGCTCCATCACCCTCAGAGTGAAGAAGTTCTTCCTCATGTTCAACTGGAACATCCTATGCTTCAGTTTGTGCCCATTGCCCCTTGTCGTGTCGCTGAGCACCACTGAAAATAGTTTGGCCCCATCCTCCTGACAGCCACCTTTAAGATATTTATAGGCATTTGTAAGATCCCCTCTCTTCTTCAGGCTGAACAAGCCCAGCTCCCTCAGCCTTTCCTTATAGGAGAGATGCTCCAGTGCCCTCATCATCCTCGTAGCCCTCGGCTGGACTCTCTCCAGTAGCTCCTCAATTTGCTTCAGCAGACGCAGATCATATCACTGACTGGATATAGAGAATGGAGTAGACCGGAACTCATTCTTGCAAGACAAAACTACTAAAAAGCATTTATTTTCTGTAACGTAAGAGCATGTCTTTTGCTATTTGAAAATAACATTTAATGAGTCCTGAATGTTTTAGCAGGACATTTAACTTAGTAATATTAATTTTTATTGATACAGCAAGAAAAGAATGTTAGGCTAATAATTAGGTTCAGTGGGTTTTCCACTCTACTGTAAACTTGAGCAAAAAATTTATGACTACATGCTTTGAGATATTTCATGTGTTAGAGTGTAAACCATAAGGATTTATTGCTTGGGGATGTGGCTGTTTTAGACAAGAGGTTCTCCACACATAAGCACTGTGAAACGGTTCTTTGGAAACTAACTAAATGTGGTTGCAAAGAAAGCCAGGAATGAAATGCATGAAAAAGGGATGGGAATGAGGTGTAAAAGTAGTGACCTGATCACACTCAGGTTCTCTGGCAAGAAAGTCATATTTGTACTTCAGTACTTTCTATTATGATCCTTATACTGACATTACCTGAATAAGTCTTCTCTTGGTTTCTCAGAAAAAGAGGAAAGACAGACATACACCTTAATACCAGTTTTTTTACTTGAGAGAGAAGAATTAGAGCATTGATCTGGGGCATAGAGAGCTCAGACTTATATTCCTGTTCTGCTTGTTTCAACACAAGCAAGGGCTGCTCTTCCTCAGGTGAGGAAAGTTTACCACACAGAAATGTAGTGCACAATCCTGTCAGTTACTGCCAAACTCCCCAGCAATAGCTGTTACATTTTGCAGTCAGAATTAGGTATTCTTCAGGTCAGTGGAAAAGATTGATTACTTAGAGCTCTGCTTAATATACCACATGTGATGAAGGAAAATTAGGTCCACATATGTGCCTCTTGGTTATTTATACAAAGTGTAAAACCTCCTGTAGAAGCAGATAGAGAAAAACACACACATGCACATTCAGTAGCAACTGGGCAGGCTGATGCACATGCTCTGAGAGACTCACTTTCTTGCTCTTGAATTTCAGGCAAGAATTTACCTCCTGTTTGGATAAGGTGTGCAGGTATACATTCAATTTCATATGCTTCAAAGTTTCAGATTTTCTGAATTTGCAAATCTGAAGGTCCAGAAAGTCCTATTTTTGAGATACCTCAGAGTACGCTTACATCTGCATTGTTAAAGGTATGTGATCACCAGATTTCCTTGGTTTGTTTTATTTTTAACAGTTTAAAGGATTATTGTGTCTGACTTCCAAGAACTCCATCTTTCCTAAACACTTTGGTAGAGGTAGAGTTCTGTTTTGAATTGAAACGTACAACTTGCAGGATGCCTGGAGAGAGAAATCAAACATAGCTTATGTCCCCAGATTACGACAGTTTAACTACAAGATTGTTACTGTAACTTTAACCACATGATAGAAAATTGATGAAACTCTATTATTCTATCTTCCACCCCCTGTAACATACACCTTCTCCTACTGTCTTTTGTGACTCACTTTACCACTACTATTTAAGCAAAATAAAATGGTTTGGATTGAAAAGGAACTTAAAGATCGTCTAGTTCCAACCTCCCCGCCATGGGAAGCGACATCTTCCACTAGATTAGATTGCTCAAAGCCCCATTCAACCTGGCTTTGAACATTTCCAGGGAGGGGGCATCCACAGCTTCTCCGGGCAACCTATGCCAGTGCCTCACCACCCTCGCAGTGAAGAATTTCTTCCTTATATCTAGTCTAAATCTATTCTCTTTTAGTTTAAAGCCATTACAGGTTGTCCTACAACTCCATGCTGGTCTAAAAAGTCCCTCTCTAGCTTTCTTGTAGGCCTTCTTCAGGTACTGGAAAGCTGCTATAAGGTCTCCCTGAATTCTTCTCTTCTCCAGGCTGAACAGCCCCAACTCTCTCAGCCTTTCGTCATAGAAGAGGCGTTCCATCCCTCTCACCATTTTCGCGGCCCTCCTCTGGACCTGCTCCAAAAGGTCCACGTCTTTTCTGTGCCGAGGGCTCCAGAGCTGGACAGAGGACTCCAGTTGGGGTCTCACAAGAGCAGAGTAGAGGGGCAGAATCACCTCCCTCGACCTGTGGGCCATGTTTCTTTTGATGCATCCCAGGATACAGTTTTCCTTCTGGCCTGCAAGTGCACATTGCTGGGTCATGTTGACCTTCTCATCAGTCAACACCCCAAAGTCCTTCTCCTCAGGGCTGCTGTCAGACCATTCTCTGACCAGCCTGTATTTGTGCTTGGGATTGCCCCTACCCATTTGCAGGACCTTGCACTTGGCCTTGTTGAACCTCATGAGGTTTGCACAGGCCCAACTCTCAAGCCTGTCAAGGTCCCGCCAGATGGCATCCCCTCCCTCCAGCATGTCAACCACACCTGCTGACGGTGCACTCACTCCCACTGACCTTTTTTCAACAGTTGGTCAGTCTGGTACAGAGGTCCTCAGGAGTGCCTGCAGGTAGAAATTAAGGCTGCTAATGCCACATCACCACTGACATCCTGTGTTACTTCAGGGTGTCATCTAAGCTCCCGCCTCAAGGTGCCCACTGCTTAGTCCTTATGCCCTGATTTACAAAACTGTTGAGCTCCCACAGTTCCTTCTGATCTCTCATTGTTAATGGAAGTAGTAGCAATGCAGTATGAATCACTTCACAGTCATTAGATGAAAAGCTCTTTGGAGCCTACTTCTTATTTCCGCTAAGAGACTTTACTTTACTGTGGAAGTATGAGGGAGATTTAATGTGGGTGTAAATGACACTTTTACTTACCTGCAAATCTCTTTTTCATTATCAGTGTCTTGGATATATGAAAAATATTTGTACATGTAGAATAACACTGCTTTTTATTAGTACACAGTCTCCATTGTATAATTGCCCTATTCCCATTAAATAACCTTTCTCAGTTCATTTCTTGCTCATGGAAAAAGCCTGTGATAATCATGGATCATAGGCAAAATGACATCTGCAACAGAATTATTAAAGAGACCATATTCCTCAGGATAATTTTTTCTTCTTCGCTCTCTCACCATGAAACGTGTTGAGTAGGAGTCATTTCCATTTAGTTTGTACAACGGAAAAGCTAGGTGACTGGATTAACCTTTCTTCCTCACTAGTACAGAGGAAGGTTAGGGGTAATTCCAGAAGAGATTAATCTGTCTTAAAACAGTTGGGATAAATTACTTCCTAGAAATTTCCGGCCCAGACAACTAGATAAAACTGCTGCTTATGTTTAACAGTAAATATTATTGATCTGCAACTCATACAGTATGGACAAAAAGGTGTTTCTGGAGGCAGACAGTGAAAAAGTTCTTCTCTATACGTGTACAGATTTAATGAACTAGCTTCACAAAAGTTTGGCATTTTTTTCTTAAAAACTTTGAGAAATACTGTTCTTTGCTTTGTAAGAAAACCGAGCCATTTTCCTATCTGGACAAGGTTCTGTGTCAAAGTTACTGACAGTAAAGATAGGTCTCTGTGAGTGAAATTAGTTGTAAACTTTACCAAGAAAAGCCTCATTTTGAACACTGTGAGACTGCAAGTTTACAAATCCTTTGACTAGAAGGAAAGAAATGAGAGTAAAAAAATTACCTACCTCCTCATTTCATGAAATAGGAGATGGAAAAGATTAAAAGTGACAAGTATAAAATCTTTAAATACCACAAAGAATTCTACCAGAGAATTCCCTTACATAGATTATAGAATGACAGATATAAATGGAAATTGAAGAACAACAGATCAGAACAAACCTTTTTTCACGCAGAAAATGTATGAAGGAAGATTGCTGCTGCTGCTGCAAGCATACTGACTTGACTAAAGAAACAGATTCCACTCTAAGTCAGGAACAGTGATATGTTTGTATAATTTTGGTATGCTACATACTCAGAGAAAAGACTGAGCATCTAAATGAAAAATATATTCTCTCAGGAAGTTTAGTATCTGGCAAACAAATCTAGGAATTTGATCATCTTCCAGGAGTCTAGAACATTTTTTTTAAAGTAGTATTGTTTGCAAGTTCTTACTCTTTATAGAAGCCTTACAGATTCTTTTTCTGAATCCAAGCTTTCAGAGAGCTATTTTCCACTCTGCTGGTTACAGACAGTTCAACGGGCAAAAACAGAAAAAAAAATTATAAATACATCAAAAAGAACTTTTATAAAAGAGCAGCTGCTCATGACTGCTTTGCCAGTGTTATTCATTATAAATATGGCTGCATGCTATTTTGCTATTTCATATTAAACAGTTTCACAAAAGCAATCACAGGAACTGGGAAACAGAATGCATCAGAGGTGAAGCCCCTATGAAGTCGGAATTCACTGTAATAAGAGTTTCTAAGATTTTACTAAGACCTGAGAAAATCTGCTTTATAATAATTTCTATCATTTCCTGCAGAGCAAGGTCTAAGAGAACGCATTGCATTTCTCACAGAGTCAGTATGTTATTTGGTACTCTACTGATAGGCAATAGTCTAACTCAAGCTAGTTTCAAAGTAGTGGACCATGTCCTACAGATGTCATTTTGCAGTTCTGCTGTACCTTAAGCCTGTCACCTTACCAATTTCATTCTTTTAAAATAAAGCAATATAAAGGAACAGAATGAACCATCAGTAAATCTAAAGTTTATGTAATATACAAGATGGTGGATAAAACAGAGTATTGGAAAGTATATGTATTTTCTGTTTGCTGCAGTAAATACACACCTTCCTAAAAGGCAAATATTTTTAAAATGCAGTTCTGCACATTCTGTCCTGTGCGATCCACTCCTAGCATAGAAGTGCTTAATTGTATATGTTACAATTCACAAAGCAATTATTTTTGCATAGGAAATGCCATGTGCAATCATCCAAAGACTGTCTTCTAATAAATTAATTTTTTTGTCATGATTGTAGCAAAGTCGGGTGAAGAGTAAAGGAAGGAGAAAGGAATTTTCACATTGTCAATTTCAGACAGAAGCATGGGAAATTAGGAATGTGCATTCTGTATCCAGTCAATGAGGAGTGATAGGGTGCCTGATGTTAGACAGTGTTGGACAGTTTGACTCTTCATGCCCTATAGACTCTCAGTGTCCTTTGCAATCATGTAAGGAACAGCTGTTCCCAAGTTTGTGAAATATGAAATGGAAGAGCTTACACAGACTTACCTTGCTTATGCACTTTGGTGAAACATCCAGACTATGCAAGATCCACAGACACTGGAAACAAAAAATTAAATTGGTAATTTTCCTTAAGAATCTTTAGACCTTTTTGATCAAGATAGATGGCATAATGGCTAACTGAGCTTTAATTTGTACTCTCCTAACACCCTGAGTGCTGCTTGATTCACGTTATAATGTAGTTACTTGGTATTCCGTATGAAACACAATTTTTTTTTTTTTTCTACCACACAACCAGCCACTGGGAAATTATTATCAGAGTCTTAAAATAATTTCTTAATGGTTGCTTGTTAGGAAAACGAAATCTCTTTCTTGGTCTCTTTCTCATCTCTCTCTCTCTTTTTTGGGGATGGATGAATCCTCTTTCGGGGACAGATGAATCCTCTTACTCAACATCAGTGGTACATGCCATAACATGGTGAGTGTATAAAAATAAATTATTAGTGAGTATATAAAAACAGATGATTCTCTCCCTCTCAGGACCAGTAGTGGCATCATCATTTCAGGAATGGTGTGGGATAGAATAAGCACTTTTTAAGCAAAATAAGTGCTTGAGGAAACAAGAGTATGTGGAAGAAAGGTCTGGCTGCAAGAATGAGCAGTGGAGAACAGAGAAATAAAATAAAGGGAGGGGAAAGACAAACGATAAAAGAGAAAATGGAAATAAAGAAGAATCAGGCCAGAAAATGACAACCACAAAGACTGTTAAAGAAATGAACTTTGGGCAATAATTCTAAGAAAATACTGAGGTTTGTTTCTTTCCCCTATGTATTACTGGGGTTTTTTTTAGCATCAAGAGACACAAAATATTTTTTTTTGTGAGGTTGTCTCTTCACTGGGGATGAGCTACAGTCAAGACACTACGTTAAAATAAAAGCCTAGATTGCAAAAATGTTCAGTGTAATTAATCTGATCTACCCAAACAGATTAGTATATCAGATACTGTAATTTCATCACTCAATTGAATTTTCAAATTTGCTTTAGACTTTGGAAATCTCATCAAGTTTTCATTATATTTTTAAGTACAAAAGTATTACAGAAAAAACAGTCACTACTTTTCCCTTTGCCAGCTATATGCTACCAAATTTCTTGTTTTTCTGCTGTAACTGTTGTTCAGACAATTCTCCTTTTCAAACTAAATTGAGACAATCAATTACAGCCTTTCAGTACTTAAAGGGGGATTATAAGAAAGATGGGGACAAACTTTTTTTAGCAGGGCCTGTTGCAATAGCACAAGGGATAATGGTTTTAAACCCGAAGAGGGCAGATGTAGACTGGATATAAGGAAGAGATGTTTTACGAGGGTGGTGAAACACTGGAATTGGTTGCCCTGAGAGATGGTAGATGCCCCATCCTTGGAAACATTCAAGGTAAGGTTGGGTAGGGCTCTGAGCAACCTGATCTAGTGCTTGAGGTCCCTGTTTATTGCAGGAGGGATGGACTAGATGACCTTTAAACATATCTTCCAACCCAAACTATTCTCTGATTCTACATTCCTCACAGAAAACAGGTCACTGTACAACCTCTTAAGAGTAACCTGTTCCATTTACCAGTGATTGACATGATGACTTAACAAATAAGACACTCTAGTTCCATCACAATATTCCATTTTTCACAGCATAGAGAATTGTCTTGATTGTAGATCCCTCACTCCAGAACTTTAGCTGACGGGACCTGCCTGGGGACTCCAGTGGAGACACACTGATTTCTGTTACCTCAGGATCCCAAGCAGATGACTTTTAGATGTTTAAATCCACACGTTTGCATTACTATAACAAAACCTGGATTTGACTTGTCTGTAAAGTTCACTAAATTACAAAGAGTAATCAGTTTCAGGATTTATTAAAGCATATATGCAAAGCCATTTATATTAAGGTAATGAATCATAGAATCATAGAGTATTTGGGTTGGAGGGGACCTTAAAGATCATCAATTTCCAACCCTCCTACCCTGAGCAGGAATACTTTCCACTAGACTAGATTGCTCAAAGCCACATCCAACCTGGCTTTGAACACTTCCAAGGAGGGGTCATCCACAGCTTCTCTGGGCAACCTGTTCCAGTGCCTCACCACCCCCACAGTAAATAATTTCTTCCTTATACCTAAACTAAATCTACCCTCTTTCAGTTTAAATCCATCTCCCCTTGTCCTATCACTACATGGCCCTGTAAAAAGTCCCACTCCAGCTTTCTTGCAGGTCGCCTTCATGCACTGGAAGGCTGCTATAAGGTGTCCCCAGAGCCTTCTGTTCTCCAGGTTATCATATCAAATATATCTATATTCAAATATAAAGGCATTCTAGACAAATGTATAGACACTTGCAAACCCACACACACATACATATATAAATTGCAAAAAACTCCTCTAAAAATTATACATATAAATATACTATATATTCACAAATACTATTTTATCTTTGGATTAATTGTTATTTAGAAAACTGATCTGTTGCATAAAATTGTTCTTGTTCTTGACTAAATGGTCTGTTAAATGGCTGCTAGATGAGTGAAAGAAAGATGTCAAAAAGAAATGCTTGTGATCCATTTTTCTCACTCATGTGTTTCCAGATTCCCACTAGGTGAAGTGTGTTTTAAATAGTTTGCCTTAAGCACTGGCATATGAGCTAGCATGAAAGATTACCGTCCAAAAGGCAAATGCATTTATTACTAGCTGTGGTAGTATTTGTCATTTTATTCACTTGGGTAGCAAATATGTCACCCAGAGTTTCATGGGGAATTAAACCATTGTGCTGCCTGACAATAAAAAGAATATTTTTAGCAACTCTGACAGATATCAGGTATTTCTGTGTCTACACATCCTTAGTCACAATTCTCCTAACAGGTATTTTGGAAATAATCCCTTGGTAACACCTCTATCAGGCTTCCTTACTGCTTGATGGGCAAACAGTTCTACACAGTGAGAGTCACACACCTCTCTACTGTCCCTGTTACGCTACAATAGCATTATAGCAAATTGTTGCAGCAAATTGTTATAATAACTTGCCATAAAGAAGAGCACTCTACAGAAATCTACTGGTACAGTTGACAAACTCAGGTGTGGTTCATTCCACATCTGAAAGAAAATGTTGCAACCTCTCTGTCAAATGTGATAGAAAAGATTTCTCTGTCATCATGACAGCAAAGGACCTATGGATTCAATAACTACATAAATTTTGTATTCAAGTAATAGAAGTCAAGGGAAGATCTACAAGTGATATTCTCTTCCTTATTTCTTCTTCCCAGAGTACTACTTTGATTTTGTCAGGGTTAGCGGTCCAAACAAATGAACCTTACAACATCCTTTAGTATTTTAAAAACTGTACCAAGTACAGCCAGAAATATGATTTAAGTTAAAATTAAAACCATTTTTTTTTTAAGGAAAAAAATACCTGAAAATTAATTTACACTTAGACATTTTTACAGATGCAACTTTCATCAAGGCAATTTCTCATTAGTTTCTTTGAAAATATCTGATGAGATTTCCATAATTCATCCCTTCCTATAAGCATTGATTGTACTGGCTGCTGTATAGGTCATTATCTTCAGGCAATGTGAGGTGAAATTTATCATTTACTTCTCCTATCCACCTGCTGGAACCTTCGTACATTTTGGCTGGGACTCTAAAGAGGTATACCCCTAGTTCACCTCATGCTTTGTGACACACTTGCATGCCACAGAGATGGCATGCACAGAGTCTTCCACCAATGTCACCTGACAAGTGCTGAGCAGGCAGGATAGCCCAAAATACGTCTTAGAACAGCTTCTGTGTGTCCCAAATTAAGGGTAAAAAGATTGAAGTTCAAGCTGCCTACAAAGCAAATATATGGTTCTAGATCTTTAGAGAAATTAGAGTTTCAGGACACTCTTGAGATCCCAGAATCCAAATAAACGATTCATTTTAGCGAAGAAGCTTCAAACAGTCCCAAGTAAATGTGTAAATATCAATGAAGACCCAAAACAAGAGAGGGAGAAAGGCACATGCCAATCATAGACTGTGGACAGAACTACCTTTGGAGAGAGTAAGGGGACAAAGATCACAACGGGGATTTACTGAGTAAATATCCTAGTGTTCTCAAGGGAAAAAAAAGAACTGAGCTAATGTTAAAGGGCTCTAGTTTTAGTAATATCCTAAGGCTAGAACTGTCAATGTCAACTAATGATCCAGAAACATTGACATGGATACGTGAGTGTTACCTTTCATAGAGGATCAGAGCAATTAGTGCAGAGCCCACATCAGATTCAGAACAGTGGAAAATCAAAGATGTCTCTGGACTTCAGGCAATTTTAAAACTGCATTAAAGATCTCTTTTCTGTGACCTTCTATCAGAAGGGATACTACAGTCTTTGAGGTCTTTGAGACCCTAGGTTTCAATAAATGCACATAGATTTGAATCCCCTACAAAGCTAATCGTTTGAAAAAAAAAACCCAGTGTTTCTCTTCCCATGTATCTACAAGGCCTGCAGCACTTTGCTTAAATAGATAAATTAAATACCACAAAACTCATACAAAATAGGGAGACACTCTCTCGTCTGTCTTCCCAGGACTGGAAAGTTTACTGCTCTTAGCAGTGTGTGGGAAGGGCAGTCTGTAAGGGGATGGCTGTCTATTTATTTCCTCGTAAGCTGGCCTTGCTAAAGTAGTACAGACTTCAGGGCAGGCTAAAATCTAATATTTACCACAGCTTTGAAGAAGGATTTTGCAGCCCACAGTAAGTTCCAGGCTGCTGCCAAGACACCACTGCTGGTAAAATGAGAAAGTTACGCTGACATGATCCGTACCTGCACCTTTGCCTGTGCTGCAGATATATCACTGGGCTCTTAGACTCAAAAGCTAACCTCAGTAATGTCTATAAACTTTTTTTCCTTCAGACTTCAATTTTAATTTGGATTGAGATTTCACCATCAGAATCCAAATCCCACTGACTTCAAGGAGACTTTAAGTCCTACAAGTGGTTCTTACCTTTTGATGTCTACAAATTCATCTTCAGAACCTCAGCCAGTCATTTCAGTCAAGGAGGCATCTCCAGAGAGCAGCTTGTCCTATCCGTCTCCTAGAGAGAAAATAATCGCCCTCTGCATATGTCTATTTGTTGGCCAAAAAAAGGGATCCTGGGATTATCAGTTTAGACTTACGCAATGAACCATTTAAATAGTCAAGCTGGGTGAAATTAATTCTGATCTGCATTTAAGGCACATATGTCTGCCATGTAGGCACCAGCAGATTGCCCAAAACCACTGCCTCAACTGAGCAGTACCAAGTGTACAAAAGGGCTTGTATGTCCACGAGTTTATTTATGCCCATGAGTATGTTTCTGTTACTGGAAATGGCCATAGCTCTACACATCTCACACATGAGTATTTTTGGGAAAAGAATGAGACACATTTGCAGAGAAAGCAATGTCTGAGGGAAGTCAGGCTATCCAGCCTGCACTGATGAAGAAGAGGCAAAGGGCTGATGGTCTAAGGTTACCTGGAAGAGCCTTCTTAACCTCAGCAGGTTTCACACACTGGGCTGAACAAGGCAATTCTCTCCAGTAGCTGCCTTTTCAGTGCACAGAAAGCTGTGAAAACCAGCTTAGGCACCTATCCCTTCCTGCACCTTATAGAGCACTATGGTTTGAATGGGAACCTACACATTAGCAAACTAAGCTTTTCAATTCATAAAGTTTCTGTTGCATATTTATCCTTTGGCACCTAAACCACTTTTGAGCATGAATATTAACTTATAAGTAACATTAATCATTTAGAAATCCAGATGTTTTCAAGGACTGCACTTCGAATGAGAAGGAAGTACAAACACCGTAGACTAGATACTGTGAGACATTTGATATCTCTATACTCACAACTATTATAAACTGTATTCTATCTAGTAAGAACTGATGAATCATATACAAGAGGAATCTCTACACTTGCAAGGTGAAGAGGACTGCTAAAGAGCTTCTAGATTTTCTGATATTTTCTAAACTAACTTACTGTAATAAACTAGTGTTTTCAGAATTTATAAAGTTCTCCCAAAATGGAGAATATGGGCATCTCCTGTCAAGATACTAGCCTTATTCATGGAAAGAGTAGGTTTATGCACACTGCTTGTGACTACACTGTGGTCTGCAGGTGTAATGCCATCAGAAAATTAGATCTTGACATTCCCCTTCAAAATCCACCTGATTGTTTTCTATGATGGATTTGTAGCTAATTGCTCAGTACATTGCTGAATCGTACCCCGCCTGGGCTTTCTTTTTGAATGAGTGTATAAATAACTGTTATTAATTCCCTCCTGTCCCATAAACTATCCCATTGGGGGTTGTTTTTGGACATGGGAAATTTTTTCTGGTATACTGAAAAAGTCTGCCCAGCAATCAAGCGATTTTTTTGTGTACACCAATGTTTCTGCACTTTGTCTCATTTCCATTTGGCAGAGGTCAGAGGTGTCAAAGTTAAAATGCTTTTCTATCTACAACTCCTTTTAAACTATAGGCACAGCCTTTATTTAATTTGCTGCGAGTGCTGCTTCATAGCTCCATAAATGTTAAAATCTGATCATGTTTTTCATTGTAAACACAGGCAGCATTTTGACACACAACTCACAGCTTTGAATGATATTTTGACAATGTTTCATTGCCTTTTAAAACACTTGAGATATATTATCATGTTGAAAAATATTAGAAGACTAACAGTATTGGACATAGCACAGGGTCTTTAGAAAGAAAACCAAACAAGCAACACCCAAAAAATGGAATTGACAAGCAAAGAATTGTCTCTCCTGCTATTGCTGATTACTTGGAAGAAGAGACCAACACCCACCTCACTACAACCTTCTTTCAGGTAGTTGTAGAGAGCAATAAGGTCTCCCCTCAGCCTCTTCTTCTCCAGACTAAACAACCCCAGTTGCCTCAGCTGCTCCTTCTAAGATTTGTGCTCTAGACCCTGCACCAGCCTCATTGCCCTTCTCTGAACATGCTCCAGCGCCTCAATGTCCTGCTTGTAGTGAGGGGCCCAAAACTGAACACAGTACTGCAGGTGCAGCCTCACCAGTGCCGAGTACAGAGACATGATCACCTCCCTCCTCCTGCTGGCCACACCATTCCTAATACAAGCCAGGATGCTAATGGCCTTCTCGGCCACCTGGGCACACTGCTGGCTCATGTTCAGCCAGCGGTCAACCAACACCCCAAGATCTTTTTCCACTGGGCAGCTCTCCAGCCACTCTTCCCCAAGCCTGTAGTGTTGCTTAGGGTTGTTGTGACCCAAGTGCAGGACCCGTTACTTGACCTTGTTGAACCTCATACAGTTGGCCTTGATGAACCTCATACAGTTGGCCTTGGCCCATCAATGCAGTCTGTCCAGATCCCTCTGCAGAAACTTCCTACCCTCAAGCAGATTGACACTCCCACCCAATTTGGTGTCACCTGCAAACTTACTGAGAGAGCACTCGATCCCCTCATCCAGATCATTGATAAAGATATTAAACTAGACCAGACCCAAAACTGAGCCCTGTGGAACATCACTTGTGACTGGCCACCAACTGGATTTAACTCCATTCACCACCACTCTCTGCGCTCAGCTATTTAGACAGTTTTTTACCCAGTGAAGCATATACCCATCCAAACCATGAGCACCTAGTTTCTCCGTGAGGATGCTGTTGGGAACAGTGTCAAAAGCCTTACTAAAGTCCAGGTAGATAAAATCCACAGCCTTTGCTTCATCCACTAGGTGGGTCACCTGGTCACAGAAGGACATCAGGCTGGTCAAGCAGGACCTGCCTTTCATGAACCCATGCTGGCTGGGCCTGATGCCCTGGTCGTCCCGCACGTGCCCAGTGAGTGCACTCAAGATGAATCGCTCCGTAATCTTCCCAATCACCGAGGTCAGGCTGACAGGCGTGTAGTTCCCAGGATCCTCCTTCCAGCCCTTCTTGTAGATGGGTGTTACATTGGAAATCCTCCAGTCATCTGGGACCTCCCCTGTGAGCCAGGACTGCTGATAGATGATGGAGAGTGGCTTGGCCAGCTCCTCTGCCAGTTCCCTCAGCATTCTTGGGTGGATCCCATCCAGCCCCTGTTAAGGTTTGGCTGCGGCCTGCAACAAAAGCGCCACGTGGCCGCCCCTCCCCCCGCCGGGGTGCAGAGTAGAACGGAAAGAAACAGGCAGAAACTGGTGGGTCGGGATAAGGGCAGTTTAACAAAACAGCAAACAAAGGGAACAGGAACAACAACGATACAGATAAGGAGAAAAACACAACACACACCGCACGACCCAGAGAGCCGCCATCCATGATCGCCGCCCACGCTTCCCAGCCGTGAGTGAGTTCCTGCCGCCCCGCTGCCCCCCACCGGAACCCAGCATGACAGCACTTGGTATGGAATATCCTGCTCTGTTTGGCCAGGTGGGGTCAGCCCACCCGGCTGTGCCCCTTCCTGGATTCCGGTGAAAATTAACCCTGTCCTGGCCGAACCCAGGACAGCCCCATAGACTTATAAGAGTCCAGGTGGCATAGCAGGTCATTAACTGCTTCCTCCTGGATTATGGGAGGTTTGTTCCACACTCCTTCCCTGTCTTCCAGGACTAGGGGCTGTGCACCCTGGGAATAACTGGTTTGACTATTAAAGACTGAGACAAAGAAGGCATTAAGTGCCTCAGTCTCTTCCTCATCCTTGGTGGTAATGTTCCCCCCCACATTCAATAAGGCATGGAGATTCTCCTTGGCCTCCTTTTTGTTGTTGTTGATGTATTTGTAAAAATATTTTTTGTTATCTCTTAAAATAGTGACCAGCCTGAGTTCTAGCTGGGGTTTTGCCTGTCTAATTTCCTCTCTGCATGACCTAATGAGATCCCTGTACTCCTCTTGAGTTGCCTGCCCTTTCTTCTATAGGTGGTAGACGCTCCTTTTTTTCCTGAGTCCCAGCAAAAGCTCCCTGTTCAGACAGTTGTATTTTTCACATCATTCAGATAGCAGAAAGGGGGAATAAACTGAGCAGAAGACACCCAGGAGAAACACCTCTACCTGAAAAGACGTAGAAATGCTGTATCAGGTTCACATTACCTTTCATAATGCAGGGAAGTAGAATTTGCCAGGAAAAAAAAAAGAACTTTGCCCAGAAGCCTCTGAAATACTCAGAGGCTCTAGCTATTGTTAGCTGTGTAATGGACCCCAGCAGGGCTGTTGCAACTGACTTAAAGGAAAGAATTTGATGGCTGGTGGACTAGTTATTATCAGAGCCGAAAATGTGGGAAGTGAAGAAATAACTTAAAGGGATCTTCTTTTTTCCGCTTGCCATTTTCTATACCAAGAGCAGGCATTGGAGATGAAAAGATGCTGTATATTTTAAACAACACATTCTAATTATCTTGCACCCAATTTTATCTGTGTATTTTTTCTCATTTATTTGAAACTCCACAACCAAGAAGAAGTGTTTTATTTTTTTTCCTGGAGAAAGATATTTTATAAATTCAAGAAAAAGTTAATGAACTTTCCCCTACACTTCAGTAAAACCATTTTGCTATAGGAGGGCACATATTCCCCACTGTACACAGGGAAAGATATAGCTGACTTAATCCATTGAGCTCTGTATCTCCTTAGTGCTATTTGTAGAACTGTGTCCTCATTACACATTGAATTCTCCACTAATGGAGCCACCATTTCATTATCAATCAGATTTAAAACAGAGTTTGGGCTACTATGGCTACATTTTCCCTGAAGTGTTAGAAACTGTCAGTTTGTGACATTAATGCAATATCTGTTCGGTTCACCCCAGATCCCCAATCTAATGTTTTGATCAATAGAAACAAATTGAAGCCTTAGAGATGGGGGTACTTCAGCTCAGAAATTGCTAAGCTGTGACTTCAAAAATCTGCAGCTCCAAGGGACATCCGAGAATCAATGGTAAATCTTATGTCGATAGCTGGGAACTGAAGGTCACCTAAGGACAATGACAACCAAGTCGTAATGAAAATTGAGACCACTTCAGTACAAGGTATGAAAGGGGTTCAAGATATGAGGGGGTAGGCAAAGAGGTCACAATACGGAAAAAAATCCCGTCAGATCAAGGAGATACAATGAAGTAAATACATAAAAAAATTAATAATAAGAAGAAAACCACAGATGACTGTGGGAAGACTGCTGATGGCACAGCTGATGCTATGAGTAGGAAGCAGTGAATGACAAGCTGGTGGGTGATGAAACGTGGGGAAAGAAAAAATAGTAACACAACAGGGAGGTTCCTGACCTAAAGTTTGAGGAGATTTTTAGAGCTAGAAATCGGATGCTTTGTCAGAAAACAGAGGCATTGCTCAAAAATGGGGACCATGAAATATAAACACTGTATAGCATGGGTACTCATAATTAGTGAGCTGCTTTTGTTTGTTAGCATCATGAAAATGTGCTGCAGGGAAACATTTAACAAGACCTTTTAACATTAAACTTCATCCATACACCGTAGTTATTTTTGCAGTTAGACAGTTGCATCTCTTTTTTCTCCTCTGTGCTTCCTCCCAGGTGCATTTTTTCTCACAAACATCCCACAACCCATTTATGTAATGAGGCTTAGGAAACCTGATATTCACTCTGTAACTCAACAAAGACATCAATATTGTCATGTACAATGCAGCTCAACAGTTTCCTCAGCTTGTCTCCTCCTCATGCCTTTCTGTTGCATCTCTGTCACCTGCTATGCAAGCCATGCTGTTGGTTCTTTAAAACAAGTACAGAGGTAGAAAGGTGAAAGAGTCCTACATGGAAAGGGAGTATTTTCACCCAAGAGCCATTATAGCCAAACAAGTAATTCAGTGCTAAACATGTAGCTTAAGTCAGGAAGTTCCTTTGGACATTCAGTTCTTCATGCTGGAGACTACCCAATGGAAGTTGGTGTGGAGAAAGGTAGGCAGGTATAGCTGTATAACTGCTGTCCATGGACAGAGAGGTACAGGGTCAACAGAGACCTTACAGAAACCTTAGGTGTTATCCATTTACTAGGTCTGCCATCCAAAGAGAAGGTGCCTAAGGAAGAACCTTGCTCTTGCTCATTAAAGTTTTCCAGTTTGTTCTAATTTAGTGATAATCTACGGCACTAGTAGTGCATGGTACATCTATGTTAAGATAGTTTTCTCTGTAAGCCTGTGGCAGTTGTGGTTTCCTTTTTTCCATATCAAGTTATAGTTTCCATTTCTTGAAGTTCAGCAAAACATGCAAATAAGCCAGCACATACCATTTCACATGTATGTATAACATGTCTGAACTGAGTAAAAGGATACGTGGGTCAGTTTTAGCATTAGTATCGAATATATGCTAATTGGCATGACTTTGAGAATGACTATCTATTTTTCAGTTTTTTCTTCTGACCTTCTTTCCCCTTCAGACTCACAGTCTGAGAGATAGCCTCTAACCCAGGCGTGAACATTATGCAACATGCAACACAGTCGTTGTGATATTTATGCAAATAGTAAAGGTATGAGGTGCCAGAAAGAAGTATGAGGAGACATGAAGAGATAAGAAAAGGACAAAGGCTCACTCTGTTTCGGTTTATGCTCATTCCACATACCAGAAATCTTTTGTTTTCTGCTTTTGATATTTCTCTCAAGGTGAATATATACTAGTGAAAGAGAAAGCAATTAATACTATTAAATATTAATAAACAATAGCTGGGTAGAAGATTATGAAAAGGAGCTATACTTTAGTTCTCTAAGAAACAACTGTGGAAGTAGAACAGAGTAAGTCCATCACTTGTTTCCTTGTGGGCAACTTGCCAGCCAACCTGTCCATGACTAAAACTTATCTTTTCTACTGCACCATAATGCTAGTGCAATGCTTTACCAAAGAGGCAGAAAAAACATCTATTTTTGATTTATTTAGCTAAAGGCCATATTCAGTGTACCTGTCCCTCTAGTAGTAACTTCCTCTGTCTAATACAGACACCTTGCTTTTATTAACTTCTTCTGTTGCTAGGATATGCACCAGAATGTCCACTGACCGAAACTGACCATGTGAACTCCCACCCTCTGTATTTCTGAATTAATTTTGCTGCTGTAAAATGTACTTTAATCCTTCTCTTCCCTCAGCCAGCAGTTTTCTCATTTTCCTCCATATCTATTGCTGGTTATTCTGTGGTTCTTTTTTCATGGGAAGTAAATAAAAAAACATTGATTTCTGGAGAAGAGGATACAATCGGTTTTGCACGCATTAGTAGCATCTACTCAGACACGTAAAACTCCTCCTTTCATAAGACACAGGTCATCTCTTTTAAAATCTTAGATGGTAGAAAAAAAATGAGTTATTATTTTTATTTCTGAATATTTGGGAGTCACTCACGCACTAGAGAACTACTTAAGTACCTAGGCATAGAGATAATCCTACCAGCCTCTTCAACAATTCAAACCTCTTCCCCATTGGCGAATAATACCAGTTAAGTACAGTACACAAAAATGAGATTTATTCCTTCCTCTGTGTTCATGATTACAGTAGCAGGATCTTTTTTTTCCTAAAACCATTAGTTGTATCCTTTTGCCTGCAAGCCACATCTCTAAGGCAATTACTTATTGACATATAAGCCTAAATCCTAAATAGAACTTCTGTTCATAGCCTCTGTGACCCTCTACATAGCCTGCAGACTGCTGCCATGGATTAAGAAACTCTGAGTCTGAACAGAGGAAATAAGTAAGTTCCTCTATCCTTTATCCTCTTTACAGCTGTACATAGCTATGTTTTTCTCTCTGTTGAAAGGTCTCTGTTACATCTCAAAGCTGCATGCCTCATCCATCTCAAAAGGATTATTTTTTCTCTAAGAAGATTGGTCAAATACCTAGATGAACTTTTTTTTTAGGTTTTGCATTTTTTTAAATAAAACGCTTATGTACAGATTTTTTTTTTTGTCTGGCAAAGAAATTACAAAGACCACAAAGTCTACATGGAAGAAAGAAAGGTACAAACCTAAAAGGTTTCAAAGGCATGACCTAGCATCCCACTTCAGTGAAAAAATGTCCTGAAGGAACTGCTGATGTTCTCATAACTACATAAAAACTAAGGATGTTGAAGAAAGAAGAAAAGCTCTGAAATACTGCAGAAAATACCTATCATCTCTAGATCTTCTCTTGCTCTTCTGTATAGTAACCACTGATGTTTTCTTACAGTTTGGGGCAGGATCCAAAAGATGGCATTTATCTGAGGGAGATGGGACATCAGCATTTCTATACAAAAACTGGAATTATTGGCTCAAAAATTGCTAACTCTCACATGAATCAAAAAAAGTATTCTCAATAGCATTTTAGAAAAAATATTCAGAAGAGGAATGAATATGCACAACATTCTGGAAGAAAAGGCTGAGTTAGCAAACACTAGCGTACAGTGCTTCACAGTAAAAGGGTTCCAGAGACTGCCGTGCTTTTTACATTCATTCAGTGACAGATCAGTCTAGGAGAATGGTAGCATCTGGATGAGGGCAGATGGCTAAACTGTCAAATAATGACATTTTACAAAATTTCAGCAGTCTAAGCGCAATATGGTTCCAGTCCCAAAGGCAGACAGGTAAACAATGGTGCAGAAGTTGTATCCCTAGCATATAAGATTATTGATTATAATTATCCTAGGGGAAAGAATTCTTCTCAGAAGATTAGGCTGACAGGAAGATTGAGAGCTCTCTCAAAATGAATTAAGTGACTGTTCTCTGGTTTTGTTCAGGCATCTATTTTGCTGCGTTTTCACCTCAGAGGATCTTGTTGTGATGAACTAAGACAAAATGAAATTTCTCAGGGTAAAGGTGTTCGAATCCACAATTTCTCTGTGATTCACCTTTCACTGCAAAAATTTACATTGGGTTCCAGAAAGTCGCCACTGGGTCAAGGTTAACTGCTAAGTGAAGCCTTTGTCCTTACAACATGAAGACACTTGGAAGTCAAACAAAACCTGTCATCTGCATAGTTTAGAGGAAGAAACTCATTCATGAAGACACCAGACAATAGTGGTTGATTTTGTGGAGACAAACTAAAACGTCTTTCCACTCAGTAGAACTTAAATAGAGACAAAATTTAGAGTTTTGAATAGTCACTCCTAAATCTATACAAAATCAAGCTTCTGTAAAGAACAAGAAGAAAGCTTTTTGTTTTGTGGTAACTGGCGTGTGTTTTGGAGGAGAAGTCACAAAACAGACAAATTAAGAGAGACTACTTCCACTTTAACTAAGAATTTCTATTCCATTTGTACAGCAGGAACATCAAGGTACCTTAATGATGAAAGGTGAACCATAACTTACAGTTCATAGTGTCATTCTTGAAGAGAAAGTGGAGAGTCCTAGCTGAAGTTTTTACATTTGTCAACAACCACTGATACCATCAGCTATGCAATTAATTGAGTGATAGAGGAATCTTACAGAAGTGACTGAGGGATTCTTCTCTTTTTCGGTCCTGGCTCCTGGTGTTAATGTACAGTTGTCTCCCAGCCCGGTATATACTGGTGTGTGTAGCTTCGCAGGTTGACAGTCTGTCACTTGCCCTGTTAATCTTACAGCTACCTTGCTCATACAAGCACCTTTCCAGAGAATGGGTGGACAGATCTGTGAAAGGCAGATAGGCAGACAGACAAACAAGGCTATCAAAACAAAGAGGGAAAAAAAAAAGCAGCTGTTCTGCTGGAAATATTAATAACATTTAAAATATCATAAATTTTTAATCTGCTTTTCATTAAAATAATCTATATAAATTTCTGTGTTTTACAGTGCTTCACAGCACAGATAAAATTACATGGATGATGTGAATTAGCTGAAGTTCAATCTAAATAAAACCAAAGTAATACTGATTGGCAAAGGGAAGACTTTAAAAGAGTAAGTGAATGAGTAAGGGAACCTGTTTTTTAAAATTGTATATTATTTCTGGTGTGGCTCTTAATGTGCATTTCATATTAGATTCACATTCTTTTCTGAGTTCACACTTGGCAACAGTAACTCAGATGTTATTACTATTCCTCTCGGATACTTCTTTTACAATTTTTATTGACACAGTGATAATACTAAGGATATCTTTAAGAGAGATTGTTCTGCTTGGATATATCACAGCAATATCCATAGCTTTACCACACGCAGAACGGATTTCTCTAACCTTGGTGTGTGCTGACCACTATAGCTGAATGATGTTAATGCATGTATCAATGCATATGTTATTAATTATGTAATGGTTTAGAGCTGGAGTGCTAGTCGTGAATGAAGTGACATGAAACAACACAGAATCTTTTTTATTCCCCATAGTTACATTCTCACTCTTGACACATGGAATAAAACTTCCAAAGTTAGAGCCAGATTTTTCTCAAGAAAACCTTATTCCTTTGGAATTTTGCTTTCCCAGTAGAACCATTATTGTCTAAAATGAGACTTGAACTTTCCAGTTTGCTTTGATGTCAGGGATTACCAGAGGGCAGATGCTTAGGTGGTATAACTCTACCTCAGCTGTGTATAGTGGAGTGAATTCACAGAATGTCTCTTTCTCACAAAGGAGAATCATTGCTAAATTTCAGGTACACAAATTCAGATTTAGCTATCTGTAAATGATTGATTTAAGAAGAGTTAACCGTTTCTTCAAAAGAACCAGCGTAAGATTCTACAGCATATATCCAGCTGGTTTTGCTCATGGTAACGGGAAGTCTTTTGGTGTGCACAGTACTTACAGCATAGAGTACATGTGGTTCTTAACTGTGACAGTAAGGACAGCAGAATCTGGCTTATACAGTATCCTAGATTTTGAGAAGAGCTGTATTGGCTACTTATGGAAAAGCCTTTGAACACTTTTGGATATGTTCATGGTGTGGTTGTTCTCATAAAGAATTTTATTATTGATTACAGAATCTTCTGTTCTCCTGTGGTGAGTGCTGAAGTTATAAAACCATCATCTCAAGCCAAAATTCTGCAGTAACATTGATCATGGTTTATATGCGCTGTGCGTAATCATACTCATAAGATCAAGTTACAGCTTGTTCCACGTTTTATTGATCTACTTTGTCTAAAATCTCTATATTTTGTTTCTTATTTCTAAATTAATAGGCAACCTCGACTTAGGGAAGGTAAATAAGCTATCTCTTTCATACAGGCTGAAAGAAAATAAGACTGGAAAAGGTACTGAAGAGTGATTGAATCCATCTCCTTGCCAAAAGAGAGCAAATTATAGCTGAAGTACTCCACACAAACATTTCTCTAACCTTTTGTTGATGCCTTGCATGATTGATAGAAATTCCACAACCTGCCTTAGGCAATATATTTCTATAATCAACTACCCTTACTGCTTTTACCTGGCCTAAATGTCACTAACTGCAATTTAAACCCTCATGGACCTCATACTTCAATTAGGAGTGGGATTCAACTATCTCTACAGGTAGACCTCAGTTTCCTAAAATTCTTGAATCAGCTTTAAAATCCCTTGCAGACTACAAAGAAATTGAAAATAAAAATGTATACATTCTGTGGACAAAGGCCCTGCTTTGCATGGTTCCACAGGGCAAACATGGGACAAGCACCATGGTAAGTAATAGCAGAATAATTTATTTTCTATGTTACTGTCCATAAAATAGGAAAAGATTAAGCTGCTAGTGTAGAAGTATTTAGGTAAATAAACTGTCACCAACCAAATAATCAAACTGAGAAAATGTGAAGGTGGGATGAATCCAAAACTACATAGGCATAAGCTAATTCATAGTCATAATCTAAAACTTTTCATATTCAGAGGGATTCTGAATATATAAATGCCCCAGAAAAAAAAGAGATAGTAATCTATCCTCATTAAGGATACTAGTCCATAACATCACAGTGACTGGCTAACAGGATTTCAGGCGATTTCAGTGAAGTAACTAAGTAAAGTTATTAGTGGTACTGAATAATGATACGCCCACATCTGGACAATTTTGTCATCAAAAAATAGAGAAACCTTCTCATGAGATCTAGTTTCTGTGTATCATGCAGACTACACAAAGGAATCAAATCCAAGCTGTGGTTGCACCTTCAAATTCAAAAACTCTCCTAGCAAAGGAGATCTTGATGCCATGCCTGACTGTATTAGCTCAGGGTGTGAACTTCTGGCTTCTCCCTTCAAGTGTGATAAAAGTCATGGTAGGACTTTCAAGGGAGACCCGATACATTAAAATGTTATCAGAGACTTGTTTAGGCTACCAAATTTCACTTCAGATGTCTACTTCAGAGCAGGCTGAATTGCATTCTGGGTTTCAGTGACCAGAATGATTAGCTCTCCAATTACTCTAAGATACTTCAGGTACATGTGATTGCATGCAGACCACCATGTGTAAATACATAACTGTAGGTGCCTTAATCTGGAGCTGAACCTCTCTCCAACCTGGGATTCAGTTGCTTAAAAAGCCATCTAGTACTATTAACATATACCATGGCATACCTTACCCAGCTTCCAGATGCTGCTCCAAAAGATTAAGGGTATTCTGTAGGTAATTTCTACCAGCTCCATAAAGGTGTCAGATACATAACCTCATTTGAAATGAAATTAGAGTTTGTGTTTAGATTACTAAATCTTTCTAGAGATGTCCAAAGATAAGTTGTCTAGGACTAAGCTAGTCCCTCTTGTCTCCTTTTATATTCAGTGAGGAGGAGCAGGTAACCAACAAGAGCAATTCATTTAACTTATTGAACAACATAAAGACTGGCTTCTGGACATGCTTATTGTTCTCCGGCTATAGAGGGAATGAAGACTGTCTCATTTAGAATAAAGAAAACTGATTTTAGATGCCTAAACAATGACCTAAAGCATCATCACCAAAAGTCATGTCGTCAGTTCACTTTTTTGGTGGGGTTCTGTTACATATGCATAGGTCCCTAGAGTTCTGTTAGAGAATCTAGGGCATCACACCTGGTTTCCAGGACACAAGTCTCCTGTTTCACAGGCCTCCTACCCATGCAGATATCGCAGCTATCGCTAATGACAAGAGACATTATATTTAGGCACCTGAATCCTGCTTCATGGGTTTATGGATATGGATGTAGGGGTAGAGAGAGACTTCTAAATAGAGACAGTAAAAATGTGTCACGTTCATTTGAGCACTGAGAGGTTCTAATTGTCCTGACTAACCTGTAACCATTTTTCTCTGTAGTCATGCCTGGGCCAGATTTGTTGTACTGCAGCTTGCTGACCCACACCTGCTGGAAGGTGGAGAGGGAAGCCAGGATGGCTCCTGCAATCCAGACAGCATACCAGCACTCATGCCATTGATGATCTTGGTTTTCATTGTGCCCAGTGCTAGGAAAGTGATCTCCTTCTGCACCCTGCCAGCAATGCTGCAGTACAGTGTGCTACCAACAGGCTGCATAACGTCGGTGGGCAGGTCCTTATAGATATCCACATCACGCTTCAGACTGCAGATGAAGATATTTTTGAGGATAACACCGGGAGTAGGAAGAGAAGAGATTTTGTAAAGAAACATTACAGAAAAGACACTTACATGCTGATCAGGGCAATTAGAGCCTGATGGTGCACTCAGGGCCCTGAGAAATTCAGGGTGCCTTAGTTTGTCAAGGACTATCACAGAGAGAGAGCTACCCAAGATATGCAGGACAATTACAGGTACAGATCATCCCCACTTAATTTTTACCCTGCAGCATATGAGGAAAAAGCTGTCAATCAATTAAACTAATGGCCAGTATATATGGAAGCAGTAAAACAAATATAACATAAAAACTATTTCATATAGTTCAGAATCAACTGCTGAAATTTACTGACACAGAAAGTTATTACGAAATACTGTGGTTGGAGTCTTAAAAGGGCTGAATGATTTTACGAGCAGTTACAGCATTTGTTGTTATAAAAAGCTAAGACAAGAGTGCATCTAGATAGCATGTCTCAGGACACAGGAGTGGATCATCTGCTGTCAGGATGGTCTTTTTCTCACAATGTGTATCACTTTGAGGTCAGTGGAGTACGGTGTGGTAAATTTTATTTTCCCCTAATGCATCACTTAATGGACAATTACCAGAGGCGTGAGGCTGGTTTGGAAGGAAAAATGGTCCATTCTGAAACAACTCTAATGAATATAGCAGGGGAAAAAGTCCATTAAAAAAATCAAGTAAAGAATTATTTGTGTACTAACTATATTATTTGTATATTTACTATCATATATTGACTATATTGACTATTATGAGATAAAAGAAATAGAACTTATGTTCATGATCAGAAAACCCTAAGAGCAAATCTAATTCCTTCAGTTAACTTACTGAATGAGTAGTGCTAAAGCCTGGGTTACTAAAGGTGTCTGAATTGTTAAGCAGGGAGACAAGAAGATGTTATTGATTTAACCCGAGCACTGTGCAGAACCTACATGAAGACATAAATCAAGGACCATGACCATGCTTCAATAGTAAACGTTACTTACTCTAATTCAGTATCTTTGTAAGAATGAGAAGCAAAGGAACTTAAGCATTTCAGTAATATCTGAGTTCATAAAAATAAGCAAGCATGTTATGAGAATTTAAAGGGAAGTCAAAATGTTAAATAATTTATGGGGGTGGCAACTGCTTAAAGCCAGCGGGTTTGATGCTTAAAGTAAGTGTATACCGCTTATAAAAAAAGATTTTTAAAGGAGGATAAAAAAAATGACATAAAAAAAAATGAGCAAAGGAGACAGTAGAATTAAAACGACAACTTTAAAAAAAAAACCCACCTCTAAAGGAGGAAAACAGAAAAAAAAGGAGCATTAAATTTGGCAAGCTAGATGTCAAACCATCACATAACAGCCAAGAAAAAAATCTTGAGAAACTCCTGGTAGAGGCACAAAACTAATAATAAATATTTTCTTTAAATGTATTGAAAACAGAAAGCCTGTCAGTAAGATGATGGATGTGACCAAGGTGCAAAAAGAGTCCCCAAGGAAGATAAAGCTGTAGCAGTAATACTAAATAAGTTCTTAGTACTCATCTTCATATTGGAAGAATAACCTATATTTTTGGGGAATACCATATCAAAATAAAATGTCAATAGGACAAGTTTTGGAAGAGAGTAGTAAAATAAACAGTAACAGATCTCCAGACTCAGCAGTATGAACTCAAGTTCTAAAAGTATATTATATTGGTGAGATATAAACTGTGCTTGCAATTTAAAATTAAAGCTGACTTGCTACCAAAGGAATAAAAAATACTGTAAGGGTAAATGTGGGAATCTTCATAGCAGTCTGAATTCTTTAGTTAGCAGATTTCTTGAAAGTAGTGTGAAGAGTAAAATGAGTAGACATATGGATAACTGTGATATAATTTGGAACTGGGAGCACAGCTCCTGTAGCAGGAAGCCATGCCTCACAAATCAATTAGACAATATGAACAATCACATGGAGAAGGATGTCCCAGTAGTTCAGGAGAGCATTGCCAACGAGCCAAGCCTAAGTCAGACAAACTTGAGTAAACAGCTCAGCTCAGCAGTGAGGAGAGAAAGATATGAAGTTACCTTTCAGAAGTACAAATTAGCACATGTGCAGAGCGATACTTATGCACCTATAGAGCCTCATGATTTGATGAGAGGATATTCAGCAAAAGTTTGAGGTGCTCAGCACAATATTTTATTATCATTATTTATCTGTGAAATCAGGACAACTGTCAGGAAATACAACAAAACACTAGGAATACTTCTTGTTTGGGGACCAATGCTCAGACAAACTGATGCTCATACTTAGAAGCATCGAGCTATGCAAAGTCCATGTAAATCACACAAATAATCTTAATCACTTCACTAAATCACAGTGGAAGGACATGACCCCCAGGAAAGATTTTCGAGAGGTCCTTGCAATAAAGAGACTAACATTACAGACAGGTGTGTTTGTTATAGGCTACATCTATCCTACCTGGCTGAGCTAAAAGAAAATAAATCTAGGAGGTCAGAAGATGATCGCAATCAGAAGCCTTTAGAATAACTACAGAGAGCAAGGGTAAGCCCAGTGGTTCAGCTCCCCATCAACAATAAACCAGTTAACTTGTCCAGCAGTCAAAATGGTTTTCTGCCTCTGTCATGAACAAAGGCAGGCTGCTCAGCAGGGCGTGCAAAGACTCACCACAAACCCTCATAGCCTCCACAGACCACTCTTTCGTCAGGTCTAGAAGAGGTTTCGGAAACTCACATCGTCTGGTGAAGAAAGAGCTCAGAGAAAATGGAAAGATACCTGCTCTATCAAAAAAGAGCTACTAGTTTTCTGTTACGTTTGTTTGATGTCTTACTGCCATCCCCTGCAGTGGTTGGTAAACCTCTGTCTAATAAGATGGCAAAGCAGAAAAAAAATTGTGCTAATACGCTAGTGGTCAACAAGGCAGCCTTTAAAGAAAAACACTGCTGATAAGATAAACAGCTTGTGATGTACTTAATTACAATATTTCATACTCATTTAGACATCTCCACATCACAGCACTAACAAAGTGCATTTCAAACAGGAAATAAGACTCCTTCCCACAAGCCCAGAGGGCTAATTATAAAATAGCAACCTACTTTTTTTTTTTTTTGGTAGCAAGCTTATTTTTTTCCAGTAGAATTTATTGAGCTCATTACCAAGCTGCTTATGAAGTGATTTGAAACGAGGCAACATTAAAGCATTCTGAAAATCCCCTGTACTTAGTCATCTTGACACTTTCTTTGAACTTGAAGCATTAATATGAAATAACTGCAGCAGCCCCATATTTCTGATTCTATTGTTTGACAGCACATTTAAAAGCTAAAAGATGATATGATCAAGGATTTTTAATCAGCACAGTAATTTGTAGGAGTGTCTCAAGTATTCGTAACTTTGAACAGACCAAAGGAACATGCCTGTGAGAAACAAGACAGGTACAGTGCACATCAGCCTAGAATTACACTGCAATGTGAAACAGGGAGTACAAACACTGTGGAACTGAGGGGGGTTTTATTGCTTTTTATAGGCAAGACTGCAAATTGAAAGATACACATCAAAGCCACTAAAGAACTCCACACATTGTGCCTCATTAGTCTGGTTTTGCTTTCTGTAATCATATTATATAATATGCATCACCAGATTAACCTGCTTGGGGGTCAATAGAGGGGCCACCATAAATATATTTGAAGTGAAGCCTGCGAATGTTTTCAAAGTGGAAAGAAGAATCTATGGAGTGGAGTAGTAAAATCCATGGAAATCTACAGCATGTTAAAGTAAAATCTGTGAATATCTTTGCTTTTCATCATTCTCCCCACACACACCCATGTATTAGTGTTTGAACTAACAATTAGAGCCAAAGGAAATACTTCTGTTGAAAGAAAGGTTTTAACATCATCCTTCACTCTAACTGCATTCTAATGTTCTGCCTACCTTATTACAAATCCTTTAAAGGAAAGGGGAAATCATTTGTAAGAGAACAAATGGGCACTAGTAGTACAAACACTGAATGTATCACAGTGTGGTCTCTCCCCTCAAAAAAGCAAGCATCCCCATTCGCAGTCTAAAACAAAGGGGGGGAAGATTCCAACCAAATCGAGGGTACAAGAAGCTCCCTTCTCCCCCCACTACTTTTGAGGGTCAGAGAGTGAGCGATTCAGACCCCCGGTGCAGTGTACTCTGAAACGAGATGACCGGCAGAACAGCTTGGAACCTGCAATCTTAGCATGCTTGATGGCCCTTTTGCACAAACCTAAACTAATAAGAAAACACCGAGATAGATGTGTTGGACTGTAATCCAGAAAGAATTCATTAGCTAAGCAGGATCTAGCCAAGTGATTACTTAGGAGACTCCCTGAGGAATTCCCATGCAGTTTGGAGAAAGAGTATCAGGCCCGTATATTCCAAACCTGCGTAGTCCTGTTAATAAAAGCTGATGCCTAAAAAAAATGCATACTCCCTGAAAAGCCAATAAATTGCAATGAAACAAGATGAACAAAGCAGAGAGGAATGGAATAGGAAACAACCGATGCAATCGCTAGCCAGTTACAGCATTTGCATCTCTCCACCTGTTTCGCATTCTCCAGCTGCTACATGGCTGGAGAATTCAGCACTTGATCTGGCAGATGACTTGAGAAAGGATTTCAAGAATAAAGAGGTGTTGCTTTTTCCATCATAATTCAGAGCTTTGAAGATGTTTTCACCAACTAAAAGAGCAGCTTCCCTCTCTAGATTTCTTACAGTAATGGGACGCTATCCTGTAAATCCACTTACAGTGGCATTTGCCTTCTTAATGAGGATTTCAGTGAAACTCTCATACACTAATGGGATGTCAGAGTATGGTCTGCATTTTGGAAGTTGTTTTCTGCTTCCTTGGGAGAAGAGATGAGAGATCTCTGTGTTGTATTAAAGAAACAAGCATATAGGAAAAAAAAATATACTCCAGAAGATTTCACAAAAATGTGCATTTTATATTGCACATTAATTCTTTGTGAGAGTGGATAAAATATTGGTGATAAATACAGGCCTTTTCACTACTACTCCATTAATTCAAATCCATGTAAACCGACAGAGATTAAAAGCTGTGACCATTTTTACTTTGGTAGCTGGATTACGAAGATATTTGTCAGGCTGCTTCTTTTATCAGTCACAAAATGGTGGGGCTATATCAGACGACCTACACTGCCTCCAAATATATCCTCCTGCACTATGGAAAACCGAAGGTGTTCAGAAGTCATGTGTTGTCAGTTCAGCTTATTATGTTCTTCTAAACAGTATCTAAACATACAGATTTTTATTTCATCATTCAGGAAAAACATTATCTTCACTTTGAGAAATTATACTGCTTTTGCCCTCAAAGCAAGTGTCTGTTTGTTTAATAGTTGAATTGACTCATTTTTATGTTTGTTTTCTGCTTTTAAAACAACAAATGTAAAAATTATTAAATTTACATATTATACATCTATACACTTGTAGGACAAAAGCAACACAATGTTGCTCAAGGTCAAAATAGTTCCACGATTTACACAACACAAAGAATTATTTTCATCCTATGGCATAATTATAATTGACTATGTTCCTTTGCGAAAGATACAGTTGGCTTTATTTTTACTCTTCTTTGTGTTTCCCATACTTCAACATCATATTCAGAACAATTTTCGGTATGCTCTTTGGTTCTTCTTCTTAAGCGGAAAGCTAGAGCTGTTCTTCTCATCACTGACAGATCCCAGAGAGGCTTGATCTGCAAAATATGGCCCTCTCAAAAAACAAGAAGGTAAAAAAGCTAATTATCCTGCTGTGACATAGATGTCTATGTGGACCATGAATTAAATAAAATCTTATCTTTTAGATAAGGGTTGTCATGTCTCCTGATCTTACAAGGAAAGCTTCTGTGTTGGTGGGTTATTCCATAGTTGTCTACAGCACTGCTGATGCTTTTCTTTGAAAACCCTCTTATTTTTCCCAGATGAGGTATTGCCCAAGTCCAATTCAGTGTGGTGGTGCTTATGCTCCTTTTGTTGCTTACTTGACATAGTAAAAGTTTCCCATTGCTCTTGTTAGTACGTTTAACTTGTTGGACTGGTTGAAAACACTACATTGGAGTTTATATATAGAATTGATGAGGTAGTTCATTTCATGCAAGGGTAGCAAGATAATTCTCTGGAGTCCAAAGTATCAAAAGGAGCAGGCCTATAGAAAGTATGGAGCAAGGGCTGCTCCCACTCCAGTATTCCACTGATGGAGGTGTCCAATGGGGGTAAATGCACATTAACACCAAAAACTACAGCTGCTGCCAGTCAAGAAGAAGAGCTGCTAGTGAGCAGCAGCATCAGAAAAGTTCATACTTGCTAACAAATTTGGGGGTTACGGCAGCTGGAAAGATTGCAAAGGTGACCAGCCGGTGAGAGAGGAAGGAGGTCAAAGTTTCATTATAGCTATAGATGGAGGTACAATCCCAAATAGCTAATGTCTGAGCATATATAATAAGCTGTACTATCTCTTCATTTTTCAGATCAATAAGACCTAGCATTTTTTTTCCTCAGCCTCATGATCATCTGTTTTCACTTCTGACTTTTATGAACTACGGTTCAGACATTTTAATGAAATTTAGTCATGGCTGTGCTCAGTGTATGACAACTGTCTGACCGGGGAGCCAAGACTCTGTTTTAAAAAAGTCATCGCAAGCTGAGGCCAACAGTAAAATTGGGTCTTCTGCCTCCTAGGTAAATGTTCCAGCTGCATAGATGATGCATAAAAGCCAGTCGACAGCACCACCACCAGCCTGTGAGCTTTGGGCAGATGCACATGCTGTTAGTGTGCCTTCAGACTGCGCAGAAGATAGCTGCAAAGAGAGCCCCAGAGCACTCCTTTTCTAAGAGGCATTATCCAGAGATGTGCACCCAAATGTGCTGCTTAGTTGAACAGCCGTACAGCTCAATATGCACAGTAACAGGATTTCTGTCATTTAAGCTTTCTGGTAAAACCTTAGTTGCTGCTGCCTATGGCTTTGCAGGTGCGCGAGTAGATTGAGAAGAGATTTCCTGGAGCATTTTCTCTGTCTTATGTGCTCATAACCAGCATTCAGGCAAGTGTACTTTTTAGTATCTTAGCCTAGGTGTGTTGGAAAGTCCTTAGATGAATGTCTGTTCATAACTACCATTTTAAACTTGAACCACAGTTCAGGTATCAGTTTGAAGTCTTTAAGAGATTTAATCCTTACTCATCTACCTTAAAGATTCTGGACTTTAAAAAACTCAAGTCTCATTAAAAACCGTTAATTCTAAAATTTCTAGTAATTTTTAAGGGTTTTTTAGATTTAAAGGATTCTATCAACAAAAGAGTAGCAGCATATTACACCATTGATGTGCTGTCAGTAAGCATCTGGCCAAATGTGAGAAGATGAACTTTGTAGGAAAATAAAGCATCCACGGAGGGTAAACGACATTATACTGGCACAATAGCTTTTAATTTTGTTTGTTTGTTAGTTTAAAATTTTGAAGCTGTATTGATACTGTATCTCCTTCCTTGCATATCTTCAGCCATGTGGGACCACATATCTACATACTCTAGTATAAGATATTTATGCTAGTGATGCTGAGTCCTTGACAAGAAGTCAACTGGGTGTTGCAACATCTACCGGAACAACTTTTAAACATCCTTAACAATCTCAGCCTAGACATCTGAGCATAGCTGTTACTATGACCACAGCAAGCTGTGTGGCAGCCGTCCCTGGAACCAGGGTGCCAAGGCATTTAGTTTCAGAATCAGCAGAGCTATGCAGGAGAGTTTTGAAGGAGCAATGAAAGGCACCGCAAGTCTGGTTCATTTAAAATCATCTGATCTTCTTTCTAGTTAAACATTATACAAAATCTTTTTCAGCTCAGAAAAAAGGCTCAAGAAAATAACTCCCTGGCTGGTTTTTGCTGATAACTAGAAGCACTAGGAGAAAGCTGTAACTGCATTCTCCAGGAATTCCTGACTACTAGCCAAAGCAGCACTCTATATTATATGACTGTAACAAGATTCTTCTTAATAATATTGTAATTCATGCATGAAGATATTTTCACATATGTTTCATAGCTAAGCTTGCTTAAAATGCTTGATATCTGCTTTGCAACTCTTATAGACATTTGATATGAATCTAGAGAAGTACATAATCTTCAGTTTAAGCCATCTAAAGTGCAGATATTCAAAACTGATGAAAGCAAGTAAAATTATATTATGACCTCTTCAATCCCACTTAATACAACAGATTGTAAAACTTAGAAAGTAACTAAAAGAATTGAAGTTTTTGTCTACAAGTGGCTCCTCAAACTCCTGTACAGAAATTATCCTTGAAAGCAGAAGGTTTACACATAAGTTCTGTTGTGTCTTATTCACCAAGCTGACCACGCTTTCTGACTATGGCCTGCTACTGTCTCCTTCCACTAAGAGAAAAGAAAAGGCTTTGCAATATACATTACTGATAAGAGGAAGATGATACTTTACTATAAGTTCAAGCCAGAAAAACTGGAGAAAAGGTCTGACATCATAGAATTATCTTAAAAAAAATTGTTACTGACGTATGGAAGGTCTCAAAAAAAGCTACTTGTACAAGTAATGTGGAATCATATAAAAAGTTAGATTGGGCCAGACCACTATGGATTATTTATTCCAACCTAGCTCAAAGAAGGGTTAACTTTAAACTTAAACCAAGCTGCTTAGAGACTTGTTTAGCTAAACAAAAGTCATTAAGACCAAACACACACCTATGCAGCAAGGTAACCATCCCAAATACCCCTATATCTTTTGTTGCTTGTTAGGTCTTCTGCAAGTTCTGACAGATAAAGGAAATCCAATAATTTAAACTATGCCTGCTAAGAAAAATAAGCAATTTGGTACGTGTTTCTTGCTAGGACAGTGAAAGCTAGACATCACAGCACTGCATGAGAAGAAGCAACACCCCAGACCCTACCTAGTAGTGCAAAGATGTCCACCACAGGATGAACATTATGTGCTAAAAGGAAAGTCTTCAGGATTAGTCTGCAGTTCTCAGCAAGACACAAGAGCTATCCAACAACAGTAAACAAAACATAGTAAATGTTTGAAAAAAATTTAGATCAAGATTAAGTGGGAAAAACCTTAGACTTTTCTGGCAAAGTATTCACTAGCAACCACTTGATTCAATCTGACACTTACCTTGATCCCATGATTCTTAAAATCACATCCACGTATTGTCACAAAAGCCACAAACATTCTAAACATTGAAGTTAATTTTTCTGACTGCTGTGTAATGGCTTAGAACATCTGCATTCTGCAATCACTCTAATCAGTACAACTGTGTTTGTAGGTCACATAACACCTGCTCATAATAAGGGGAAATACACCAGAGGACTGTGTCTTAAATACTCAACTTTTCACTGATACTTTGCAACCCATCTATTATGTTTTCTTTGTATATTTTTGAACAAACTTCTCTTTCAAAGCCATTACTCCAACTGTTTAATTAGCAACCAGGTAGAGTTAATTAATTAGCTAGTTCGATGTGAGCTATCAGGGGAAGCTGGAAGGAAAGAAGGCTCTACTGTTACTTCACTCTTAAAAGAACAAAACCTGCTTCCCAAAAAATCTTTCTAATACATTTTTCCTTCCTTTAGAAGTGTCTGTATGCACAGCTGAAGTGAAGGATCTACCAGCTTTTTCATTTTAAACCCATTTTGGATCTCCTGTACCTTCTGAGGAGCTGAACCAATTCACCTCAAGTTGAAACAGCCTACAAGATTTCAGCTCAAAGGAAATTTTTTTCCCCTGGAGAACACAGAGGAGGTAGAAAATTATTTCTGTAAGTATGGGGATTTTTCTTTGTTTTTCTTACCATTCTGTAATTCAAAACCACTCTTACATTGTTCTTTCCAAGATGATATTTTACCACCCTGTAACTTGAAGAAACTTTGTATTTTATGCTCGATTTGTAAAAAAGGAAAGAAAATGCACTGGCTGTGCAGCTGGTGATACACCTTGAAATTCAATAATTCTTTGTGAGAAATGACTGTTCCTTTGCACATTTGATTGTGCTGAGAAGCTGTAGGGATCCATGGAGCACACACTGCATGTAGCACAGGAATGGGTGACACTAAGGCAGTTATCCTGAGGTAGTGTTTTTCAAGCAAAGACCAAGACAAATGAACACTGTAGGTATGCTGTTGATCACATGGTAGCTTCTGCAATGGAGTTTTTTCAAACCAACTAAATAAAATATTTCTGGAAGGAAGCACACCTATAAAGAAAAAGTGGTCCACAGAGTGTAAGTGATTCTGCTTAAAACAGCCTGAACTTCCCTCTACCAATTTATGGTTCCAGTTTAGGCAAGCCTGGAATCCAGTGTACATTTGTTATTCTTTATAGCTACTCACGCTATAAATATTTTTTCATGTCCCAGTGATTTTTCTTCTGATTCAAAAAATTTCTGTTGAATTTCAGTCTTCCCCACTTTTGATTCTCTTTTGTATATTCATGACCATCCTCACATCTGGCTAGTCCCATTTAATTCATCAACAGAGGAAGAACAAGTCACTTAGTCATTTTAGGAGTCAAACTCTAACTCTGTGTTTTCTGAGACAGTTTCCTCTTGTGTCAATGCTAAATTTAAGCTTTCAAAAAAGGTAAGCACATATTTTGCAGCTATCTCATGTGAAGAGATATTCTATGCTTTATTTCCTCCTTTTCCCACAAAAGCATCCACAAAGTTTTTTGACATCTCAGAATAAGAAGAGGGAGCAGGGTGCATCAGCATATACCAGGAAACAGTTTTTAATAGTATTTCTGTCTTACTGTTGCCCTGCATGTGCTCCAGGGCAGATCATTTGCTTACTCAACAGTTTGAGTTGTTCTCTGTAGCAAAAGGACAATGTACTCATTCCTGATAAATGACTCCAAGAGCTCCAAGGCAATATTCTGTGTTAATATCAAATGTTGCTATTTCTACTCAACTGGGTGTATTTTTATAGTGTTTTCTTAATGTGTTTGCACATGATAGGGAAGTGTTAAGGATGCAAAACATTTGACTGCAGATGTGCTACTTCAGTGTTGCTTTTTCTGGATACATTCCTGTTTCCTCTACAGTGTGTTATTCCCATGGATGAAATGCAGACTTAGAAAGGATGTCATGGGAAGAAGGAATCATCCATTTCATGCAATCAATCAAAGTCACTAGGTGTCATACTGTAAGAGGATTTCAGAACTCAGAGTCTGATCTCAGTAAGAATCGTATGCATCCATTTGTTTCACCAGAATCACATCAGGATTACACTTACGAAAAGCAGAATTTAATGATAGAACTTGAATTCTCCTTAGGCAAGAAAAGAGGTCAGATTAACAAAAGTATTATTTAGGTGTACGAGTTCTCATAAGAACAAGAACTTACCTGCCTTCACGGGTGTGATGCTTTGCAGATCTGACCCTATTCCTTGTCCCAACAGTCTGACGTAGATGAGGCTGCATGCATGCGATTGCATTCTTCAGCCTTGCTCATATAACATCCTCTGTAAGGATCAAGCACATTTACAATTCATCTGTAGGGAATTAAATTCCTTCTTCTTCCAGCAGAGGAGAAGGTTGGATAGGCAGGGAAGTTACTAACTTGTGTCACTGCAACTGGCTATTCCAAGGTATTTCCGATCTTCTTAGCCTATATGCTACAAGTTGTTTCTGTTATGGCAAAGTGGCAGACAGTAGAGTACATATCATTATCTTAGCCACCACGGTTTGAAAGAGCTAGAACTTGGGCATACATGCTGTTCTTTATTGTTTCTATGATGTGGGTGGAATCTCTGGCAGAAGGAAAGAGTGGATAGATAGAAAGTCTGTTATGGGATGGCAATATTATACCCTTTGTAGGCAACCAAAACCCTTATATCATCCATGCAAAAGCTCAGATACACAATGTTCTAAGAAAAGAAGACAAAGAAAGATAACACCATTGCCCTATGTTTGCCCACTCATATTGGATGACTGGCATTGACTTGTAAAGCAGTAGTGGAGTACAGTGGAGACTAATGGAGAACCTGTTAACCATGATGTTCAGAACGCTGAGAAGATTTTTAAGAGAATTGCTGTAAAGCAGGAGACCACGCTAATTAGCAAGTAAGTTCACCCAAAACAGATGACTCTCAGATACATCTTTTGCTGTAAATCAAAGTCCTTTACTATTTTCCGTCAAGTGCAAGTACTTTGTGTTACAGTGCAAATCCATAGTTTAGCCTCACTTCAACACTCACCGCCTCAGAGCCTGTATTCTTATGCACACGCTGTGATACCGTTGTGTGGCTGTTCATCCCACATTTGAATCAGAGTTCTGTCTTTGGCAAGTAATACTAAAGAAAAGGATTAAAACATAAATTATTTTCAACATACTCAATGTTATTTTTTCTCCTGGAAATTCGACACTTTTCCTATGATGTTTTTAGGTTACACACAGTTCAAAACTTTTAGCTGGATTTTAAGATAGACATAATCTTGAAGGTTACTCTAGCTAGTTTTCTGCACTAGTTTTTGACGGCATTTGGGAGCGCCTTAACAAGTAGATCGTCCTGGCATCTGAGGACTGTGGTGAATGAGAGTTTTAAATGATACAGCTTCATAAATTCTGTCAAAGCAACTCAATACCAGTAAGTGGTACTCAATACCACTCTCAGACTGCTGTAAAAGAGAGGTGCTTTGGCTTACCTTAAACCTCTGTGTAAGAGACAGTAATTAAATAACAAGGCTGAGCCCTCAGCCTCTGTCTAAGGTACAACAAGATACAACCCACTAGGGCCCTCCACTTTCATGCTTGGATATTTTTTTTCCCCGCAAGAACATCCTTTGAAACAACCCATTTTCTCTTCTTTCTTCCCACTACACCATATGCAGGGCAACTCACTTTCAGCTAAAACTGTATTTAATTCATAGTCCTGTGTCTAAGGTAACACAGCTAGACAGGAAGAGGCTCTCAGGTCTCCACACAAGGTGCCCTTGGGACCTCTCCCAGGCTATAGATGTGTGATTGTACCCTTCCCACAAACATGAACCCTAGGAAAGCAAGGGCAGAACTTTTTTTCTTCGTTACAAAATAAATAAATAGTACTGATTGAAGTTTTACCATTGGAAATGAAGAGCTGATGCTGGCTGCAGAAGACAGTTGGAATTGGAAACTCATCACAGATAAGAAGGTAGAATATGGTAATTTGCATGTTTTGTCTCTTGAGAGCCTGTGAAAATAAATGTATTCAGAGACCACATGCAGACTCTCTCATCATTTTAGGCATTGTGCACAAGCATAAGAAAAAGGGATTAGCACAACAGAAATAAACAGGCCTTTTCTTAGCTCTTTCATAGACATAGCAGAAGGGAGAAGAAGAATCTCTTAATTAGCAGAAAAACAAATGAAAAATGGACTGGAAAATATAAAACAGTAAAAAGCGGAAGGCACATTCAAACTTTCTACTGAATTTTTAAAAAGTACTCACAATGAAGGAATATATGTAGTACTTATTCTCAGAGATGAGAAAAGTCCAATTTTTCTTCACTCAGAGGAGAACAATTCTTTTGTATGTCTACGCCAGCATCAATGCTAAGACATAAGTTACATTTTCAAGCAATAATTTATTTTTCAGTCTCAGGTAAAGAACTTACAAACATCAGCCAAACACAGATGTAAGAATGTCGTTTTGATGAAAGAGAACAATTTCTGAGGATATGTAAAATATCTCGCCCATATTACAACCTGTTCTAAACACAGTAGCCAAGTTTCTAGTATCTTGATGCTTTCTGTAACACCTATCTATATACTGCATCCCAGAGTAACTGTCACTATTGAAACATATGTATATACTTTCAGAAACAATTCCTTGTGCTCTTTGTTCCTTTGCTTAGTTGAGAGAATTTGGGATCAGTTCTAACAGAGGTAGGCAGATGGTGGTTCCTGACCTACAGACTATTTGTAAGCAGAGAACACAGCTGTCCCGTGACAGGCAGCGGAAGAATGGGTGCCAGCACAGTGCAGCTTCCACGTCTCTGGGTCACTTTGGGTGTAGCTGCACAACCAGAGCCATCCTGACTCTCCTGCAATGGATCAATGAGAGCCCCCCTTGGAACCACTGGATCTCCTGTTTGCAATGTATAGTGGAGCTGCTGAATTCTTTGGCTTAACAAGTTGTGCAGCATACATATATTGCTTTCAGTGGTATGAAGTTCTTGGCTTATGGCTCATGGAGTCAGAAAAAGGGACTACACCACAAGACCACTGATATACATTCCTTTAAAACAGTCTATAAGAGAGAAGTGTTGTATAATGCCACAGCTGAGATTTTCCAGAATGTTTAGGTGCCTCCAATACCCAGGTCTACATTCACAAACCTTTTACAAGTTTGCGCTCTTTTAACAGAGGAAGGAGCCTTCCTTAACACCTTTGCAAATTCAGGCCCTATCTCACACCAAATTTTAATTAACTGTAGGATCCTTTGTTTCCTAAGGACTTTTAAAATTCTTGCCATTTTTCCATAGCACCATAGATAATCACAAAGCAAGGTCTTGTTATTAAAGATTGTTTTATAACTTTCATTCATCAAAAGCCATTGAAATAAATGGAATATCTCTGAAATCTATGCTTCACCATTTATTATAGATTTGTGTATATATAAAAGCTAAAACAACTGGATATCTTTTAGATCATAGGTCATTAAACTTCACCCAGCTACCCTTGCTTTTGCCCTTACAGAGTTCTGTTTGACTGAAACACGCTTTATGGAAGACATCCATACTTGAGACTAGGCCATGGAGAATCTAATATTTCCTTCAGAAGCATGTTGAAGTGCTTAATCAGTATCAATGTTGTGAATATGTTTAGGTATTTGTTTTCTTTGTGTATTTGGCTTCAGCTTTCATATATTGATTATGTCTTTTCCTATAGTACCCCCTTTTGATGTCAGATTCAATCTTTTTCTTGGTTTTTTTTTCATGTCTCTAAAAGTCATCAGTAAACTTTGTAAGCAAGTTGTCTCTCTGACATCTTAATAAGTCAAACTGACTGAAGTCTTCAGGCTTTTCCTTGCAGACCATTTCTTCCTAATAACCATTTTTGTGTTTTTTTCCTTCCACACTCTTCAATTTCCAACTTCATCTGGAAGATCTGGAAACCAGAACACTGTGTAATACAGACATTAATCCATACATTGGAATGCAGCCTATTGTTTTAATTCTATTTATTGTTTACCCTGTTTTCACATGCAGGATCTCCTAAGGTCTTTTTTGTCATAATATTAAGAAGACCCCAAGAAAAGATTTTTCAGAAATGTGTTCCTCAGATTAGATACTTAAATCCATACCCACTAGTTTAGTCTGGTTTTAACTGAGACCATTTCAACATGATCTCTGTGTTCAGGAAAATTACATTTAATGTGTATTTGTGAACATCTTGACTTACAAGATTTCTTGTTTTTCAGTCTCCCCTTTGATCAACTCCTGCGTGATGGATGTCTCCTTTACAGTACTGATTTCAGAGGAACTGTCACTTCATGTAAAATGAAACTTAAATACTCCCAAACGTTCTTGAATATATGTTAATGATGCTTGATTTCTTATTAAAGCAGACTTCAGTGGGAGAAGCAGGATCAGTGTTAACCCTGTTCTGTTGATAAAAATGGACAAGAGGCAGACAATCTCACTTCAGTGATGTGGCACTTTAAGCTTCCCAGAGTCCTGGATCACATGAAAACTCAAGGCTATGCAAAGATCTATGTAAAGGAGATACAGAAAATTGTCCTGGGATCTAATCAGTGTTTTTAATACACTTGTATGCAAGCTTTGTCTGTCTCTACTGAACTTCACAAGTTTTGCAGCATGAGAAGGTGTCTGTTTCTCAAGAAAATCTAGACAAACTCTGAGCAAGTTCTCTTCCTTGGTTGCAGGGAAGCCCCAACTGACCCCAGACCCAAAGAGGCAACTCAGAGGAGTTGGGTAAGGCTGTCAGCCTCCCCGGGCTTGGGTACTGTGTTATCCCAGTAACTCACTGTAAATTTCTAGCACAAAACTGGCAGAGGGGCTGTCCAGGGATCCCTCTTACACTGCTGGGGTTGAGTTCATAAAGCGTCTCTCACCAGTGAGAAGAGAGAGACATTTTTAAAAAGTGATTGGGATAGAGGGGAGAAAACATCCCAAAAATCCCCTGCCATTTGCCCCTCACATCTACAAAAAGTCCACAGGCCTAACTTCATTAGAACTACACAAGAACTGAAACATTTTTAAGGAAATAGTCTGACTTTATCCCCCTTCATAAAACTGGACAGCAATGCCATGAAACATTGCCTGTTTGCCCCCCTGATCCCTCTGCAGTGTTCTTCCAGAGTCAGTGTGCCATGAGATCCCCTGCCGTACCAGGGACCACCAAGCCACAAAGGGGTCAAAATGCTCCCTAATACAGAGTTACCCTTTAGCTCTAAGAGTATTGGTCTTACAGTTTGACCAGACCTTGTTACATCAATAGGACTAAGCATTTCCTCATGGGGAGTTATGTATACCTTCATCTGTGGCTGAATGTTTTTTGAGCGTTTCGAGGCTTATTTAGCTCTTCAGTTGGACACAAAGTTTGTCAAAAAGATGACAAACATTTGAAAGCAAACTCTGTACTTTCATCACAGACTTTCTGCTCTAGACTTCAATTTTAGCGAGAGACTTGTGGCTCCATAACTTTATACATATAAGGAAAAACTTTTGACCTCTGTCCATCCTCATAACTATATCAAAAGGCAAAAAGCTTTTACTTTTTTTCCCATGAGGAAGATTTCCTTCCCTTTGAAGATACTCTATCAAGATAAAATTTTCTGACATCAATGGTTCAATGTACTTTCACATAAACTTACTTCATTGTGTTTCCATGTCAATTTAAAGGGTGTAAGGATGGAACAGTTAGAAGCTGATTTTAATAAATTAATAATACTGATTCTATCCCGTTTAAGCTTTGACATGTGCTACTTGGTATAGAATAACCTCAGGCTAAGAGAGCCTTCAATGATACACTTCAAAAAGGAACATGGATTTGAATTTAACAATGAGAAACTTTATATTTACACCATGGCAGATAAAAGAGATGTTATCTGTAACATGAAAGCTTTAAAAAACATCAAGCCTAAGTAAACAAAGAGAAGTACAAGCAAGTGTTCAGCAACTACACTGGAATTTGCATCAAGATGACAGTAATCAAAGAAACATCCATTCAGACTTGTTCAAGACTGTAATACTGACTATTCTATCTGCATTTGAAAACGGTTTTGATCCTGAGATCCCAGGGTTCCTGTCCTGGTGAATTTCTCCTGTGAGAAACCTAAAATCAGAGATTTCTCTATTTTCAAGTCAGGGAATGAGGAAAGAATAGATTCGATGAATCAAATTCCACTTTCTCCCATCATCTTCTTCTGTGTAGAAAATTTAAGATGATAACATCATAAAAAAATAGATCTTGTGGGATCTAAGAGTCGACACATGATGAATATGGGAGAAGTTGCTTTATCCTTAAAAATGAGAAGTGACATCTCAAAATATATGATGCCTGGGTAGCATTAGCTGAGATTCCAGAGACAGAAAGGTAACCTGTCTGTAAAAGCCTATGATGGCAAAGTTACACCAGCATGTTATGATGTTTAGGATCTAACCCACAGCCTGGCCAGGACTTCATCACCACTGAGACTGGATTGCAATCCCCGCTTCCTTTGTGTTCTCTTTCAAACCCTCTTTTTCCCAAAACAGACAATTTCAGAGTTCTTGGACTGGCAGATCTATGTCTGTCTTTGGCCCAAGAAGAGTATCGCCATCCATACTTCTATGTACAAGCTACTCATTGATCCTTCTTAATATGGCTTTAATGTTGAAGTTAGAAGACCTCGGATGTTTTTTACCCCTTGACCACTGTAAGAAGGATAAGTTGTTTATTGTGTTCTATGGGTGCTTTCAGCAGTAAGTGAAGTTGTTTCAGACTTAATAGGCAGCTGCAAGAAAAAAGCTAAAATTAAAACCTCACTAGTGCAGCTCACACAGTGAAGAGGAAGTCTTATACTGCTCAACATTGACATCTCTTGATATTCAGCAGAATATTACTGATAACCTTCAAAGATAACTTAATGCAGTCTGCAGGACAGAGTACTGCAGGCAGTGCAGTGTCTCCCAAAGGAAATGTTTTTCTTTCTTGGTTTGTTCAGTAAAAAGCAGTTCAGCATCTAACCTATTGTTCCAATATGAAAGGCTCAGGAAATGAAAAAGTTTATAGGGGAGCAGCTCAGAACATTGAATCTGTATCCTCAGAAAATGCTGGCATTTTGTTATAAGCCTTTGTCATGAAATTGGAAAGTTTTTAAATTGTCACAAAAGGAAACATAAAGAAAAAGACATTTTGTCAGCTTTGAGTTTTTCTTCTGAAATTATAGTATTGTGAATGCAAATGCTGAAATTGATATCTCTGATATCTCCCCTGAAAATTTTTATTCGTTCAAACTCTACTTTTTGTCAGAATTTATCAAACTTCTCATATTCATTAGCCTCTACAAAGATACCCTAATATCAGCAAAGAATCTGACTACTTGCATATTCGGTTAAATAGAATTTGTAACAGCCACAATTCCATTTATCAACTCTTCAGAGTGCTACTATACTGTTAATGAGGTTTAAAAAATGCAAAAGAACAGACAGACAAAACTAAAAGGAAACCAAGCCTTTAACAAGTATCCTTCCAGCAGGACATGGAATATGGCCTGCCTTTCTGGTAGCTGGATTAGCTGGCTATGAGACTGTATTTGGGACCCAGCCATGAGAAGTTTAAATAATCATCCTTTCTGGGCCACATACTGAGTGTTAGAACAAGAAATTTTGGCTCACATTTCTCTCTATAACAGATGTTGATTGGCCAGCTGAAATTTGTTCATGCATTTTATGAGTGAGTGTACTTTTTTGCCAATTCAACAGAAGCATTTGTGAGAAATCCAAATACATACATTTGCACTGGAGCTCTAGCTTTATTCTGCTTATGGTACAAGTTCATTAGTAAAATAGCTGTAGATCAACTGAAATAGCTTGGCATTTAAGTATCCTCCACTGGCACCAATTAGCAGTATGGAATAACAAGTTCTATGAGGAAAATCTCTGTGGACTGTAACATAGATAGTAAATGTGTGAACAAAGAGTTAATTCCTAGCTAATAAATTCTCAAGACACTGGAATGACTTAATTGCGAAGGGGTTTAATAATTGAGTGTCAGTAATAGACAGATTGTAAATTGGAAGGTTGATTTCAAAACCAGCAAAAACGGCACAGAGTGTAACTGTAAAAGAAGAAGTGCTAACCTACAGGGAAGAAAATTTGAAAGCTGTAGGGAAGATTTAGGAGCAGCAGTGGTTTTAAGGGCACACTTTAATGTTTGCCATTATGTTTTAAGTGGGGCCTTAAACAGTGCCTACCAGTAAAATTTTGATACTTCATTGTTTGCAAGAAATCAGATGTTACTTTTTTCTAGTAGTAGAGTAATGCTTGGTGCTAAAAATCTGGGATGCACACTATGCCTGCATACCGTAACAAAACCCTGCTGCCCAGGCTTTGCAATATTGTCTTGGAAGAAAGCAAATGTGAAAAACCACTTCAGACAGGGACAAAACAAAATCCCAGAGGTGAGACACATGACTGAAAATGCTTTTTATTTGAGGGCAGTGAAACTTACCATTTTAATGATGATGAGGTTCGTTGTTGAAATGTTAAGAGTCAGGCTTTCTGAAAAATCTTTTGGCCTCAGCCTATAGATGTATACACATGGGGACATCTAAACAGGGCCAGGAGTGTTTTAATGCTGATTTTTGGAATCACGTTTTAGCACCCTATCTATTTTCAAGGGCCTTTATAAGGAATTAAGAGGATAAAAGTATTCCATTTTGTAAGTTAAGTAAGTGCTTTACCTGGAAGTGGATAGGTTCCTTTCTTCTGCAGTTGAAATGGGAACACCTTAATGTAACAAGCAGTTCCTAAGTAAAGACCCAGACAAAGGTCTTTTAGTTGGTTTTTGAGAGAAGAAATATTTCAGTTCACACTTACCTGTTTTCAGCCCATGTAGCTAGATTTAGTTTTTTGAGCAGACTTCGTCGCATGAATGTACACACATGAAAACTCACACACAGAGAGGACAGACACAAACACAGAGGAAAGAGAAATAGATTAGCCTAGAAAATAGAGCACAACAAGATACCTGGAATAAAATGAACACACAATCAGAAACTAAATAATCCAATACTACTGGAAACTCAAAGCATCTAAAAGCCAAGGTTGTGTCTTCAGTAGTAATAATTTCCTTCCTTCTTTCACATCTGTTGACCTATACATCTGATAACAAGAGATTACTCTTGTAAGTTATGTGAGTTTTTTAAAAAATAGTTACAAAAGCTCAAACTTATGGCTATAAGACCATTTACCCACACTCTATTAATCAAAATATCTCTTTAAACTTGTATGCAAACACAGTGATCTATCAACCTAGTTTCCTGGTGGATTTTATCTTCCCTAACTTTAGACAACAAAATAAAAATTAAGCATCTAGTCTAAGCTAGCCATCTGGGCTACATTTATAATCAAAAGAGAGACAAGCAGGCAGGCAGAGAGAAGGGCACATCTAGAGAGTCTTTCCACAACATCTCTTTTTGCTATGAGCCCTTGGATAAGATAGCTCTGGATAGCTCTGCTTATCTCCCTCTTCTGGCTATCACTGCAGCCTAGATAACTGAACTACATCTCTCTTTTTTAGGTGGTTACAGCTAGGTGAGAGGAATTTCGAGCCTAAAAGTTATACCTCCCTCGTTACATTTTGACACCTTATATAATCAGACCCTTACTCTACACTAAAGTCACAAATACCCCATTATTTTAATTGTATAAATGGAAGAGCCAAATACGTGCTGTAGCACAACGTTTCTTTTACCCCAGGTAGCACATGTCTCTCTTGCTCCTTCTAAACAAAATCTGTGAAAGCAGGCAAGATAAAATGAAGCATGGGATTTCCTGCTTTCTGTGGTTTCCATTGCTGTGGATTTACCATAGCAACGATGCCACTCATAATGTTCTGGCTAACAGGCAAGACACAATACCTGCTGTCCCTTCAAAACAAATAGTGTATTTTTAAATAAAATACAATAAAGTCGACACCTCTGTCCTGGTTTCAACTGGGATTGAGTTAATTTCCTTCTTGGCAGTTGGTGTAACGCTATGTTTTGGATTTGGAATGGAAATAATGTTGACAACATACTGATGTTTTTAGTTGTTGCTAAGTAGTCAAGGACTTTTCAGCTTGTCTTACTGGCCTGCCTACAAGAAGGTGGGGAGCACGCAAGAAGCTGGGAAGGGACAGAGCCAGGACAGCTGACCCCAACTGACCAAAGGAATATTCCATACCGTACGATGTCATGGTCAACATATAAAGCTGGGGGAAGAAGGAGGAAGGGGGGCACTTCAGAGTGATGGCGTTTGTCTTCCCAAGTAACTGTCACACATGATGGAGCCCTGCTTTCCCAGAGATGGCTGAACACCTGCCTGTCGATGGGAAGTAGTGGATGAATTCCTTGTTTTGCTTTGCTTGCATGTGCATCTCTTTACCTGTTAAACTGTTTTTATCTCAATCCACTATTTTTACGTTTTGTCTGTTCTCCTCCCCAGCCCACTAGGGTAGGGGGAGGAGTGAGCAAGCAGCTGGCTAGTCCTAGTTGCCAGGTGCCATGTTAAACCATGACATCCTCATTTGGAAACTTGAAAAGTGCATTTTTGTCCTGTAAAAGTATAATTATCAAAAGGACAGTTAAAAAAAAGAAGAGAGATTCACCTTTTTCTTGATTTTAGAGAGGCCTTGCAGTTATATAAGAACCATCATGCTGTTTCTGATGAACAAGAGATAAAATAATAATATTAATACATTTTCTTGAAATCTTTAAAGTTTTATAAATTGCCCATGGAGGTTTGTGAACCAAGGTCACTCTGTCTCTTTTCATTCTTTTAATTATCTAGTTCCAGCCTGATACACTAGCCTTACTAATTGGACACAGAGAAATCTCTTATCAGTGAAGTTAGAAAAGGACCTATGAAAAGGGTGTGGGAGACTGCTGTAAATCAAAGAAGAGGAACTGAACAGAAGGGAAGCCAACCAACTGTATCCCTCCGAGCTGTGAGTTTACAGGAAAAGCAGAGCCTCATCGGATGGAGGAATAAGAGGCCAGCAGGTAGTTACACATGTCATTGACCTCTCCCTGATAGGTATTGTTGTGAGGGGAGCCAAATGCAGACTCACACCTGCCTTTAATGTCTTAGGGAATGGAAGAATTTAAGCACACCTTGGGCTTTAGGGTGTGTAGGTGTTGAATATAATGCTATTATTTTCTTCCTTTCTCATACCCCGAGAAGCTCATACACACTCTTTCAAACCCCAGTGAGGGAATTAATTGTCTTGTCTCTAGTTTAGCATTTCACACACATATGACAGGTGTGATGCACACAGTGAAGTCTAAGCTCTGTCAGTCTCTGTTTAGTGGTATAAAGATGTGCATATCTGCACTATCCGTGACTTTGATTTCTCACCCATCTCCTTTCCCAGAACTTTTGCACATTCTCGAAGGTTGTCAGTGACCCTTCTCCCCTAAATTATAACTTGTCATTTGAACAACAGCTTCCTTCCATCTCAGATCTTCCATTTTGAATGGTCTTGTTAAGCAATTCACCTTCTCTTCTCCTTACTCATCTTCTAGTATGAAACCTGTTTTTTCATCACCTCTTCCATTTCCCCTGTGTCTGAATGAGTCTCTGCAGTTTACATGCCAGTATCTATGTCTTGTTCTTCTGCCCCTAGATGGTTTTGCCAGTGCTCAGATGCCAGTCATCCACAGAGGTATCCAGAAATATCACTGAATTTTGCAAGCTGTATTTAATCCACAGTTTTAAGGTGTTTCCACCTAAAAAAAGGCACATGACCACAAATGCACTGTTGTCCTTAAAACAGAAGGAGCTTATACACAAACTACTTCAGAAATACTGGACTCACTTTTCACCAGAAGACACGACCAAAGCAAAGAAATCCCATTACAACGTCAACTAGAACTCAAAAACTATACAGAGAAAAAAATCATTCAGGCTTCCGGAGAAAACACAAGGAAGTTGGAGGAGAAAAGACAAGAAGACATTATATTGCAGTCCTCCTTCTATGTCAATAGAAAAATATAACTACTGTTTCATATGTATGAAAGTTACACAGTTTGTGAGACATGAAACTGAAAGTTCTGGTCATTTTAACAGCTAAAATTTCCATAGCATCGTGACGTTGCCTTAGCATATGGCAGATCATAATCCATTCACCTGCAATTGCTCTTATACTTTCATTTAGCTGACTTTCTTCCTGTGTCACTCTATCATGCAGTTTCTCAGCACACGCTGGGATTTACTTCCAATTATCTGTAGCTTCTCTCACATCCAATGTTTTGAAGAAAAATACCCTGAAATTCTGCACACTTGGGACTATGGGGAACATTATATGTATTCTGTCCATTTAGACACCTAGCTTTCCATAGCTGTTAAAGTGTTGCTGTCTGTATAAGTATGAAAGAGTTAACATCATTGCTGTTTGCAAGATGTCCAAGTCCAGAAACATCATTTCATGTGAAATACTTCTTGTGGTAGTAACATATGTTTGAAAAGTGCTACATAAAAAGTAATGAGCTCCATGCTCAACACTGGTAGCAGAATGACTGTGCTGTTTAAACATGTTCCTTAACACGGTGTCATGTTCCTTAACATGGTCAGCAAGCACTGTACACACAGCTAAAGGCACAAATTCAGTGTTGGAGTCCACATCAACAGGCAGTTTTTGTGCAGCCACTTGTTTTGGAGAGTAAGAGAGTTTAAAGGTGTGGACATGCGACTGTTCCGTGCAACTGGCGTTAGTGTTAGAGAACATTCCCAGCACATTTAGCATCTTCTTACGGTAATAGCAAATAGCAACTGAAAAGATCAGAGCTGGCTCTATTCACTTTATTCAGGATTTAGTGGATTTCTACATTTTAAAAATCTTGAAATCTTTCCACCCCATAAATTAAATCCCACCATAATTAAATTACAGTAACATTTGAAAATATGAGACTAGATCAGAAAGCTTTCTGATTTTTTTTTTCCAGAAGCATAGGGCTATTTCACTTTTTTCCTAGTCTTACATGCTTTCTTTTAAGAAGCCGCTAATACATTGCATGCTTTTCTGCCAAACTTTTCCAGAAGGATATTCTTCTCTGTGTATTTTATTCACACTGCTTCCCAGACCTCTCAATATCTCTTGTTTGGTTTTGTTCTGTTTTCTTTCAGCAAAGAGGAATCAAACAACATCAGACAGAATATTTTACAGTGGTCAACTCCAGGGCAAAACAACCATGACAATCTACATTTTAGAGAAAGCATTATCATCTCCCTCTCTTAGCTCTTGTCTACATCATAAGGGGCATCTCAATGAATTGGGAATTCCTCCTAGCAGAGGTGCATCTCTTACCAGCAAAAGTGATATTTTGCCAATGCATTTTATGCTGACTACATGCATAAAATCTGAAGTTGGAATATAGTTGCTTATATTGCTGGATTTGTCAGGATAAAAATGTCACTAAATGTCATATCTTCTAACTGGCATAGCCATAATGACAAAAATGCTAGTACAGACGTGGTTTTAGTCTCCACTATAGTGATAATAAAACATCTCATTTTTCAATTTCTGACAGAGTCCTGAGAAATTTAAAGCTTGCGCAAGACAGACAAATAGGTATCACAAGAAAATTAATCTCATCAAATGCAGATGTTTACTATGGAGTCTTCCTGTGTCTCAGCTAGTCACCGCAAGCTCTTTTCGTCATGAAAAGGGCATATTTACACTTTAAGACTAGTAACAGTCTTATACTTAAGACTAGTAAAGTCTTATAGTTTAAGACTAGCAAAAATGATGAGTAAAGTAGGTATTTAATATGCAGCAGATGGAGAGTATCAACCATGTCGTACATGCCTAAAGGTAACAGAATGGAGTGCTACTCTACGTAGTTTAGATTTCAATTTAAATTTCATTCAATAGAAAATAATTTATTTTTCCCAGAAAATTCTGTCTCCATTTAGCAGATATTCTAGCAGTTATCTAGATAATTTACTGTCCTCTACCACCACCCTCAATAAAAACTTTTTAAAGATGAAATATGAGATTTTATGTCTTGTCTATCCTCTATTCATCCAATTTTGGACAATAGGTCAAAGGTTTGTTGAAACCATAAAAATGAAAGGAAAAAACCACCAGATATTAGCAGACTAAGTTTGAGATGGATGTTAAACTATGTTTGATGGTAATTAGTGATGAATGAACCTTAAAAATTGTGTTCTAATTAAAATAAAAAGTACAACTTGGACACTTATCTGAATGCTTCCACTTATTTTTCTTCAGGTTTAGACACCCCTTTATATCCCTTAACACTGTTTGGCCTGAACTTCAGAGTGTTAAAAACTGCCTCTTTTATGGTATTTCAGTGCTTCTAATCCCTGCAAAGAGGGGGAAAGTAGTTAGCAGATTTATTTTTATTTTTGGGCAAAGGTTGAGAACACTTTTCCCATTCTGTCTTAAAAACAGAAATTCTGACTCAATAGCAGTACAGTGACAATATCTTCCAGGCTGAGTCTCTCCGTTCCCAAGAGCAGACAATATCCCCCCTCTATTACAGTAGCCAGGAAGAATGAACAGAAGTTCCAGTAATAAATATAGACACAGAGACGCCTGGTTTCTTTTCTGCCTCAGAAGCTATCAAGAAAATTTAATCAGGCTTTTCTTTTCCAGTCAATCCACAGATTATTTTAATACTTTCACATTCTGTATTGAAATTCTGTCATCCTCGTCAGTGTTTTTGCCTGATGGCTGCATGCAGTCCTTGCTAAACAATTTGTTACAGTGTTACATTTTCAGAGAGGTCTGTTCACTTACCATCTAATGGTAATGCCATTTTGCAGAGGTCATAAGGAAAGAACATATTCATGATGAGAAAAAATCAAAAGAATGGCAAGACATAATCATGTTTCTATCTCATTCCCTCTGCCTCCCTATCCGTTTGTAGGCAGAGAAAGAATAACTCACACCAAACAGATTTTTACCGTATGTAGAACTAGCCTGGTGTTTTCTTCCCTACACTAAATTATGTAGTGCTTCTGCAGAAAGTGTGTACAAGACCCGAATGTAAATCAGAAAAAGATACAACAATTGTGGAATTACAAGAGAGCCACTTCTCTCTAAAACCACGTTGGTATACGACATGCTAGTGTGCCCACCTTATAGGATCATGGGACTACCGTAGTATCTTAGGTACCAGTGTGTGACAGCAATGAATTGAAAATGCATCCTGACCTTCTTATGAAATAACTGACACAGACTCGAATGAATGTGGCAAAAAAGGAGTGACTTTTTACTTCTAGAGAGACAAAGATGCTTTCTACATTAAAATTAATGATCTATCATTAAAAATCAACCTTTCGGTTTTCTGTGCAGCTGTTAAACACAGGCCAATACAAAAATTTATATGCTCTGCACTAGCTTGGGGTGGGTAGGAGAGAGAGAGAAATCCTCCTTATTTCTGAATTGCAATATAAATAGCAGCAGCAAAAGAGAAACACACTACATAAAGTTTTGACAGACTTGACTGATCATTTTAGCTCTTACCTTCTATCTTCTGAACCTCTTTCATTGCTCCCTTGTTTATCATGTGCTTGTTAAACACAAAACAAAAATCACTTGTTGAACTTATTGACAGTTTTTAAATACTGCAATGGCTTTTACTGCCAGTCTTTACTATCACTTAGACGGTACGCAACACTTGCATTACAATCTTATACACAAAACAAACCAAAGTACAAAGACTCAGAAAATCCTTTAGGCCTCTCTGTACCCCTCATCACAAGCCTCTTACAGCTATTTTAAAAATTATGCCAAGATAGCCAGTAGATGTGTGATTTATATCTTAAACAACTCTTCCATGACCTTTTGAATCTATAGGTATTTATGAAGCCTGGAAGGAACAGTGTTAAAATTAAATTTTATTTAGCTGATTGATCTTTTAATGTTACACGCTCACTAGAATGGGGTTCCCGTTGGGACTAGGCAGAGAGGAGTGTAACAAAACTGTAAATCACAGTCTCAGCTAATACTTGTAATGCTGTTCTACACCTCTCATAAATAAAGTCTAACACAAACTTACACAAGTGCCACATAACTTACTAATGAGTCATTCACTGGTCTTTCAAGAAATTCATTAGTATTAAGGATTTGACTACCTTCTGCTGCTTTGACTAAACAGTTATTGTAAAAAAGCACTCAGCCTCCTTTCTCACATTACTTATAGACAAAAACTGTTTCTTCCAGTTCATGGGAGAGTTGTGAAATGGAGTGAGCACCTTGCTATGACTTTTGGTGAAATCTAACTCCTTCTGCTTGTTCTGAGCTACTTCTTTTTCTGTTTTCAGGCACGTGAAACCATCTTTTCAACTCCAGTTTCTAACAGATCTGAGATTTGTGAGAGCAAATTATACTTAAACTTTCCCAATGCAAATTTTGTAACTTTAGAAGACCAAAGAGGCCTCTGTCAGCCCAATGGTTTTGAGTGTGCCCTGTAAGGTAGAAGGTAATAGTTCTGTTAAAGAAAAGAATATTTGTCTGTATTGTACACTGATGATGAACAACACTTGAAGTGTCATTCTCAGCTCCAGTTTTCATTAGGAGCTAAAGCAGAATGTTCCTACATGCAAATCCAGATGCATTCCAGTGGGCTTGGGATGTCAGTTCATATTTACAGCCCTCACTTTTAACATCTAAGTTAAGAAGGCTGCGTCTGGATTTATCCTTCTAACTGCAGTACGTAGCCTGGTGCCTACATCAGGAGGCTACTGGGATCAATGAAATTAAAAGAAAAGACAGTCATCTCCAAAGTCAGTCTCACCCACGTATAAAATTTCTCACTCTTTTTTTGTATTTACAATATTTTCATTTTTTAATATCCACCATTTGTATGGCCTATGTTGCTAAAGTTAACAGAATTGTAGAGATTTGGTACAGTCACAGAATAGCTGAATGTAGTCTAAAATTAAAGTTTTTAATCCATGTGTTTTGAAGACATGACATTATTTATGAAACTGCCAGTGGATGGAGACAAATGTTCTCAGAGTTTTTTTGCAGGAAATCATTTGTTCTCCTAGTCACGCTCACACCAGGAATGTGTGCATATGAGATTGATCCAGCGATTTCTGATACATCACAGCAGGAGCAGTGATCCATATAACCAATTATTCCTGTACCTTTACTGACATAGTGAATCATGTAAGTTTTTTCTTCAGATGATAATTTCATTGCTGTCTTAGTTTGTGCATTTATTTCTTTATTGTTTCCCTTAGCTGAACTTTGTATGGCATGAATTCATTAATGTTAGGTAATGAGGTGGAGATTCAGGCTTATAAAGAAGAATTAACAGAGACAAAATTGCAACTATATTATAGTACCTCCATCTGTTTTACTCTCATAGAAAATTTGCACATTCCCATTTCACTTAAGTGAGATGGTCAAAATAATTGTAAAATCTTTCATTCTTTCCCAGAGATTACAATAAATAAAGATATCATTACTTCTTTGAGACTTGATAACACTTAGTGTAAAACCTGTACTTCTATTCAAGTTTTACAACCTTGTAATTATCACCTTTTTTGATAAATATCACAGTCTAAGCAAAACAAATGGAACATTTTCATTTTGTCAGCTAGGATTAAGGTAATACATATTTAGCACACGAATAGCCCACATAGTGTTGTTTTAAGCAGGACTGAAAACGAGGCACTGCAAAATTCTTAGTCAAACTTAGTCTGAAAGAGCAAAACTGCATGTATGTTTATGAATCAAAACTGGGGTTTGGGACCCAACAAAAATTTTCCTTTCAACTACTTCCAAATTATTCCATTTGAGTTTGGTTGTTCATATTTTCTCCAATTTGCTCATATTGTGAATGACAAAAAAACTGGGAAACCAGAAACCTAGCAAAACTGCTTGAAGGAAATGTGATATTTTGATCCTTTAAATGCTTTTCTTCTGATATAACATTTAGATTTGAGAGTTCCCTTCTTTAAAAATATACTTTCAAAAAATCATCCTCTTCTTTTAAAAAAATTCATAAAATAGTTCACTGACAGGTCTAATTTGGAACTCAGCACTGCACTATGCTTCCTCAGTAGTTATTCCTTTTCCACCTTACTTTTACAAATAAAAACAATGAGCTTGCACTGTTTCTAGCTTCACTTTTAATATGCTATTTTTCATGTTTCTTCCTTGCAATTCTCAGAAGCACTTCCAAAGTTTTTGCTTATTTGATTTTCTAGTTTCCTTAGGCAGAACTTCTCTCTGGTGAAAAGTGTGTTGCCAGCATGCCCACTAATTTCTGCAGGTACTGGATTAGGCCCATATACCGGCTGTGTTTTTCATTTTCTCTGGCAATTCTAAAAGATTTGGGCTGCTTTAAAACATGTAAACCTCTCCATTATGGCAATCTATTCCTGTACCGAACAGTACTTTCATTATACTGGAGACAAAAGTGAAGAAAATATCAGTAACTTAGAGCTAAAATTATTGTCTTTAATCTTTTAAAGAAGATTGTATTTGTAATATCATGTACTTTGGAGTCTACAAAAAAGGAAGAAGGTAAAAAACATCACACAAGCCTTGGTGTTTTAACCGAGATATAACTAGGAGTGAGGAGGTCAACATTTTTTTTTGACTGTGCTGAGCATGTTCAGATACCTAAATGCAGATGCTGAAATATCAGTGATTCAAAGTGAGTCCTGCCCAGTCATGCCACAAAATATGAGTGGCATCCCTGAGTCACTGCCCCTGAGGAATATCTATTCCCTGCCTCAGAAAGACATCAGAGCATCACTTATTCACATTGTCAGAAAATTTAAAGACTTCTAAATTGAAAAACTAAACACCTGATAACTATGGATGGCCTTGCAAACCCTCATCAGATACATTTTAGAGATCTGATTCAAAAACAAGACTTCATCCTGCTTCAGACTAACACAAATAGAAACCTCATTCCTTTTCTGTAGCTGTCAGGAAAAGCTCTTATTAACTATAACGTAATTGAGACCAAATATTTGAAGACTTCACAAGATATGTTTTCTGACTTTGACTGCAGAAGAATGGTAGACAGCAATACTTTATCGCAAAGTGTTTCTTACACTCACTCCAGAGTACTTTTCCACAGCACTTCCAATCCTTGTGGTGACAGATAATCCACAGAGCATCCTCACTTTTCCAGATTATTCTGCATTTTTTCATTAAATACAAAATCAATAATCAATTAATAACTGCAGCAATGAAAAACATTAACTGACTACAGCTTTGCTGATTCTTGCACTGTCTAACAGATGATGCCTCTAGAACTAATGGGAAAATTCTGTTTCTATTGAATAAAAGACGCAAAGAGCCTGGATCTTTAGAAAACTTGAACTAGAAACTCAGGGTCTATGTAATAAAACACACATATCCCCTTCTTGAAGACACTGTTTATAAATAAATAAATGAACAAACAACGCTTAATCTTACTTTGAAGACTTTACATCAGGCTCTAGAGAGAAACCAGGCAGCTTTCCAAAAGAATTTTTACAGTCAGCACACTGAAAGCAGTCTATCAGTAACAAATGGGGAAAAAGCAAATTCAGCTGAATTAAAACTGCCCTAGGAAAAAGGAAGAGAAGACAACAATGATGATTAAGAAGAAAACTGGGCATATGGTCACCTTATTCTACCGCTAAAAAGTTCTAATCAATCACAAGGAATTAACCCAGTTAAAAGAAAAAAGAAATTCCAATGTAAATAAATTTTATAAGCTACGTGCACCTGGGCTGCTAGGAGAGCAGTCAATAAGAAAAGTTAGTTGTTTTCCTAGAGGTCTATGCATTGTCACATCAGCACCTTTTCAAATGAAAGCATGTTTGGGGACTACACAAGAGAGGGGAATAGCAGGGAAGAGTCAATACAAAAATACTGTCATTTTCAAAGTGTCTAAGGTTACCAAGAGGCTGGGGGAAAACTGACTTACCTGATATCAGTGAAAGCTTTAACAGGCACAAGAAAGATAAGTGTCCTGTTCGACGACACTACTCTGGAGTCCCTGAGCAGCTTTTTTAGAGAGCCATCCCCTTCTGAAATGTATACTTTTTCAATAAATCACACCTCACTTGGATGAAATCTCTCAAGAACTGTCCTCCTGATGAGAAAAGGTTACAGGCTTCATATCATCAATAGAAGAAACTGCAGAAATTTTACAAGTCCAGAATTTTTTTAAAAAGGGAGACTACCTTCAAGTCTTCATTCTCCTGGTTATATACTCTCATTCTTCTCTCCTCAGCGCCAGTGCTGTCACATGTAATCACACACAAATTAAGGCTAGCAGAAGAAACGATAAAGGAAACCAAATGCAGAATCTGGTTTCCAACAGGACAGCTTCTACTTTTATTGAAAACAGGCAGAATTTCAGCTTATTTAACTAAAAATAACTCAGAAATGTCTTTAAAAGCTCTATAGATTTACATGCACTCTAGTTTTGCCATCTCTGTAACCCATATAGGGGAATGTGTTGGCAATCACCATTGTTTTCCTTCAGTCTGTCAGTTGGGTTTCTCTCTCATAAAAATGAAGGAATGATGTACACAGGGGTCTCCTCCTGCTCTTAGATGTTATAGAGACACCTGGCCAAAAAGAAGAGCCTTGCATCTGGAGAGACATAGATTAAGTGACCTAAACAGATGTTTCGTGTCGGAGTGGGAACTCGGAACCGGTAGAAACGATACAATCCCAATGTGAGTAAGATCGTTCTGCTTTATTAGTCATCAAAACAGGGTATATATAGCAAAGCAATTACGGCTTCTAATTGGTTAGTTACTCTTAACCATATATAGTCAAAACTGCTGCAATTGGTGCAAAGCTTCATTTCTCGATGCGGAAGCAGCACTGTGGCAGGAAGCGTCGCTGTGGCAGGAAGCGGCGACGTGGCCGGATGCAACGCTGTGGCAGGAAGCAGTGACGTGGCAGGAAATGGTGATGCGGCAGCCCTGCAGCACCAGTGTTCCGTGTTTGCCACTTTACTCTCTCAGCAGGGTTCCGCGTTCGCTACTTTCCAGGTCTATCTCTGGGGCAAAGCCTGGGTTGCTCAATACACCAGAGTATGTCCTCTCTCGTCCAACCAGGACTCCACAGTTTCGCATTTAGCTTTTGTGACTGGGTTCACAGAAGAGATAACTCCTACCTATGTGCAAAACCTTGCTGTTCCTCAAGAAACAGCCAGTGAATGTTCACTGGTCTTCTGTGAAGAAAGAATAATCTCACACCACAACCACCACCTGAAACAAGACTGGGAGAAATTGTCCTGCTGATCTTTGAGAACCCTGTCACTATCACCTGTTTTCTCTTTCTTTTTAGCTGTTCCTCTTGATTCAAATGATAACGTATGAATTAATTATAGGTTACATTTGTTTTCTGATGCTCTCAATATTTTTGAAAGCATGTCGGAGATGCAGAGGAAGTATCCAAGCATTTACTTAATACAACTGCTGCACAGAGAAAAGGTATGAAATAAGAATATCTAAACCACTCAGCATTCACCTGACTTTGGATTAATTTGATTAATGTCATCAGTAAAAATCTTATTGGCTTTAGTGTGACTGTGGCAATGCTAAGCCCTTTTGAAAGTCATGTTTTCCCTTTTAAAAAGTGCAAAAATGTAAATATTTCCAAAGTGTACCATTGGCTTGAGCTGTGTGTATAACTTTACATTTCAAAATAATGAGACTTCATCTTCAACTGCCATAAACCACTATAGCTCTTTTGAACACATCTAAACACTGTTGATATACAACTTTTCATGGTTGCTTAACCATGGGAAATCACTGGACGCATTTTTCATAGTATTTCAACAGGACGATCTAAATATCTAGCTTAGAGGGAAGTAGCGAACAAAGTATACAAATATGTCCTTGATTTCACTGAGAACATGGTATTTTAAAGAAGTTATACTGGAAACATGATCATCTTTATCTTTCACAGAGGAAAGATGCTAGTCTTCGTCACCTTCTTATATACTACATGGAAGTATGTTTAAAAAAACCACAGCATTTGTGCTGCAAGAAATCAGTATGAACAGAGGCACTTTTCATATTTACATCTATATATCATAAAAAGTAAAACACAGACCAAACTTGGTCTTACCCGTCTAACAGGTTTCAGTGGCATTGCAAACTCAGTGTCCCAAAACTCTCTAATAGAAAAACAGTCCTACTACACATGCTTGCTAATTTGCTTCTATGTTTCTTCTGGTGTCATGGCAATGCAAAAAGAAAAACTATGTTCTGTTCTTTAAACAACAGAAACAATAGAAATTTACAGTTATTCTATATTGTCCTACCTTCTTTTGCCTGAAGTATACCTTTCTGATGCTGTTCTTTATACAGCCATGTCTAACTAAAAAATAAACCTGCGAGAAAGAGGGTCATATTTTTTTCTGAATCAAAAGTTGTAATAACTTCATGTTAAGTCTAATCTTACTTAACAACTCTGTTGATGGCCATTAAAATGGCAACAACTGAATACAATTCACAGCTGATATTATATTGGAAGGGCTGGCAAATATCAAATAAGACATAACATCCACTTTTATTTGAGGCACTTTTCCAAGAAAAATAAAGCTCCCACTACTAGAAAAAATATGGGTCAATAAAAAAAAGCTAAAGGACTGACCTATATCTGACAGAGAATAATAATATTTGCTGATACTTGCTAGAAGAGATATCTGTGTTCCACTGAATGCCTACAAAAGTGGAAAGTGAAAGGATCAGTGAACAGATTCTTGTTTTGTGAGTCCCCAGCTAGGAGCAGAGGGAGGACCACACTGCCTGTGTATGATACAGTCCATTCGTTGTTATATGTAAAAGAGATGTACACTGGAACCAGCAGCTTTTTCGAAATGTTTAAAGCAATAAAGTGAATGATAAAAAATCTCATTGAAGAGACCAGATTTTAATGGATACATTATATTGTCACAGGGTACAGAAGAGCATTGCAACAGGTACTTTTTTAATGTATTTGCCTCCATGGGCACAAGGAAAATTTGCTATTAACTGTTAAGTCCACATGTGTGGACTTAACAGTTAGCACATAGACATACACATTTATTACATCTAAATTTTCTCTCAGATCTTGTCATCATCATCTACTATGTTTGTCTCCCAAAGACTTTAAGGTCACAGTGAATATTTTCCCAGGATGTGATATCCATGTGAGAGGTAAGGCAGAGTGATCAAACCTCTGTGCTCTAGGCTGGAGAAGTTCACAGGACTGGTGCAGGCAGCTGGATTCTGAGAGACTAGTAAAACGTATATTAACCCAAGTAAATATGCTGTGCTGGTGTTGTGACATCTACAGTGTTGCTGCACAAGAAATGCCCTGCATATGTGGCACAGACTGCTTCACTCACCTGAGCAGAGACCTGACCGCATCCCACAAATCAGAATTTTAAAAGATAAATATCCAGCCTCCTCAGTAATAAGCAGGTGTCCCAATCGATATATGCTCATGAATCATGTATGTATGTTACCTTATCCAGGTCTTGTAGGGCATCAAGAGCCCTAGAAATCTGAAGTGGGCAATTTTCAACTATATCTGTCAAAAAAAAAATTACTATTTTCCTTGTCAACATAACAAGAGTATTTTAAGGCCCATTCCTATTACCTTAGTCAGATGATCTGATGACTGGATATAATTTTTACAGGTAGCCATGAATAATTGACTGCACAGTGCAGTGCAGGGCTTGGCCTTGAGCACCTTTAGATGGATCTGGTGATTTTAGCCACTCTGCATTACTTCACTTCATGAGTAATAAAAATAAAAAGAAAAAATGAATTCTCAGATAGCAAAATGTATTTGCATATTTAGCCAGAAAGCAAGTGACAGAATCTGGGCTGCATTCCTACAGAACAAGCACAGCTTCTTTGTCCTTTTTCTGCCATACACGTTACGGGCCTTTCACAGTTCTGTTTGCATACATGCCATGTAGTCTTTCTCACTTGAACCTGCATAATCAAAGGTAAGGAAAGTAAGCAATATTGAGGTGTGAGTCCACAAGTTGCTTCATAAAATTTTCTTCCACTAACGCTGACTTAAAAACAACATAAGGGAAGAAAGATGCAGGAAGCAGGGATTCTATTACTTAATTTTTTTAAAAAATAAAGTTCATTAATCAACACCATCTAAGAGGGAGGAATAAATTAAAAATAATGCTTTTTCCTCTAAAGGAATTTTGTAGCAAAGAAATGGAGAATTACTTGGAGTAATGTATATTGAATTGCAAGTCAGTAATGTAACAGCAAGTACACATTAGAGCTGGGAAAAAATTCAAGTCTATTAATGTTCTACCAGAAACACCCAAAGGAAATTTCTTTGCAAAAATATCCAAAGACAGTGTTTCCATTTTTCAATCAACTCTGCCCAGCATATATACAAGAATTTGAGTGCCATGCAAAACTAGTATACAGTATTTAAAACACAAAATTAGCTATAAAATAGTTATGATTCTCAATACTTATATTTAAGCATCCTCCCAAGACCAGTTGTACTAATTCTAATGGCATAACTAGGCTTATAAACAGAAAAGGGTTCATGTGATCTTGTTGTAGTATTAAGCAATTGAAGAAGGTTGGGGATTTCTAGCATACAGATCGAAACTTCTTCGTCGTGCGTCATTCATCACCATGGAAAATCTTATGATTTTATATTAAACATATGAAAGAGGAAGAAAAGAAAAGCCATTTAAAATTATGGAAGGAGAAAGTGCTATTAGCAAGCCATATCACTCTACGCAGAGGCAGAGCAGGGCTGTGTGCTGTAACAGCTTTCCTGCTGCAGATCCAGCAGCAATGGACACCAACAGAGTCCTCAGCACGCACATGTGCGATAGCTCTGGCACTTCCCAGGAGCGATGAGCTCAGTTCATCTGTTCCAGCCAGGGCATCTTCACGGATGCAACGTTTTCTCCTCCCGATGAATGAGGGGCTGCACCTGTGATTAAAACTGGCCACGTCCCCTTCTCTAGCCGTGAAAATGACTGGCACAGTGCAGCTCGCATTCATTGCCCTCAGAGGCACCGCAGGCTCATCTTCATCACACACTGGGAATGCCAGTGTGTATTCGGTACTTAGCCTATGCTGACCTTGAACTGTATCCAGGCATTTTCTGGGAGAGTACCAGTTGGCCCAGGACAAAATTGCCAAGAATATGCAAGAAATTCAACACTTTGGGAAACTGTGTGGTAGCATTTGAGTCTGTACCATTGTCCTCTTTAGTTAGCTGATATAGACACAGTTGGGGAGCTGAAAGTAAACTTGGTGCCAAAGGAAGAGGACCTGCAGGCCCTTCTTGATAGCCATCTTTCCCATATGCCTCTCAAGAGTCAGCAGATTGTGGGGATTGATAAGAGTTAGTTGAACTGGTGCGGAGCACCACTGTCATCTTTGCTTGGTGTGATGGGGGATTACCTCAGTTTGTTATCTAAGCAGTGTACAGACCTCAAACCTCAGTGAACGGCAAATGGATCATGGAGTCACCTGGGAAACCCAGCGGTTGTCCCAAATTTGACTAGTAGTGCAGTGCCAAGTGCACCACAGGAAAGAGGTCAACAAGAGCAGACCACAAGCTGGGCAATTCTCCCAAACATCTGTAGACAAACCATGATAAACTTTTTCTGCCTTTTCCCTCCTTCTGCCACATGTTCCTGTTCTATCCCTTGCACCTGCTCTGGCTCTCACTTAGCCAACCTACAGGCACTAAAGCCATGAAAGCCTACCTGCCAAGACTGCAGTTTTCTACCCATCTAGTTCGCCAAACCAAATTGCTGTGGTGTCAGGCAATTGTCAGTGAAGATGTGAGGCAGGGGGAACATGAACAGAGAGAGGGAAGAAGAGGCAAGGTGTGGACAGAGCCACAGTGGCCCCTACAGAGGTTTGCTTGGATTGCTCTAGACAAGCTCTCTTACAGGTTGTACCACTTTCCTGTGGAACACTATTACCACGTACCATTTTTTTTAAGTACATTAAAGCCCCATCACAATGTAAATGCTTCCACAATAAAAGGTACTGCATCATCATAAGCTGTTATGACCACTGATTAGTGTCTCTTGTGAACTTTTGATTAAAGAAAACCATAGAAAATACAAATTCTAATGCTTCTTTCTATACAGGTATATTAGAAATGAGCAGGAAAAGCTTCAGAAGGGGTTAACTTTGTCACTGAAAGTACACCTACTGTAATACAAACCTGGATAAACTAGTGAGGACAACAGATTCCTCTGAGCTTGATAAGATGATAACAGCAGACATCATGTTTCAGGGGATGTTCAGTCCCCAGTTGAATTACTGTTGTTTTTTCCAGAGCAGCCAGGGCTCTGTAAGTCTGACTTCCTGTGACAGCTCAAGCACATATTCTTCACAAAGGACAAGCATGTGTTTCAGGTAGAAACAGAAACAAAGACACATACAGTCTTGAAAACACTGGAACAAAAGGGTTTTTAAGAAATGACAAATCAATTATTGTGTAATTCCAAGTTTAAAAGTAGTTGCTTGATACATTCCAATAGGTGCAAATCACGGCACAGTCTTCGAAGTTAAGCCCTGTATATGTGACAATGCAGTAACTTCAGTTGTGAACAACAGCCAAAATGTTCAGGTTCAGGAAGTTTAGGGTCTTTGAAGAGTAAATAAAGCAGCTCAAGTTCTCACCCAGAAGCTTGTGAAAACCAAATGTCCTTAGTGAAGACAACAGTCACACATACAGACGTGCCAAAATTGAAATCAACCCACGACATCTTCTTATGGAGAAAGGCAGAAGAGTAATAAACTTGGACAAACATAGCGGACAAAGTGCTCAGAAATCACTCAGAGGCAGGGAGCTGGTCAAAAATCTCCATTGCTGTCATACGATTACATGCACATAGGGAAATACTAGAGTTTAATTTAGCAATACTTTTAGTTGATACTTTATAGATGTCATTTTTCACTACTGTGTTTTCTATGTCATTGAAAACTGTTTATGCTAATGCATATTAAACTGTTATCCAATGTCAGACGTTAAAATGTTCAGTTATAAAACATACTTGTTTCTCTATATGTGCCCTTCAGGCTAATTCTGTCTTCCAGAAAGAGTATCTCAAAGCAGTAAAAACGAGCATTCAAGATAATAGTTTTCTTTATGGATCTTCTTCTCTTAGCAGTGCAGCAGATAAAGCAACAAGGAATCTGCCCAGCAGCTGAATTTCTATTAAAGGTTTTCTGTGTCTTGGCAGTGGCTTACAGCATTGATATTCTTTCACAAAACACTTTGTATCAAGGAATCAGCATTTTTCTACTGACAAGTCTTTTAATAAGAAAATTCCTGACATGGTCCAAGTACAAATGATGCAGTTTGGATGGTTTAAGAAGTGTGCCAGAATGTCAGTTTATTGCCATCTGTAAAAAAATTTGCAGCACACACAAAGGATGGTGGCTCAGTGGAGAAAACAAGAGGTTATTGTCTTTGCAGCCTTGTGAATTAGTTCTCCCCCCACAACCTCTCATGGGGTGGAACATTTTCTGCACGTTACAGAATCACTATTCTGAAATGGGAGCCTCACGCTTTCCAAGCTACGCAGCTACAGCTGTGGCTGCTTTAGCTGGTCATTAGTCAGCGCTCTATCAGAACTGCCCAGTAAAAGCACAGTCACATCAAACCACAGTTTCATACCAGTGGACACATCCAATAAGCACACATGAGAATGCATTTGTTTCACATCCATCTCAACCTGCTCGTATATTTTGTGGTGCTTAGCAAATAAAGTCCCATGCAACTCGAAGTACGCTCTAGGCTGATGCTCAACACATTGCCCTCTGTGGCGAAAAGACTTCTCAGTCTGTCAAATAAATTCTTCTTAGGACACCGTCCTAAGTTTCCATTAAGCTATAGGAAATAAAGTATTTTATAATGTATTTCCAAACATACAGTCATTTGTCCTCTGAGTACCCAAGGAATGTTTACAAACTGGATTCGATGAGAATGCTGTACAGGCTGCATAGTAAAGCAGCTCCAGTTAAAAGGATAGTTTAAGGGTTTAGGGCAATAAGGACCCAGTTTATAGAAGTAAGGAGGCAGAGGCCATAGAAAGGTAAGGGCTGAATATGAAATGTAATAAAAACTATGATTTCATTCAGTTGTTCTACAGAAATGAACAACCTCATCCCCTCCTACCTTCCCCTGTTCCCTAGAAGGTCCTTATGATAGCTGCAGCTTATAATGTGGATCACTTGAAGGTAGAAAATTTTCCTGGGAAATGGGCAAGTGTTCTAACTATTAAGGTAAATTGGGACCATAAATAAACCATCCCAAATACCTCAGGGAAAAAAAAAAGTGTTGGAAGAGGAGGAGCTTCAGTTCATAAAGAAGATGGATTTTTTTATCAAGGTAATAACAGAAATCCAAGAATTTCTATTCCAGCTCTGGCACTGGCCTTTTTGTGACCCTGACCTACGGTCTGAATTTGTTTCTCTTGAAGTCAATAGAAGTTCTGTCATTGTCTTTCCAGGAATCAGCACAATTTAAGGAACACCACAAGTGCTTGTTGACCTCCTATCCATTGTGCAACAGCAGAGTGCAGAGACCCCTGATACTGTGCTCATGGCATCATCTGGCGCAGCCTAGCCCCTTGCCATGCAGACATCCTAGATGGGGATGCAAACAATTTTTACCCAGTGCAGTGCTGTGCCCATGTTAGTAATTTGTCCCCCTCTCAGCCTATCTACACAAAAGGCTTTTTCACGTTATAACAAAGAGCCTAAATGAAAGACAGACACTTGACAGCTGGAGCAGGCAACTGGTCATTGCACAGGACTCACCTAGCACAATAAGCTACGGTGCAAACTCCTGCATAATATAAGACGTCTTTGCAGGAGTTTATTTCAGTTTTCTTTCCTTCTGTATGACTTGCCAACCATTTATTACTGTGGGTGGGGGAACACTGAAATCAGCAATAGTTTACCTAACTTACTGAATCAAGATCACTACACACTTGACCTGATTCAGCTTTCCCACCTCACTACTGCCCCCCTTTGTTTTACTTTAGAAGGTATATGTTCCAAAAAAAGAATTATTTTCGTTGAATAAAAGCATTATGGGTTTAGGTCTAGCACAGATTAGCACACAGGTCTGAGCCCTGCTTCCTTCATTTTCGTAATTCATCTTCGTGTTGGAGTTCACCAAGTGGGAGGGGAGAAGCAGGGTACCCACAGGATAGGTGGCATGGAAATTAATATAATAAAGATGCTTGTGTAAGATCTCTGTTCTCATGTAATAAGCCTTGCAGCTGAATTAATATATAAACCTTCTTAATTTCAACCGATCATCTTCTTGTTACTTTAAGAAAATCAAGTGGCAGAAAAACTTTCTAATCTTAGTAGCCAAGTACTAAGCCATATCACTTTTCCAATCGAGCAGTTTCTATCTGAGGCTGTTTTAACACAAGGAGAAGAATAAAACTATGGGGCCTGCAGTACTATCCAGGTTGCTTTCAAATTATCTAGGACAAGTTCCTTCACCAATTTGTGCCTCAGTTTCCCCATCATTAAAGTGGGTATCATGATACTGCTCTGCTTTCTTGAGTGCTTTGAGTTTTGTGGAATTCTGTTCACAGTTGCAGTTGGGAAATGACACTGGAACTTTGCAGAAAATTTGTGCCGGAAGACATACTATGCAGCAGAGTGACCTCTGGTTTTGTGTGAGATGTGCAGCAAGTCTGAAGAATATATTCCACCTTACATTACACACAGTTGAAGATTCATTAGGCAATATCAGTGCATATTTATCTACTTGATTTATTCTGTTTAAATGTCACTCCTGGCTTAAACAGCATTTATACTGTTATATGGTAATGGAGACCCGAGTCATGGAAGCTTTACTGGAAACCAAAACTTTTAATAAAAATATGTCATGTTTATGAGTGTTTTCCGGGATTTCATACTTGCTTCTGCTCCAACAATAATGCAATTTCAGTTCTGCGGGCCAAATGCTAGGGAGCCTTTTCCCCAGCTTGTTTTTGATAATACTTTTTCTGTGAGAGTCATGTTGGGTTCATGACCCTCTTGGCTTGTACGAAGGAAACGGACTCTCAGCAATCTTTCACCCACCCCTCTGCAAGAGTGACATGCGTGAGACCGTGGTTCACTCCCATCCTGCTGGGAACCAGAGTGCGGGGCCCTGGATGTCTCTCCGACTTGGCAGGGAGCTATCAATGCTCCTCCTGTCCCTTTCCCTCCCTCTCAAGAAGGCTAAAGACCTTGTTTTCTTGCATTTCAGCCTGGGAGGGAGGGAATGGTGGAGCTTCAGCAGCAGACAAAGACCCAGGGGATTTAAAAATGCTGGAAGTGCTGGTTCCCAAGGTCCCTCTGACTAACAGGGCTGTCTGACCCTTCGATGGGAAGGCAAAATGTCATGTTAGACCAAGGCCATGACAGTTACATGAGAGAGGGCAGAGCCTTCTCCTTGCCTATATTCTCGCGGTGGAAACTCTCCTCTTTTTTCACCCCCTCTGAAAACCCACTCACAAACACCACAAGTGCAGGGAGACTTGGATCCTGGGAATTACTCTGTTTCTCCTCATGAAAGACATGCCTTTGATGACTGCCAGAAAATACGAGGAGAAATGTCTTTTTTAGTTAGGAGTCCTTCCCGACCTCCCCCGTACAGCAGCAAGTGCCACAATCAGGGAGTCATTTGTAGTTGTCACACTGTGTTCTGGCGTTATTGCAACATTAAACTTGAATTATAGATTTAGGAAAGGTTGGTGGGGTTTAGAAAGGAGAAAGATAATCTTATACTGCCATACATTTACACGCTCCCTGAGACTTCAGCTAAAGAGTGAAATGTAACTTTAGGGGCACTGCATCATCCTAACAAAATGTTTAGGTAGGGAACTGTAAATTTATTTCATTTTTAAACTAGAAACCAGAGTTGCCTCATCCTGCTGCACAACAATTTTGTTTGTTTGTTTCGTAACTGCGGTCCTGAAGTGCTTTGTGCCAAATAGCAAAGCTATCAGGAGATATTACCTAAGAAATTTCCAAAAGCTTTCTAGAAGAACACAGCACTTCCCAGTTGTGGAGGGGGCATCTAGAAGAGCAGCAAGATCCTCTGCAAAATGAGGACTTGAAATAAATCTATACGCCTTAAAGAAGCTTAATAGAAAAAAAAAAAATCTTTTTCTTTCCCAGAGAAAACAATTTTTTTTTCCTAGTTTTCACATGATTTTTGTTAAGTAATCTGGGAATTATATTTTCAACGTAAAATTATTTTAACTTATAGATTTAATACTGCAATTTGTGACATCTTGTATTTCACGAACATATTTTGCTTTCATCAGAAGCAAACATTTGTCATTAAAAACCACAGCATTCAAGTAAGAAAATAATTTCAAGGAAAAATTTGGATCTGACTGTTTCTAGGGTTAAATTCTTCTCTGGGATTTTGACTGACATTTGAAAACAGTTTCCATACTTCTACTTGCATACAGCCACAAGCATTTCTAATAGAAAAAATAAGTAAAAAGTCATTCTGCAGACAGAAAACCTGTCACAAGTTACAGTAAAGGAATATGGCCAAATTTTGCAATTTATCCATAAGATTCTTTTCTACAGAAGCTCACAGATAAATAATCTATGGTTCAGCGAATGAAAGGTTAGGCAATGGATCAGTGATAACAGATAATTGATCTGGCTAAACAACAGGTTATAGATAGTGTAAATGGCACTATGAAAAAATAACCCACAACAAAATGAAACAGTGCAGTTTTAATGATAGGTACTTAGCACAGAGATCAAAGCTAATCAAATTAGCTTTCACAAATTAATTATCTGAAAAGTTTAGCAGTGACTTGTCTGTAGACATGCTCTGATATTTTTTGCACTGTTTAATGAATGTATGACTACATTTTAGCCTGGGGTTTATTCACAAACTGGTGAGGGACAACTTATGATTTATGACTGCCTATGTGAATCATGCAGGACAATTTCTGTTCCAGAACTGGGTGACCGGCACTCCGTAAAAAAGAAGTATCCCATTTTCCTACTCTGAAATCATTGCAGAAACTCAACCCATGTTCAGTGAACATTATGTCAACAAAACAGAGCATTTAGAAGATTATCCTGAGAGAATGTTTTTGTACCAACATTTCTGTAACAAGTTACTTGGTTTTTCTGATATTCCTGTTTTCATATATACTCATGAATAAAATCTCACACCCCCCAAAGTTGTGCAGACACACAAATAAGCTGCCGAAGGGCCATAAGCTTTATTAACAGGAATATTTACAAACATTATTTGGCCACAATTGCCCACAGCTGAGCCATATGCAACACTGCAACTGCCATGCACACAACATGGAAGTGCATCAAAACCTTCTTAGAAGCAATTGCTGCAGAAAGGAGAAGTGAGGAGAAAGGTGCATATTATATTACACATGCAGATTTAGGAAAAAAAAAAAACAACCACTTCAAGATTACTTTCATATTCGCTGGGAAGAAACTTCTCTCTACAGACTGCAAGTTCAGCATTTTCATGTTCCAAGGTGGTGGAAACTTAAGCCTGCAGGGAAATTCCTGGCACAAGCTTCCAGTGGCAGGGAATTGTTTTTCTGACAAGAAGCAAGAAGTGATGACGGATGTTCTTAGGCCACGAATTAGTTTCAGTTTCCTCACTACTATCAGATACTTGAACTAAAATAAAATACTCCCAAGGTTTAAGAAAATGGAAGAGGTAAAATTTTCCTGTAATAAAAGTAGATGTAGGAATCATATCTGCATGCAACATTTGCCTATCATATGATTTCATATGCCTAAACTAGCATGTGCTTCTGTAAGCCCGCAGCCTCACACCAACATAGGACTCACATGTAAAAGACACAGTTTCTCCCCACAGTTAATGTGCTGTTCTGTGTCTCAAGGCCTTCTTTGCAGAAGTTGCTGTTCTATTTCCAACAACCCTCAGGAAAATCCTTTCTTCCAAACTATTCAAACTTTTTCTGAACCTCTGGTAAGATATTGTAAGAGATGAACTAGGTTTCTAGCAGAATACGGAGAACTCCAATGCCTGTCTTCTTTGCACCAGTAACAAACAACATGATTTCCCAGCACTCCCCACGCCTGCACAAAACCAGCAGCTCTTTGGGCCCTGGAGAGGAAGCAAGAGGACGGAAGTCCTCAAAGAATTTTCTTCCTTTATGACTCCAGGATCACTAAATCATCACAGGGTCATAGGAAAACTCCAGGTGGAAGGGACCTCAGGAGATGTCTAGCCCAGCTCAAAGCTGAGCACACCGATCTCCATAGACCACAAACCAGCTCACAGTTGGGCCTACTTTTGGACCCTTCTGTACTCCTGTCCCTAAGGAATTGCCTGGTATGTCGTACCCCATCCTATCAGGCTCAGATCTGACCATGGTGATCCATGACTTCGTGGCCACCAGAATAGGTCAATCCCAATCAGATATATTGGAGGATTTCAACGAATACCAAAAGCAATACTCCACCTCCTTCAAAACTCACCACAGGTATATCGCTCTGCTCATGCTCTTTGTTTACTGTGGAAGACAGAAAACAGCTAACCGAGAGCTTTCCTTCTCCTCTATGTCTGCGTTTTCTTATAAAGATAGCTTTGTACTGCAGTGCTCAGACTATTTACAAATGAAGGGAGCTAGTACAGTTAGATGTCAATAGTTCTGCACCTAGATTATAAGAATGATTCTCTTCTGAGACAAAAACAAGACGCTACCCTTCAGTAAATTCTTTACGCAAATAACCATATCCAGTCATGTAAACTCAAGCGTAAGATAGGACAGAGAAAGACCACAAAACTGTACACTGATCATTCTGTGTCACCTGCAGACAGGAGAATAAAAAAGAAAGTGGAAAATGTCATTAATTCAACTCGCAAAATTACTGAGGAGTTCATATAAACAAAGAACTTGGGAACACACATAACACCACACCATCATTTTTACATTTTATTTCAAGAATAAAATCATACTCGATTATTCACACTTGGCCTGTTGCAGCTCCTTTCCTTCATCCTCAGTGTCTTCTGAATTATGGACTGTGTTTCTCACCAGAAAATTTTATTTATCTTTCTTCCTTTGAAATCCTGTCACTGCTTTTAAACTGAGGACTAGTGGAAAATATCAGCACCCTCACTTATAAAAAGCTGCTGGTCTGCCATCTCAGGCAAGGGTACTAAGTTAGGCACTCGCGGATTTCAAACATAGGCAAATACGATACTCTTTTCTGGTTAGGTATAGTTTCTGCTGGTTTCTCTGCTTCCTGAAACAAACTGTGATATTTTTCTCTAGTGAACCAAATATTGTCTGGCCATCTCTTTCATCCTTTTTGGAGAGACTTTCCCACCTGCTAAAAGCTTCACAGAAAACTGAAGTGGGAGTTTACAGATAGCATCTGCAGTATGCAAGCCCCAAAAATACAGGGTAGAAGTAGGGAGCAGGAAGAAAGAAGCACAAGGATGAGAGTTTGTTTCTAACTGTTTTCTGTAAATACATAGCAGCTCTTTCAGGACAGTCCAAGAACTGACAGAGCACCCCATAGAACTCACCTACAAATAATCTCTCTCTCACATTTTTACATACAGGACAAATGATCTGTCAGGTTATGCACACTCTCAAGTTTTGGACAGAGCAGGTCGGGGTCATAGAAGAGAAAAATAGCACTAGATACCCTGACTCGCAACGCTAGCTTATGATTTTGGACAAGGGGAATGAATTCTTTTCTCCATTGCAAACTTGACTCTACGATCTTCAGTAAGTTGCCTCACCTTCCTGTGCTTCCATTTGTCATGTCTAAAGTGGGGACAATAGCATTTTCCAGGTATACTGTGAGGAAAAAATACATTAAAGACTAGGAGATTGCCCAGGTAGTAACAGTGGTAGGAACATAAAGGAGCCAAAATAGAGTTTTGTTATTGAAGGATGTCATTAAAATACTGAGTAGTGCTCCTTATTACAGCTGGCTGGAACACTTCCCATCAAATACACACCGATTTCATCATTCGGCTTTCATCATTGCCAAAAGCTTTTAAAAAAATCTCAGTTTTGACAATGTTTTTGAAGGAAAGGTTTCATTGATCCAGGCTGGACACTTCAGTTATTTCCAGAGACAGGGGTCAGGCTTTTCAAAGCACCTAAGAGGTTTATCTTTGACCCTGTGAAGAAGAAAAGGTTGAAACCTAAAAGGCTACTATGCTACACAATCATCATTGTCCAGCCGGTCCTGCCACTCCTGACTCGCAGCGCGCTGGGGAGAAGAACTCTTGAGCTAAGCAAAGAAAGTGCCTCTTCCAGAAAGGCCATGGGAACGAAACTGTTGGGCAGGGTTTTCAGCAGCTGCCAGCTAATCCATTCAGAGCCAGCCAAAGGGCTCGGTCTGACCTACCCACTCCGGCGCGAGTACGAGCCGCAGCCTGATCGCTTAAACCTGCACTTGCAGGCCCACGCCTTTGCCTCCCATCTACGTTTTTCTCTTTTTTTTCTCCAATCCCACACCAGCGACACACAATTCCACTGACACAGCATGGGGGCACTTTGACCCCGGGGGGCGGATCCGCAACTTTTATCTTTGTTCCTGTACGCGCACTTCGAAACAGTGTCCTTCACACCCCGCAGTTCAACAGTCGAAGTGATGCCATCGCCTCTGCTTTTTTCTTTTTCTTCTTCTTTTATTTTGCCTAGGAGCTGGCGGTAATTTAAGTGCCACCTGACTGAAAACACAATGCACTGGTATCAGCTGCGTTGGGGAGCATAGTGCTGGGTGCGACGGCCTGATTGTCTGGCTTCATGCTTAATAAACTGGGATCGCTGTAAAATAATAGTAATAATAATAAAACCGCAGCGAGCACGCCGCGGCCTTCCCACACCTCGGCCCTCACTCAACGCCCTCGGGTTCCCGCCCGGGAGGCCGGGAGCCCCTGGGCGCGCGGACCGCGGGGCTCAGGCTCCACCTAGCGGGGAAGTGCGCCCCTGCCCTCGGAGAGCCCGCCGCCGCGGGGACGCGCCGCGCCCTCCGCGGGGACGCGCCGAGCCTTCCGTTGCCGCGGCGGAGAGCCCACGGCCGCGCTGGGGAAGGGCGGCGGGCGGGCGCGGGTCCCTGCTCAGAGCCGGAAGTCCCCGCGGGCGGGCGGGACGGCACCGCGCGGGCCGCCGGCGCCTCGCCTGCCGGCCGAACCCCGCTCCCCGGCCACCCCCCGCCGGCGGGCTGGGTCGGGGCGAGCGGTTTTCGGGGGGTCTGCGCGGCCCCGAGGCGAGCCCCTGGTTCCAGGGCGTTTCGGGGCGGGGTGGTGCCTCGCCAGCCGACGCGGGCTTTCCCTGCGACGCTTGATCCCTGCCTCCTGTCTCCCCGAGGCTGCAGCTCAAAGAAAACGGTCCTCAAAGGGACTGATTTTCCGCTTCAACACAAAGCTTGTTATCCCGGGGCTCCTTTTTCTGGTCCCTCTCTTCTGTTCTCTCTCCCCCCTCCCCTCTCCAGAGGAAAAAAGACCATACATCTCATCAGGATCTGCCTTCGAGGGAGACTCTTTCTTTATTTTTTCCCTCCTTTTGACAACTTTCTTTTCGCATGGAGAAAAAGTGTATCTCTTTTTTTTTTTTTTCAATGTAATTGTATTCTGCTTTGAGTGCTTTGATGTAGTAACAACTGCCATGAAGTAGGTACGCTGATCGCTGTTCTGTGAAAAAAGGTGTTTAACGTGAGGTACCGATCATTTAGTCCCGCGAGTTTTTTCCATCTGTTACAAGCTTCTTGTTTTTGGTGGGAGTGAGGTTAATTCTGGACATTTATTTTGTGGGAAAAGTTACAGATCAATTATCTCTAGTGGAAAAAAAATGTGTGCCTAGCGTGTTAAAAATAGCCCTTCCTGAATTCATTTTTCTTTTTTAAGGCATTTTAAACTCCTTCGTTTTCGCCTCTGCAGAAAGTAATTTTTTGTAATTATGATCTAAGGATAGAAGAGAGCCAAAGATTCGAGGAGATCTAACATCTTTTATTAGGCTGAAATAGAAAAAAGAGCCAAGCTTTCAGTCGCCCATACCCAGCACCTAAAGGAAGTCCTGCAGGCCCCAAAGCAAGTCTTTTTTTTTGCTGTGAAAGGGACAGGGATAACCTTTAACTCCTGTTGCGCCTCGGCAAACGTCTGCCATCATTCCAAAAAGTTGGGTTCCATTCTACAAGTTGAAGTTATTCAGTGAAATTAAAAGAAAGCAGGCTTCACACCCACATCCTGCCACAATTACCGGACACGTCTGATGTTGCAGAGGTTTAACAGTTCAGCCGAGTCTGTCCGTAGCATCTCTGCCGTCTCCCTGCACTGGCTGCACTGCTTATCTAGGCAACTGCGTCTGGGCCCTACTCTGGCTCTCTTGCAACCAGGAGTAAACGAGCTCAGCCCCCAGCTGAATCAAGGTTTATGAACAAACCCAGCCACAGGGACCTGACAAGACAGGCAGCTCTGTGAGATGCTTGGGCCTGGACACAAGGCCATGCTACAGCTGCTAGTCTCAGGCTTGGGCATGAACAGCTTTGGCCATGTGGACCCAGCATCGGGGAGATGCTCTGACCCTGCAGGAAAAGAGGAACAGAGGATCAGCTACACCTGTCACTGGCACACAGGGATGCATGAGCCACCAGCAATGGCACTGTGCGTGACACAACTTACTGGTAACAGAGTGCCACAGAAGCACTCCAAGAGGTCTGAAGCCTTCTCGTCTTGTGTTTGCAAGATCTGAGTTACGCTTTCCATGTTGCTTTGTTAGTGGCATTCCCTTACGTTTATACTTCTGTGTTTGCTACTGCTGGACTATTTGCATGCTGTGTCTGTTTTCCGCTAAGAAATTGGAAGGTGCTTCCTTCTGTGAAATGCCTTTGCTGCTGCCCTAGGTAGCCTGTTCTTTCATCTCCTCTGTGCTTGAATAAAAACTTTTGGGCTGCCAGTCTAAGGATTTTGGAGGCCTTTAAAACTTCAGTGTCTTTCCGCTGCACTGCTGTGCCCCATCACAGTTAGCTCCCGCTGAAGAGGCGCACAGCCAGGGTCCTTTGTAAGCAATGAGAAAATAACATTTCCAATGTAAGTTGCGTCTCTGCAGAGTGAAGGGGACAACAAAGATGAATTTTGCAGGGGAGAGAAAGCAACCAGCAGTAAGCCAGCACTGTGTCTGTCAAAGGGAAGGTTTGCTGGGGGAGTTTGTAGGCCTTCTGAGGCATAGCTTGCCCGGGATTTGGAAAATCAACCTTTCCATTTATGCTAGCTCACAGATTTTGCAGAAGGCGGTGAGGAAGAGGGGACATCCACAAGAAATGGGATTTCTCTGTCCTGAAGGGAGAAAATGAACTTGTTTCATGGGAAAGAAGTTTGCTTGCTGCAGTCAGGGAAGGCAAAAGTGTTTATGACCATGAGGCAGAGGCTTTAGCACAAGGAGGGCTTGTTCATTTGGCCTCCCAAAGAGCTTTTCAGTCCCAGAAGCCAGAACCCTCCAGTTCTGACAAACAGAGCAAAGATGACTTGGAGATACAAGTCCTGTCATTTCAATATAGTTACAGAAAAGTTTTTCTTTAAGCTTTGCAAAAGCTGGGGAGGGCAGAGCAGGCCACAGTGCTGTGCGTGCCCTGCTTGTTTCTGAGGGTTTGCCACCTGTAACCAAATGTGCCCTCAATCGCTGCATGTGGGGCTTTAGTACCTGACGAAGTGTCTCGATGACTCTAGCAGTAATGCATTCCCCAGGCATCAGCCAGGAGTCTTGTAAGACCGCCGTCTTTCTTGGTCCCCACCTCTGGTCATATCCTGATGTGATTCGTGACGGTGCTCACCAGCATTTTCAGTCTCTGCCAGTCTGCAGAGTCAGATCTTCCGACGGCTCGTGTAGTCCTAAGGCTTTTGAAACCGGTGTTACGTGGGGACATGGATTTTATTCAGGTTTCTTATATGTCTCGGGAAGTCATATCATGAAAACCCTCTGAGAACATCAGGGAAATTAGCGATGCCTCGGAAAACCTTCTACCCTGCTGTCACAGTTACCCTAAGAAGATTGTCCCACCTTGGGGATGGGGCTGGAGACTCTGAGATAGCAGTGCTGTTACTGCACAAGGGGCAACAGCCATCGGTGCAGAGCACGAATGTCCCTTCTCAGCATGATGCGGCACCCCAGGTCGACTGCACCAGGCTGAAGGCTGTCATTGTCCTGCCATGGGATTTTAATATCTCTCCTCTAAAAACCTTGGCTGATGAAGAGTAAAACAAACTGAACCACAGCTGCGGCACAGTCTGGAATAGTAAATTGAGAGGTGAGAAGAAAGCAGGAAGAAAAGATACAAGTAAATATAATAATGTTCTTTTTCAGGTATTGTATTTATTTAGGTTTTGAAAACATTGCAGACATTCTGTGCTCATTTTATTTATTTTTTTTAAAGGCCATTTCTCATTAAAGGAATAGGTGGAAAAGATGACAACAGCTATTTCGAATATATAAAGTTCAACACCTGCATAAATGTCCGGAAGACCTAAGGAACAGTCTGTGGGTGGCTTTATTCTGTGTGTTGGTTTGAATCTCTTAATAAAATACATTTGCAATAAATATAAAGGTAGATGCAGAACATTATTACTGAACCTGTGCATACAGATGTTAAATCTGAGGTGTATTAATAGGCTGTACCACCTGATGAATGACTTGTGCATGCACCGGCAGGAGTCAGGTGAGTTAATGAAAAACTGCTATAATTAGGTGACCTTTTTCAAGGTGCATTACATACCGAAATTTTGTTTGAATAGGTGAAGTCAAAAGTAGGTATTTCCATCAATTCCTAAAGTATACATTCTCTTAATAAATGGCGCTCCACACTGAATGAAGCAGAGCTATTTCATAGACAGGTCACTAAATGCTGTCAGTGGGTACTTCTGACTTTTAAGGCCACCACCACCTACAAAAAAAGTTCTAAATATTTTTGAATTCTTTAAGAATCAGTAAGAACCTTAAAATGTTAGGTTTTTGCTGTATTTTTATCCATTAGCCAGTGGTCTGCAGGTAAATAAAAACCTAGTCAGCAGCACATGGGAGGTGCAAGAGGACTGCTCTTGCCCAGGGTCGCTGCCTCCAGTCTCCAAAGCCTGCTGTCCTCCTCCTCACACTGGCTCTGCTTCTGGGTTTTCTAGTATCCCACACCAAATTATCTGAAGAATTGTTCCCAAGGCACCAAGGTTTTAAAGCGTATGGGCGCATGAACTGTCCGTGTGAAAACATAGGTAGTTTCCCCTGCTTTTGCAGTACCACATGCTGCAGGCTTTCCTATGTAACATTCCGCAACAAAATAGACATTTCCATTACATCATGCATGGAATGACTTTAATATTGATCTAACGTTTTATACAAGGAAATAGTGTAACACTGCCTTATAAAAATGACTTTGAAATGCTAAATGTCAGCATTTTTAAGGATTGTGAGAACAGCTGCACTTGGTCACAGACAAGGTCAGGCTAATTTAGCATTCTGTCTCCAGGAGTACCCAATTCCCTAAGTGCTTTGTAAGAAGTGTAAGATGAGGGCAGGCACATAGAGCTGCTTGCCTAGGTTACTCTCTCAGCATCCGGTAAGCTGCAACTCCGGAGCTTTTGGCATCAAGCTTAATGAAAAAAAAAAACAAGAAAACAATAACATGTCAAAGTAAGGCATGCACAAGTTTAGTAGTATAGTCACATATATAAATTGAAAACACATAGAAGTCTCTCAAACTCTGATCCTAAGACCCTTCAAGTAGAATTTCTTTCAAAGCTTTTTGTTAGCTTTACTAACAGGTAAACATCTTACTAGCCAGCCCAAAGAAAATCCCTCTCTTCATCTTCCTCATTAATCCTCACCACCAATAAAATAAAACATTGAGTGTCCCAGGATAAGTGCTTACACAACGAGAAGAAGTAGTATAAAACAAAGTTTTGATGGTAATATTCTGGGAATTTAGACTTAAAACACCTGTGTGTCAGAAAGGGCCAGTATATCCTTCAGATCTTGAAAAAAAATTGCTGCTTAAGGTTAGGCATCTAGGGCTAGGGGTACAAAAGGATTGGTGCATTACAAGAGCCATTGGTACTTTGCCATCAGAAGCCTCAGCCGTGACGCTAGGCAATTCTATACAATTCAAGGCAGAGGAGACAACCAGTCGGGAGTCAGATTTATAGTGCAAAGAGGGAATCTAGACCTTTATGCTCCAAACTGTCACGCTTAAAACGCTCACTCAGCTGCCACCTAAATCTGGATATAGCTAAAATCTATTACTGACTCAATTTTTTACCTTAACATACTCCAGGTCCCTGTAGTAGTTCTAGTTTTGTGTGTTGTGTATTGCCAAGTGTGCCTGGTTTTGATACTGGTGGTTACCTGGGGACGTATGACGAAGTCCCTATAAAACGCAGAATAAAGGCATGCTCCTGTGAAAGCTTTTATATACAGCGAGCTGGGAGGTGGTCTCACAGCACCTCTGGAAACCATAGCTTCCTGCAGTTCAGGCTCCATGAGGAAAATGCTCATTTGGACAGGACCTTTGCCCCAGCCACTGCCCCAAGCATGTTTCTCAGATGATAGTGTCTGCAGGCAAGAGCCTTTTTCTAAAAATATCGTAAACACTTCTGTCAGAAAGCAGCTGTGCTGCTTTTCTTGGGCCTGTGCCCCATGGATCCTCTCAGAAATAGTCACCAAACAAAGAATTTCATACAAATCTCAGTTGGAGGTAGTAGTTTCTTTTCACCCAAGAGCCCAGCAGGATGCCCTTGAGAGGCAGCAGATTTCAATTCTTTGTCCCTTCTCAGACTGAGGGGATTTGAATTTATGTATAACGTTCCCACTGCAGTGACCCAGGTACCAGGCAAAAAGATATTTTGGAAAAGAATTTCCCTCCTTTGAAGTGTTCAGCTTTCTATAAGGCACTTCAATGTCTATTGAAGCCCAGTTTGCTGCCACCTCTGGCACTAGTTATTTCATGATTTCAAGGATGTCCTTTGGTAGCAGTGGTGGTCTATGTAGGCTAAAGTCTGTTTATGGCTGCTGACCATTCACAGGTAAAGAAGTCAGTCCTCCCTGTGTGACTCTTTTCCATTCATTTCATATACTTTTGTAACTCTGCCTAGCTCCAAAATAGCAAAAGCATGCTGGGAAAAGTGTGATTGAGGAATGCCTAAGTGTTTGGGTTGTTTCTTCCATTCTGCAGTCACGGCTTCAACAAAGAAAATATTTCCATCACAAGATTCGCGTTAAACAATACCAACAGCAGCCAAGAAGAGGTAACTCTGAGTACAAGCCTAGCTTATTCTTTTACTAATTTGTTTCTTGATACAGGCAAATCCCTGAAAGGGATTTTTTTTTTTTTAATTTATTCCATGGCTTATGATTTATAAGAGATGGAGAAATGCATCTGCTTCACAGTTTGCAAGGTGTTTTGAAATCCATAGATAGGTATTGCTATGGGAGTATGACATTATTAATATGCCACAGTTCAGGGTGAAGCATATTAACATACTTTTACTGTAAAGAGTGGAGCTGGAGGAAAAGTAGACAATAACCTGGAACTGAGATGGCAATATTAGTATTAAGTACTGTTATAAACAACACTATTTGCATATAGATACAAACAAGTGTTCTAGCTGTATTGTCACGAACCACAGGTATTTATTGCCAGTAGGGAAAATATAAATAGTTCGTGAGCTTGTGAAATGATTATCTGCTACCTTTGAAAACATATTTTCCCCAAAGACTGAGTTTTACAAATGTTAACCCCAAAGCCAAACTATGTTGTTATTATTATTCTAATGTGCCTTTTTGTTCTGTTTTGGTTTGTTTCTTTTTTTTTTTTTTTAAATAATTCCCTGCCTGGGCACTCTTCTTCCCATTTGTGCTTTGTCGTCACAGAAGTTTCTTTTCCCTCCACTTCTCTTTGTAGGAGTGCCTTGTCTCCTTGCATTTTCTTTGGTTTCATCTTCTTGTTCTTCCAGGGTGTCACTTTCAGACGTGGAAGACTTGGCTCTGATATCTCCTCAGGCAGTAGAGGAAACTTAAAAACATTGTCTCTAAGCTACCACCAAAATTGTACTGCCACATCATAGAAAGGAGGGATGATTTGGAGGTGAAGATGCCAGAGATATGTTTAGGACCTACTGATTCAGGCATGGCCCAAGGAGTTGGATAGCTCTGTCTGCCCACCACTCACTCCCCACTGGTGATTCTTTCTCCCTCATTTCTTTTGAGGACTATTCAGACAGTTCAGGACAGGTTTTCAGTGCTTAATTTTCAAGTGCTTGATTCCTAGAACAGCAGGTAGGCTGTTTTTTAGGGAGTGCATTGGACAAGTTAGGGGGTTGGACTAGATGGTCTTTAAAGGTCCCTTCAAAAATTCTGTGATGCTATGATTCTAAGTGGGCCGCTTTCAGCAAGATTCAGCTAGTCTATGTACTGCTTGAGCTTCATGTGCCACAACATGTCACGACCATCAGGACTTGCTGAAATTATAAATGAGGATTTAATATTTGCTACCTTTAGATATTTAACTCCAGATCACAGCCAGGTACCTTTGTCCAGCTAACATTTAGCACACAGCTAACAGTTGTATTTTATACACATTTTATCTTAACTTTAGGTAATACATACCTAAGGGTATATATTTTTACTCTATTTCTTTCAATATATTGTAGTTTTTAAAAACAGCTTGAGGTGGCGATGCCAAGACTGAAACCAGCTTCCCAAAAAAGTGTCACAGAGAGTCTGGCATTTTTCAGGCACCTAAATTCTACCAGGTCAACCACAGAGGCAGCATGTGCAATTTGTCATCCTAGGTTTTCACCAAAGGACACAGCAGAAAGCCTCCTCTGAGTTCCATGTGCACACACATGCACAGAGACGCACACACAAGTTTTATCAGCTTTATCTGGATTCGTTCCTTTAAGTGGCGTCATACCTTGTCCATATTGCAGTGCCACACACCACAATGCATCACAAGTCCATTTATGAGTCCAGTCTTTATGTTTAGAGCACTTACATGAAAAGCAAAGACTCCAGATCAAGACTTTCTTCCACTTAAATTCATCCCTTCCTAATTTAAGACTCCTTAAACTGACTTTATTTTCTTCTGGTTACTAATTAAGGGGAAAATACTATAATTACTTGGTCATGAGACCTGGTATTAGCTAGTCACATTTGTTACGAAAATACGGGGTACGGATTTACTACATTAGATGAGATACTCACATAAAGGTGGAGTTGATATTCATGTGGTAAATTGCAGATCCATGTGATAAATTGCATTTATCATGCACCTTTAACTGCCTCACCTGAGTTCTGCCTACTAATCTATCTCTGTCAGGATTCATTCTAGCATTCTTAACCTCTGAGCAGCTCTCAAGTGTCTTTTATTTTTTAATATTCTTCCACAAAAGACAAAAAAAAAAAAAAGCCCCAAAATGAAACAAGTTTTTTTGTTCACCACAAGGTGTGCAAATTCCTCTCCAGATTACATTGTCATAAGGAGGAAGATGGCCAGTACTCAGTTCTGAAGAAAGGAGATGTTTGAGGTTCTCCTTATTCTCAAGAATGCAGAAGCATTTTTCTTTCAGCAGGAGAGAGCTGGCAAGAAGCTTTTTCCATCCGAACTAGCAAATGTTTCTGGCTTGGATATGCTGGCATATACTAGACCTCAAGAGTGGAAGAAAGTGATTTATAGACAAGTTGCTTAAGACCATTTAGAGGTTCTGAACTGTATCAGTAATCATTCTGAGGCCTATGTAGTTGTCTCATAATAGCAAGTTAATTTGGCTTTAATATAGAAGGAAGTGCAATAACAGTATCAATTAAAAAAATCATAAAACCTCCTGAACCATTTCTGGAATCCTTTTTATGTTAAATTTGTAACACAGCTTAACTGCATATGTGATACAAAGGTTTCATTGGTACTCATTTGGGATGATCTCTGTAATAAACACTGGGATTCACCACAACTTATAAACCAAGTCTAGAAATAGGCCAGTTGGCTAAAATACCTTGCTTTCATTCAGAGATTAGGAAACTGCAATTGTTTTCATCAGCTAAGAATCTGTCTCCAAAATATTTGTGCATATCCAGGTTTTTTACTTTTTTTCTTTATATTATAAAAATATTTTTATGTGTATATGATTGAGAAAGAGGTGAATTGGACACATATTAATGAAGATATTCAGACTTTGTACTATCTGTCTATCTAAGTGCATACTTCCAAAGGAGACTTTGATGAATGGACTGCCAACTGTTTTTATTCTTTTATCTTTTAGTCAAATTCCAGTTTGACAGAGTTTACATCATTTATTAAACAAATTTGATAATAAATCTTTAATTTCACGATCCTTTACAAATGTACACATATTTGCTTACTTATTCGTAGACATGGACAAACATATACAATTCTTCATATCACCCAAACACAGACATCCTGTACAGAAAATTTTGAACTTAATGACTTAATTTTGGCACTGTTACAAGCAACTATACGCAGAGTTTTCCAACTGGGAAAATTTCAATTAAAAGTCACTGACACTTGAGCTGCCTGTATTATAGCACATAATTTTTGGAGAGTTAAATTTTCTCGTTCTGTAGTGTAGAGTTTAAATTACAATGACAATTAATTAATATTAAATTAATTAAAAATCAAATTAAAACTATCCAATGGACGTTTTTAGCAAAGGTAATATTACAACAAATCTATTCTCAAGAAATATCTTACTTCACAGAATACACAGTTTACTAAGAGTGTTCAGATATTTGTTTTGGCTGGTTAAGTGTATCAAGTAATATTATGTTGGCTTTTGATTGTGTGTGTATGTATGTATGTATATATATATATGTACATGGTTTTTTAGCTAATCAGCAGAGTACATAAAAGAACCCCAAAATCTAGAATCCAGCACAAAATCCAACATCAGCTTCAAAAAGATATCTGATTATTAGGCAGTAAATTTGCTTATCTCAAGTTTTTCACACTAGTCCTACTCATTTGGTGAGTATTTGCAGAAAGCAAACTCAAGCATTATATCAACACACTTGAAGTAAATTTATTTAAAAATCTGAATGAAAATATGTAGTGTTTGCCTAGAGCTAGAAGTAATAGGGTTACGAACACATCATAAATACTGTGCAAAGCTTTGAATTCCATTGCTGAGACACATTAGCAAAGGTCATGCTATCAAGACATAAACCACAACTGTAGGATCATCTCTTATCTAAAAGTTCAGAACAGTGTTAGAAATTACAAATTTTGAAGTGATTCCAACACAAGCGTAACTGTTCTTAAGAGATTATTTGTCATCAAATTAAATACTGAAGCAAAATTATATTTCTACATTTCTTATATACTTGCAAAGTTTTCACTCTTCTCATAAAAGTCATGTTGCAAAAAATGCAATATGATCTTCCATGTGTACCTCTGAAGATGGATATGCTATGTAGATATACCAAAGCACAGCGTGTTTTTCTTCAAACCAGTCTTAGGTAATAAGGATTTTGTCACATATATATACTGCACACACATAAACCAATACACTTATGCCCTTACGAAAGAAGAAAACATTTATTTGTTTTCTTTTTAAGGAGCTTTCACATTCTGCTTTTTTATGGGCCATTCTAATCTTTTTTTTTTAATAAAGCAAACAGAAAAATACAGTAGAATATTATAAACATAAGTTTGAGCTTTTTTAAGGATCAATCAGCATATAATAATTGAGAGCAAAGGCAAAATTTGCCAGTCTCTCTCAGATTTTGTCTGAATACATAGTAGAATCATAGAATCATAGAAAGTTTTGGGTTGGAAGGGACCCCTAGAGGTCATCTAATCCAAGCCCCCTGCAAGCGAGCAGGGACACCACTAACTAGATCAGGTTGCTCAGAGCCCTGTCCAACCTGGTCTTGAACGTTTCCAGGGATGGGGCCTCCACTACCTCTCTGGGCAACCCGTTCCAGTGTTTCACAACCCTCATTGTAAAGAATTTCTTCCTTATATCCAGCCTAAACCTACCCTGTTTTAGTTTAAAACCATTACCCCTTGTCCTGTCACTGCTGTCTCTACTAAAAAGATTGTCCCCATCTTTCCTATAGGCTCCCTTTAAGTAGTGAAAGGCTGCAATCAGGTCTCCCCGCAGCCTTGTCTTCTCCAGGCTGAACAAGCCCAACTCTCTCAGCCTGTCCTCATAGGAGAGGTGCTCCAGCCCTCGGATCATTTTTGTAGCCCTCCTTTGGACCCACTCCAACAGTTCCATGTCCTTCTTGTGCTGAGGGCTCCAGAGCTGAACACAGTACTCCAGGTGAGGTCTCTCCAGAGGAGAGCAGAGGGGCAGAATCACCTCCCTCGACCTGCTGGCCACGCTTCTCCTGATGCAGCCCAGGACATGGTTGGCCCTCTGGGTTGCCAGCGCACATTGCCGGCTCATGTCCAGCCTTTCGTCTATCAGTACCCCCAAGTGCCTCTCGGCAGGGCTGCTCTCGATCCTTTCATCCCCCAGCCTGTATTGATAGTGGGGACCCCGACCCAGCTGTAGGACCTTGCACTTGGCCTTGTTGAACCTCATGAGGTTCACACAGGCCCACCTCTCCAGCTTGTCCAGGTCCCTCTGGATGGCATCCCGTCCTTCTGGTGTCTCAACCGTACCACTCAGCTTGGTGTCATCTGCAAACTTGCTGAGGGTACACTCGATGTCGCTGTCCATGTCATTGATGAATATATTGAACAACACCGGTCCCAGTACGGACCCCTGAGGGACTCCACTCGTCACTGGTCTCCATCCGGACACTGAGCCGTTGACCACTACCCTTTGGCTGCGACCATCCAACCAATTCCTTATCCACCGAACGGTCCACCCATCAAATCCATGGCTCTCCAATTTAGGGAGAAGGATGTTGTGGGGGACCGTGTCAAAGGCTTTACAAAAATCCAGATAGATGACGTCCATTGGTTTTCCCTTGTCCACCCTTGTTGTTACACCATCATAGAAAGCCACTAGGTTGGTGAGGCAGGACTTGCCCTTGGTGAAGCCATGCTGGGTGTCTCGAATCACCTCCCTGGCCTCCATGTGCCTTAGCATATCTTCTAGGAGGATCTGTTCCATGATCTTCCCAGGCACAGAGGTGAGGCTGACAGGTCGGTAGTTCCCAGGGTCTTCCTTTCTACCCTTTTTGAAAAGGGGCACAATGTTTCCCTTTTTCCAGTCACTGGGGACTTCGCCTGACTGCCATGACTTTTCAAATATCATGGAGAGTGGCTTGGCAACTACGTCAGCCAGTTCCCTCAGGACTCCGGGATGCATCTCATCAGGTCCCATGGACTTCTGTACCTTTAGGTTCCTCAGGAGGTCCCGAACCTGGTCTTCACTTACAGCTGGAGGGATTTTACCCTCCTGGTCTCCTTCATGCCATCCATCGACTCGGGAGGGGTGAGGAGAGAGGTTGCCAGTGAAGACTGAGGCAAAAATATTGTTGAGTACCTCAGCTTTCTCCTCATCTGCTGTTGCCAGTTCGCCGGTCTCGCTCGTGAGCGGGGGTACGCTTTCTTTGACCATCTTTTTCCAGCTGACATACCTGTAGAAGCCCTTCTTGTTATTTTTCACATCCCTTGCCAAGTTCAGCTTCAAGTTCAGTCTTCATTTTGTTTAACCATGGAACATCAGATTCTCCCATGTATGTTGGAGACACCAGCAAAATATATTTTGGTTAAAATTCTCAAGATCAGAGTGACCGGACCCACATCCATCAGGGTGTTTTGCGTCAGAGAAGACATAAAAGATGGAAAAGATGGTCTTTTTTTTTTTTTCTGAGCAAGGTGCTTTCACCCTGTGTCAGTGCCAGACCTGTGAGAAGGGAAACCGCTAGATTGTTCTCTAACAGAAGCAAAGGTTCAATTTAACAGTTTTCTTATAGCCATGAGAGAGACCAAAGCTTATCAGCTTTCATGTTTTGTAGGAAATGAAAAAGAATACATCTGGATTACTTTCTTTTTTTCCTGCTCTGAGGTCAAGAACGAACAGCTTTTGGGTCAATCTGCCGGTCTTACACTCTCTGCATATCCAGAGTATTCCTGCCGTCTGTGTGAGGCTGGCTGCCGATGGTACTGCTTTGCACTAACTTCTTGAAGGCTGACAAGGTGATGTATCAGTTTGGCAGGTTTTTGTACTGCCAGCAAACTGCAGCCTTAAGATAGGCAAAAAACTTCTGTCCCAGCTGCATGGCACGTGCAGTGTTAACACTAGGAGTAACTTGTTTTCAGCATTTTTGCATTGATAAGCTCCAAGAGAGAAAGAGAGGTATGTTTAGTTGAGTGGAAGATAACAAACATGCAGTGCCACATTCCCTCTGTGTGCTCTTTGTTATCAGCAGGACTAGCAGCATTATGTACTGTACAATGAAAGATAACCATAGAGTGAGAGAGAGCTGGCTTTGTAACTCTATTGATTAAACAGGACAGCAGGCTAATCAGAAAAAATGTCACAGGGATGGGAGCTGAGCCACTTGGAAAATGTGAAAGATGATGGCAACACTTGAAATGTTAATTTTTGAATAAGGTTGTAGGGCAGAAAACTGTTTCCTTTTTTTTTTTTGACTAAAATATACCTCTACACTGAGACATCACTGCATTACCAATTTGCAAAGATAATAGCATTACATTTACCTGAGACAGTCACCAGACAAAACGCAATACAGGTTTGAAGCGTTCCTCAATAAAATTCACAGATCTAGAGTTTTGCTATGTACCATGGTTGACATGGGGATAACTCGTGAAGTGAATGGGTATACCAGCTACCTAACACTTTGAAAGTTCTGTTATTTTCTTTGCATATAGGAATAAAATAACGACTTCAGAATCCAGTCTTGTAGAAATAAAAAAAAAAAAAAAAACAAAACCATAAGATATCATTAAGGATTTTGTGACTCTTATTTTCAGACTCTTAATATGTTTATTACTTTCCTTAGCTCTAAACATTTAGACTAAGATTTTTCATGGCATACATGTGTGTCAAGATGAATTTGCTTCCAGGTAACACATTTCTATAATCTGTCTTCCAAGCTCTTTCTCAGTCTGGGGCAAGGAATGGACAGAGCCAAACTGGAATAGGATGGATGTGCTGGATGCACAGCCGCAGCACATAGCTGCAGAAATTCAGGCCAGCTCTGCAGGAGCAGGCCAGAATTATGAAGATACAGAAGTAATGTAAAGTCATTATTCTCCCTCTTGACTTTTGGCTTTGAGGTCTGTGCTGCAGCTCCTAGAGGCACAACGCAGACTCTCACCTGACGTGCTTAGCATTGAATGGGAGGATTTCACTGAAAAAGCCTCTTTCCTTGCTGTTAAAATCTCTATCCTAATTTTATCAAATTGTTCGTATTCCTTTGGGGCTTTATTCCTAATCCTCTCTGGTGGGGTGTAAACTACTGTATCTCTGATGCATCTCTCCCTGCTAGGAGCTTCCTCTGCTACCTGCTGTCTTGCAACATAGCAATTTACTATTGACAATGTTACTCCCAGTAGTTTGATATGATGACTTGGTATAGCAATTTCAGCTTTCTTGCCAATATATGCTGCCTAGGATTCATAGAAATGTCTGGCCAGGCTTCATATTTTCCCTAGAAATGTGGGGAGGGGGAAGAAGAGGGGGAAGGTCACAGAAGGCACAGCGCTTGCATTTCTATATTGGTGAATGTGTCAGTCCCAGCTATCTGGGATGACATATTTTAGATGCTGATTGGAAGTTAAATACATTGCTTTACCCTTTCTTTACCCTTTCCCATAGAAAATGATGCCATTTACAAGCATCTGATAGAGCAATTTATACTACAACTGTGACAAATTTAATTTAATAAACAGTAACAGCTTAGTACAGCTCTAACAAATCTGCTCGTTCCCCCACAAGTTTACTCCTCCACTCCTGCCTTTGCCAGCCTCCTGCAGCCTCCAGCAGCCCCTTGGACATATTCAGCATTTAGGGTGCAAGTTGTCCTTTGTCTTACAGGAACAAAAATACTCTCTGGCAGATTCTGGGTTTACCCTGAACTGGGAAGTGAGTTACAGTAAAGTGAAGGTCACACAGATGATTTGCAGCTTGATCCTGCACCTGCTGAAGTCAGCTGCCTAACCCCTGTTGCTCTAGGCTGGAGCAGGATTGAGACCACAGCTTTGTGATGCGGCTGCAGGTATAGCACTGTGTGCCTTTCCTGTTTCTTTTCATAGATGCACACCCCAAGAGGTTTGTCCAAAACTTCTCTAATTTGATAGAGCCAGTGATATTGCTAAGTTCTGCTATGAGTCATGGATACTTCAGTAATTATTTTATTACAGATTAGTAGTACTTTATCACCTGAAGTTTGATACGCATGCAGTTTCAAGTGGAAATATCACTTTTTTTTCTCCAGTTATACCTTCCTGTCAATTCAGTATTTAATTAATAAATAGTCACTTCATCTGATTTTTCAGAACTCAGTGATTCAAAAGTCATTTTTAAGGAATATATTTACATATCAAGGAAGCCAATCATAGAAGTTGATTCATAAGATTTTAGCAACATCTGTATTTAAATTATTGAGTGTTCAAATAGATTTGGTTCCATAAGAAGCAACCATATAACATATGATTGTAGTATGCCATACTCAGTCCAGCTAACCAGTCAGTGCTTACGGAACCTGTTCCCTCCGAATGTAGTGTATGTGGTGAAAGAGACTTCATTGATGTTAAGCACTCAAAAGTGCTAATCATTGTATTCTAAATGAGTACATGCAACAGGAAGCATCTTTACTCAAGAGTCTGAGGTTATTTTTACCTTGTGCCTGCCTGTGTATTGCTTTTCTCATCATTCATAACACCACAATAGCCCAGCAGTGACAGACTGCATTATGTAAGTTTTTTTCTCAGGTGACCAATATTACTATCCCATGGTTTGCTGGGTACGTGTATGTTGATAGCTCTTCAAAGCCCCTCAAGAGTACAAGATTAATAAAGAGAACCTTACAAAAAAGGCTTCTGTGCAGTGGATTTCAAGATACTGCTTTTTGATCCCTAAAGTCCTGAACCCTTGCTTCAGCCACAAGGATTTTCACTCATGGATTTACATGATTTTGCACCTGTCTTTGAGATCTAAGGTTGCACTGTAAGACAGAAAGCAAGTGACCAACCTGAAATCAACTGGCCCATACCCAAATTTAATTAAATTTCTCTCTGCAACTCTAGAGGAAACTGATTTCCTTCATTACTGCTGATGTGCATAATATGTGAAATTAATTCTCCTTCACTAAGTTATCACTGCATTGAGCAGACAAACACAGATATGATGTTATTAAAATTAATGGAATAGGTTCATTACCAGTTAATGTTAATGTTTTGTGTCATTGCGATCTTGCGTGCAATTTAGGACAAAATTACTCAGCTTTGCTGCTGCAAGATGCAGAGGGTCAACAGCTCAAGGGTTTTGGCATAAGACACTATTTATACACAGTTTTCTGTAGATGAAAGAAGGAGACAAAGATGGATTCATCTTGCTTTCCCTCTCATCTTCCAGAGACAGGCAGAGAGAGGGATAGGAGCAGAGAAGAAAGTAGGGCTCCCTCTCTGCAGGAGATGAGTGCTCCTGCAGTAGCCCCATAGGCCAGTAGTACAGTGCTGACATTTCCTTCACCAGTAATGAGCCACAGGTTTTTCACTGAGTTTGCAAGGCCTCAAGACCGAGGTTTGTCAGGAGTGGTTTGTCTGAACCTTTTGTCACCTACCAAGAACTAAGTATTAACAAAGCACGTGTTAGTTGTAAGAGTGGTTTATCTGATGACCAGTACCAACAAGTACTGTCAAGTAGCTATGCTGTGGTGAGTTAGGTATTTATGACTCTAACATAGCAAGGTACTGTAGAGGACAAGAAGCCTGGTACAACAGCAGATGTCTTGAGAAGTGGGGACACAGGATGCGCTGTAGAGGAGTAGGCATGGGGTAATAAGAGATGAGACACTGGCTAGCCCCGGAGAATCCTAGAGTGTAAACAGACCACCACCAGGCAGTTAAGGAAATGCAGATATGGAGCTGCACAAAATGAGTTATAGTAGTATCAAGGAAAAAGGATTTAACATAGATAGAATGCACCACAAATTCAAGTGCAGTGTCTAGCTGTAGACCAAGAAAAAGAAAGATATAACAGCATATTAGAAAACAGACAAAAACAGTCCCTAGTTAATCCAAATAAATAAATAAATAAATAAATAAATAAATAAAGGAGAGGAGAGGAGAGGAAGAACAAGAAGACATCAATATCAACATCACAGTCATCACAGGAAAGGATTTAAGATGCTAGTGGCTTCTACCCTGATACACACACCCTGGGTGGACAGCAGGGGGATCACAGAATCACAGAATCACAGAATGGTAGGGGTTGGAAGGGACCTCTGTGGGTCCTCCAGTCCAACCCCCCTGCCAAAGCAGGGTCACCTACAGCAGGCTGCACAGGACCTTGTCCAGGTGGGTCTTGAATATCTCCAGAGAAGGAGACTCCACAACCTCCCTGGGCAGCCTGTTCCAGTCCTCCATCACCCTCAGAGGGAAGAAGTTCTTCCTCATATTCAGACGGAACCTGCTATGCTTCAGTTTGTGCCCATTGCCCCTTGTCCTGTTGCTGGGCATCACTGAAAAGAGTTTGGCTCCATCCGACTGACACCCACCCTTCAGATATTTGTAAGCATGTATTAGGTCCCCTTGCAGCCTTCTCTTCTTCAGGCTGAACAAGCCCAGCTCCCTCAGCCTCTCCTCATAGGAGAGATGTTCCAGTCCCCTCACCATCCTTGTAGCCCTCCGCTGGGCTCTCTCCAGTAGCTCTTCATCTTTCTTGAACTGGGGAGCCCAGAACTGGACAGAGTACTCCAGATGAGGCCTCACTAGGGCAGTGTAGAGGGGAAGGAGAACCTCCCTCGACCTGCTGGCCACACTCCTCCTAATGCATCCCAGGATCCCATTAGCTTTCTTGGCAGCCAGGGCACACTGCTGGCTCATGGTTAACCTGTCGTCCACCAGGACACCCAGGTCCCTCTCCGCAGAGCTGCTCTCCAGCAGGTCCGCCCCAAGCCTGTACTGATGCATGGGGTTGTTCCTCCCCAGGTGCAGGACCCTGCATTTGCCCTTGTTGAATTTCATCAGGTTCCTCTCTGCCCAACTTTCCAGCCTGGAAGACTGGATGGTGGAAGAGATCAAATAGCACTAGGAAAGGGGGAAGCATGTCTTGTCACAGGACACGGACTGGCTGAAAATGCCTGATAAAATGTCTGGACCGTATCTGCACAGATCTAGTTCATTAGATGATTCTGGTAGGCAGTGGAAAAACAAAAGAGCATGGGTAATTGTCACAAATGAACTGTTAAATCTACATCTTTGTAACATGTTTGTGGCAGAGGCTAGAAAGTGATAGCAACCAAGGTAATGACCACTAATTAGTCTTAGACAGAGAGAAAGTCAAAGAGATTGACCTGCAGCTACTTGATCAACAAAGCTAATGGTAGCTTATGCTGAACATCTGCCCTAGAAAGCAATAAATAGTTAAGAGAGTAGCGCCTTGGAGGGAGCATGTACTCAGATGGCCAATGCTATGCAGAAAGCTGAGCCCAAGGTGGCATCACTATGTGTGGAAGCTGGGCCATCTGCCAAGGCTTGGACATGGTGATCAGCTGGAGTGGGCACCCCACTTCCCCAAGGCCGTGGTGCAGATTGAGACTGGACCAGAGGGACAGGGGCCTTGCCCGGTGTGTGTGCATCCACAGAGAGTGTGTAGGTATGGTAAAATAGAAATCTTGGAACAGAAATCACCACCTGCTATGCCTGTCCTACTTGGTAGATAAATTTTAGATATTATGTCAGTGAGTGTTACGGTTCAGATCTTGAGACCACCCCACCGTCAGTTCTCCATGACAGCGTGTATAGCAATTTTAGCTGTCGTTACTGTTGAGACTTTTCCTGTACAGTAGTATCTTTTATTTTCTTTTTCTTTCTTTTTCTACAATATCTGAACTAATAATAATTCTTTGATTGCTATGATAAGATTTCAATCATCCCAATCAGGATTTACATGTAAGACATCCTTTCATTTTGCCTGTTACAAAATTTTGCATATATAACACTGCTCCTGTCTGTACTATGATTCTACACTCTGACCCAACAGACGCAGGAAAGGAGGCCAAATTTATCTAAGGTTAAAACCTGAAGAACCTAGTTGATTGAATATGATTGAATGTAAGAAAATGGCTCTAAGCTCTTCTGCTATTCATCACCTCTTCTAATGTATCAGTTAATTTATTTCCTTTTAATAAGATCTCCTCAGGTAAAGAAAAAAAACCCACAAATTCGAATACAGCTTGAATTTATGAAACAGATTTGAAGGACAGAGTTTCAAAGAAAGTAACAATTCTGCTGGGATATGAGCAAGGTTTTGTAAGCTCACAGAATGAGTTTTTCTCTGATGTCCATAACATGAGAGTCCTTTTTCCTATTCCCAGAATTACATGAAAGAACAGTGCTGATGCTCTCAGACCTCTGTTGCATACAGATGACTAATAAATAAATGCATCTGCAGAGATCCCTATGCAGTAATAAGAAGAGAGCTCAACGATCAAATTTAGGAGCCTAGGAGATCAGCACATAAATCCGTATTCAATTTCTCAGACTTCTTACTTTGATACATTAAACTGAAGAGTTCAAGGTCATTACAACAATCTAGGCAACAAGCTGGGAGGTGTGAATCCACTTTGATCATCCTGAAAAAGAAAGAATGAAAAAAAAAAGGTTTTATCTGCTGATCAATTGGAGATACAAGAAGGAATTTCTCATAGGCATGACTGAATGCCTTTTGGATATTCAGTTGTGAGAGCTGGAAGAAGACATTCCATTCCTCGGTCTGCAGGCCATCTTGGTCAATCCAGAGCAGATGCTCCCAATCACAACAAAAACAAACCGCAACAGATTTCCTCCTCCTTTGAAAGGGGTATCTGCTGTTTCCTTTTCTAGCTTGCCATACAGTTATTGTAAGCTATTTATGGAAGTACTCTATTATTTCTGCATTAGGTGCCTTGCTTAGGTTAATAGAAAAGGGTAAATGCTTCCAGGGTATCATCCAGAGCATAATTCATAGTATTTAAACAATCATGGTGACTCCTGGTGATTTGCAAAGCTGTATCCCAGTCCTGAAATGTAAAATTCTTCTCTATATTTCAGAAGCAGACTGCAAGGATGTTTTTTAGTTCTGGAATGTGTAGCATGGAGTTACCTACTGCTTTCTGAATGATTAAACTGAGAAAATTAAGGCAAATGCTAAACCCATGACAGGGTAGGTATGTTCATGGCTGGACAGTCAAAATGAGTTGTAGAATGATGTGGAGAAGTTAATCCTGGCCAAACTCCAGCAGGTATTTATGTCCTACCTGCCTAAATTTCCCCTGTTGTTTCAATTAAGTTTTATCTTCACTTCCTCCTGTTAAAACACTACTGCGTAATATTTCTGGCCCAGAAAGTGTTGCCATTATCCCAAGGGAAACTGCATTTCAGCAGCAAGCCCAGCAATCTTTGTAGAGTCTCTGAGAAGTTCTTTAGTATCCTTCTGGGTACATGTTTCTATAAAAATGCAAAGTATAACAGCATGTAATGCTTCCAGTCAGCTGTTCATAAAAAGGAAAGGGAAAGTAGGTCAATATGTGAAGGACACAGGATTTTGGGAATGTTCTCAAGTGCACCTTCCACTTAACCCAAATGATGCCACACCGAGTATCCCAACTGAGGTGGTCCTTCTTGCTTTTAAGGATGGCAGGCACCATCAGCTGGGAGTCCGGTGCACCAAAACTTTGATTTTGATTCATGTACCAAGTGGAAATGGAAGCAGATTTCCGAGTACTGTTACTGACTCTAAGGCATTGCAGTTGTTCTAGAGAAAATCTATGTTGATATGAATATGAATGTCTTTCCTTAAAGACTACATACACCTATATACCATAACACATATGAAGCTGCTGAGGGATTGCTGGGTTTGTATGGCTGCTTTTTTTTTTTTTTTTAACTGCTTACAATAGCAATAAAGGCCTCAGTGCTGGCCATTTCCTGGGGACTAATGACCAGCTGGGGTTAATGACCTGAAATGTAGCCACAGGCCATCAACTCATCCCAGCCAACCATTAATCCTATGGAACTACCAGTGCCTCTACTGCTATTGCTTAATTTAGTTTCCCTAATTTTAGCATAGCTTTAAAAACTGTGCTGCAGCCACTGAGCAGCTCTGTATTTTATTAACCCTGTGTTTCTAGTGCTGAGGACAGGTTGTTTTCCTAGCTGCTGATCAACTCTAAGCACTGAATAGACTTTATTAAAAGTTGGTTATCAAGCTGCTGAGCATCTCCAGACATCTAAATATTTTATTTGTGTTTGCTTTGAGTGGCCCTGAGCAATTAATACATTGTTTCATTAGGAGGGTTTTTTACTAACCACTAAGTGGCTTTAAACACCTAATATATTTCACAAGAAGTTTGTATTCCAGCCATTGAGCAGCTTTAAACACTAAATTGGCATCATACATTTAAAAAAGAAATCACTCAGTGTTATACATTTCTCACAAGTAATTTCCTGTCTCTACCCTTCTAAACATTATTCTTTGATTTTATGGGCTGGGAGGGAGGTGTCAGCTGATACATTCCTATTTAGCTTGCTGGACCTCCAGTACCTTTCATTCAAAAGCCTGGAGCTTCACTGGAATTGGCTTTGCTTCATTTCCTTCATCTGATACAGAGAAAAGAAGAGCCACAGGGGGCAACATGAACCCCAGTTTCCTTCCAGCACCAAATTAAGGGATTAGAAAATATTAGTGTTGTTCTGATCAAGATAATAATTCAGGCTTTAGACTTAAAAATAGCCCATGGTGTATCTCTGCATATACAACCGCCAACAGCATGACAATCAAAATGACAGTGATACAGTAGGCATTCTTGATCATCAAAACAGATCTCCAGCCCAGTGCTATCAATGGGAAATTCACACTGCTGCAGCAAATGCTGAGATTAGCTAACATCTGCTCACTCGGGCTAAGGACTCAATCAGCTAGCATCTTGGCAGACAGGCCTCCACCCTGCAATTTGCTTGCTTCTCCAAAGTCTCCCATGCATCCTTCAGTCAGCAAGAGTTGTCACCGCTCCTCTGAAGTCAGGGGAGCAATGAGCCCTATGGACACTGCTCCTGGATCCCACTGCTCAACCTCCACAGCTGCGTTGCAGCAAGCAGGGACAGGACCTTTCCAATTCCTATGCCAGGCAAAGTTCCCACCGAACTGGACGTTTGCTTTTTTCAGCAAGCAGTAGAATCTTGGTGACAAGTCAGACTTGCATAGCAAGGGTCAACAAGAATGGGTACGCTAGCCAGCTCACAGCCTTTTTGGGAACTCGCATACATAGCCCTATGCACCACTCACCCTGTTCAAGAAACCCTGATGGGTGTCATTCCTTTTAAGCAGTACTGATGAGGACAGCATCACTGACTGTTGTTGAAATGATTAAATATTTGTAGAAGAAGGAAATGTGGCAAGTCCTGCTTTGATAATATGAATAAATTATATTACAGTCAGGAAATTCAAGTGGGTTTTTTTTCCAGAAAACATATACCAAGGAAAATTTTTATCCTATGAAAGGCACATTTCCCTCTTCCTAAAATTATTTGCAAAACTTATCCAGAGACAATATAGGCATAGATTCAGAAGACTGGAGCAATGAAATAATAATGTAAACACCTCTTTTGTAAATATTATCTCATAGGTAGTGTTTTTACAGCTCAGCCTGATCGCACATATCATCTGTCTTCTAATATGGTGTGGAAATCTTCTCTCTAACCGTATCAGCTGGGTTAACTGAAGTCAAAATAAAGGTTATATTACTACCTTAGAAATGATTGGTCTGAGTTGACGGTCATGGTATAGAAGTGTATCCAGTATTTAGACATCCTTTACCAGGATGTACCAGGAGGGTTTTGATTTGTTTAAGTCTTCTCAGGCTTTCCTAATATTCAGCAATTCTGTATTGGCTCTGCAGCAGGAGTGGCAAGGCAATTCTTACATTCGAATGACATCCAATGCACTATATTTCAAATATTAGCAAGAAGATATTGCCTTATAATACTTGGATTGCTAGTTATGCACCAGCTTCAACTGCAATATCTGTCTTCATGCTGATACACCTGGGCATGAGTTAAGGAATGAGCTGGTCTGTGTGAAATGAGTGGATATTATGGTATATGAGTAGAGATTATTTATTACTTAGATAACTCCGGTGTTTTCAATGCTGTGCATAAAAAAAAATGAAATAAACCTGACTTTGGATGCTCTGGCTTTGGCATACTTGTAACTCAGACTAATATCATCCATGTATCAGAGTTTGTGTGTGTGTGTGTGGGCATGCATACAAGAACAGACGTGCATATTTTACTTTTAAACCTCCAATCACTATTACTTTCCTCAAGTTCTGTCAGAATTACCTGGTTCCCAGGAATCAGCTCTGGGACCACAAGCTGTTATCTTTGGAACAAGTGTGTTTTGGACTATTCCTCATGGGAAGATTTTTTTTTTTTTCCAGGCACTGAAAAACCATGTATTTTAAAGTTGGATCAAGATTTTTCTTTGGCATGCATATTTTATTGTGCATACACATGTGGTTTTCATGCAGTTAATATTTTAAATATAAAAAACCTAAAATAAACACAACAAAAAGAAAAACCCACATTAAGCCCTTTAAAAATAAAGGGTATAATGGAAGTATCAACTGACCCTCAACTCTGTAAATACAGAAGCATAACTGTGTTGACTTTGGGTTAGGTTCAGTTCAGAGAGGATGAATGCAATATTTATTTCAGCATGAACTGCAAGCATTGGAGTTACTGCCAGTTATGAGTGAAGTTCTATGATAAGCAAAATGATATTGAAAGAATATACTGTCATGAGAGCAATACATTAGTCTTCTATTGAAAAGGAAGTCTGCCTCTTTTCTATTACTATGATTAATGCTCCTGATTTTTATGTATTTAACTCTTCTGATGTTATAATTCTTGGACTTTTATAACAAAGACAAGTCTGCTGTAACAAAAAAAGAGCAGGTATAGATTTACATTAAAAAAGAGAGCTGTACTGTTTAAGGGGGGGGGGGTTTCAGCAATGTCTGATATAATATCTTTTACTGATGCAATCTTATATGTTGGATTTCAGCAGAGATTTCTATATATAGTTCTGGAGTAGGTCCAAATCTCCTTTGAATGTGTGCATACTAACAAATTAACAACAAAAATTTCCACTGTGCTGCAATTTCTAGGGAAAGCTATGCATTTCACAAGCTCCTTGTGTCTTACGGCATTACATTAACTTAACGGTACAAGAGCTGCACAGGTAAAACATATAAATAGCTCAAATTTGCCTGTCTTCTCTGGTAAATAAATTTTTCAAGACTGCACTGGAGGAAGAACATATACCTCATTTGGCACGATTCAGACAATCAAAGACATGCTTCTCATCAAAAATGCTTGTGGTTTTCAAAAGCAGCTGTGTTTGCACAGGCCAAACACCTTTTGCCATCAGTACACTGGCATATCTCTGTGTGGTGTCTTAGACCAGTTCTTTATTTGTGAGCTCTTAAGAAAAAGTTTGTGATTAGAAAGCACAAGTTTGAGTTCTATTTTCTGACTGGATAGTAAACGATGCAAAGATTTTCCCACCAATCTTCAGCAATTTACTCTACTGCAAGCAGTTCTGTTTTATCTAACTTGTCTGGCCTTAAATGATATGAAATGGACTTTGCGAATATCACCTGAAGTTAAAGATTTCAAACAACCTTTTCTTTTCCTGTAATATTGTTCTTTCTACAGAGACATTTGACAGACAAGTTCTCAGTCTTTTCACATTCTCCATTCATCAATCTATTTCTCAGAGCTTTTGTCAGTTTCTTGCATTTCTTTTTTCCATTACATTTTCTAATTCTCATTTACTTTAGTTCTTTACTCCTGCTATCTTAAAAATTTTCCATCTAAAAATTGAATTACACACCTCCTGCTTAAGACTTTTTAACATAACAGAGATCTCAGTCAGCCATTCATTTCTTAAAATCCTAGATGAACCTTTCACAAAGCTCTTGCGTCAGGAACACATCTTCCCATTGGGTTCTGTGTAGGCTGCTCGGTGTTCGAATTGCACACATGAAGATCTTGTCTTAGGTAACAAATGGAGATTACTCCAATACAGTCTAAATAGCTTCCCAGTACTAAACATAACAGTATTACTCCTTGGTTTAATACGACTGTTGACATATTTGTTGGAAATGTCCCAGAGTAGAAGATAGTTGGATAGAAGACAACCTTGAAACCAGCAGCAGCACAAACCCAGACAGAAGACACAAATGATCTGTTTCGTAGGGTTGTACCGGATATCAGTTTTGTCTGTGTGATCTGCGGTAGTCAAGGGCATGAATCAGCACAAAATCAATTGAATAGAGCCATTCTCTTGGGATTACTCCTCCTTGACAGAAGAAAGTGTTGGATGGCTTTGTAAGACCTCTCTGCCAGACTCGTCCCAGGGTACTGAAGGCACTCTTAAGACACTGACATACCCTCTGTACTCTAGTTACCCATGTACCTTGTGCTAGACATGATAAAATTGTTTTCGTGCCCACCGTTTCACAGTTGTTGCCATGGTTATATACAAACTTCATCTTTTTTCACTCCTTCAATTGTTCAAACAAGGCTTGGGAAATACTGGAGTGAAAATTCAGAATTGTTAATGCAAAATATTTCCCAGCAAACCATAACTCCTTTTCACCTCGTCCTCTGAAAAATTGTCTAAATATCCCTTTAGAGTACCAGTTTGGCATGTAGTGACCAATGTGTGTCCTAAAATGCCCAGTGTTTTCAAAGAGGGTGTTACAAGCGAGAATGAGTACCTTGGAAATGGAAGCAGTAAAAAGGCAAACTGTGCTGAGCCAGAGTGTTGCACTGGAAGCTGTTAAAGCACCATTATTAATTTCTGAGCCCAGGAAACTCTCGTAAATGTGCAAGTAATCAAGAGTACACCGTGGTAAGCCCTTAGGTGTTAGTAACTGCGCTGTTAGTTGTAATTTGATCATCGTTGTCTAAAATCCACTATGCCATAGTAAAACTTACTTATCCAAATGCAAAAGTGAAGAAAACCACTAAGTTTGCTTCCTGTGTGGAAACAGTAGGTGAACATTGCACTCCTTCTAATTCAATGAACCTAAGGTCATCAGTTCATGTGCAAACTAGAAAGACTCTGTGATGGCTTAATTTAAGATTGCATGTCAGGCCACTGGTTTCTTAAACTAGGCATCTTTGGCAAGGGGATCTTTGAAAATAGGCTAGGCAACTTGGTGTGGAGGGCTTTAAACTAAAGGACTCGGGGAGTGGGGGGCAAAGTCTCAATGCTCAAGCCATCCCATCTGTGTGGCGATTAAGTGTGGGCAATCAGAGCAGTGACAAATGTTCTTCAGCTGCATCCCAAGCTGAAAAGCAAAAGACCAACAACCTTAAGGGTGGGCATGGACATGGCAGATTTTTTTGCACCCCTCCAGGGAAACCAGCATGCTCAAGTTCCTCCCTGAAATGTCTGTACACCAATGCACGCAACATGGGCAATAAGCAGGAAGGATTAGAAATCTGTGTGCAATCACAGGGCCATGGTCTCACTGCAATTACAGAGACATGGTGGGACAACTCGTATGACTGGAGTGCCGTCATAGATGGCTACACAGTCGTTAGGAAAGACAGGCCAACAAGGCAAGGTGGTGGAGTTGCTCTGTATATGAGGGAGTAACCGGAATGTATCAAGCCCTGCCTGAGGGTGGATGAAGAACGAGTCGAGAGCTTATGGGTAAGAATTAAGCGACAGGATACCTTATAAATGCCTACAAATATCTGAAGGGTGGGTGTCAGGAGGATGGGGCCAAGCTCTTTTCAGTGGTGCCCAGTGACAGGACAAGGGGCAATGGGCACAAACTGAGGCACAGGAAGTTCCATCTGAACATGAGGAAGAACTTCTTCCCTCTGAGGGTGACGGAGCACTGGAACAGGCTGCCCAGGGAGGTAGTGGAGTCTCCTTCTCTGGAGATATTCAAGACCCGCCTGGACAAGATCCTGTGCAGCCTACTGTAGGTGACCCTGCTTCGGCGGGGAGGTTGGACTAGATGACCCACAGAGGTCCCTTCCAACCCCTACTATTCTGTGATTCTGTGATTCTGTGACAGGCTCATATGAGTAACACTGTTGTGGGTGTTTACTACAGGCCACCTGACCAGGAAGAGGAAGTCAATGAGGCCTTCTACAGGCAGCTGAAAGTAGCCTCACAGTCACAGGCCCTGGATCTCATGGGGGACTTCAACCACCCTGACATCTTCTGGAAAGACCACACAGCCAGGCACACACAGTCCAGGAGGTTCCTACAGAGCATCGATGATGACTTTCTGATGCAAGTGATGGAGGAGCCAATGAGGAGAGGTGTGTTGATGGACCTTGTACTGATGAACAAAGAGGGATTGGTTAAGGACGTGAAGGTTGGGAGCAGTCTTGCCTGCAGTGACCATAAGATGGTGGAGTTCAGGATCCTGCATGGAGGAAGCAGGGCAATAAGTAGGATCAAAACCTTGGAATTCAGGAGAGCTAATTTGGGCATCTTCAAGGACCTGCTTGGAGTAATCTCGTGGGCCAGGGCTCTAGAAGGTAGGGGGGGTCTAAGACAGCTGGTCGCTGTTTAAGCATCACTTCCTCCATGATCAGGATCGGTGCATGCCCCTGAGCAAGAAATCAAGCAAAGCAGGCAGGAGAAAAGCATGGATGAGCAAGGAGCTTCTAGTGAAACTCAGAATGAAGAGAAAGGTCTGTGGAATGTGGGAAGAGGGACAGGCCGCCTGGGAGGAATACAGGAATGTTGTCAGAGCATCCGGGGATGCAATGAGGAAGGCTAAGGCCCACCTGGAATTAAATCTGGCAGGGGATGTCAAAGACAACAAGAAAGGCTTCTTCAAGTACACCAGCAGCAAACGGAAGACTAGGGAAAATGTGGGGCCGCTGCTGAACGAGTTTGGTGCCCTGGTGATGCAGGATGCAGAGGAGGTGGAGTTACTGAATGCCATGTTTGCTTCAGTCTTCACTGCTAATACCAACCCTCAGGCATCCCATTCCCTGGCAGTAAGAGAGGAAGCCTGGAGAAAGAAAGACCTTCCCTTGGATGAGGAGGATTGGGTTAGAGATCATTTAAGCAAACTGGACACCCACAAATCCATGGGTCCCAATGGGATGCACCCCAGAGTGCTGAGGGAGCCAGCAGACGTCATTGCTGAATTACTGTCTATCGTCTTTGAAAGGTCCTGCAGAACAGGAGAGGTGCCCGAGGACTGGAGAAAAGCCAGTGTCACTCCAATCTTCAAAAAGGGCAAAAAGGAGGATCCAGGGAACTACAGGCCAGTCAGCCTCACCTCCATCCCTGGAAAGGTGATGGAGCAGCTCATTCTATTCATCAAGCAAGTGGAAGATAAGAAGGTTGTCAGGATGACCTGGATGAAGGGGCAGAGTGTACCCTCAGCAAGTTTGCTGATGATGTAAAACTGGGAGGAGTGGCTGATACACCAGAAAGCTGTGCTGCCATTCAGTGAGACCTAGACAGGCTGGAGAGCTGGGCACAGAGGAACCTGATGAAGTTTAACAAGGGCAAGTGCAAGGTCCTGCACCTGGATAGGAACAGCCACATGCACCAGTACAGGCTCGGGGCGGAACTGCTGGAGAGCAGCTCTGCGGAGAGTGACCTGGGAGTGCTGGTGGATGACAGGTTGACCATGAGCCAGCAGTGTGCCCTGGCTGCCAAGAAGGCCAATAGGATCCTGGGGAGCATTAAGAGGAGTGTGGCCAGCAGGTTGAGGGAGGCTCTCCTTCCCCTCTACTCTGCCCTAGTGTCCTGGGTTTGGCCAGGACAGGGTTAATTTTCACCGGACTCCAGGAAGGGGCACAGCCGGGGGGTGGGGGCTGACCCCACCTGGCCAAACAGAGCCCGGTATTTCATACCATGTGATGTCACGCTGAGTTCCGGTGGGGGGGGGAGAGCGTGGGGCGGAGGGAGGGACACACTCACAGCTCGGGAGCGCGCGGCACTGGTCCTGTCCGGGAGAACGGGTCTGTTGTGCAAGTTTGTGTCGTATTTTCTCCTTATCTGTACCGTTGTTGTTCCTGTTCCCTTTGTTTGCTGTTCTGTTAAACTGCCCTTATGCCGACCCACCAGTTTCTGCCTGTTTCTTTTCATTCTCCTCCGCACCACGGCGGGGGGAGGGGCGGCCGCGTGGCGCTTTTGTCGCCGGCGGCAGCCAAAACCAAAACACCTAGTGAGGCCTCATCTGGAGTACTCTGTCCAGTTCTGGGCTCTCCAGTTCAAGAAAGATGAGGAACTGTTGGCCAGAGAGGCTGAGAGGGGACCTTACAAATGCCTATAAATATCTTAAGGTTGTGTATCAAGGCGACGGGGCCAGACTCTTTTCAGTGATGCCCAGCAACAGGACAAGGGGCAACAGGCACAAACTGAAGCTTAGGAAGTTCCTTCTGAACATGAGGAAGAACTTCTTCCCTCTGAGGGTGACGGAGCACTGGAACAAGGTGACCAGAGGGGTTGTAGAGCCTCCTTCTCTGGAGATATTCAAGACCCACCTGGACAAGGTCCTGTGCAACCTACTGTAGGTGACCCTGGTTCGGCAGGGGGGTTGGACCAGATGATCCCCAGAGGTCTCTTCCAACCCTTACCATTCTGTGATTCTGTGGATCACACATAGGTCACCGTTCTCCTACCACTCCCAACGTTTTCAAATATGTTGCAAGCTGAACTGCACATTTGTAGAGTTCTCTCCTAATTTTCTGTTATGTCATTTTTAATTGACAGGTTAAATCTGAGAGCACTGCATCGTTAACGACCAGCTTTTTTTTTTTTCTTAAGTTGAAGAACAACTATTTTTGCCCTGTTCAAGTCTTCTTGTAATAGAAAAGATCAAGAATAGAGTCCATGGATTTTTTCCCGGAAAAATCTTTGACTGTGATGAGTCCGGTGATTTCCAATACTTTTCAGTTTCCCCACAGCCTGTTCTTCTTTTCCACACCCTCATTTAACAAGTCCTCTCTCTCTATCGAGATTTAGAAGTACCCCTTGTAACAGACTCCGTAAAACGTTGCATGGTGAACACAGGCTAGAGAGGGAATTTGGAGAAAGTTTTGGGAATACAGCCAGCATGTAAAAGGCTAGAATTTTTAAACCTGTTCTTTAAAATGGTTCCCCTGATTTAAAGTCATATTATTTTTATGGGCATGAGGCGTAGCTGGTAATTTGCCAGCATTCAGTCCATAGAAAACATAAAATAACAAGGTCTGGAGTAATATAATACCATATCAAAGTGTGTAAGATATTCAGAACTTTTCATGCAACTCCCTCTCATAATTAATGTCCCAAGCCACTGGTGCCATCACACTAGAGTAGTATTTTGACATCAAGGATTAACAGATGGTAATTTCACAGAAATGCTTACAGGTTGTTTTTTCTATGCACGAGTTTTCTTTCTCGTCTATTACTGTTCTTTGGAAGATGATGGAGAAAGCTGGGTTTAATAAGCAAAAAGATAGACTTGTTTTTGTTAAAAAAAGGAATTAAAGGAGAAACCAATGAGCATAGAAGTTTCTTTATTTCATTCCTCCCTCTACTGAAGCAGCTGCCCTTCTGCAGCTCCTGCTTCCTGACCCACACCAGAGATGGGTGTGCAGAGGGCACTTCATCTAATAAAGACCCCAAATTTCTGCACTCAGCCTTTGCCTGATATTAATTTTTAGCAGAATGGAGAACTGCTATAATTTCGGTCTGGGCTTTAAGTAGCACATATGGTTTGATTTACATCTGGAAGAAACAACAGTTCAGCCAAAAATTAAAGCTGTTGTGATATAATTAAATACAACACATCTGTGAGAGGAGATGTCTTGAGTAATAGGAGAGTGTCAGTAATATTTGGATAGGAGGACTTTAAAGAAATCGTAGAAATCATAGAAATCTTAGAAAGTTTTGGGTCAGAAGGGACCCCTAGAGGTCATCTAGTCCAACCCCCCTGCAAGCGAGCAGGGACACCACTAACTAGATCAGGTTGCTCAGAGCCCTGTCCAACCTGGTCTTGAACGTTTCCAGGGATGGGGCCTCCACTACCTCTCTGGGCAACCCGTTCCAGTGTTTCACAACCCTCATTGTAAAGAATTTCTTCCTTATATCCAGCCTAAACCTACCCTGTTTTAGTTTAAAACCATTACCCCTTGTCCTGTCACTGCTGTCTCTACTAAAAAGATTGTCCCCATCTTTCCTATAGGCTCCCTTTAAGTAGTGAAAGGCTGCAATCAGGTCTCCCCGCAGCCTTGTCTTCTCCAGGCTGAACAAGCCCAACTCTCTCAGCCTGTCCTCATAGGAGAGGTGCTCCAGCCCTCGGATCATTTTTGTAGCCCTCCTTTGGACCCACTCCAACAGTTCCATGTCCTTCTTGTGCTGAGGGCTCCAGAGCTGAACACAGTACTCCAGGTGAGGTCTCTCCAGAGGAGAGCAGAGGGGCAGAATCACCTCCCTCGACCTGCTGGCCACGCTTCTCCTGATGCAGCCCAGGACATGGTTGGCCCTCTGGGTTGCCAGCGCACATTGCCGGCTCATGTCCAGCCTTTCGTCTATCAGTACCCCCAAGTGCCTCTCGGCAGGGCTGCTCTCGATCCTTTCATCCCCCAGCCTGTATTGATAGTGGGGACCCCGACCCAGCTGTAGGACCTTGCACTTGGCCTTGTTGAACCTCATGAGGTTCACACAGGCCCACCTCTCCAGCTTGTCCAGGTCCCTCTGGATGGCATCCCGTCCTTCTGGTGTCTCAACCGTACCACTCAGCTTGGTGTCATCTGCAAACTTGCTGAGGGTACACTCGATGTCGCTGTCCATGTCATTGATGAATATATTGAACAACACCGGTCCCAGTACGGACCCCTGAGGGACTCCACTCGTCACTGGTCTCCATCCGGACACTGAGCCGTTGACCACTACCCTTTGGCTGCGACCATCCAACCAATTCCTTATCCACCGAACGGTCCACCCATCAAATCCATGGCTCTCCAATTTAGGGAGAAGGATGTTGTGGGGGACCGTGTCAAAGGCTTTACAAAAATCCAGATAGATGACGTCCATTGGTTTTCCCTTGTCCACCCTTGTTGTTACACCATCATAGAAAGCCACTAGGTTGGTGAGGCAGGACTTGCCCTTGGTGAAGCCATGCTGGGTGTCTCGAATCACCTCCCTGGCCTCCATGTGCCTTAGCATATCTTCTAGGAGGATCTGTTCCATGATCTTCCCAGGCACAGAGGTGAGGCTGACAGGTCGGTAGTTCCCAGGGTCTTCCTTTCTACCCTTTTTGAAAAGGGGCACAATGTTTCCCTTTTTCCAGTCACTGGGGACTTCGCCTGACTGCCATGACTTTTCAAATATCATGGAGAGTGGCTTGGCAACTACGTCAGCCAGTTCCCTCAGGACTCCGGGATGCATCTCATCAGGTCCCATGGACTTCTGTACCTTTAGGTTCCTCAGGAGGTCCCAAACCTGGTCTTCACTTACAGCTGGAGGAATTTTACCCTCCTGGTCTCCTTCATGCCATCCATCGACTCGGGAGGGGTGAGGAGAGAGGTTGCCAGTGAAGACTGAGGCAAAAATGTTGTTGAGTACCTCAGCTTTCTCCTCATCTGCTGTTGCCAGTTCGCCGGTCTCGCTCATGAGCGGAGGTACGCTTTCTTTGACCATCTTTCTCTGGCTGACATACCTGTAGAAGCCCTTCTTGTTATTTTTTGCATCCCTTGCCAAGTTCAGTTCCAGCTGTGCCTTGGCCTTCCTGACCCCATCCCTACACAAGCGGGCAGCTTCCCTATACTCTTCCCAGGGAGCCAGTCCCTGCTTCCACTGCCTGTGCAGTTCCCTCTTCTTCCTTAGTTTGACCAGCATCTCTTGCCTCAGCCATGCCAGTCTCTTCCCTTCTCTGCCTGACTTCTTACACTTGGGGATCGAGAGCTCTTGTGCTCTGTGGAATACATCCTTAAAGACCTGCCAGCTCTGTTCTGTTCCCCTGTCCCTGAGGACTGTTTCCCAGGGAGACCTTCTGACTATTTCCTTGAAGAGGTGGAAATTTGCCCTCCTAAAATTTAGGGTCCTGACTATGCTCTTCATTATTCCCATTTCCCTCAGTAGCATTAGTTCCACCAGTGCATGGTCACTGCAGCCCAGGCTGCCTCCAATCTTGATATTCCCAATGAGCTCACTCCCATCGGTGACCACCAGGTCAAGTATCGCATCCCCTCGGGTAGGGGTGCTTACTACCTGGCTTAAGAAGTTGTCCTCAATGCGTTCTAGGAACCTGCTGGATTGCCTACAGCTTGCTGTGTTGCTTTTCCAGCAGATGTCGGGGTAGTCGAAGTCCCCCAGTATGATGAGAGCCTGCGAGAGCAAAATCTCCCGGAGCTGGAGGAAGAACGCTTCGTCTGTCAGCTCCTCTTGATCTTGTGGCCTGTAGTAGACACCAACCACTAAGTTCCCTTTGTTGCCTCTCTGTCCAATTCTTATCCATAAGCTTTCGACCTGCTGAGGCAGCTGGTCAAGATAGCCTTTAAATCTGAAGAAAACTCTGTAGGTAAAGCAAGAAGGTGTCTTACATACATTTTAACAGAATCACAGAAGTGAATGCATGTGCCAAACAAAATGAAAAACCCAACCTTTGAGGAGCCAATATAAAGTTGCACAAACAATATCTGTCAAAACAAACCTCCCAAGAATTGCACAGCTAGACTAAAAAGAGTATGAAGACCAAGCAATTATATAAGAAAAGACTGTGTTTATCCAATATGCAAATTTTCGCATAAGAACTTGCATGAGATCCTTTTGAATGTAAATAAGTGGCAATCAATATTAAAGTGTCTACCTGTCTTCACCTTAAACTTCCTTGTCCTAGGTAATAAGTTGAGGTTCTGCTATAAAGGAAAATTTTCAAAACCAAAGGTGCCAAAATTCTGTGAAGATGCCACCATCTGTTATAAGGATAAGACAAGTATACAGAAGACATTAGGATGCATTTACAGAAATCACTCCTCTTAAAATTGAAACCTGAAGTTTCAGAAACTGAAGATGGAAATAATTAAAGGCTAATGTCCTATGAAGAGGTATGAAAAGGTTATGGCCTTTACATCATTGTAAACATGTACTGGCACAGATCCTTTCAAAATATATGTTTAATGTGTAACAGTGAGAGAGCAGCTGAAGAAGATGAAACAAACTGAAGTGAGCAAATGTGCAAAGGGCTTTTATCATCGTAATCCCGTGATATTAAGTATTTTAAAGATCCTTCAACACAGTTTTCTGGAGAATAATATGTTTATTCTTTCTGTCCCTCTGTAATTAATGGAAATTTTTTAATTCTTTCTGAAGCTTTCAGTGTTTAGATTTACGCAACCAATTCAATATAATTGACTGAATCACATTTTCTACTATGTTCTGTCATTATGCTTCACCAAGAGCTCTTTAATGGAATCCCATGTAACTTTTTGTTTCATTTTAATAGCAGGATCCCGGATTAAGTACATCTGCATGGTGACAGAACGATCCAAAACAGATTATCCAGGAAAGTCTGCAAAGTCACATTTGTAGGGCAATAACCAGATTATGTTTGTATTTGTAGCTTCTATTTGGTCCCTTACTAGAATACCACTTGGCTCTCACTGCACTCTTTCTCGTGAGAATTTAAACATCACAGTTTGATTTGTTCACTATTTGAGCAAAAGAAGGCAAAATACAGCTGGGAATGATGCTGCAGCATCACTGACTAGGATCTCTTAATGCTTTAATGTGATGCCCAGAAGAACTTGCTTCTGGGAACAACAGGCAGAGAAATAAAAAACATGAATGATTAAAACACATTTCCTCTTTGGAAAGTTATTGTATAAACATGGAACTGCTTTATGCAACAGATGTGTAAACTTTGTGTCTTTTGAATCATCATAGCTGCTTATCTGAAGTGTGTGATTTATCATATTTTATTCCCATGAAACCATGCAGTCTGGAGTATACACACAAAGTTACAAATAAGTTCATCCTGACTTGCATATGATTAAAATAATTGTTAACTGAGGGACAATTCTGAAACAGGCAGTAATGATACACATATTACATTCTAAGCATGTGAACAGTCCAAGGGAAATCATTGCATAAGTATATATTAAGCAATGACTAGGGAAGCATTCAAATATAAAAGAAGTTACTGGTTTCAGCTGCAGTAGATAGAGTCATTACTTCTGAATGCAGAACTTTTATTCTTAATAATGTTAGTATTTAAAATAACAGTCTAACATGAGAAACATTTACATTGCAATTAGAAAAAAAGACATCGTCTTAACAAAATAAACTGAATAAATCTGATTAGAAAGAAATAGAAAGACAATAAGTATAAACATTTGTAATACCACTTTTCAGAGTACAAGCATGCTTGGAGGTGACCAGGTTTTGAAGAAGGCTATTCTTCCATTCACTAACATCAGCATTTTTGACCTTCTCATTGTTACGTGTATTGATGGACTGACTATTTTACATCCTCCTCACAAAGTACCAAAATTAGAAATAGAGGAGACTGGAAATAGCTAACACACCAAATTGAAAACGTTGAATGGGTCAAAGTCATAGACTTCGCTGCAATCGTCCCTGGAATATATGCAGAGGTAGTGCAGTCCATGTTTCATTTTTGTGCTAATCGTTGTAAAAATTCTGTGAAATGTAAGTCTATGAACACAATCCCACAGTAAAATCATTTTGTGAAAAAAGGAATGAAGTAAAAATATGATCCATACTTACAAAATTTACAGTACACTTAAAATTGAGTAATCCTTTAGTCTATCTACACATAAAATGACAGGAAAGAACTATAAAAACCAAAGTAGACTGAAATCAATAATTTTCCCATGCAATACCTTCCAAAAAGCTGTCAACTCCTTCGGACAGAAGCCTCTTCTTATGGGGAATACTGAACCCTTGGCTACTCATGCTAATTTAAAAGTAATTAGGTAAGTGTAATTAGGTAATAATACTGCTCAAAACACTTAGCCTGTTTTCCACAATTCAATCCACAGTTGAGCTCACTATGGCATAGAATTCTGAACCTGGATCTCATGGCACTAATTGCCTCTTCACCCCATTTTAATCTGACATGTAGACAGAAGCCTAGAGCTGCAAGGAATATTTATGGTATGAACTGTGAAACAGATCTGGAAAACACGTCCGTGACCCACACAACAGTTATGTGACAAAGGCAGTGAAAATACTGGCTGCTACAAGTAGTGTCTACTTCAGAGAAACAAACCTGCTAATACCAAGCAAAGGTGTAATAATCCACTTAGCCCTTGGGGTAGGCTTCATCTCACATACTTTTAGCCATCTGAAAGACAGCTCTTTGTTTTGAGGCACTCCTTTTCACTGCCTCTGTAGTCAATGGAATAAGAGACGGGACCAAACAATGATTCATCTCACAGCAGAGTAGAGTTTAAAACAACCGGGATGAACTGCTTTATGTGGTTGCCTCTTACTCAACCTGGACTACCAAAGAGAGGTGAAATAAATTTTGACTAGATGCTGAGCTTCTAAGACCAGTAAAATGAGATGAAACCTGTCTCTGCTGCAGAAAATATCTCCAGCTTCTACCTCACCATCAGCTCTCCATGCCTAAGGCAATAATTAGAAAATACTGGACAACCTAAATCAGACATCATGTAACATTGTCATCTCATCAGAGTTTTGTGTTCTCTGAAGAGACCCTAGAAAGTCCATCCCACAGTTGCTGAACTACTCCACCCTTCACAGGCCAGTAACATTGCTGTCTTACTTTAGGTGCACTGTGATTTATCTGGAGCAAACCAATGGGCTAAATGAGCACATGTGTGCATGCACGCACACACACACACTCACACACCAATGCCTGCTTGCAAACATGTGCAGAAAAAATGTTCAGGCCCCTTGGGCTGGCCCCAGCCCATGACATGCCAGCTGAGCAACTCCAGATGACACTGGCAACAACCACAAACTGGTGCAGACAGAAGGAACTGTCGTGAGCTCCATGGTCAAAAATTCCTTCAGAGCAACCCTCTGCCTTTCCTGTTATCTTAGTGTTCTTTCTTTCAACAACTATCAATATTTCAAATGCCTGAAGGAGAGCAGCACCTAATGGAACACAGCCATTCACGTTTAATACATGCAAAACTAGGGTGCTAGTGCCATTCAGACAGCCTACAAAGAGCTGCTCGGACAAATGAACTCATCTCCTAGTCAGAACAAATGCAGTCACTTTTATCTTGTGTCATCAAGCTTCTGTGAAGCGTTCAGACCCTGCTGAATTTACTGGTAGTTGCCAATTACTAATCTGTGGCTAGCAATGCAGGATAAAGGCTTCCTTTTCATGGCTGCAAGCACTTTTTGCCCCCCCTTTATCATATCACACACTCCAGCGTGCTTCCATGGACCATTCATAGGTTGGGCTCTCATCACCAACATTTAAAAGGGATCAGCACCTGACTACCAGAATTACATCATGATCGACGATGATGAATTGGCTCCTAAGGGAAAATGTATATCAAAAAAACCCAACAAGAATACTCAACAGGACAATGCATGCTTGTCTTGGGTAAAACATCTTGCTCAGGATGTTGTAAAATCTCAGTCAACTACATAATGAGCTATTAGAGGAGAGCAGACAAATGTAAACATGGTTTTGCTTGTGTTTCTGTTTTCAGATGAACAACGTACAAAGGTGAAGAGCTAAAACTGAAAATGATTGCATACAAAGAGAAGATTTGGGTTTATGCTAGCTTTTGAAGAATTAAATGATAAATACATATATCTTTGTACTTTATACCTTCTTCAAGAAGTTGAACTATGTATGCACCTTAGCTGGCCTTAGTTTTTATCATTGTTTGAGAATGCAATCATATTCAAAAATGCGTTGATATCGAGCACACTGCACACTAATTAAATTTAGAAATTATTAGAAATACTTGACATTAAAAGCTATAAATTCATTTTTTGAATCCTAATGAGTGCATGTTTTTAATCCGGTACTGTGTGTACTTCTGTTGAGGATCTACTGAGAACAGAGTGCATTAAAAACATAATTGACTTTAAACCCTGGTAGATTAATGTTTTCTTATGATTTACATTCTCTGTTTTGCATTCAGCTCTAAAGTTGTTTTCCCCTCTCTGAATCATGCCTTGATGATTCAAATGTAAGATTCTAACTGTTACAATAATGAGAGCAATATAAGTAAATCACCACATATTAATGTTTTTTTTTAAAAAAAAAATCTTTGTCTCAAGTCCGAACACTCTATTAGCTAAAGTGACAACATTTTGAAGAAAGATAATATCCTAAAGCATACTATGGAAAAACAGACAGACATACTTTCCTATGGCCAATGGTGGATAAAAATTATGAAAGTCTGTTACACTTTGTAGTACATTATTTTAATATTTCCTCTGAATCCAAATCTGTATGTTTTTAAGTATCTCGGAAAATCATCATCAAGCAGATTTTAAATTGCCATCAGTTTGCTTTTCATTTAAGATAGAAATAAATCATAAGAAATATACAAAACCTTTTACTAGCTAAAAAAAAAAAAAGACGTCAATTTTCCATCAGCCATAACTAAGGGCCTCTTAGGTCTCACTCTTTGAAGAAGCACATTAAAGAGGGTCACAGGCTTCACAAATAAATTGGTTGGCAAGCAATATCAATGGTGCCCTAGACTGACCTGGTATATAATTGTTTGCATAACATTGCAGTAAAAGCAACAACATGTTTAATCTGTATGTGTATATTTTGATCTATATATGGACCTTAAGGGTCAATGTGATTTACTCACATTTACTGTTGGTTATTAAAAATGCTGAATAAAGTGATGGAAAGGTGTTAGAAGGCATTTGCAATTAGGAAAGAAAATGACAGTCCGCATGGAACTGCTTACTCAGAATTTTATCACAAGGGTGTTGGGGTTTATTCTGCTCTATTTTCGCAAAGCTGTATAACTCACAGCTTGAGAGAAACATATCAAAGCATTTTTTGCCTTCAGTAAATGGATGGCAGGACTAATCTTTCCTCCCTGGATCTTGGCTATTGCAAAATTCTGGGCATGTAAAACACAAGAAATACAATATTTTGCACTGTCTTGTTGTTTTTTTTTGTTTGGTTCATTGGTTTGATTTGGTTTGGTTTGTTTTTTTCCCTAGGCAGCTAAGTAGCACTCTACTAAATTTCTAGAATCTTCCCAAACCGGAGAAGGAACATCAGAGTACTCCTTACGGAGGAGGCCACTGAAGCCAGTAGAAAGATTTCTATTGACTTCAAGGAATTTTGGTTTTTTCAATAAAGTGAAAAATTTTCTGACTCTCATGAAACTGAGTATTCAATCAGGACCTGAGAGAAATTGCTCAGCCTTCAAAATTAAAGTTAATTTTACGTTCCTACTCTGCCTTACTCAGTTATTTTACCCCATTAGAAATCTCTAAATAAAGTTCAAATAAAAGAGAGGAAATGAGGAAGAGAAGAGACAAGATGGAACAGAAAGCATGAGAAAAACAAGAACACCAAGACAGAAAAAAACACAGAAATGAAGCAAAGATAAAGACCTAAAAGAGGAAATGAACGTAAGAGGAAGACAGGTCTTCAGTTTAATATACTATATAAGCAAGTCTGAAACACATGACTAGAGGAACAGAAATCAAAGGCCCATTCAAATGTTTAAACTAGTTACACCTCAGCTGATGCAACTTGCTGAATCAGTTCTTCTGAGAGCAAAGGATAAAGGGAACGACCAGTCTAGGAAAACATTTTTACAACTCAGAAGCCTTAATGAAGTCCAATTGTATCACCCTTTCTTGAGAAAAAATTACCTAGTTAAAGGCTGCAGTTTTTAAAATAGATTAATGCCTACTTACAGCAAAGCAGTGCTTAGAGAACCTGGCTGACATTTCTTGTCCTTCACTCACTTTAGCTGATGTTAGTCCTTCATGTGTATAAATCCAGAACTTTCTCAAGCGTGATGGTAGTAGCCACTATTGTTGGAGACGAGACTGGATAATCCATATTTTGCATCTGTAAGTAATACAGAATTGGTCATAAATTTTCAGTTAAATTGTGACAGAACTGAGAACTCTATGGAAACATTATTTTTGCTGATTTTATTTTTTTCAGTTTTCTGTCAAGACTGCCTAAAGAAGATCTTTCACTTGGGGCTTTCCCATTCAGCATCAAAACCGGTTGATTTACTGAACCCAATTAAAATACTTCATGACAGAGAAACTGGAAACAAAATCGTTGTTTCACAGCTCCTCCACAAAAGCCACATTTTGCACCCGGTAGCTCGGTGTCGTACTCAGCAGCACTGACAGAAAGACCTGGAGCAGTACCATCATCTCTAGGCTTACATTTTATTATAGTCAAGGTAGGAGTTATTCTTTATCATTTCCTTGCTATTCTCTTGCATACAAATGCTCTGGTAAGCTCCTCAGAAAGTTCCTGCTGCCTGCCTCCTCAGTATAGACCCAGGATAGCAAAGCATGTAAGTTCAGCTTTAAGCAGTAGCAGGAGGGCTAAGGTACATACTGAGGTGTTCTGCAGAACCAGGACTTGAAGCTGGAGTTTTTCATGCGGTCAAGAGATTTTCTGCCTTCCATCCACTTTGTTGAATGCTCAGTACTGGAAATCAGCTGACCAGTTTCAGCACACACAGTCAAGTTGTAATTTTTCTGTTTGTTATCTTACAGGGACTTGCCTAGTAAGTGTACTCGATCATCTCTCTTGGTATATCTCTCATTTTGCTAAATACTCTGAACTACAATGCAACCACTCTGAGAAGTTTTATCTCCGCAGGGTGCAACACCATTGTAAAATGCTAATTGCCATTTTTCATTTGCTCCTGTAAGGGACAAGCCCCTTTTGGCCACTGGTAAAGCTTTTGAAGTTCCTTGTTTTGCAGCAGCCCATTTAAACCATGTATCCAGGCCATGGAGTGACTGCAGCCCTCCCAGCTGGAACACAAGCCTCACAGGGACCCAGCTGAAAAATTCCTTGCTACCATCAAAGTAAGCAATTCCTGCCTTTCATCATCGTTTCCCCATGGGGAGAAGCAGAACGGGCAATCTGATGGATGGTTAGGTACCACAGGTCTGATGCCCAGGAGCACGCACGGGAGTAGTTTAGCTGCAATCACAGCCCTGGAGCAGAGACCAAGCAAGAAATGGAGCAAAAGCACTGCCCTTCGCAGGTCACGTTTCTGTACTCTGATGCTTCTTTCAGGCCAGATTATCAAATGTGCTCAGACATTTGCACGTGGATCTTTATATACAAGAAGGAAAACCTGTGATTTATCTATGAGCCTCTTGATCAGATTTACTTACTAGAAGGCCAATAACATACCTGTGAACCAATTATTCATGAAAATGCATATTTGATTTTGACTGAAAAATGTTTTCTTTACGTGCAGTTTATTTCCTTACTTGCCATGTCAACAGGAAATAAATGGACTCCTTAATAATACAGAACTGCAAGTTACACCAAGTCAGCTGCAGCCAATTAATATTCATCTTTTTACTCCATGGACCTTCTAGCAGTTTGAACCCAAACCTTTTTCGGAAAACAAAAAGGGCAAATATTTGAAAGCAGATAATTATCTTTCACTAAGACATTCCTCATCCTAGGAAAATACACTTGATTTGCTTTTAAAAATATACTACTTTCATTTAAGGAAAACATTTCATCCAATATATGTTCTCCTAACAGAGTTTAATTCGATTGTTCAGACATGTCTGTGTAACTAAATATTTTCTTTGCTTTGATTCAGAGGTCTCCATTTCTGAAATATTAAGTGTATAATCACTAAGTGTACTTTCCTGTTTATGAAAAAATTCCACTAAACTTCTACTATCCGTCTATAAACTTTTGGCAAGAGTTGATACAACTGTGATTAATGGAAAGCAAATAAAGGAGTAACTAATCAAAGCACATAAGAACATGAAAAGAAATTATGCAGACTGACAAGAAAAGTCTAAACTCCTTGTGCTTTGGCACCAATGAAAACAGACCACAGAAAGAGGCTAAAAAGTTCATGAATGTGCTCCAATTAATCTGTATGCGTACTGCAATGCTCTTTAGTTTGGTTCATTTAAAACTGAAATTCCCTTCCTCATTGATGTCAGCTAGTTAGCCAAGATGGTGCATTACTGTTATGATCACTGCAGCGCATATAATTTAGATTTATCTCTTTAGGGACTCAGCTCCACCCCCTGCTAGCTAATATGCTCACCATGTTTAATGATGCAAAAAATTTCCCTGAGTACAGGTTATTTATCTTTATCAGGGGCTGCTTTTGGCTGGCTGTCAGTTATCAGCCAGAATATTTGTTCCTAAATGGTTTGTACTCATCCATATTCCAGGGCAATTCTGAGGTCCATATTATCACTGATGTTTGCAATAAAAGAGTTTCAGTTCTTCAGATACATCTTAGTAATACTGATTTATGAGTCTGGACTGGCTATATTTCTGATGCAGTGATATGAACCCTGAAATATCTGTCATTGAAGTGAAATATCTATCCAAAACCTCAGAAACAAAACCCACTTGTAGGGGTCTTCAAGAAATATGAGGAATGAAGATATTTCTTTGAATACATTTTGAGGGGAATGAGTCAGAGGTGAGGTTTTAAACTGAAGATCTGTAGAAAATAAAATAAAATAAAATTAGGAAGAGACCAGTGAAAAGAAGACAGATGAAAGTGGGAGGAAACGGAACAGTGAGAAAGAGACAAGTCTGGACAGAGAGGTAGGGAGAAAAAAAAAAGAAACTAGACAGGAAAGTAATTTTGCTGCAGCAGATGAGTGAACATTTTCAACCTATAAGATTGAAAGCTATGCTAAGGCACATGGAACAGAAGGAGGTGATTGCTGACCGCCAACATGGTTTCACTAAGGGCAAATCATGCCTGACAAATTTGGGGGACTTCTGCGATGGGACTACAGCATTGGTGGACAAGGGAAGAGCAACTGGTGTCATCTACCTGGACTTGTGCAAAGCATTTGGCACTGTCCTGCATGGCATCCTTGTCTCTAAACTGGAGACACATGGACTGGTGGATAAGGAATTTGCTGGATGGTCGCACTCAAAGAGTTGCAGTCAACGGCTCCGTGTTCAAGTGGAGACCAGTGACAAGTGGTGTTCCTTAGGGGCTGGTATTGGGACCAGTGCTGTTTAACATCTTTGTGGGCAACATGGACAGTGGGAATGAGTCAACCCTCAACAAGTCTGCCAGTGACATCAAGCTGTGTGATGTGGTCAACATGCTGGAGGGAAGGGATGCCATCTGGAGGGACCTTGACAGGCTTGAGGGGTGGGCCTGTGCAAACCTCATGAGATTCAACAAGGCCAAGTGCAAGTTCCTGCACATGGGTCAGGACAATCCCCAGCACAAATACAGGCTGGGCAGAGAATGGATTGAGAGCAGCCCTGAAGAGAAGGACTTTGGGGTGTTGGTTGATGAGAAGCTTGACATGACCTGGCACTGTGCATTCACAGCCCAGAAAGCCAGCCGCATCCTGGGCTGCATCAAAAGAAGCATGGCCCACAGGTCAAGGGAGGTGATTCTTCCCCTCTTCTCTGCACTGGTGAGACCACACTTGGAGTACTGCCTTCAGGTCTGAGGCCCCCAACAGAAGAAGGACATGGACTTGTTGGAATGAGTCCAGAGGAGAGCCATGAAGATTATCCAAGGGGTGGAGCACCTCTCCTATGAAGACAGGCTGAAACAGTCGGGGTTGTTCAGCCTGGAGAAGAGAATACTGCAGGGAGACCTTACAGCCATCTTCCAGTACCTGAAGGGGGCCTACAAGAAAGCTGGAGAGGGACTTACTACAAGGGCATGGAGTGATAGAACAAGGGGTAATGGCTTTAAACTGAAAGAAGGTAGGTTTAGATTAGATCTAACGAAGAAATTATTTACTATGAAGGTGGTTGGGCTCTGGAACAGGTTTCCCAGACAAGTTGTGGATGTCCCCTCCCTGGAAGTGTTGAAGGCCAGGCTGGTTGGGCCCTTTGAGCAACCTGGTCTAGTGGAAAGTGTCCCTGCCCATGGCAGGGGAGTTGGAACGAGATGATCTTTAGGGTCCCTTCTGTCACGTTAAAGGCGGGTAAGGGTAGTCTGATGAGCGGCAAAAGGAGAGCCCTCCTGTTGAGGCACGAGGTTCAGAGAAGACCCCGCTGCTTTCTAAACTCTCTCTCAGAGTCTAGGTGTGGCTGGATCTACTCCTAGTTCCAGACTTGGTCAACGGTTTATGTCTAAAGGGTTAAGTGTGTAGCCACTTATCAGATTCAACTTGCCTGTCCAAGCCCTTCCAACGACTTTCACTGAAACACTTTTGCAAGGTTGAAACAATGGGTAATTTAATTCAAGCGACAGGTATCGCAGATTCGGGATTGCCATTGATAAATGCACTGTCTACAAAAGTTGAGGTCAAAGTAATGGTGTAGCACTTTAGTTAACAGTGTGTTCCCAGGGATACATCTGACAAAGTCAGAGGCGTGACTCTTACCAAAAAGGCGTCCCTTCTTGGGGGGGAAGAGAGGTTCAGGCCCATCGACCCATCCACCAGGTAAAGTTCTTGCTTGGCTCCTCCTCCCAAAGAGAGTTTTCAAGTGCCAATTTTTATATGTTTGAAAATCTTTTTGCGAGGTGGGACTAAGTCAATTACTGTGTATCGACTGGCTCTTGGCATGGACTGTCGTGTCATCAGAAGCGGGACTCAGCAGTTTGACATGCCTTCAGAGCGGGCATCTTGGTATGCGCATCTGGGGGCCATCTGTACTTTATCTGAAGAAATCTCTGGCTGCGCAGCCTCCACGGTGCCCCACAGATCACTGGGTTTACAGTGATGGGCTATCCGCCCCTTACTTTTGTCTGATAAGATAAGCACAAGTTAATTGCTCCCTTTTTTAACTCTTCAGCTCTTGTCGCCTCAGTCTAAGTATGTCTTTCCTCTTGCATTTGACAAGTCCAGCAAGGCCATCGATTACGCCTTCCAACACAAACCATTCTATGATCCTGTGATTCTATGCAAATGATGGTTGAAAAGCATAAAACTAAAGTTTATGACTTGAAAGTTCTTGCCTGAGCAGCAACACGAACAAGCACCCAGCCTAAATGTGAAAGGCAGATATCCAGAATGGAGTTCAAAATGTTGAATACAGCCCTGCAGCACAGACATGAGAGTTATGCTACAGTTCAAAGAGGAGACCAACAAGTCTGGCAATTAAGAAAGAATAAAGATATGAAATAAGTAAATCAATTCCAATTTTTTATAGTTTTGACTAGGATAGCAATAAGGGCAGCAACTGTGTGTCAGATTTGATATATGCAGAATAACAGGCTGGATTTGCTTTTCAGGGCATGCAAACATCTGTGGCACAGAGATTCCCAAGCTCACAGCAGCAAAGCCTGTTCCAAAACTGGAATCAACAAAGTCAGAAATGCTCTCCCCAGGGTGGCATGCTGAGATAACACAGCTTCGCTGCTTCCCAGACTTGAGCTAATGCCTGAGCTATGCTGGAGAGCCACACCAGTTTGTTGGGAGCAAGTTCAGGTATCTCTAACAAAATACATACTTCAGAGAGTAAGAAAATCTAAATCCCCAGTTTAGATCCTTCATCTGTTTCTATAAGGATACAACAACACCCAGCACTGTTATTCTCTTCTTACTATCTATGCACCCACTTGGTAGGTAGAGTCACATAATTAGAGGAAGACTAATGGTTGCTGTCCATAATTCAGATTTGGTTGGAAGCTGGCACGTGTAAGGCTGCCTGCAACTCAGGAACATGTATAAGTGTCAGCTGAACAATTTCTATTCTGAAGCCTCCGTCTACCAGACAGGTCTTCCCTAGGACAACACAGCCATACCACATCATGCACCCAACAGATTTTGTAACCACCCATCTGCAGAATCATTATCCTTTGTCAAGGCTTAGACATATGCCGGTCACTCTTCTGGCTGCTGTTTCACTAGAAAAGAAATCTGTTGCTTAGGAGCCCATGAAATGTAGCCCTACCAGAACTTATGGCCACTTCAGATGGTGAAACACTGGAACAGGTTGTCCAGAGAGGTGGTAGATGCTGCATCCTTGGAAACATTCAAGGTCAAGTTGGCTAGGGCTCTGAGCAACCTGATCTATTTGTAGATGTTCCTGCTCATTGCAGAGAGGTTGGACTAGATGACCTTTAAAGGTCCCTTCCAGCCCAAACTATTCTATGATTCTATGATTCAGATCTGCTGGCTGAGTTGCTCATATGCTTGTCTTTCTTGGCCCTTGTCCTTCACATTTCCCTGTGTCCTGGTGCCTCAAACCTATGTGAGGGTAAAGGTCTGTTGTGAGGGTAAGGATCTGTGTTCAAAACCTTTTCTTTTCCATGTGGAATTAGGAGGTGCCTGCTTTTTGAGAAGGCACAATAGTCCGTCTTCACTTACTATAACACAGGTAGGAAGACTGGAAATAAAATCGGTAATCAGGGAGGTACAACAGAAGAAAGCCTTTTATTGATTTCTGAAGAGGTAAAACATCTGGCCTATATTTAAGAATATATCAGATTTGGATAAATTTCCTGAATCTTTGTGGTGAAAATGAGGATGTTTTTTGTATATATGAAAAAGCATTGCAATGGACATTCTCATTTTTAATCTACGTGCAACACTGAAGCCATTACGGGTTACATTATTTATATGGAGTTTTTAACCACGCAAGAAAAAAAATACCCAAAAATAGTGTAAAATATGATTAATTTCCTTCAAAAGCCAATTAAATGTTTTCAGCCTACGTCACATACAAATGTTAGTATTGCAACCAGCAAAGAGTGTGTGGAATGGAAATACAGCACGCATACTTGACTTCCACTTCTGTTGATTTTAGATGATATATTTGTTTGATTTCTACCATGACATTCTCTTCCTGTTCTGAAGTTTTCCAGAAGCCTAGATTAATGACAAAATGATCTCCAGTATAAACTTCCACAATGATAATAACATATGTTGGCATAGACGGAATACTATTACAGTGCCACTGAGATCCTCTGAGAGCATGAAATAAATGCACGACAGTCAAAAAAGAACTTAATTTTTGTGCTTTTTTCAGTATTACTGTGGTAAATATGCAGGGACTTAACTAACTGACCATTTAATATTAACAGGAAGATATCCAATATCACGATATTCATGTGTTATGATAACTATTTGGAATACTCACTCTGTGCGCTTAGATAAATTCCCTATTAGACCTATCTTTGATAATGTGCATATTGTTTCTGAAAGCAATTTCTGAATTATTTAGAAAAGATATGTTTTCCTCCTGAGACATAAAATAAAAATGAACTGCAGGTTTTCTGCAAGTTCTTATTACCATTTGGTCTAGACCACATTATGACCAAATTATGGTGAAAACCCTTGAATAAAGTAATTTCACAGGAAGCTGTTAACCTGTTAAAGCACCAGGAAATACAGATCAGACTGAAATGAGCTTTAGTTGTATGCTTCTTGATTCAACTATTTAGATAATGTGCTTTCATTTAGATCAGCAGCTAAACGCGTGAAGGATAATAGCCTTTCTTGTACAGGTATAATGAGACATCAGTGCAGTGGTACAGAATAGCAGCAAAGAAGGAGGGAAAAAAAGCTGTTCTGATGCCTGAAGTTCTCTTGTGAGATACACTTTTCAAAAAGAATATGGCTATGGAAGCAACAAGCATTTATGCCAGACACTTTCATACAACTGGAGAACATGAATCTGTCACCTGATGAAAACTGATAAAGGGCCATCAAGCCCAGAAGTGGAAATTCTGCTGCTATTGAAAGGAAAAATGCACACCATAAAGTGAGGGAGATGTTTATGCACATGCCACCTCTTTTCTTAAGCAGAAAATAAGCAAATTTCAAAAAGTCAAGTTTCTTCCTTCTTCCATCCTATTGTACATAAAATCAGTTCGGAAACTTTAGAAGGAGGATGAGAAAATGTAAAATTACTCTTCAATCTGAAGTTCTTCTAACTTAGTCACCAGCAACTGGTTTCAAAAAAATCTAGTTCAAACTAGTGACTTATTTTCAGGTGGCAAAATATCTTCTTTAAGTACATTAATGTATATAATGATAGTGATAATCTGATTTCATTTTCTTTGTGTATTTGCTTTGCAGTTTAAGCATATATTTTTCTACTGTCCTAACTCACTTCGCTTATATTGCGGTTTGCCTGCAAACAACGTATAAATACTTCTGGATCGCTTCAGTTTTATCTTTTGTATCAATATTTGCACACATGGCATACTACAACAAAAATATAAATAATCTAGGTCCTGGATCAAGGAAAAAATCATAGGAAATTTAAGACTGTATTTAGAATAACTCCATACAGAAGCACTTGAATGGAGGTCCTTATCCTGTGATTATATTATCAACCCTGTTACTATATGACTATTATTAACAGAACCAGTAAAAATACAGCATTTCTGGTTTTCAAAATTTCTGGTTATTTCAAAATTTGTCTTCACTGAAAGTGAAATGAAAATTGCTATTTTTACAATTAAATACCAAGTGGACCTCAGACATTTCCTTCCATTTCTTTACCTTCAAAGGATTTATTATTTTGTTTGGTTACTCAGTTTTTTCATCTTATATCAATGGCAGTAAATCACTACATATGATTCAAGGCATGGCACAATGTGATGCACAGTATGTTACACTGTGCACCCCTCCTGATTTGCCAGGTTACATGAGATATGTGTTTAAATTTAGTGCATCACACAGGAGTCTACATGTGAGATATTCACTTAAATATTCTCCTTTCTGTGATGACAAATAGCAGTTGAGATGCACAATTCATTTGAACTAATTTAGGTGTTTACTTGCTTAGCAATTTCTGAAACCAAACCCTAGGAATGCCTGTTTCTTTCCGCTAACTAGCATGAACAGTTTTGCACTACTCTTTTTTGTGTGTCATAGGAACTTTCAAATAATTTCTACCTTGGTTTTACTTTTTTATTCTGTATTATTAGAGTATTTGTAAAATCATTATAAGAACAACAGCTATGCTGATATTTCAGGTAGTATATCTTTTATTTAGTGTTTTTTTGCTGACTCCCATTTGTGTTTTAATAGAAAAGTCTAATGTTCAGCACCTTGAGCAAACAAGGAAGACTAGCTTCTGTATAGCAACTAAAGGTCTGGCTACTTTCAGTAGCCAGGGAAAATTTTTCCAGGGATATTGAAAACACTGATCTTTTTTATTATCTGTTTCTGTTATTATCATTGTTACAGGAAGCCACGATGACACCTGAACACTGCTCAGACTAAGCACAGCAGAATAAAGGTGAGACCAAAAGACAAAGCTGGTAGCATTGCTGAATAGAGCAGATAGGAATCCCAAATGTTTCAGTCTCTAAGACAGAAAGTCCAACTTTTTCAGTTGCATAAAGGATTTGAATTAACTTTTATTAAATATATTTTATATATACTTTAGCTGTTGGGGAGGGCTGGCTATTTTTCTTTTTCTTTCAATAGAGGCATGACCAGAAAAGATAAAAGGGAAGACACAGCAAAGCAAATCCCTCTGGTAAATTGGAAGGATGTATTGCAAGCCACTATTAGAGGTACACCTTTTCTTTTAGGAAGAAACATTGAGAGAAAAAGCTTATGAGTTATTTTTGCAAAATACTCTTACAAGCTATGAGAGATATAAAATACTGTAATAGAGGGGACAACATAATAGAGGAGATTGTCTTGATAGCTTACATAAAATTGAAAGCTCGTGCTCTTAGGTTGGAAAACTGATGAAAGGATTACTTCTGTGTAGTGATAAATAGAAATGTATGTAAGCTTACCTGGCTGGCATACTAGGGCTGAGAATATGAAATAAAGTGGACTTTCACTTACTATATCTGCAATTCTGAAACAACATACAGTTTACCTGTATATGAAGCCGCATTGCAGGATAAGTAAGGTGATAAAATGGAACTGATGGAAGTGGCTTATTTTTCTTTTGTTTTGCCTTGATTGTTAGGTAATATACTTACATTTGCAGAAATATTGTATACAAACATATACTAAACATTAATTATATCATGGATAGAAAGTGTGCGTTTCTATAAAATGCCCAGAAGTATACAATATTTGTTTCTAGGACTACTTGTGTGTATTTTTATATTTGTAATATCTGTTGTACTTTACATACTTTATTGATCAGATTATTTCTCAGGAGTTTTTTGTGTGACTTCGGTTGCTGTTCTTCACCCGTTCTTACAAAATATTGATCACTCTTAGTTTCCACTTACTTGAGAAACACCAAGAAATTCCCTGACTTACAGGGCGGTTGTTTTGGTTTGTGTCTTCTGTTTTGAAAGAATGGTATGATTGCAATGCTTAAGCAGTATCAGGGATCAAAGCCCAAAATGTCTCAGATTCCACACCCACTCTATACAAGGACTCATCCATCAAGAAGTGAGATTCACATCCTATGGAAAATAGCAGTCATTTTTTTTGTCATCTTGAAATAAAATCAAGAGTAAAAACTTATTCACACTCCAAGGACATACTAGGAGGCAAAGAGTGGTCTAAATAAGACTCAGCTTATATATAAGAAGCCAGCGTCTGATACACCTGAACTTTGAATTCCCATGGGACACTATGGCAGCTCAGCTAGTTAAAGGCTATTACTGCCAAGCAAAAAAAATTGTCTTTTAATTTTCTTTGAGCAAGATTACAACAGAACAAGTTTTTAAGACATATTTTTCTAGGAATATTTTTTAAATAAACTTGTACTTTCAAATGCCACTGACATTTTGAGATTAGAGAATTTAAGATTTTCTCCATAAAAGCTAATCTGTACTGAAGAAAGAGGACAATAATGAGAAAGAAAGTAGAAGAGCACATGAAGTAAACAATCACTTCAGAGTTTTCTGTACAAAACATGATCCTATTCAAAGTCTGTCAAAGTAAATAAGAGTCTTTCCTACGCCTTCAGTAGTCTTTGGTTTCAACTATATTGATGCTCACTGTGTCATAGTAATCTCTTTTTTCTCCTATTCATTTAGAAGATTTTGTATTACATCAATCCTTCACATACTGCAGATTTTCAGGTCTTCTCTAGCTCTAAAATCTCACCTGAAGTATGAGGCTGGATGGTAATAAGGCAAAGAAGGAGCACTTCTTCTGCATATAAGCAGGAATCTAAGTTCTGCTGGAGTTCTCATCAAGCATAAAACTAGCCCTGATAACCCTTACACTATTAAAATACTTCTAGATATACATAAATAAAAGTTCTGCTAAGAAATGCAAGTGTCAGTTTTATTCATGTTGTATATCGCCAAAGTAATACAGAATACACAAACACTTAACTAAGTGAATTATGGGTCTTCGCTACAAGCAAAATAGAAATCTGCCATCAGAGAGGGACAGTAATGACTGATTCCAGGTAAATGTTTCTCTAAAATGAAACAAGAGCTATTTAATACAAATCACTCTGCTTCCCCCTTGTGCTTCTCTCTGTAGCCAAACTTCCTAGTCATTTGAAGAAAAACCAAATAAAGAGAAAGTTTGCTTTTCTTCCTGGGGCCCTGGTATAATAGCATCACTCTTGGATGTGCATACAGCATTTACTTGTAACTCATGAACTGGATTCTGCTCATAACCGATGACCCAGGAGGAATCAGTGCTTCATCCATGCATTGGTTCCAGCAATATCCACACATGCGCAGCAGCGCAGTCTTACGTATCCCACCTTTACATCCGGGAGACTGCCTAGAATCACAGTTTGCAAGTGGCAGCAAAATGATCCCGCTGCCTGTTTTGACCACATCACAGCTCCAGGAAGGGAAGAGCTACGAGGCGGCAGCAGCAGCAGCACGCTTCCCTGCCCTCTGAGCACTGTTTTTGGGATACTGCCGTGGAAACCTAGGTCTGCTGCTGATTTCTGAAATGCAAAGAGCTGAGGTCTGTTATCTCAGATCTCCAGGCTAACAAGGCTCTTCTTCTCTTCCTTTGCTTCCCACAGTGGGAAACCTGTGACTCCAGCAAGATCTAGTCTGCTATCCTTTAGCAACAATATTTGGATTTTATTTGCACCACTGTGAAGCTTTGAAGCAGCTCTGCCAAAACATGTGGTTTGATCTTCCCTCTTTTTTGTGAGCATTAACCATTGCCTGGAAATACCCCACTAGAAGCCTTGTGAAATGTCTGGCTCCAGGGTTCTCTTGGGACTATGAGTTTCCCCGTCACATAACACTGTCTGAAGAATTTCGTAGACATTAAAGATGCTTCATCACCAAATTTAACTGTCATCATTTACTGAATTTAATTCTGACTACTCAAGTGTTTTGAGCAACAGGAGGTATCAGCATTTTTTTTTAACCTTACATGTCTTTTTCATATATTGCAGAAAGCTGACATTAACTGTAACGTGAAGCTTATTCCTGCTCGGCCATAACTCCCAGTGAAATCAGTTGGGAATTTGACTGTTTAAGAAGAAAGGAAGGATGTTCAGAAGGAAATATATATGTAATATGTGTAATTGGGCCCACTTTCTGAAGTAATACTCGCTGGTGCCTATTACTTTCACTCAAGGGTGTCTTGCTAAGTGGCACCATAACTTATTTTGGTGTTTCTTTCAGTAGAATTTTAAAACATTTGTCATGCTGAAGTACTTAGAGCAGGACACTCTGTTTGGTATCATTAGATCTCATTAGCAATCAGCATTCAAAAAACATTATCTCAGGGTTTTTTCCTTAATACCCATGCACATAGTTTTCCCATAATTAAGTAGATCTATTAGTTTCACATCGTGGGTGGGATGGAATTTTAAATAACATTCATCTCTTTCAGAAACAAATAGGAGTCTGAAATGAAAAAGTGCTCAGCTTGCTGTTGCTACAAGGGTGGGGAAAAGGATGCGATGACAACAAGGCAGCCTAAATACAATGTGCTGTGGGGCTGAGAAAAGGGCGGAAGGTTTTCCATCAATTAAAGCCTCAGCTAAGAAAGATCACTTCTGTGACAGGCTGGGAAGGCCTGGCTCTGCCCAACACAGATCTAACCTTTCAAGGAGATTTTGCAGAAGGTTCATTTCAAACAAAAACTGAACTCAAAGCTGGACGTACCCCACTGAAACTTGAACATAAAGATGCTTGAGATGTCTGGGGACACCAGGCTGTGCGTGGAGAGGTGGGAACTGGGAGGCCAGGTGTTATGCTCGGCCTGATGACTGTCACTTCTCAGCACGCAGGTTGTTCAGCACCAAGGGAAATGTTCGGGTTTTAGAACTGAACCACCGTTGTCATATTAGTTCACATGATCAGGCTGGTGGAAGTGGCCAGGGTTGTGGTTTCCAGATTTGTTTCCATTTGCTTAAGAAATTACTAGCTTTTTTTCAGATCAGCCCTGCATCTGCATTTGCTTTGTTTACCTACAAAGAGGGAAAAGAAAGCCAAGCAAGCTTAACTCAGTAAAAGCCATTAACAGCAGGCATTTTCCTTCTTCAGGAATTACAAATTGCATAAGCCCAGCAAATCTATGTCCCGGAAGTCCTGCTCTCGCTCCGTCTCAAAGTCACATTTCACCTCTTTCTTTAACTCTTCAGCACACAGAGTACCTGGCTTGAAACCAATAAACCAGTTCCATGTTGTGTAACCAGGGAAATCCAGCATCTATGTCTCAACTCCTTAGACACAATAAATAGATGCAAAGTAATAAATGCAGTAATAACCACGATCATAATGGTAACAAGAAAGTTCCCATATGATTCCCTAATGGTACAAGGAAGCTTGGGGGACTACGAATATTAGAATTTTTTACACACAAGCAAATTAAAACATAAACACACGCTTGGGCTTAGTGCATAAAATGGTCAAAATCTGTGAATCATTTAAGCTCTTTGATTGAGTACAGTCTGATTTACACCAGATTTAAGCTTTATTCACCCCTGGGGAAGATCCTATGAAGAAAGAGGGAGGGGTTACTCTTCTGTCCCTTTGGCACTCCTCTTTTGATAAGCCTTCTTATCTGCCATCAACATCAGAGTTTCACTCATCGCCATCTCTACGTTGAGCTGTTGAATAGGAACATCTGACTGCAGATCAATCAAAGTGTTTATGTTTTTTCATAGTGTAAATAACAACAGTGAAAAAAGTTTTCGAGAAATACAGAGATGTGCTTGTCTGGAATCACAGAATCATAGAATCATAGGTTGGAAAAGACCTCTAAGATCACCAAGTCCAACCATCACCCCAACACCACCATGCCTACCAAACCATATCCTGAAGCGCCACATCTACAAGTTTTTTAAACACCTCCAGGGATGGTGACTCCACCACTTCCCTGGACAGCCTACTCCAATGCCTGACCACTCTTCCAGTAAAGAAATTTTTCCTTCCTAATATGTAATCTAAACCTCCCCTGATGCAACTTGAGGCCATTGCCTCTCCTCTTACCGCTAGTTAGCTGGGAGAAGAGACCAACACCCACCTCCCTACAACAGCCTTTCAGGTAGTTTTAGAGAGCAGTAAGGTCCCCCCTCAGCCTCCTGTTCTGCAGACTAAACAGCCCCAGTTCCTTCAGCAGCTCCTTGTAAGACTCATTCTCCAGACCCCTCACCAGCTTCGTTGCCCTTCTCTAGACACTCTCCAGCAGCTCAATGTCTTTCTTGTAGTGAGGGGCCCAAAACTGAACACAGTACTCGAGGTGTGGCCTTACCAGGCCACAGGGGAAGGAACCTGGAGATATGCTGATCGCACCAGAAAATAAAAACAATCCTTCAAATTCTGTCTAAAATGTTTACTGCTTCTCAAGTTAGAAATGCAATATTTATTTTTTTTCCTCAGTGGGTCCCTGTTCCCAGTAAGCACCTGCCATTGACTGGCTGGACCATGGTGCTATCTCCTTGATTTTTAACTGTTACCATCACCTAACAAGCTTCTGTTTCTCTCCTGCACTTCACCCTCTTTCTTTGGCATTTTCTCTCCCTCACTGGCACCTTGGACCTTGGGACTACAGCAATTCTCCCCATAAACATCTAGCTGCAGGAATACATGCCCCGCTGCTGTATGGAGAAGAGGAACACCTGATGGGAGCATCAGACTGACCATATGTCTTCCAAACTGGAGAACACAAGGCTTCCCTCAGACAAAATCACTGGTGCTTCTGCTGGCCATCCTCATGCTATGGAGAGCCCTGGTCTCTCTCCAGGCAGCAGTGAATCTGTGACAAGAGACACCAGCTGGGAGGCAGGCATTTTCATTTCTAGCCGGCCAACTGTGAGAATCCTGGCTTTCTTCTGAAAAGTCTTGTCATCTCTCAAAATGCAGCTGGAATTCCTCACATCAAAAACAATTCTCAGCTGCTGATAGCTGAAAATTGCTAAGCTGTGGGATGATTTTGTGTACAGTAAGCCTACGCATTCACTGTGCCAGCTACCCTTCTGCCCAGCATTAACTCCCCGTCTGATAAGATGTGGAAAGGAGTGGTGTGCCTATCAGTCAACCTGCATCAGGCTCAGCATGTGTTAAAGAAGAGGCTGTGATGGGAACTCTGACAACTTTAATCAATCTACTACCTCTCCAGACTGGCTCCTACACAGGCTTCCAGCCCTCCTGCTTCCGCTGTGGCTGTGCCAAGCCTCAGATTTCATAGCGCCAGTCAGTAGAGACCATGCTGTTCTTCCTTTATCATGAACTCATGAGCATGATGTTCCTAACTTCTTTACTGTACAACTTTGAAAGGGATTCTGTAGCAAAGGATGACTCTCCATCTTTTTCTGATATGATCTAAAACATATTTCTTCCTTTACTGTCCTTCTACTTTCTATCCCTGCTTTCCTTTCTATTTTTAAACTTTACTGTGGAGCTTCATATGGTGTATTAGGTTAAAGCCATTACACAAAGAAGGTGGTACGTTTTGTTGTGTTGTTCTGCGTCCCACCACGTCAGACTGTGATGAGAAGACGCAGCAGTTGTGTAGAGAAGGGAAAACAAGGCAAAATCTTCTACTAACCATAGGTCCCATTCTCTGCAAATCTGGAAGAGAGGAAGTCATAGTCAATAGCCATGCTGGTTAAAAACAATCTGTAGGACAGAAATTCCCTGAATCAATTCAGGCTGCATACAGTGGACCAAATTAATCCGTACAATAGCTACTCTTAATTCTGTTCAGAAGAACTTGGTCCAATGTCATTTAAACTCAAAGACATTTCTACAAGGGTAAACTACAACTTGGTGACATTTATTATGGAGCTCCAGAGACAGAATGAGCACAAAGACAACTCTCAACTTTCCAAATGTGTATCATGGAAGCAATTTTATCACCAGAAATATGGATAGAAGGAATAAGTTTATACAATTAAATAAATCTGAAATTTTTCTACTTAATGCCAAAGTCTTAGAAGACCGATTTCCCAAACAGTTGGCAAGAGCTGGAATAGTTTTAAGATAACCACAATTGATTCTTACGGTACAATAAAAAATAGGTATAAGAAAAAAAATAATTCTAAACTGAAAATGTAAGAGGACAAAAGGTCATTCATTGCAATAGAAACCCCTAGGGAATCTGAAAAAGTATAGGGGTTGGGGGTTTTAAAAAATTGTCTAGCTACTGAAGAAAAATGTTGTATTAACAAATGGACAAATGAGAGTAGAGCTATCCCTCAGAGTCTCTTCATCAACCACAATCATATGAAGAATCCAATGTACCTTTTTGAAAAGTAGTTGAAATACTGAATCTGCTAAAGCAGAGAACAAGCCTTTGTTAACTACTTTTGAAGGTCATCAGTAGCTTTTAGTGTATAGGACGTTTTTACAACAATTAGATCAAAACTCAGATTGAAAATGTTGGTGGATTTCATAAGTTAGAATGACATCAATAGTTGACTCCTCCAGGGCACTGCCTGGGAACAGGAGTTTTATTCTAAAAAAATCTTGCTTCCATGTGGAGCACCACTGGAGCCACACATTCATTTTATATGATAACAAATGATTGTTTGTTCATTTTAATTTTAAAAGGTGTTTGAAGAAAGGTAGTTTCATTCTGGTCACCTTAGGTGTTGAAGATCTGAAAACCCCCATTGCTTGTGTAGCTCCTGAACAGTCATGCGGATCCCAATAATCAAAACAGATGCACATACGGTGTCTTTGGCATGACTGTACTTATACCATCTGTTAGGCTAAATTTTCACACTAAGGAGATACAAACCCAGCATTAAGAGGTCATAACTTCAAAACAAAGATGGACCTCAACAAGAAGGCCTTCAAATCAATGCTAGCATATCCCATGTCTGAAAAATCCTTTATTTAATAAAGCTCACAAGCTACATTAAATGATATGACAAATATAAACGTTGTGGATATCAAAAACCTCAGCTCCTTCAGACCACAGCAGTACACAGAATATAAAACACAAAAGATTTTAGGAACAAGAAAAACTCAGATTGCCCAACAGGTCTGCCAAATTTTATTCCTCTTAGTATTACGTGAGCAAGAAGGAAAGTTATTATTTTTCCACATGACACTAACTCCTTTTGAAACTGACAGGCTGAACAAAGGCTACATGTTTCATTTGGATGAAAGGCTAGTTTTTGTTTAAGAGCATAATGGATGATTCACTAGTATAAAAAACAACGCTGCAAGAAAACAAAGAAAAATGTCATACTGGTGAGATGCCAATGCAAATATTGTATCATACACAAACAGTATCTGAAATATTATTTTCTGTCACATTAGCAGGAAAGATTTTTTTAATAAGACTATTCAAAGGAAAACAATGTCCTCTATTTACTTGTGATCATATGTCCCCACTGAAAATATTCACTTACCATCTTGAAATTCCTGGAGTCCCCTCCCACAGCATGCATAAATTTTAATCAACCCATTGGAAAGTAGAACAAGTGCTGCACATAGTGGATAACAAGTTAAAATTTATTAAGCAGGTTGCTCACAACCAGTAGACTAGTTTTGTTCAAAGTCAGGTAGACCAAAACAAATTTCAAATGTACAAATTATACATACTGGAAGCTGAGTGTGCCTCTGCAGAAAACTGAAAAGGGCAGAATTCACCCATAAATCTGTGAGGTTCTTTTCTATTCTCTCACTGTGCCTCAGAAACAGGGTTCAATCTGCAGCACCGTCATCACATTACAACAAAAGAGAGACATACACTTGGAAAAAAAATTAGATGGCAGAAGATTCGAGTTAATAAAAGCTGTGATAAAAAAGAAAGAATAGAGATAGCATATATAAAGCATATAGGCAGAAATAAAAACCTTAAGTGGTGAAATAAATTGCTTAGTTATTTAAGGGATTAAAGATGGGAGGGATTGGGTAAGATTAAGAAAATAAAGGCACACAACAGGCTTCCAAATGGGGTGACAATAAAAGACAACTCAACTGTAAAACAGTTTCCCAAATGAAGTGATAAAAAGTCCATTAGCTCAAAATTCAACCATCATGCAAGAAAAGCATTAGCAAATACATGAAGAAGAATTAATCTTCATTGGTAAAGAGAAGGGTGTGGTTTCCTAACTGTGGTGCTAGGGAATATTTCCTATATTTCATTATATTTCTAGTTTAAAAACTGAGATACTCCATTTCATAAGCATGAAGTTCAGCACTCTCAACTTTGCTGAAAATCATAGAATCATAGAATCACAGAATCATAGAATCATTAAGGTTGGAAAAGATCTCTAAGGTCACCAAGTCCAATTGTCAACCCAGCACCACCATGCCTACCAAACCATATCCTGAAGTGCCACATCTACATGTTTTTTGAACACCTCCAGGGATGGTCACTCCACCACCTCACCGGGCAGCCTGTTCCAATGACTGACCGACCACTCTTCCAGTAAAGAATTTTTTCCTAATATGTAATCTAAACCTCCCCTGATGCAACTTGAGGCCATTGCCTCTTGTCCTCCTGCTAGTTACTTGGGAGAAGAGACCAGCATCTGCCTCACTACAACCTCCTTTCAGGTAGTTTTAGAGAGCAGTAAGGTCTCCCCTCAGCTTCCTCTTCTCCAGAATAAACAATCTCAGTTCCCTCAGCCGCTCATCAAAAGACTTGTTCTCCAGACCCCTCAACAGCCTTGTTGCCCTTCTCTGAACATGCTTCAGCACCTCAAAGTCCTTCTTGTGGTGCGGGGGCCCAAAACTGAACACAGTACTTGAGATGTGACCTCACCAGTGCCAAGTACAGGGACATGATCACCTCCCTACTCCTGCTGGCCAGATTATTCCTGATACAAGTCAGGATGCCGTTGGCCTTCTTGACCACCTGGGCACACTGGTAGCTCACATTTGGCCCCCGGTCAACCAGCACGCCAAGGTCCTTTTCTGCCAGGCAGCTCTCCAGCCACTCTTCCCCAAGCGTGTAGCATCGCATGGGTTTGTTGTGACCCAAGGGCAGGACTTGGCACTTGGCCTTGTTGAACCTCATACAGTTGACCTCGGCACAGGTAGGAGAGATGTTACAGTCCCCTCATCATCCTCGTAGCCCTCCGCTGGACTCTCTCCAGCAGCTCTTCATCTTTCTTGAAGTGGGGAGCCCAGAACTGGACAGAGTACTCCAGATGCAGCCTCACTAGGGCAGACTAGAGGGGCAGGAGAACCTCCCTCGACCTGCTGGCCACACTCTTCTTAATGCACCCCAGGATCCCATTGGCCTTCTTGGCAGCCAGGGCACACTGCTGGCTCATGGTCAACTTGTCGTTCACCAGCACTCTCATGCCTCTCTATAGAGCTGCTCTCCAGCGGGTCAGCCCAGAGTCTGTACTGATGCATGGGTTTATTCCTCCCCAGGTACAGGACCTTGCACTTGTCCATGTTGAACTTCATCGGGTTCCTCTCCGCCCAGTTCTCCAGCATGTCCGGGTCTCACTGGATGGTAGCACAGCCTTCTAGTGTATCAGCCACTCCTCCCAGTTTTGTGTCATCAGTAAACTTGCTGAGGGTGCACTCTAAATCTTCATCCAGGTCATTAACAAATAAGTGGAACAAGACTGGGTTGAGTACTGACCACTGGGGAACACCACTAGCTACATGCCTCCAACTAGACTCAGTGCTGCTGATCACAACCCTCTGAGCTCTGCCATTCAGCCACTTCTCAATCCACCCCACTGTCCACCCATACAGCCCACACTTCCTTATCTTCACTATGAGGAGGTTATGGGAGACAGTGTCAAAAGCCTTACTGAAGTCAAGGTAGACAACATCCACTGTTCTCCCCTCATCTACCCAGCCAGTCATGCCATTGTAGAAAGCTATAAGATTGGCCAAGCAAGACTCCTCCTTGGTGAATACGTTGACTACTCCTGATAACCTTCTTTTCCTCCACTTGCTTAGAGATGACATCCAGAATGAACTGTTCCATCATCTTTCCAGAGATGGAGGTGAGGCTAACTGGCCTGTAGTTCCCTGGATCCTCCTTCTTACACTTCTGAACGCTGAAGTGACCTTGGCTTTTCTCCAGTCCTCAGGCATTTCTCCTGTTCTCCAGGACCTTTCAAAGATGATAGACAGTAATTCAGCAATGACGTCTGCCGGCTCCCTCAGCACTCCTGGGTTCATCCCATTGATGTCCATGGATTTGTGGGTGTCTAGTTTGCATAAAGGATCTCTAACACAATCCTCCTCATCCAAGGGAAGGTCTTCCTTTCTCCAGGCTTCCCTTCTTGCCTCCAGGGAATGGGATGCCTGAGGAACAGCCTTAGCGCTACAGACTGAAGCAAAGAAGGCATTCAGTAACTCTGCCTTCTCTGTATCCTCCATCGCCAGGGCACCCACCTAATTCAGCAGCGGCCCCATATTTTCCCTAGTCTTCTGTTTGCTACTGATGTACTTGAAGAAGCCTTTCTTGTTGTCTTTGACATCCCCTGCCAGATTAAATTCCAGGTGGGCCTTAGCCTTCCTCATTGCATCCCCGCATGCTCTGACAACATTCCTATGTTCCTCCCAAGTGGCCTGTCCCTCTTTCCACATTATACAGACCATTTTCTTCCATTTCAGTTTCACTAGAAGCTCCCTGGTCATCCATGCAGGTCTCCTGCCTCCTTTGCTTGATTTTGCATCAATACTGAGCATGGAGGAAATAATGCTTAAATAGTGGCCAGCTCTCTTGGACCCCCCCTACCTTCTAAAGCCCTAACCCATGGGATTCCTACAAGTAGGTCTTTGAAGAGGCCCAAGTTAGCTCTCCTAAATTCCATGGTTTTGATCCTACTTCTTGCCCTGCTTCCTCTACACAGGATACTGAACTTTGCTGCCTGATGGTTACTGCAGTCAAAGCTGCTCCCAACCTTCACATCCTAAACCAGTCCTTCTCTATTTCACAGAATCACAGAATCACAAAATGGTAGGGGTTGGAAGGGACCTCTGTGAGTCATCTAGTCCAACCCCCCTGCCGAACCAGGGTCACCTACAGAAGGCTGCACAGGACCTTGTCCAGGCGGGTCTTGATTATCTCCAGAGAAGGAGACTCCACAGCCTCCCTGGGCAGCCTGTTCCAGTGCTCCGTCACCCTCAGAGGGAAAAAATTCTTCCTCATGTTCAGACGGAACTTCCTGTGCTTCAGTTTGTGCCCATTGCCCCTTGTCCTGTCGCTGGGCACTACTGAAGAGTCTGGTCCCGTCCTCCTGACACGCACCCTTCAGATATTTGTAAGTATATATTAGGACCCCCCTCAGCCTTCTCTTCTTCGCGCTGAACAAGCCCAGCTCCCTCAGCCTCTCCTCATAGGAGAGATGTTCCAGTCCTCTCATCATCCTCATAGCCCTCCGCTGGACTCTCTCCAGTAGCTCCTCATCTTTCTTGAACTGGGGAGCCCAGAACTGGACAGAGTACTCCAGATGAGGCCTCACTAGGGCAGTGTAGAGGGGAAGGAGAACCTCCCTCGACCTGCTGGCCACACTCCTCCTAATGCACCCCAGGATCCCATTAGCTTTCTTGGCAGCCAGGGCACACTGCTGGCTCATGGTCAACGTGTCGTCCACCAGGACACCCAGGTCCCGCTCCGCAGAGCTGCTCTCCAGCAGGTCCGCCCCAAGCCTGTACTGGTACATGGGGTTGTTCCTCCCCAGGTGCAGGACCCTGCATTTGCCTTTGTTGAACCTCATCAGGTTCCTCTCTGCCCAACTTTCCAGCCTGTCTAGGTCACGCTGAATGGCAGCACAGCCTTCTGGTGTATCTACCACTCCTCCCAGTTTGGTGTCATCAGCAAACTTGCTGAGGGTACATTCTAACTCTTCATCCAGGTCGTAGATGAAGAAGTTGTACAGGACTGGGCCCAGTACTGACCCCTGGGGGACACCACTAGTTACCGGCCTCCAACTAGACTCAGCACCGCTGATGACAACCCTCTGAGTTCTGCCATTCAGCCAGTTCTCAATACACTTCACCGACCACTCATCCAGCCCATACTTCCTGAGCTTCCCTAGGAGGATATTATGGGAGACTGTGTCGAAAGCCTTGCTGAAGTCTAGGTAGACAACATCCACGGCTCTCCCCTTATCTACCCAGCCAGTCATGTAATTGTAAAAAGCTATCAGATTTGTCAGCACAAGGTCCAGCAACACACCTCTCCTCTTTGGTTCCTCCATCATGTGTGTCAAAAAGTTATCACCGATGTTCTGCAGGAACCTCCTAGACTGTGTGTGCCTGGCTGAGTGGTCTTGCCAGCAGATATCAGGGTGGTTGATGTCCTCTGTAAGGACCAGGTCCTGTGATCGCGAGGCTGCTTTCAGCTGTCTGTAGAAGGCCTCATTGACTTCCTCTTCCTGGTCAGGTGGTCTGTAGTAAACAGCCACAACAGTGTTATTCATATGAGCCTGTCACTTAATTCTTACCCGTAAGCTCTCAACTCATTCTTCATCCACCCTCAGGCAGAGCTTGATACATTCCGGTTACTCCCTCATATACAGAGCAACTACACCACCTTGCCTTGTTGGCCTGTCTTTCCTTTTTGGCCTGTCTTTCCTAAAGAGTATGTAGCCATCTATGACTGCATTCCAGTCATGCAAGCTGTCTCACCTTGTCTCTGTAATGGCAATGAGACCATGGCCCTGTGACCACACCCCGATCTCTAATTCTTCCTGTTTATTCCCCAGGTTGCATGCATTTGTTTAGAGATATTTCAGAGAAGAAATCAAGCATGCAGGCACACTTGGCCTTGTTGAACCTCATACAGGTGGCCTTGGCCCATCAATCCAGTCTGTCCAGATCCCTCTGTAGAGCCTTCCTAACCTCGAGCAGATCGACACTGCCACTCAATTTGGTGTCACCTGCAAACTTACTGAGGGAGCACTCAATCCCGTCATCTAGATCATTGATAAAGATGTTAAACAAGACCAGACCCAAAACTGAGCCCTGGGGGACACCACTTGTGACCGGCCACCAGCTGGATTTAACTCCTTTCACCACCACTCTCTGCACTCGGCCATTCAGCCAGTTCTTTATCCAGCAAAGAGTACACCATCCAAACCATGGGCAGCTAGTTTCTCCAGGAAGATACTGTGGGGAACAGTGTCAAAGGCCTTACTAAAGTCCAGGTAGATAACATCCACAGCCTTTCTCTCATCCACTAGGCAGGTCACCTGTTCATAGAAGGAGATCAGGCTGGTCAAGCAGGACCTGCCTTTCATGAACCCATGCTGGCTGGGCCTGATCCCCTGGTTGTCCTGCACATGCCCAGTGAGTGCACTCAAGATGAATCGCTCCGTAATCTTCCCAATCACCAAGGTCAGACTGACAGGCCTGTAGTTCCCAGGAGCCTCCTTCCAGCCCTTCTTGTAGGTGGGTGTTACAATGACAGTCCTCCAGTCATCTGGGACCTCCCCTGTCAGCCAGGACTGCTGATAGATGATGGAGAATGGCTTGGCCAGCTCCTCCACCAGCTCCCTCAGCACTCTTGGGTGGATCCCATCCAGCCCCATAGACTTGTGAGTGTCCAGGTGGCATAGCAGGTTGTTAACTGCTTCCTCCTGCATTATGGGAGGTCTATTCCACTCTCCTTTCCTATCTTCCAGGACTGGGGGCTGACTACCCTGGGAATAACCAGTGTGACTATTAAAGACCGAGGTGAAGAAGACATGAAGTACCTCAGCCTTTTCCTCATCCTTGGTGGCAATGTTCCCCCCCTCATCCAATAAGGGATGTAGATTCTCCTTGACTCTCTTTTTGTTGTTGATATATTTGTAAAAACATTTTTTGTGGTCCCTTACAACAGTGTCCAGCCTGAGTTCTAGCTGGGCTTTTGCATTTCTAATTTCCTCTCTGCATGACTTAACGAGACCCCTGTATTCCTCCTGAGTTGCATGCCCTTTCTTCCATAAGTGGTAGACGCTCCTTTTTTTCCTGAGTGCCAGCAAGAACTCCCTGTTCAGCCAGGCTGGTTGTTTTCCCCGCAGATTCGTCTTGTGGCACATGGGGACAGCCTGCTCCTGTGCCTTTGAGACTTCCTCCTTGAAGAGTGTCCAGCCTTCCTGGACCCCTTTGCCCTTCAGGACTCTCTCCCAGGGGACCCTCTCAACCAGCACCCAGAACAGGCCAAAGTCTGCCCTCTGAAAGTCCATGGTGGTAGTTTTGCTGGTCCCCCTCTTTACTTCATGTTGAACAGAGAACTCTATAATTTCATGGTCACTAAGCCCAAGACGGCCTCCAACCACCACATCTCTCACCAGTCTTATGTTAGTAAACAGCAGGTCTAGCGAGGCACCTACCCTGCTAGGCTCACATACCAGCTCCATCAGGAAGTCATCTGCCACACACTCCAGGAACCTCTTAGACTGTTTCCTCTCTGCTGTCTTGTATATCCAGCAGGTGTCCTGCCCAGGTTCTGGCTTGCAGTGTCATTCAACTCCCATATGCTTGTAAGGCAAATTTTCTGAGTTGTTCGTCATCATTGTTGATAACAAAGACAGACAGTTATTCTGTTCTTATTTTTTGCCTTAATCATCAAAGTCTCTTTCTGCCTGAGGATGTATCCAAGAGTCAAATTCTTTGGATCATAGTATCTTTTATCTGATGGATGCAATTACTCATGGTGATAAGTAACACAGGCTACTCTAATTTTAAGGCACGTTGCTTACTGACTCAGGGACCCTGTTCCAGTCCCTATTTTAGCTCGCAGCTTGCTTTCAACTTTACTCTGCCTAAAGCAGGCAAAGAAATTCTTAGAAAGTATCTGTAAAGCTAATCCCAGCCTTTCCTGACAGAATTCCTCAGAAATGACCCTTTTCATTACCATTTTTAAAAGGTTTGGAATTTTCACTATATTCTATTTTGACATTTTCAAAATCATTAAAGTGTCCCTTCTTGGTTAAAATGCCTTTTAGGAGATAACTAAATTAACAGACAAATAGGTTTCCAAATGGGAAATACCACAAAAAAATATCTTGAACTTAGCTAAATGAAATATTTTGACAGACTCAGTCTGAGTTTTCTCCCTTCTGGATTTTCAGTTCACTCTTACAAAATATCAGTTTTTCAGCTCTGAAAGAGACAGTGCCAATATTAAAAATCTTTCTAGTCCTCCTCTAACTCATGCTGTCAAGCTGATATTTTTTAATAAATCAGTAGGTCTCCAGTCTCTCAGAATTTATTTCAAGAATATTACCCCAAATATTTTTTTAACAACTGTCAAGTTTTTTGCATTGACAGGTTGAGAACTGTTCAGGAACTTGGTATGTTCTGCACATCTCCTAGAGTATGTATCAAAGGTCCAGAAGCAGTGTGACCACATTAGCACAGTGTCACATCTGAGAAGGTAATCCTCTCCACTGGGTTTATTACCTGAAGCTCTGTGTCACACGTACCCTGATTTCAGAGCAGACATGTCTAGAGACAGCATGAGTTTGCCTGCATAGCTTCCTCTTGCACCGTGGCTACCCTTTGGTTGCACATTTGGTGTGGCATTAGCTGAACACCTGATAGCTCCCACTCATTGTTGCCCCTCACAGGACACTCTGTCAAATCTCCCACCTCAAGCGTAGTTCTGAAGGAAGCCTGTTTTCACTACAGGGCTGGTCAGTAGCCCCCTTGTCAGGCTGGAGTGTTTTGAGATAACAATGTCCCTCGTTGTCATGAGCAATTGAATAGAAAGACAAATTTTCAGTACAATGATGTGCAAGTTACAATGTGTTTTAATAGTTCATTTCTTCTCATGGTTTTCCCCCAAAATATGTAGTCACTATGATTCCTATCCAGGATATTTTAAAACACTGGAAACAAGAAGATCTTTAGAAAACCCATTCCCTTTTTTTTTTTTTTAACCTCCTAAAACAGGCATTTGTGGTTCCAAGCTCATCAGGTCACACTTTTTCTGCTACCTAAGAAGGCTTTCAAATAACCCTGGTGTAGGCTGAAACTTCTTTTGAAGGGAAAATCAATGGGTTGCTTTTTTTTTTTTAAAGTGTTCTAATTCTACCATTCACAGTATAACGAGTGGCTATAGGTAAAGAAAAAAATCCTTCCTCTCCCCCTTACCTCCCCCGACCTACTACTTTCTCCCTTTTGAATGCCTTCAGCCTGAGCTGTGGAGACTTCAAAGGCTTCAAAGGCAGCAAATACTGCTGCTGGGGCTGACACTGAAAATGCTGGATTCAGAAAAGAATGCAAAATTTATGGGTCATGGAATATCTGCATTTGTTTCAAAACAATGGTGGATTCATTCATTTCAAATAAATTAAAAAGAATATCCAAAATAAGCAAACAAAGACGAGGGGAAAATCACAGAAGGAAGAAGGAATTAGTGTGCAGCAACAAAGTCAAATTTTCTGCTGTATTCAGTATATACTAAGGAGACAGGACATATTAGTTTTGTCCCTTTCCATGGCTACCTCAAGCCAAGAAGGCAGAGCAGCATCAGCTGGTGACTATTTCTTAAGCGCCTTTGCCAGGGTGGATCGTATTCAAGCTGGTTCCTAAGCCTTGATCCTGTTGCTGCCACAGGCTGTGGATCAAGGGCAGAGAAGGCAGCACAGTGTCCCAGAGGGGACGGGAGGGTCCCGGGGCTGGAGAAATCAGAAGCAAAAGCCAGCACATGGATAGGGAACTCTGCAGTGCCATTGGCAAGGAGCTACAGGGACATGGGAGGTGAGCTGCTGAGAAGAAAGTCATAGGCAAGATCAGGGATTAACTAGGAAGGGAACATGTTTTATTTCTGGGCTGGATTCATGCCACAGCCCAGGAGAAAATCCTGTGAAAGGAGTTAGGCAGCTCTCTGTTTCTCGTGTATCAGCTGAACTGTCCCTTTCTAACTGGTTTCTTGCTGTCTGTATTGATCTCAGCATCAAGTCCACTGCTGTCTGATCTCACGTCTGCTGCAGAGGTCAGAAACTTCATTAACCAAACACCTGATTTCTACTATTTATTAGGATTTAATGTTGGAATTATCAAAATATCCTAAAATACTAATGTTTTATTTACACGGATACCTGAAAGTCTAGCAAAACCTCTTGAAAAATTCATCGGGGTTGGATACCATATGAATTTTATTTCAGGTGTCATGCTTTTATGTGCAGTATCACAGCTTTTTAACTAGTGCATATCAACTGTAATGGGCAGGCAATGCAATTAGTGCATAAAGGCTCCACATCTTTTATTACAGAGGATTCTGGGGTTTCAATTTTGGGATTAAACAATTAAAAAAAACACCTTGAAAGGGTTTGAGTAAGAGCCCTTCAAAATGAAAAATTATTTTCTTAGCTAGTTCTGGATGAACTATTCTGGTAAAAAGAATATTATTTAATTTTCATTTTGAATGAAAGACCTGGAGAGCTGAGTAATACACAGGCTAATGCTGAGCTGAGCTGTGCTTCTGCTCCTCTGAGGGCCATAAAAATGTATTAAAACAGGAATTATTTTGTACACTGTGCTATACTTCAACGTTTAATTCTCAGCAGGCTATAAAATCACTTCCAAGATAATGAAATTACAAAAGAATTTTAATTTCATTTTCAATCCCTTATCATTACAAATTACTAAGAGAAGCTGGTTGAAAGACGACTAGCGATAGTTCTGCTCTCCATCTTCTGGCTGGCCAGGGCTTTTCAACTGAAATACCTGCAAAAGACTTTTGCAGGTAATTTAAATGAGATGTAGTGCAGAAGATCCTGAAATCTGCAGCTGGCTACATCAATTTATGCATGATGAAAACACTGTTATTAGAAAGGGTTTCAACTGGAAACAGCATTAATAGGCAAAATATTAATAAATAAGTAAAACAAATAATAGACAAAACAATAATAATAAATATCACTACAATAGGGAGTTAAGATAAAGGCTTATTGTAACAGAAAGGCAGAACAAAATCATATGCTCGGAGTGTCAGATCAATAAAATAAAGACTGTCTCTGACAACTATGCTTTAGTGCAATTTCAAAGAAAAGCCTAAAAATAAAGATTTCCAGCAACAAAGCTTTTCCCTGTGATCTGCAAAATATTCAAGGGTGATTATTTTTTTCTCTTGGGTCAAAGTCCACAGCGGTTGTTCAAGCCAAATTCTCTCTAGAACCAATGGAGAAAATTTAGGTTTAACTTTCTTTCTGGAAGTTATGCCAAGAAAGAGGCAGGTCTTATAGGACCGAAGCAAAAATTACTGAGCTGTTACAAAGCAGATCTTAATACAATTTTTCTTTCCTGAAGAAGGGGTGCAGGGCTGGATCTACAAAACATTTTAAATTCCTGCATTTTAAAATACTGGTCTGAGCTAAAGTTAAAGGCTAAGATAACTGACCCTCTGTAAATGACGGGAATATCCTCAAAGGTCAAGGGATGGAAATTCCAGGAAATAATCTCTCCAAGAGTAGATTTCTATACAAGAAACAATTCCACTGAGTACCTCAATTGTGTTCAAGTGCTAATGTCTAGACACAAATATTAAAAAAACAAGCATAATCTAAAAATTCCCCAGACAACGGCCTAAACAGTTTCCCACATGCAATTTGGCACACGCTGTTAGATCGAGCATATCTTGCTTAGCCTCAAGTTCAATGCAAAGCACAACAGAGTAGGTCAGCTCAATTAACAGGGAAAGGACTTTTATTATCAAGTTTCAGGCAAGCAAGAGATAGCACTGGTCCATGCCCTTGGGAAGGTGGGCTCTTTTTCTGGCAGGAATTGGCAGGGTAAGGTGCGTGGGAGCTGACCGGCTTACGTCCAGCAACCCTCAGCCCTGGCCGAGCAAAAGCTCAGCTTCTGTGAAGAACACCACATGTGGATGACCATCATACTGAGCTGTGATTTTCATCTTCTTGAAGTGACCATCTCTGTGATTTAAAGCAGTTCATGACCTGTTTCATAAGCTGCTTGTTACATCCGAGAAGGAGCACAACCAGAGGTCTTAACCTCTTCTCATCACTGGACCATACCCACATAAATCAGCCTATTTATGCATCATGGTTCTCCCATCACCCAGCAACAAGACTGTGAGATTCCTGAGTTCTGGTCCCTACTACAGCTGCAGTCTGTACATCTTACCCAATGACTTGTAAGAAGAAAATGTATAAAAACAGGGGCTACGTGACAATAGAGGCAAAGAGAAACGAGACAATGTGCTCGAGTCTGTAGAGCTGGACACAGTCCGAGCTTGCAGCTGAACTTTCCCGCAACCCTGGTCAATGTTTCAGGTCCTGCCTCCTTTAGAAAATAAACGAAACCAGAGAGACAGAGAAGGGAGACAGGGTAAAATATAATGGAAATGTGTCTTGGCTGTTCACTTCAGACATACAGCTACACTACTCAGTTTTGCAGTGATTTATACCTGCTTAGCAGATGCCTGCTCTAAGCTCTCACGGGCCACATGTGCCAATCTGTTCCCAAATAACCTGTGAAGATAAGCCATGAGTGCTCCTCCAGCTGGGGACATAAACCATATTTCATTTCTTGTCTAATACTACAGTGTTCTGTGTTTAACAGATTTCTTTCCTTATTTTATTTAGTTTAGTGCAACTTGTTAGCCTAACACAGTTAAATTTTTGTCACATTTATTTATGCCTCTCAAACAGCTCCATTGTGATGTATGTGATGAATGCTGAAAGAGAAGTGATTCCAGAAGCTGCTCAGGAGTCTGTGTATCCGTGCCAAGTTCCACATTATATTTATCTCTCAGCTATCGCCCAAACACAGGCTCAGTTCATACTAAACACCCTTTCTGCTTCCACAAGATTTTCTTTTAATTTCGTGAATAAAATACAAATTACAAAGTGCCTTTACCTTTCTGTTCACCTCTCTTTATTAACACTTCTTCACTTCCTTTTTCTTTCTTTGCTTTATTCATCCCCATGTTACCAATCTTTATAAAACTTAAACTGAAGAATCCCACCTTCTTGAGTAACTGCCTTTTTTCCCCACCTTTTGTCAAGATGGGTAAGCCAAGTAAGCATGGTACTAGTCAAATTAAATGCCAGGTGATACCATTGTGTCTTATGGAAGGGAGTCCTATTATCAGTTGTAGAAAGTAATGGCAAGGTGAACAAGAAGTGGAAATGATTTTCCAAAAATAGACCAATGATGAGTAAAATCTGGTTAACATCTACAACTAACTTGCACACTTTGACTCTTCCACTTCCATTCAAAATTGTGGCCATTAACAATATCATTGATTGGGTCTTCAAGATATACCCCCTGTGGTGTTTTCTTACCTCAAAAACGTCAGGTCTTTCACAGACTGATTCATGAGCTTGTTTGGTATCATTTCAAAGCCACCAGACTTCCCAAGGTTCTTTAAGATACATATATGGGTTCCCCTAGGAAGAGAAAACCCACTGGGAGACCTACAAACCGCCAAAGAAAAATGCAAGTTGTTCATAGGTTCATAGTTCACAACTAACTTGCACTAGTCCAGAAAAAGTTGCGGGCCAGGTAACTTTTTAAAGCCATTAGGCATAGGATGGGTGTGATGCTTAAACAGATAAAGCTTTTTGTCTTTGATCCTTTGGCAATGTCAAACAGTGGTACACACTTCTGTCAAAGAGCTCTTCAGCCTTGTACCAGTTCCAATGCAAATGAGCATCTGGCCTGGCTATCAAAGATACAGGGATGCAATAGGAAAGAAGTTACCACTGCAAGGCCAGGTGCCTGGAAAAAAAACTGGTGGTATTTAGGTTTTAGAATTAGGGTTTCAGAAGGAGTTTTCTGCAGAAGCCATGCTGAAAGCGAAGTGCCCAGCAATCTGCTGTGGCACAAAGATTTTTGTCAAAATTTGCATAGGTTTGGCACATATAAATGAGTTCCCAAACTTACACTTACATGGGGCTTTAATGACCCACTGCTCGAGCCAGATTTTAAAGGCTTAGAATATGAATGTTCTTCTTAATTTTTTCTTGCTTTGATAGGGACTAAAGGAGCTGATGTTTCCACAGTTATGAACATGTGAATCATTACTCCTTTAACAAGGTTCTGTTTGCATTTCAGATCTGAAGTTTCATGTTTTCTGTGGTCTCAGGTAGACATTAGGAATGGTTAATATTCAGTTCGTATTTTTACACTCATGGTAAAACTCATAAATTTTAAGTTGGAAAGCCACCATCAAAAGATTATTTTGTTTCACTTTCAGCAGAACATAGCCACAGAAACCTCTCAGTAATTTCTGTTTGAACTATGGTGTATGTTTCAGAGGGACATTCAATCCTAAACTAAAGGGTCCACATGGTGAAGAATCAACCACATTCCTAGGTAAATTTTCCTAATTTTAACTACTTTCAGTGTTAAAAATGAGTTCCATCTTACAAATCTAAATTTGTCTTGCTTCAGCCTCCAACTGCTGAATCTCGTTATAGTTTTCACTGGTAGATTAAAGAACTGGCTATGAAAAATCTGTTCTCCAGGTAGGTACTCATAGACCATGATCAAGCCATCCCTTAGCCTTCTCTTCAATAAAATAAGTACACGAAGCTTCTTAAGTTTCTCAGTATGAAATATGTTTTCCAAGCCCAAAATCTTTCATTTAAATTTTTGACGGCTTCTTACTTTTTCAGAATGCATTTTAAACTGCACTAGAATTGGTCATGGTTTTCTTCAGTTATGATCTCATTAGGAGTATACAAAAGATAAAAGTACCTATTAATCTTAATTGATATTTTGTTCCTTGTACAGCCAAGACTTATATTAGCTGATCACACTGAGAACTGCTTATATTCACGGCCTCCAGACCCTTTCCAGTGCTGCTGTATTCCTGAATACAGTCTCTCATTCTGGAATACCGACCTACACTTTGTTTTTAAAGTATGACGATGAACATCTAGAGTTATAGTTCATTAGGAGTTTTGATTTCAGGTGACTAGAAGACAAAAATTCATCTTCCATAGATTCCACCTTTTTCCTTTTTCTCCTAGGAAATTTAAAGGAATATTTGCTTCAGTATAATTTACATGCTTTCATGTCATATCAAAAACATGAAATTATATCCTCCTTAGGATGCATTCCCTTCCAGGAACTGTAGCTTATGCCCCAGTTGTATCACAGAATCACAGAATCACAGAATCACAGAATGGCAGGGGTTGGAAGGGACCTCTGTGGGTCATCTAGTCCAACCCTCCTGCCGAACCAGGGTCACCTACAGAAGGCTGCACAGGACCTTGTCCAGGCGGGTCTTGAATATCTCCAGAGAAGGAGATTCCACGACCTCCCTGGGCATCCTGTTCCAGTGCTCCATCACCCTTAGAGGGAAGAAGTTCTTCTTCGTGTTCAATAGGAACTTCCTATGCTTCAGTTTGTGCCCATTGCCCCTTGTCCTGTCACTGGGCACTACTGAAAAGAGTCTGGCCCCATCCTCCTGACACCCACCATTAAGATATTTTTACGCATATATTAGGTCACCTTGCAGCCTTCTCTTCTTCAGGCTAAACAAGCCCAGCTCCCTCAGCCTCTCCTCATAGGAGAGATGTTCCAGTCCCCTCACCATCCTCGTAGCCCTCCGCTGGACTCTCTCCAGTAGCTCTTCATCTTTCTTGAACTGGGGAGCCCAGAACTGGACAGAGTACTCCAGATGAGGCCTCACTAGGGCAGTGTAGAGGGGAAGGAGAACCTCCCTCGACCTGCTGGCCACACTCCTCCTAATGCAAGGATCCTCCCAGGATCCCATTAGCTTTCTTGGCAGCCAGGGCACACTGCTGGCTCATGGTTAACCTGTCGTCCACCAGGACACCCAGGTCCCTCTCCGCAGAGCTGCTCTCCAGCAGGTCCACCCCAAGCCTGTACTGATGCATGGGGTTGTTCCTCCCCAGGTGCAGGACCCTGCATTTGCCCTTGTTGAACCTCATCAGGTTCCTCTCTGCCCAACTTTCCAGCCTGTCTAGGTCATGCTGAATGGCAGCACAGCCTTCTGGTGTATCTACCACTCCTCCCAGTTTGGTGTCATCAGCAAACTTGTTGAGGGTACATTCTAACTCTTCATCCAGGTCGTAGATGAAGAAGTTGTACAGGACTGGGCCCAGTACTGACCCCTGGGGGACACCACTAGTTACCGGCCTCCAACTAGACTCAGCACCGCTGATGACAACCCTCTGAGTTCTGCCATTCAGCCAGTTCTCAATCCACCTAATTCAGGTGTATCCAGGTATGATCCAGGCTCATGAGGGATTGCAACCTACCTGAATGCAGTATTTACCATACTGTCAGATGGCACTCAGATCCTCCATTGTTGCAAGAATTCCTTGTTTTCTACTGGATTTTTTTGTCCTCTTTCAGTTAAAGACTTTTTATCTCTCATACTACTTTTATGGCAGGTTAGGGCTAGTCAGACTTTTTCATGGGAATGCTGTGTTAAGCCTGCTGCCTTACAGAAGCCAATTATGCTATGTTACAGGTCTGTTGGACAGGATCTGTTTTCTACAGAACACATGCTGATTGACATTAACTATATAACCATTTCTTAACTCATGACAGATTACATTCTGTATTAGTTTTACCAGGACTGTGTCCAGATTGATTTCAAAGGAACAGGATACTGTTTCTTAGCTTAAACTTTCAAATCTCAGCACACCTTGTAAGATTTCCATATTATTATTACAGTATTTATTAATGTCGCAGTTTAACCCCAGCCTGCCACTAAGTACCAGATAGCCACTGGCTCATTCCTCCTCGGGTGGGATGGGGGAGAGAATTGGAAGGGTAAAAGTGAGAAAACTCGTGGGTTGAGATAAAGATAGTTTAATAGGTAAAGCAAAAGCCACGCAAGCAAAGCAAAACAAGGAATTCATTCACTACCTCCCATCGGCAGGCAGGTGTTCAGGCATCTCCAGGGAAGCAGGGCTCTATCATCCATAATGGTTACTTGGGAAGACAAAAGGCCATTACTTCGAATGTCCTCCCTTTCTGTATTCTTCCTCAAGCTTTATATGTGGAGCATGATGTCACATGGTATGGAATATCCCTTTGGTCAGTCAAGGTCAGCTGTCCCAGCTGTGTCACAGAATCACAGAATCACAGAATAGTAGGGGTTGGAAGGGACCTCTGTGGGTCATCTAGTCCAACCCCCCCGCCGAAGCAGGGTCACCTACAGCAGGCTGCACAGGACCTTGTCCAGGCGGGTCTTGAATATCTCCAGAGAAGGAGACTCCACAACCTCCCTGGGCAGCCTGTTCCAGTGCTCCGTCACCCTCAGAGGGAAGAAGTTCCTCCTCATGTTCAGACGGAACTTCCTGTGCCTCAGTTTGTGCCCATTGCCCCTTGTCCTGTCACTGGGCACCACTGAAAAGAGCTTGGCCCCATCCTCCTGACACCCACCCTTCAGATATTTGTAGGCATTTATAAGGTCCCCTCGCAGCCTTCTCTTCTTCAGGCTGAACAAGCCCAGTTCCCTCAACCTCTCCTCGTAGGGGAGATGCTCCAGTCCCCTCACCATCCTCGTAGCCCTCCGCTGGACTCTCTCCAGTAGCTCTTCATCCTTCTTGAACTGGGGAGCCCAGAACTGGACACAGTACTCCAGATGAGGCCTCACCAGGGCAGTGTAGAGGGGAAGGAGAACCTCCCTTGTCCTGCTGGCCACACTCTTCTTGATGCACCCCAGGATCCCATTGGCCTTCTTGGCAGCCAGGGCACACTGCTGGCTCATAGTTAACCTGTCGTCCACCAGGACACCCAGGTCCCTCTCCGCAGAGCTGCTCTCCAGCAGGCCCACCCCAAGCCTGTACTGGTGCATGAGGTTGTTCCTCCCCAGGTGCAGGACCCTGCACTTGCCCTTGTTGAACCTCATCAGGTTCCTCTCTGCCCAGCTCTCGAGCCTATCCAGGTCACGCTGAATGGCAGCACAGCCTTCCGGTGTGTCTACCACACCTCCCAGTTTGGTGTCGTCAGCAAACTTGCTGAGGGTACATTCTAACTCTTCATCCAGGTCGTTGATGAAGAAGTTAAACAAGACTGGGCCCAGTACTGACCCCTGAGGGACACCACTTGTCACCAGCCTCCAACTAGACTCAGCGCCGCTGATGACAACCCTCTGAGTTCTGCCATTCAGCCAGTTCTCTATCCACTTCACTGACCACTCATCCAGCCCACACTTCCTCAGCTTCCCCAGGAGGATATCATGGGAGACTGTGTCGAAAGCCTTGCTGAAGTCAAGGTAGATAACATCCACAGCTCTCCCTTCGTCTACCCAGCCAGTCATGTCATCGTAGAAAGCTATCAGATTGGTCAGGCATGATTTCCCCTTGGTGAATCCATGCTGACTACTCCTGATAACCTTCTTTTCTTCCACTTGCTTCATGATGGCCTCCAGGATAAGCTGCTCCATCACCTTTCCCGGGATGGAGGTGAGGCTGACCGGCCTGTAGTTCCCTGGGTCCTCCTTCTTGCCCTTTTTGAAGATTGGAGTGACATTGGCCTTTCTCCAGTCCTCGGGCACCTCTCCTGTCCTCCAGGACCTCTCAAAGATGATGGAGAGTGGCTCAGCAATGACATCCGCCAGCTCCCTCAGCACTCGTGGGTGCATTCCATCGGGGCCCATGGATTTGTGGACATCCAGATCGCTTAAGCGATCCCTCACACAGTCCTCCTCGACCAAGGGAAAGTCGTCCTCTCTGTAGGCTTCCTCTCTTACCTCCGGGGCCTGGGATTCCTGAGGGCCAGTCTTAGCACTGAAGACTGAAGCAAAGAAGGCATTCATTAGCTCTGCCTTCTCCGCATCCTCCGTCACCAGGACACCCGCCTCATTCAGCAGCGGCCCCACATTGTCCCTAGCCTTCCTTTTGCTGCTGATGTAGTTGAAGAAGCCCTTCTTGTTGTTTTTGACATCCCTTGCCAGCTTCAATTCCAGGTGAGCCTTGGCCTTCCTCGTCGCATCCCTGCATGCTCTCACTACGTTTCTGTACTCTTCCCAAGTGGCCTGTCCCTCTTTCCACATGCCATGCACCTTTCTCTTCTGCCTGATCTCCGCTAGAAGCTCCTTGTTTAACCATGCAGGTCTCCTTCCTCCTTTGCTAAATTTCTTTCTCAGGGGGATGCATTGCTCCTGTGCATGGAAGAAGTGTTGTTTAAAAAGCGACCAGCACTCATGGACCCCCCTGCCTTCGAGAGCCCTGGCCCACGGGATTCCTCCCAGTAGCTCCTTGAAGAGGCCAAAGTCAGCCCTCCTGAGGTCCAGGGTTTTGATCCTGCTTATCGCCCTGCTTCCTCCACGCAGGATCCTGAACTCGACCATTTCATGGTCACTGCAGCCGAGTCTACCTCCAACCTTCACGTCCTCCACCAGTCCCTCCTTGTTTGTTAACACGAGGTCCAGCAGCGCGCCTTTCCTTGTTGGTTCCTCCACCACTTGCATCAGAAAGTTATCATCGATGCTCTGTAGGAACCTCCTGGATTGCACCTGCCTAGCTGTATGGTCTTCCCAGCTGATGTCAGGGTGGTTGAAGTCCCCCATGAGAACCAGAGCCTGTGACTGTGAGGCTGCTTGCAGCTGCCTGTAGAAGGCTTCATCAACCTCCTCCTCCTGGTCGGGTGGCCTGTAGTAGACACCCACCGTAATGTCACCCGTGTGAGCCTGTCCCTTAATTCTAACCCACAAGCTTTCAACTCCTTCTTCACTTGCCCCCAGGCCAAGCTCAATGCATTCCAGTTGCTGCCTCACATATAGAGCAACTCCCCCACCTCTCCTTGTTGGTCTGTCTTTCCTAAAGAGTCTGTAGCCATCTATGACAGCATGCCAGTCATGCGAGTTGTCCCACCACGTTTCTGTGATGGCGACCAAGTCGTAGCCGTCCTGCTGTATAATGGCTTCCAGCTCCTCCTGTTTATTGGCCATACTACGTGCATTGGTGTAAACACACTTGAGCTGGGCTGTCAATCTCACCCCTGGCCTTGGCACTCTAAGCCTAGGCTCATCCCTAGTGAGCTGGGCAATATCCCCTTCCCCCTTCAAACCTAGTTTAAAGCCCTCTCAATGAGCCCCGCCAGCTCGTGGCCAAGAATTCTTTTCCCCCTTTGTGATAGCTGAACTCCACTTGTTGCCAGCAGGCCCGGTGCTGTGTATACCTCCCCATGATCAAAAAAGCCAAAATTTGACCGATGGCACCAGTCCCTGAGCCACCTGTTAACCAGGTGAGTTTTCCTGCCCCTTTCAGTGCTGTCCCCTGCCACTGATGGGATGGAGGAAAACACCACCTGCGCCCCTGATCCCTCAACCAGTCGCCCCAGTGCCCTGAAGTCCCTTTTGATGGCCTTGGCACTTCTTTCTGCTACCTCGTCTCCGCCAACCTGCATTACCAAGAGGGGGTAGTAATCAGAAGGCCGCACCAGACCAGGGAGTTTCTTCGCAACATCCCTAACCCGGGCCCCAGGGAGGCAGCAGACTTCCCTGTGGGATGGGTCCGGTCGGCAGATCGGGCCCTCTGTTCCCCTCAGAAGGGAATCACCTATGACAATGACCCTCCTTTTTTTCTTAGTTGAGGCAGTTGTAATACGTGGGGCTGTCTGACTCGTTCTAGACAACCCCCTGGATGGAGCCTCACCTTCACCCACATCCTCTGTGGCCAGTCCCTCACATTCCAGAGCCCCATACCTGTTGCTTAAGGGCAACTGAGCAGGTGAGGGAGGCTGGGGGGAAATTCGCTTGCCCCCCCGAGCAGGGACCTGTTTCCATTCCCCCCCATCTCTTAGGCCCCCTCTTTCTGCTCGGTGGCAAGAGGGATGGGGGTTCTCTGCTTTCTGTGGAGCCGCCTCCTGCTGCCGCTGCCTCAGGGAGGGTAGGGTGCAGCTCCACCAGTCGATCTCCCTCTCACACTCCCAGATGCTCCTCAGCCTCTCCACTTCCTCCTTCAGTTCTGCCACCAGGCTGAGCAGGTCATTCACCTGCTCGCACCGAACACAGCCGTTGTCTCTGCTGTCCTCCGGTACAAGCGCCAGGCTCAGGCACTCCCTGCAGCCAGAGACCTGGACACCCGCGTTCTTGCATGGGGCCTCCGTCTGGGTCCCCACACTCCTTCGAGCCACAGCTTTACCACGGGTGGTAACCATGGCTAGAGTATCTCCTGGAAGAGCGATGCCCACTACTTGAGTTGCCAGAAGGGGCGGCTGTACCCTGCCAGTCGCCTTCCCCGCTCGCCCTGCCCGCGCGAACTGCTGCGCAAACTGCTGCGCCGCTCCCGGGCTGCTGCGCCGCCTCTGTTTGCCGGCTCTGTTCGCCCGCGCTCCTGGTCGCTCGCGCTCCCTGGGGGCTGCTCTTATCCCTGAGGGGGTTTGGCCGCTGTCACACTCGACTCCGCCCCCGCTGAGTCAGAGCTGCTGCTCGTTGGCACTTCCCGCTTTCCCGCTGAGGGGGGGGGGGGCTGGGGTCTCCTCTCTCTCTCGGCGCTTTTTGCCGCCTCGCCGCTGCGGTTTTGCCACCGGAGAAAGGGTCCCTCGGCGCGAGCCTCTGCTCCAGAACCCTTCACCTTCAGTAGCTTCGCCGAAAAAAAAAAAAAAAAAAAAAAAAAAAAAAAAAAAAAAAAAAAAAAAAAACAGCTCTGGTCTGGTCTGGAGTGTCCCCTCCCAGCTTCTTGTGCACCTCCAGCCTTCTCGCTGATGGGGTGGTGTGAGAAGCAGAAATGTTATATGCTAGTTTAAAGCTAAACACAGAATATTAATCTCAGCAAGAGGACAGTTATTTTATGGTATTTCGACACTTTCTGGTGGATAGATAAGCAAATGAGAGACAAATGTATTGGGAGGAGGTGAATAACCGTGGTGTTAGATATTCTTCTTGGTGCTTAACTGCTTCTGAAAATCCACATTTAGGCACAGACAACTGAATATTTAAGACAAGCAGGGGTAGGAGACCACCTTCTTTGAGTACAAAATCCAAGGGCAAGCTGCTAGAACAGTGTACCATCCAGAAAGACAACACTTAGGTTTTATCCATGCAGCCCTCTGCTCTCATTGCTGGTGTTCCTGCTGAGGAAGGTGTCAGGTACTACAGTGAGGCAGAAGGAGTTTTTCCCCTCTCTCTTCACCCACGTAGCAGTCTACTTCCAGCTCTTCATTTTAATTAGGTTATCTTACCCTTATACTGTTTTGCCTACATATCTGGGAAGCTTTGAACCAGAGGTAATGAAATAAAATATCTTGCAAATCTGATAAACATTTTTACTTTGTTGCCCATTTTTTTATTTTGCTAAAAATAGTTTGCAAAGAAAATCAGAAAAATCTCTCATTCTTGAAATCAAAATAAACCAGACTTTTTAGCGTATTTTTTCTTTGCTTCCTTTAACCATTCTCACAGAAATTCCTTTCTCTCTTTACAGGGGTAAAATGAAAATACAGGTCATACTAAGTAGGTCCTTATCTAAACAGAAAGGACGAAGTCTCTTTGTGAGCCAAACAAGACAACAAAAACACTTTTGGCAAAACGTACCGTCTCCCCAAGCAAAAATGCATGTGTTGGGATGTCAAGACCACACATAAGTTTGACTACTGCCATGGTATTGTTCTTTCCAAAGTTCTGTGGCTTTTGCCAGCTATTCCCTTCATTCCTAAACTTGGCTTTACCCTCTTGAATTCACTCGGTCCCACCTCTGTTTGCACTTGTCAGTGAGGGAAACAGCAGTAGTCAGCAGGGAAATGTTTGCCTCATCTATACCAGCGTTGAGCTCAGGCTTATTTGTACTCTCAGTTGGGTACTTAACGTGCACTTGAATTTTAGAGGTGCCACAGTACACTCAGTGAAAGCTCTCATGTGAGAGTCCAGTGGCAGAATCCTCAGTCCAGCTCACACTTCTCCTGTGTTTCTTTGTGGGTGAATCTGAAGCAGCATCAAAATGAAAGGCTCAAAGTCTATCGCTGAAGCCATGCAATACCAGAAGTATGTCACTTCTGTCAGTGGACATGACAAAAAATACCGATCAATATAAGCAAGATTTTTAGTGACCCATATCCAGCTCCAATACCCAGATCAGTACATTAATTTCAGAAAGGACAGAAAACATCTTAGAGGGAAAACAAAGGGAAAGTACTAAGTGGCAAATGTTCAGCACAGTACGCGGTAATTGACTTAGCCATGCAGTTCCCATTACTGTTAATAGGAATCAGATGGCTAAATCCCTGTGCTAAAAACATACTTTTAAATAGATATCTGCATGAGTGCCAAGCACAAAGCATCCAGGTAGCGTAAACTACCAATGAGGAAGATACGAACACCGAAGACATTTACTGAAAGCATCAAGAAAGGTTAAGGAAGGACTTACGAAACTGGGGCAAAACTGCACTATGAGATCATTTACTGGAAGTAGTTTTCATATAAATTGGATAAGGTTTTAGAGAACAAAGTGTGCACTGGCTGAGAACCCAAGTCTTCAAAGGCAGGGAACAGCTACGCTTCTCCAAGAGACACAAGGAGAATAGGGGCAGGCTATAACAGGGCCACACACAGGAGTACACAGCCTTGACTTACTGCCTGGGAAACTCCACAAACACACTCAACGGCAGGACAGAAAATGGCATGACTGTAGCTGCTGAGTTTATAACTGATTTGTTAGTCTGGCTCACTGGCCTAAACTTCTTCAGAAGACAGGGACAGTAGAAGAGCTACTCCCTGTAAAAGCATGTTGCAAATATAAATTGCAACATATATATTTTTCAATAAAATCTCAGAATGCAGAGGCAAAATTCAAAGCAAACACCTGAAATCAGCTGAATTTTTAAAACTCAAACCAATACTTTTTTAGTCTTAATTCTTATTGATAAATATAAAGATCAAGATGAGAAAAAGACATCTCTATATACATATTACGTTCATTAGGGGTCATCTCTGCTGAAACAAGGAACAGCAAACCCACAATCTGGAGCTGTGTTAAAGTTGTTGATTAGTTGTTACATACAGTTGTTAATAAGACTATGTTGTATTAATTCTGACAGAATAATTAAGCCCAGGCTGTCAAAAGTGTTTACATTACTGAACAACACCAGACAGTGAAACAAGGCTCAGGGTCTGAAGAATAAGGACTATTCAGTTGCCATGACAAACAAAGTGAGAAATCAGTGCCAAAGACTGGATGTTTATTGACTAAGATACACAAAAGAAATAGAATAAAAACAAAATAAAGAGTCTTCTGAAACTGAAATAGAGTTTCTGCACAGAGGAAAAAGAATATTTCTGCACGGAGGAAAAAGAATAATCAAACTGTATCAAAGTCCTTCTTTCAGAGACAGGATTTTGGATACACTCTCTGATTCTGTCAAGTAATCTTTCTTCGTCGGGATGAAAGAGTTAGTTCTGTTGTTCAGGTATGAGCTGTGAATGATAGTTTCTTTCCCTGCCTTTGAAAAAACAGCCAGACATGGTTGCAAAAGGGAAAAAAGTTACATAAAGGTGGACGAAATACAGCTTTTATTGATGTTCTCAGGCTCCATGGCAGCTGTCAAGTTACAAACAGCCCGTTCTGGGCTGACAAAGAGGGTCATGATGCTCCTACCCTGAACTTTGTCTTGCTGATATCATCTGAGCAGGCTGATCAGGATACTCTCCTTGCTCAGCCAGACTCATCCAGGCCATTTTGTCCTGCCTTTGGGATGCCATGAAAGGGAAAAAGGGGTATTGGCCCACATAGAAGTCTCAGTGTTAGCACAGGACAAAGCCTGTCCTGGTGCCATGGCACATTCAGCACCCACTGTGCACCCCCTCTGCAATCACCTCTGTGTGCACGGGCTCATGCTCAGTCAGGAAAGGAGGCCACAGCTCCGGTGATGAGACCAAGCATGTACCCATGTGTAAGCACCAATGCTGATTTTACTCTAGTAGATTAAATAGGCTGCTAACAAATGGCGTGACATGATGCAAGTCCATATTCCTTTTCTCCCCATAATGAGGTGAGCATCTATGTACTGCCTATTAGCGACAGTCCCAGGCCTGTGTTACTCCTTCAGATGTGTCCAGAAATCATCTGGGTGAACACTAGCTGGCCCTGGCCAGAAACACCTCTGCCACACATCTGCTGTTCATGTGCCAGCAGTGCCCCGGGCTGTGCTTGGCTTTGGTTCAGTTTACTAGAAGAGGCAAAGCGAAAGAGATTGATCCAGGGATCTGATCTGGAGAGTTGTGGACTATATGCCACGTGTTGGCTGCAAACCAGAGGCTGAGAGCTGCGAGGCTGTGAGGCAGTCCTCCAGATCCTGTCTGTAAGCCCTTGAGTTACTTTGGTCACCACTGCCAGAGGATTTAACAGAGAATGATTTTGAAACTACACTGAACTCAATGCTGTACTAATCTGTCTGTATAGTGTAGCTATACCTCTGAGGTCGGATACCCAAACATCCATATGATCAAGATATATATAAAGGACTTCAGGGTGGTGAAATGGAGCTATGCTTTTTGGTGAAGCTGTTTGGCTCATTCTTTCCAAGACGGCAGGATCGTGCCCTCCCAGGAAAACGCACTTGGCACCAGATCAGAGGCTTTCCTTCTTTACCCCCTCTCCGGTTCCACTACCCTACGTTAATTTCACCATTATGGTCTGGACTACCGTGGAACATGCCCCTTACACCAGCCTGGTCTCTGCTCTAAAGGCCAGGACACTCGCAAGAATGCACGATATGCAGTTTTTAACCTCTAACCCCCTGAACTCAGATGTCACACTTGCTGGGCAGGTGCTATAACCACGGTGTAGAAGGTGCACAGCTCTGGCTCTAGTTGGGTCTCCAAGGAGAGAAAAAGAGCTTGCAAACCACCTGCACAGGGATGAGTTAGTACCACAGACCAGAAAGATGCTATTGTTTGCAAATCCCAGTTTTACATAAGAGCCCAGTTCTGGGCTGTGGGTAATTTTATGAGAAAACTGGGATTGAAGACACATTTCTTCCTTCTGAACATTCACTTCTGGTTAGCATTGGTTTTCTCCCATTCACTGTGTCCCATTTTCTCCACTCATTGCACAGGGCTGTGGGTGCTTACCTGTGCTCCATGTATTCCACTCCCAAAACTGCCAGACTTCCTAACCGTGTAAGGCCCATGCTTCTTTGTGTATCTGGGTCTGCGTGTCCTTGCTTCCAGTTCTCTCTCAACTGAACAGCAAAAGCCATTTAACAGGCCAGTGAGCTTGGTCCTTTCAAGTCAGTCGGAAATGAGTTGCCCTCAGAAACCATTCTTCCCTTTTGTCCTCTCATCAGGATTTTGCAGTTATCCCTTTTCATTCCTAACTGTGGCTATTTAGAACTCGAGTCTTTTGTACTGATATGTCACTGCCACAGAAGAGGGCAGATTTGATTATCTTTCTGATCCTTGTGAGTAATCTCATTTCAAATTTTGACCTCCCACAGACACCTGCTCCTTTTGACATCAAAGCCAGCCCTTTGTCACGGAAGTAGCTTAGCCTTATGGCAAAATTATCGATTGCAGATGACTTATACGCTTTCCCTGCTGTGCTCTGTCAAAAGCTGATCCTCTCTTTTGCTGCTTCTTTTGAAAATTAGGTTGAATTTGTTACTGTCTCAAGCAGCTGGCTCTATGCTGGCTCGCAACTTCTCAGGAATTGTCTCCATCTCTCTTCCTTTTGCATCCCCCAATTCCCTCCCTTGCCCTCTGCACCATTATTGCATAGTGCCTGAGAGACAGGCAGATGCATTATCCAGGGTCCCTGTTTTTTCATCCAAACTTTGCAGTAGAGTGCAATTTCTGCCCGTTGTCCTCTGTGCTTGCTCAGCAGACCTGCTTCCCATGCTGTGTTCTGGAAAGCAGCCTTGCTGTGGGAGAACAGGCAAGACCTCCCTCTAAACCTGGGCATGCCATTCCTGCCTCAGCCACTTCCATTTCTGCTGGAGGCATCTCAGGGCAGGGAGTATCTCACTGCATATGTCAGCTGTGACTTGTGCCACAGGGATACTGTTCTGGCAATACTTGTAGCGGCTAGTGCAATTACGCTTGTGCTGCCACGTATGCAAATGTCTCCCAGAGGGCTCACCAATATCTTAAATGAGAATTTACAACAATTGACAAGTTCCTATTTTTTTTAGAAAATAAGTCTGATTCATCTGGCTGTGGTCAGTTCCCTTTCCTAGTAGAATTTTCTTCTGTTTTGGCCAGAATCCGGTCATTCTTTTCTGGGGCTAATGATGCATTGCACGAATGTATCTGTGTACCAATGCCAACCTTTTCTAGCAAATAAAATTACTTTTGCTACCTTCATCTACTTCACAATTTTCTTAGACTTTTCCTAAAAGGGTAATGACAAGTTTGATACTGTAAGCCAAAAAATTAAGTAACTACCTTATGTTCTAGCTTCAAGATCTTATTTTAAGTAGTCTGTCTTTCTACTTTTAAGCAATTGCTCCTGACGGTCTTTCCCCTTTGGTACTTTATTCCATTCAATTTCACTTACAACATTCTGCCTTCTCCCAAGGTGTTAGGGAGTAAGTGACCGTTGAACATAAGACTTTTCAAATTAAGATTGAGCTGCAGAGCAAAACACAGAGAAAAGAAGCCTGGGAACATTTTCTGCCCCTTTATATGAAAGGGTTCTAATTGGGGTTTCCCCAGAATTAACTCAAACCCATGTTTCGAGTAGAATTTGTCTCCAGTGGCAAGATCGGCATGGCTTTGTAGTACCTCGCTGATGACATTACACAGGATGAAATGTGAGCTATGGGAACGTGAAAATTTAGTCTGTACATCTGGTAAATCAGAACTCCATGGGAAGAACTGCCTGTCTAGCAGGTGTCACCTGCTGAGAGTGATACTGCAAACCACGGCCCTAGACTCCTCTATGTCTAGGAATGGATGCTTAATTTAGTGCCTTCATTATCATCTGCATTTATTGACAGAATGTGGAGTTATCTCTGCTACTGGCTTGACTCATTTTTTGGTAAAAATTTGATAAAAACTAGATTACAACAACTGTGAATGCTGATGTTTTAGGACTAAACAAGAACAGAGTCTAGCTGAGACTAGGTTTCAAAATGCTTAACTGAATTACACCATAAATCTTATGCTCAAATGCATATAACCAAAATAAAATAGCATGGTAATAATAAATGGAAGCCTTTGTGCTATCACAAATCCTATAAAACACATATAGAGGTGCCTGCATGAAACTATGTAGTGTCTTGGTCTTTGGAGAAGGACATTTTGGCTAAGAGTGATATCTCTGAGAAATGAAGACACACAAAATATTAACATTTACATGTATTTATAGAAAGAAGAAGAAAAGGATAAACACACAGATGTGCACACTACTGTGAATTTTCCCTCCCTGTTCTTAATGTGTCAGTTGTCTTCACTGAACAAAAGTTCCTTCAGAGCAGAGACCCCACCTACAAACAAATGCAGCACTCTGCAAAATGTGTAGTGTATTTGGCGGTCTTTAGGACTCTGATACATGAAAAATGTAATAAACTGGACACCACTGATAGGTAGCAGTCCTTTCTTATTAGTTACACAGATTCCAAAACCCAGAAAAATTAGAAAACTTCTGATTTCAAGCTGGATATTGAGAATAGATTTTGAGTGTAGATTATACATTACATGCTTTGTGATGCTATTCCAAACTTGTTTTTTCAGTAAAATTCTGTGATTTTTCTTCTTGGACTAGATGACCCACAGAGGTCCCTTCCAACCCCTACTATTCTCTTTTACATTATTACTAACATAAATAATCCAGGCACTAGACACAACCATCCCATCTGTACCAGTTTGCAAGGGTTGTACTATAATCGAGTTCTGACATTACACACAACACACATGATTTGAGAACTTTACAATTGTGGGTTAAATCCAAAACTAGTTTATAAGGGTAAAAGTTAGGCTTTTTATACATAATTACACCCTCAGGAATAAAACAAAGCATAATAAGGTGATAAGGTGTAAATTAGACTAAAATATATGCTCACCTTCCAGGTTCTTTACGGCTTCAAAGCAAAGCCCATTGAAAACGAAGGAAGTTTTCCTGAAATCAGTGGCATTTGGATTCAATATCAACATAAAATACTTTCTACATTATTTTAGTAGAATTAATTGCATCTAGCGAAAATAAGGGATCCTATATTTTTTAAAATTTGCCTACTATATGCCCTATATGCACACTGTTAAACCTGACAAAAAGTTGATGTGACAGAATTTTTCCCTTCCTCCCTCCAGATAAGGAGCTAAGTACGACAGTCATTAAAGAGCATCAGCCAGGCCCTTGATGGCTTTGGGTGCAAATACATCAACTTGTATGTTTCTCATTTCACTCTGGAATTTTTTTCTCCAGCCAACTACAATGAAAATTATGAGCTTACAGTTTCTGAGTTTCCTCATGACATAAAAATCCAGGCACAAACTGCCAAAGCCTAAAATTCCTACCTTTGGTGGCATCTATTAAAAGACCCCTAGTACTCTTAGCATTAGCATGAATCAATAGCAATCATTGCCAGCACTGCTGTTCAGGGTGGTGCAGGCATGGAAAGGTCATGCCATCACACCCAGGACAGTGGGCTGTTCAAGATATGCTCAGAGAACACTTGTCATCACACACCCGTACTTTGTTGCTGGACCTGCTGGTTCACAAACCCAGCAGACCTTGCCAGTTTTAGCTGAAAGCTTCATATTTCCAGGCTAAAATCAATTGTTAAAGCTCCCCACAGAGCGCTGGTCTACCTTGTCCAAAACCACCATTTGGAGACGGGAAAACTGAATTGTCCTGGCTGTAGGACACCTTCCAGGTTCACAATTTGATTCCAGCTGATTGCCCACCAAGGGCACCGGTGGCAGCAGCAGTAGGCAACTACGTGACTGTTCTTTGGTTGCAAACAGAGGGTGAACAGCAATGCAGAGTATGGCACCTGATACAAAATGTGCTCTTACGGTATATGTGAGGCAGGTCAAGGTGTTTGCTAGATGTGCACAGGGTTAGCAAAGATCTCCCAAGTGACAGCACACTCCTGCCATTGCAGCCCCCACCTCATGATCTGGGAACTACTGAGTGCTCTTCTAAGACTGTAAGAGTAACGGTAGATAAGAAAGAGATTCCTGTGTCTGTCTGAGTGCAAAATATGCTGAGAGCCAAAAGATAGATAATGTTTACAGTTGACTCTCTCAAGATGAAGCAGCTGTCAGTTCCCAGTCTTACAGAGTGCCATTTGACATTTGCTTTCACAAAGCCTTTGGTCCCTCAGCAAGAGATTGCTGATCATTGCCTTTGGGCATTTCTTCACGGCACAGTGGATCATGATACATGCTGCAGGGGCATTGAAGCCAAGAGTGGGCAGAAAGCTAAAAGCAGGACAGTTCAAGTCACACAGATCTCAGAGATTTGACCTACCTGTGCATTTGGGCCGGTATCTCTGCTCTGTGCTGTGTGGTCAACACTAACTCTACAGAACACATGCAGCTGTGTCCTAGGCAGTGTGTGAACATGGTTGCCAATAAAATAAAAAAATATTTTTTTGTATTTTATGTAGTTTCAGTCAGGTAGCAAATAATTGCGATTATTCTTCTCAGTGGAAAAAGAAGTTTCAATATAATGTTACGGAAGAATTAGGGCAATAAAGTAATTGATATGTTTATGTGTGTTATCTATATTTGTCATAGAAATATACAAAAAATTTAATTGCCGTGAGAACCAGGTCTAACAGTCTAACACTTTTAAGCTATTCCTTCTGGCTTGGTTTTCCTCATGAGAGAATTTCCCCTTTTGGAGATGGAACAATGAATGTCCTTAGGAAATCCACTCTTTTTTGAACAGAAGTTCAAAAACCCTATGGTTTAAACATTCTCAGAGCTCTTGAAGCCAAATAACTGACACATTCTGGCATTTTCAACAGATGTTTGAAAATTCTAATGAATGTTTGAATAAAATAAAAGAGCTATATTAACATTTATTTAATCTAAGTTCCTAGGGAGTGGAAATTACTGACTCCGATTTTGTCACTCAACCTTTTCCTTAATTCTATTCACATGTTTGTCAGCAGCATTGAACCTCCTGATATTTGCATGAGATGATGGTTTTTTACAAAATCGTTCTGTAATAGAATAGAGTTGCCAAGTCTTTTGTGCCTATATCAAATTAATTCTGACCCTTCCTCTCACTCCTCACACTGAAAGCACACGCTTGTCCCAACCTAGCCACTCTATCTGAATGGCAGCATAGGCCTCTGAGATGCAATGCCTCCCACAAGCCTTTTCCTTTTTTTCTTTCCAACTTTTTCCATCACATTCTGTCCTCTTTTTGTGGAACTTGCACTGCTATCGGAGAATGGCCCAGAATATTCTCTTGAACAACTCGACTTTAATTTCTGCTTTTATAATACTAGACATGCTTTGGACAACTACTTTTGATAAGAGTGTGTGTGTGCACATACATGCATATTTTCTTTTCTTTTGGGTGTTTACTTAGCAAGATGGGAAGTGATGCTAAGCTAGTTCATTAGAACCTCTGCCTGGTTCTCAGGCTGAACTCTCTGCAGATTACAGAATGTTGGGGTTGGAAAGGACCTCTGTGGGTCATCTAGTCCAACCCTCCTGCTAAAGCAGGGTCTCCTACATCAGGCTGCACAGGACCTTGTCCAGGTGGGTCTTGAATATCTCCAGAGAAGGAGACTCCACAACATCTCTGGGCAGCCTGTTCCAGTGCTCCGTCACCCTCAGAGGGAAGAAGATCTTCCTCATGATCAGACGGAACTTCCTGTGCTTCAGTTTGTGTCCATTGCCCCTTGTCCTGTCACTGGGCACTACTGAAAAGAGTCTGGCCCCATCCTCCTGACACCCACCCGTAAGATATTTATAAACATTTATAAGATCCCCTCTTAGCCTTCTCTTCTTCAGGCTAAACAAGCCCAGCTCCCTCAGCCTCTCCTCATAGGAGAGATGTTCCAGTCCCCTCACCATCCTTGTAGCCCTCCGCTGGACTCTCTCCAGTAGCTCCTCACCTTTCTTGAAGTGGGGAGCCCAGAACTGGGCAGAGTACTCCAGATGAGGCCCCACTAGGGCAGAGAACCTCCCTCGACCTGCTGGCCACACTCTTCTTAATGCACCCCAGGATCTCATTGGCCTTCTTGGCAACCAGGGCACACTGGATGGAGCCAAATCAAATGTTTCAGGGGCAAATATTTCATGGGCACCAAATGCCCACAGAGGTCACTAGGAAAGATTTAAGAATACTTTATAGGGGAGTTACCAGCTACTCTTCCTTAGTTGACCTCCTTAGGAGTCCATAACCCAATCTTGTACTCATGAAAGGGGGCTTCAGTCTTTGTGAACTGGCAGAAACAAAACTCCCTAATACTCCAGGGTTTTAAGGATCACAGGAATCCCGGGTCCACCTTTCTCTTTATCTTAACCTTTAATTTTTTTAAGGAACCTTAATTTTCAAAGCACAATCAGCCAACACACCAGATCATTCTTTCAGATACTAGCTGGGAAAGTGCACACGGCTTCCTGCAACGTACACACAGAGGCACACCTGCTGCAGCACTCCAAATGTGTGGCATACTTTTTTCTAATTTTACTACTTATTTCTTAGTCTGCAGTGATTGGGCTAAAAACTGAAGAGAAGCATTAATCTGGTATATGTGGCAATCTGCGTCTACATTCCTGTAATAAAATCTGAGTCTTTAAGAAACAGGCTATTCATTTTCCTCTGTCAGCAACATTTTTCTTATTATTTATTATTATAGGCAGAATTTCCTGAAAGAGCCTAAAAGACTTTGGTGCCCAAATCTCAATGAAAATAAGTAAAATGTTCACACTTAACACTTGTGCTTTCTCTTCAAAATCTCAGTCTTCATACATAATAAATAAGACACTATTAACTATTGCTGGCTAGCATCATTAATGTTTGATTTCCCTGAGCAGCCCAGTGACAGAATTTAGTCTAATCTTAGGGTGGCTTTCAGAAAGAGGAGACAAGGTTAGTGACCTTATCTAAGTGTGTGACTTTGGATACTTAAGAGACAACATAGATAAAAGTTTGTTAAATGAAAAATGGATGGCCTTTTTCCTCATAGAATGGAGTGCATTCCCCCTTGATGGGAAAAAAAATTGTGATGGGAATTTGGGACACCCTGAAATCTTAATGCAGGAATAGGGCTTCTGAGGAACAGCTCATAGCAAGCCAGAGCAGAGCAGCAGCTCACTGCTCATTAGAGCATTAGTGAAGTGTTGAATACTAGGGATAGAAATGCCTTATTCTCTGGACATAATTTATTTCTTTTTGGGAAGCCACTGACCCTGAATTTCCGCTTGTATGCATTTTGAATTTGCTCACTGCATGGGACAGCACTGGAGTCTTCCATTTGCTTAATTTGTGGATTTTGGTTCAGTGATTTCAATTGTGTGTCACTTTGCTTATTTGCTTTGATTTGCTTCAAAGCGTGATTCCCTTTGGGGTCCCTTGACTCCCTTCAACTGAATAAACTGCAGCCCTGGTTTTTCACTGTAAACTAGGTACAAATACAACATCACCTCCCAAGGCAAGGATACCTACAGACATCACATTTCCCCTTCCAAATATCCATTCCCGATAATGAAACTGCAGCAAAGTAAAATTAAGATGTGATTTGCATTTCTGAAAATTAATTCCCACAGAGCAAAGTAATTTTTGCTTCAGAGGGTTTTTTTTGTTTTTTCTTTCTGCTCTGTACTTGTTCAGCAATCTGGAAATGTTAAACTAGGGAGTGGTTCTGCTGGGGTTTTTTTGAAGTCTCTGCTGTGGTGGCATGACCTCTCCATCTTCTCCATTTCAGTAATCTGTTCTTCTAGATATATGAACTTTCATAGGTTTTCTCTACATAAAGTGGAAGGACTCATTAGTTAATTGAATCTGGCCTCTTAGTCTGAGGAAAAAAAAAAGGTTTCCAATACCCAAGAACTTTTGGACAGGAAACAGGTTAAAAGGGATATTCAAACTATGTCAGCCTAACTCCAGAAATAGAAGCAATATAAACCAAGGTGTTTGCTGATCTAACTTAGAAAATATAAACGTGGAGATCTGTGGAGTAAATAAGTGGAAAATGAAATCTAGCGTCTGCAGTCTACCCATCTGTTTCCCTGTCTCCAGCTGCAGCCACCTCTGATGTTTCTGAACGAGGTGAAAAAGAAATAAATGCAAATTAAGGCATGCACCCTGAGAATACATCTGCCCAGTGCACAGTGGAAATCCTTTCTTTTCACTGATCCCCTGAAGCCTTGGTAAGCTGTGGTTGCAGTGCTTGTCTTAACACAGAGTTCCAGGTGTTATGGGCACTCTAAGGGCTGTGCATAACTTCTTATCCTTTCCCTGGGCCATGAAAGGGTGACATGATAAGGGTTTCATACATTTACAAGCATTAAGGTCAGAAAGGACCATCAGAACTATTCCACCTGAGCTGCTGGAGCTACTGGATGCAGAACTTCTCCCAGAGAATGGATTAAATTATATATCCTAGAAAGATTTTTAATTTATTATAAAGATCTAAATCCATGTTGAGTTGTCCCTGTTCTATCCCCCCTCCAACTCTTTTAGGAGACTTACTTAGCTCAATTATTCTCTCTGCTAGACAGCTGTGACTTATTTCAAGGCTGAATTTGTCGAACTCTCAGCTGCAGATCTTGTCAGGTCTTCGTCAACAAGCTTAGAAAGGCCCTGCTATTGGATCTCTTTTCCATGTGTAAGTACCTAGACATAATGATCAAGCCACCTCTCAGTCTGCTCTCAGATAAACTCAAGATATTGAACTCTGTAAGCCTCGCACAGTACAACTTGTTTTCCAGCTGCCGGATCAAACCTCCCAAACCTTTCATCTCTGGCACTGTTATTAGGCTGCACTGCTACCCTGGAATGTGGGAGGTCTCTTCAAAGGATTTTAGACTGACCATTTGATACCCACACTGAAGCACTGTCTGAGGGGATTTTGATATTTCTTTTGATTCAGACCTTGGCTTTAAGAACCTGATGTCTAAGGCTGTTTTTAGGGCTCAGTAATGGCTTTTCCACAAGTGAGTAGGAGAGCAGCTCATTGTTATGGAAGACAGATGGGCTTCCAGCTTTCTCTCTGTTATGCAGAACGTATTCCCGGTATCATTTTTTTCCTCCTTTGCTGTAGCAAACAAAGGTGTGGACACATGCATGTGAGGAATGACATCAAAGCTCTGCTTACATTTCATACAATCCATCCTGTGTATGAAGAAGGGAACAGAGCAACCCACGAGAATTTGCTCTCTTCTACAGGTTGCAAGCTCTAATCTGAAAAGCTACCACAAGGGACAAAGAACACAAACACATAAACTTGTACACACTCTTCTGTGCTCATCATTTAACATTGCCAATTAATACAATCAAATGTGATCTAGATCAACAATTTTCTAAACACTTTCATACTAAATGAAGGTCTAATGTGTTTTCTGTGACATTTCAAATCATTCCCTTTTGGGGGGAGTACCCTGAAGTCCACAGATGTGCAAGTGTGTCTTTCCATTGACTTTGATGAGTTCTAATCAGTTCCTTACATGATGAGGGTTTCACCTTTTAAAGTTATAATTAAATTCACCAGTTACTTTGTGTTATCCTCTGACACCATCTCTAAACTAGATACAGTGTTTGTTAAACTCAATTTACAAGACTTCTAGTGGACTATAATCTGATTTACAAGGAAATAATGCTATAATTTAGGAAATAGTTGACCAATTATCCCCTCAAGGTTTTATACACTTTTCAAAGAATGAATAGGCTTGAAGTAGAGTAGAAATGATTGAGAACAATGAAATGCATTACGTAAAAGTTCCTGTACATTTATAGGTTGTTAATTAATAAAATTACAACTATGAAAATAATCAATAAAAACTAAAAATAAAATCTTGAGTCTCATCTGTGATTGTCTCACATCCTCGTTGTAGACCTCAAACATTGTCACATGGATTGGAGTTTCTCAAGTAGGGGCTAGGGTTACAGACATTTTAGGCAAGAAAACAAAACAGAGCATCTTTACACAGACCAGGTCCCTTGCTTGACAGGGTTTTAATGTATTTCTCACACACACAGACTCACAGTAGCATCTCAATGCCATGTTTATTTCCTTACCTCACAGATGGAGTATGTTTTGTTCACCTTTTCACATGATGCAGCACATCCCAAAAGAGATTTAAACCTCTTTTCCCTGGCTCCCATGTTCAGTTATCAACACCTGGCTCCATTGCTGTCTAAAGTCACCCCTGAGAAGGTGGACTGAAAATCAATTGGTAATAAGCAGCAAGAATCTGTTGCTGTCAAGGTGTCACAGTGCAAAATTAGTAGCTGGTTTTCCCAGACATCTCTGAAGCTTAAGTAACCTAACTATCCTCAGCCAGAAAGAAAGAACAGTACGCCATTAGCTCTGCTGTTTGTGTTTTGTATCTCTCCCCTCAATTCTCTCAATACAATCCTTTGAAGGTACTTATTCTGCTTTGTGAAGCACATTGCTGCATCTGTAGTATCCAAACAGTATAATGAGAGTGTCAAAACTCAGTGCTGATAAGGTAAACACTTCTTCTGAACGAACTTGCACTGCTGACACCAAAGCCCATTTTGGCACAAAGGAATATGTAAACAGAAAAAAGGAAATCGGTTGCCCCTTAGAGTCCAGCAGGAACTCACAATTTGCAAAATTCTATCTCATTTCTGTCTTGTGAGCAGAGGTCAATTCACCTTCCCCATGTCCTAGCAGTGTAGAGACGGACTAGAGCAGGGCAACGTAGGACTGAGTGCTTGTCCCAGGACTAGGGCAAGACAATCATATGCCACCAAAACAAGCCAAGAGCAGGAGAATTCATGTGGGTAGCAATGCATAGGATCATGCAGTAGTTGGCCATGAGTCTTCTTCTACTCCTCCTGTCACTGGCCATAGCTTTGAGCAGAGGAGTACCTGTATGGCTTCCAGTAAACAGCTGGAGATCTGACCTCCCACTCTCCTTCTAAGGAACAAAGGCAAATTTGGATCCCAGATCCACAGATGATCTCTGCAAGCTCTAGTGTAGGAGCTCTAATTCATCAGCTTCCAAAGTCTCCCACATACAGTCCTAACTACTGTTGCAAGTGCCTTATCTTAATTCATGTTCCATCAATTCTTAATACTATAAATACAACAATAATAAACTCTGGATATGTTATTGGTCTCTATAAAGACTGCAGTTACCTGGCAAACATAATAATAAAGTTTTCTTATTACAGCAGCAGCTAGTAACAGCCGCATAACAATTTGCATTCTAGATCCCTGTCCTCATTTCTTATAACCTTCAGGTGTTCAAAAGAGATGCCTCATACTGAGCTATTAATTCCATATTTAGGCACCTTGACTTTAAATATACTGAGTACCTCTTGGCTCTGATGAATCTCAAACAGCATTCAGATTTAGAATATTGCATGAATTTCTAATTTTTTTTCAAGTTTCTGGTTCTGTCCTTGAAGGTAAGGCAACCTCTTTATATGTGCACTGCATTCAATAATAATAACACTAATCTTTCCCTTGGAATAATATCAATAAGAATAAGATTAAAAGGAGCAGGGGATAAGATATTAAAAAAACAGGAGAATGGCCCAATTAGCTATCCAAAAGTTACCAGAGTTAAGGTTTCACAAGAAATACAAAATTTCCTACTGAAAGAAAGCCAGGGTCATTAACAACTGAGTTGCAATACAAACATGCAGACAGACAGATGTGTGTTTATGTACGTTAGCTTTTACATTTCAAGATTTGTCAGAGACCAATCACACTAATGTTTACATATTTAACACTACATGGCACTTAATATTTTCACACTCTGATTTGAAATTGCAGACCAAAATTTTTCTGTTGTATAATGCTATTGTTCCTTTGTTACAGACAAGAAAAATGAGTCGTCTCAATAAACAACAGGGTGCTGGTGTTGTGGCTTTACAATAACTTGCAGTAGGAAGGCTGCACTATCAGGTATCTGATGTGGAGAGGGAACCATTGCATGTCGATGATGAGTACCTGGTTATGAGAATGTGGACAAAAATTTGAAAACATTTGGGGGCTAATGAAACTTTTGTGGAACTACTAAGGGGAAATTCTCAAGGGCTACAACACAGGGAATTGCCTGTAGTCCCCCAGAGAGTTGTTACTAGGAACAGCAAATGAGAAGAAAATATTGAATATGTAGCTGAGACAAGTTCTAAGAAAAAGTCTTTTTTACATTGGAAATGTCTTTTAATTGCCCTCTTGCTTGAATCCTGACAAAGAAGGGAATTAAGATATTCAGGAGAATAGAAGAATGATTGGGAGAAAAGAAGGAAAGGAGTAGGAAAAAGCAAAAAAAAAGAAGGAGGGAGGGAAGGAGGATGAGATGGAGGGAATGTAAGAAAATACCATGTATCTCAAAGTGGTTGATGTGATGATGGGGTAGGTCTTTTCCAAATTCTGTTTCAGCAGCACAGAGTTCAGTGTCATCCAGATGGAAGATGCACCAAGGACTTCATAGTGTTGAGCTCTAAGCCTTGTTTGTCCCTTCAATTTTTCAGAAAACATTTAGATATCACTCATTTTTCTTTCATGATGGAGCGGTTTTTCCCTACTGTTTGGACCTGTTTCAAAATAAATACCTCCTGGGATAAAAAAATGGACTCCATTTCATTTTAGGTCCTATTAGTTTAAAAGCCACAGTCTTTTGTGAATGAGGAGCAAAATCCAAGTGTCCAATTAATATCAGGCTCAAACTCTGATTAAGTGACCAGCAATTCACCCCTCTTCCCTCATATTCATTTTCCATGGATAATTATTAAATAAACATCCCATTTCAACTGATCACTTTTTGATCCAAATATGATGTAGGACTTTGGTAACTTTATACTTAAAAGGAATTCAAAAAGAAAACAAAGTAAAGTTATTTCAATAACATTCATTACATCTGCAATGTTTCATAGAATTAAAAAATGTAATTTTTTGAAAAGGGTTAGCTTGAAATATATTGCTTAAGCGACAGAGAGGTCTCTATCTTTCAGAAGTAGTCCATTAAGAACACAGTGCAAGAGTGGACTCTGCTGAACTTAGGTATACGGCCAAGTCCCAGACACTTAGGATTAGCTCAAAGTACTTCAGCTGTGTCATAGCAAGTTCAAAACCCTCACAGAGTATGAAGACCCACTTGGAGCAATGATAAACTTAAATTTTATAGAATGGAAAGCAGAGACTAAAAAGGCGCTGCTCAGATGGGGAACTCATTTCTTGAATCTTGTAGTCCTTTTATTTTGTCAAAGAAATGCCAAAGGCTTTCTGAACAACGGAAAATGTACAATTTCTTTCACGAACATACATCTATGCTTTGTTTTCTTATTGTTGTTGACAGAACCCTTCATTATGCCCTTAAAGAATCATTTTATGTTTATTTGTACTGTCTATACAGATTTGGGGACTTGTTTTATGAATTGCCAGAGGGCAATATCTTTTTTTAATAAAAGTTTATTACACTTTGATTGATTTCCCTGGCATTTGTTGTGGATGCCTGTGTTACAGTTACTCATTTTTTGTTCTAAGACCCAAATTACTCTGACTAATATACCAGAGGAACACTGTAACTGTTAGCAATTGACAATGCAAAATGTTTCTCAGCTATATTCTTCAATGCAGATGTTTCCATTGAAAAATCATTGAGGGTTAGTTTGTCAGGGTCCTTATATGTTAATTCATAGAAGTTTGCAAGAAGAAGTCATGAGTCTGGAGCAGCACACATGTGAGATAGCTACCTGGTCACATTACCACAAATTAACAAATCACTATACGTCTTCTGAACTGTGGTGGGGATGTTAAATGTATAGTCAAGTATGTGCAAGCATTTACCAGCAACAAATATGTGCATGTATTTTAAAAGCTGGCTTATCTTAGCACTTAGTGAAAGAAGCTTACACTAAACCAAATATATTCACATTTTCCATACGCTAAAAGCATACGTAAATACAGTGCCTGTGGCTCTGTGGGTGTTTGGTAACTTGCTAAACACCGGTAATTTGAACATGGTTCAGAAATACATGCCAGAATGCCTTTTTTGCTCTTTGTCACTATGAAAATCACCATATTATTTCCCATTATTTGCAATTGTTCTGGATAAGATTAAAATTGCCTGCATTTCATTACTTGGTGAGGCAATTTTTGTCTCCTGACAGAGTTCCTGTCTTTAACTCAAGTGATGTTCTTTAAAAGTGGCAATGGGTTTTCAGTGAGGCAGAATGGGATTAAATGTTTCAGTAAAACCTGAGGTGTGTGTTGTTCCCTCAGTGCTACTTCTGCTTCTCATATTTGCCTGTGGGGATGGTTAGATTAGATAGACACACTGAGCATACTCCATAGAGAATTTTAGAGGACAATTATTAAAACAGCCTAGTCTTACCTTCCATCACTTTATCTACTCTATGTGCAGTCTATTGCATCTCAATAAATACTACGGCGACTGATTATTCTGCAGCTAGACACTCATGCTTGCTGAAGGACATAACTGAGCTGTCAGGCTTCATCTTGAAGAGAAAGAAATTGGCAACACTCGTTCAGCAACCTTTGGTGAATGGTGGTGAGACAGTGTGACTTCAGCTGCTAAAAGGACAATGCTGCCTGGCCCTGCTTGCAAGAGATAGGAATTAAGCCGTGAAACTAATGAACAGTAGAGGAGCTGGAAGCAAGGTTATTCTGTCCTTCACCCATTGAGATAGTCCTGGATTTTAATTCTCTGTCCTGCCTCCTGTGCAGTCTATAATGGCCAACACACAAGGTTAAAACAGATTTCTGTGCAAATGTGGTGTCCTGAAAAAGCCACAGTGGCCCACCTCGATGGCTTCTGGTAGTGAATATTGGGAATGCTCTGGGAAGCCTAGATTTGACTTTGAAGTCAGCTTTTCTTTGAGTGGGGAGTCAGACCATGTGACCTCCAGAGGTCCTTTCCAACACAAACTACTCCACTACTCTGTGAATCTGTCCCAGTCATCCCCCTCCAGCATTTGGCACCAAGATATGGAAATGGTACTGCTGTGCCCTGTGCTGGCTGTGTTACCATACAAGGACTCCAGCATCAGGAGCTTGGGTTGAAAACTGGGGCTCCGTTTGATTACAGCTGACCTGGGTCTGGTCTCTCTAAATGGGAAGAAATCATGAAGAACTCTCCTGATAGCAGTGAAATTGCCATACTACAGAAAACACACGAGATCAGCCAGTTCAATATGTTTTCACAGATCTTTGTTTCTTTTACTTTTAAAGGCATTCCATTGCTCTTATACCTCATCCCCCTTTCATAAGGGAGATAATGTTCAGTTATACAGCATGCTGTAGGTAGCACATGCCCATGCTATCATGTGCGGGCACTCGTTTGCTTTCTGAGGCTTCCCAAGCATTCCAGAGCCTTTTTTTTTAATCTACCATCCAGCTTTTGATACAGAATCTGGAAATCATTTTGCTGCCAAAAGTGTACAAGGGAGGTGGGAGACAATCTGTGGGCTTCTGCTAGAGCAAACACAAAGAGCCATTCTCTCATCTAGTAAAACAATAAGATTAGTCCTTTTATCATTAATTTTTTTTTCTCTCCTTCACTGCTTTGTAAACACTGCTTGTATGACTTTGCCTCTTATCGTCTGCAAACTGAATCTGCTTTTGTTGAAGCAGTGTCAATCACAAGGGTTTTTCTGCTCATATACTTAGTGATATGACTGATTGAAAAAGAAGACAGGCTTTCATTTGGGTCTGCAATACGTGACATACTCACTGTTGGAAACATAAGGGAGGGAAGAAAACAAAGGGAGCAATTCGGTAAAGCATAACCCAAAGTTCACTTGCTCTGTCAAGGAGATTAAGATTAAACTGAAGGAGGTCAAAGCTATTAACATTTAGACTACAGGGTATATAACAAGTTAGCATCTAGTTAGATATTGGCTTTCTAATTGAAGAGAACCTTGTTTCTAACTTTTTTACGTAAACACTAGCATTAGCAAAAGCCGGGGTGGTCTGAACATTATAACCCAGTGGACATATTTGATCCATGTCTCCCTGCAAAAAAATATACTCTATGACCAAGCTCACATTTAAATTTTAAATAAGTCTCTTGATTCCTTTCTGCCAACTGTGACAGCATTTGCAAAGGGAAAACTTCACAGTGATACTTCTGGGCTTGCTTTAAATCTGTTTTCCCAGATGCCAAATTCTCCTTCACACTATACATTTTGTGACAATCTTATTTATGTTCAGCTCTTTGGACCAAGCAAGAAGATTACTGCAGCCACCAGTAAGGAGCACAGACATGACTTGTTTGTTAATTAACTCCCATAGCAAGACTGACTCTTATACAAGCCAGATGCATATTTATGGAATATCCTTCACATTTTCAAGTCACAATATTCTCTGATTTTATGGTGTTCTCTACAGTTTCTTGTTCTAAATCCAATGGTGAGTGGAGCCGGATGGGTTACCAAGGGAAAATAAATTTGATAGCAGTCAGCAGGGTTAGCCTTTGGAAGGTGATTTGGTTAAGCTTTTAGTAACGTTGACCCAAAGAAGTAGCACAATGACCATGTTCAGGCATATTGCAGGCAGACCTGGTTAATCTCCCCCTACAATGTGTTAGCATATTTTCTGAGGATGAATATGTTTTGATTTGGTATAACCACCTATTTCTTACAGGGGAATGGATGAGTGCAAGAAGAGTGAGCTTGTGGCCTCCTCCCAGTACACCCTGTCATTATTGCCAGTGTGATCCACATTTAATCCAGTGTTTCATTTCTGTTAGCCACCTCCTTTCCACAGGTTGTACTGGTACAGGGGAATAGGTGAACATTCACAGGAAAAGGATCATTCAAAATTTGAACTGGAAATAATCCCCAGAACTTCATTTTGGCTGCTCTGCTAAAATTTGAACCACAGTTTTTTTCTCTCATGCAAAAATGTGAAAGCTGGAGAGGAATGTGTTCAGAGAGTTGTCCCACAGAAAGTCTGATACCAAGAACTTACCTGATCCACTGCCAGTCTCTGTCATCTCTACTTAACATGTTTTTTTTGCATCATCAAAGGAAGTCCTAAATCTAAAACCACAGCTTAAACACCACCATGTTGCAATGAGCAAATACAGTTCCTTGCTCAAGCAGTTACAGCCCAGGGCTTCCTACAAACCTCTTTTAGCCCAGAGGGCAGCCCCGCAGAATGAAGGGCTTCATAGTGATATCACCTTGGCTTTTAAAATTTATCGCTGTCCTTTGATGTCAGGAAGTCACTATGTGTTAAAGTCTCACCCTCCCTTTGGAGCATAGCATCACTGAGTACAACGAGAGTTATCAAAGCTTTTCAGGCCCAATTGCCTAGAAGTTACATGTGGCTGTCACACCGCTCAGACTCTCTGTCTAATCTCTCCATCTGTCTCTGACCCATCACTCCATGACTGCTGACACAACAACATTGCCACCACAAGAAGCATGACCCGTCTGCCCAGTTCTCATTTTGCTTGATGCTTGTGAAAGGAGGTGAGTGTCACTTTGCCAACTCATTAGTTAATCATTTGCATTGTTAAGCACACTAGTCTGATAGAACAGATAATACAAAAAATGCTCAGGAGAAGAGTTTTCTTCAGACAGATAAATAGAAACCTGTTATTTTGCAAGGATCGGAACAGTTTATATGCAGCTTTTTGAAAGAAACAAAAATAAAATGTCACAAAGACTGACATGTATTCATGAAACATTTGGCACTAGCGAGTCTACATTTTTCATCAAAAAAGTAATTTCACGAATCTCTATTTTCTGAAAGATACATTTGCTTGAGCATTTGGAGGCCACAGAAAAATATCATTTTACTGTTATTAATTATAGTGATAGTCCTAAAGCAAAAAGGTCATTTCATGAAAAGCAGAGGGTTTTGATGAGAAGTGCAATACACTTTTGACAATGATGTCAATCGACTAATTCTGTTGAACATTGATCTAATTTGAAAGATGGACTCATAACTGCATAAAAAAAATAACAGGGTTTAAAATTAAAAAATACAGAAGTGTATTGTAAGTGTTTAACATCAACAAACCAAAGACGAACAGAATCTTAAATGAGGTAGCTGCAAAGTGCTCTAAAAAATCCCTACTGGGAAACAAACATGAAGAACATACTCAAAATGAGATCACCTTCCTTAGCTCAGGGCACAAAGTTGGCTGTTACTTTTAATTTCGTCCATTAACAATTGCAATACAGAGCCAGATCCTAGCTCCACTGAAATCAGCAGTGTCTCCCACTCAAGAGCCAGTTTCCTGGTTTCTAGGGTACGTGTTGTACTGAAGCCTGACTCTAATCCACTTTACCATCTGGCAATCTCTTGAGGAAAGCATCAAGAAAGTATAAAAAGCTGAGACAGGCACTGTACCCTTCTTAAAATGTCAGTTAGGGTGGAGCTGTTAAATATATTCCATTTCTACACCATCCCTCTTCCTTGGGAAGGGTTCTGTGGAAAGCCAGTTCTGTCCTTTCTAAATTCTGTTACATCGTCAAAATAAGGTAAAAGAAATATGACAAAACTAGGAAATATACTCAAAGACTTTAGTAATTCTTAATCTGTAGATTAGTGTGGTACAAAAGAGATACAAAAAGGTATGCTTTTTTTTCTATTATTACTGCCTTCTGCAAGTAATTACCGAAAGAAGAGGAAAACTGTCTCCTTAAGCAAGCATCCATAAAACAAGAAGAAAAAATAAACCATGCAATGTCAGCACTTCAATCTGAATAGCATGGTTTGGAGTTTTCATGCCACCAAATTAATATATCCTTGGAATGTGCCATAAATGATGAACTTCTTAAAAAGTGCTGCACCCAACACTTTTGGAACGCTGTATTGCATTATTTTATTCTTATAGATGAAAATAAAATATCATTGAACTAGACTAAAGAAATCAGCAGTAGCTTAGATAAAAGTGATCATGATTTGCTTCTGTTTGTTATATATAAGCAGAATTAAGTCCAGACCAGTAATATGTATACTTGATGGATTGGAAGAGCCAATTTTGCAAGGCTGAAAACAATTACGAGCTAAATCATCTGGGAGAAAGAAATTAGACAGGAAATGTGGATAATAACTAGAAAGTGTTTAAAAACATTTTACCAGAGGTTTCAAAAAAAAAATGAAAGCTGGGCTAGCCTAAATGTTGACTTGCATAGAACAAAAACAGCTATGTAAATCAAAATAATTGTGCAAAAATGGCATTTACTAGAAGTCATGAATATTAGACAGAAGATAAGAACTACAGAAAATTGATAAGGATGGAAACAAGAAGTTTTTCATCAGAGTTAAGGTTAACAAGAAAGATTTTTGGTCCTGATTACACAGAAGTGTAGTCATGTCAATAATATATGCAAAAATCTGTATGTTCTGTAAATAAATCTGATCCCTGTTTGAAGAAAAATCAGAAAAAATCAGTTCTGTCATAAGAAGACAACACAATGTTGTTCATTCCAGCAGTAAATCAGGAGAATGTTAAATCATCAGACCTACAGAATTTGCAATCAAGAGCTTTAAAAAAAAAAAAGACTGAAGAAATTTCAAAACCATGAACATTCCTTTTTGGTAAATCTGAGAAAACTGTAGAAGTTCCAATGGACAGCAAAAAAATAAAGTCAACATCACACCAATATTTTTTTGTAAGGATAAAATAATGTAAAAGCTAATGGAGGAGTAATTTAACAAAGAACTAGAGGTGTGTAATGTAATTAATGCTAGGCAAAATGATTTAATGGAAACAAGTTCTTGTGAGCCGTTGTGAAAAACTCACCAGTTTTACTGTCCTTAGGAAGTAAAGAAAGGCAAATGTAGCCACGCATGTATAAGACAAGATGGGCCAGCAAACCATGGTTCTTCCAAGTCTGCAAAGAGCCTGTGGACAAAAGTAGCAACATAGCACCGTCATCAGAAAGATTCAGTGTTTGGCAGAGCCCATGCAGATGTGAATAACCCTCCATGCAGAATAAAGCACCTTTGAAAAGTGGATTCTGCATCTTTTGTAGCAACACTTTAGAAGTCACCTGAAGTTGACAGTGCATCTTTTTGTAAGCCTGGACCTTAATTTCAAATGTCCTTTTTCCACATTGATATTCAAGCAAGGTTTACCTAGCATAGAAGCAGGGCAGAAAGGTTTTAGTGAGCCTGGTACTCCATTCAACATTCAGTGTAAAGATGTTTTTCTATATTAATACTATTCTGAAAGGGTAAACTAACTCCTAACCAGGTAATCCTGCTAATAATTAGGACAACTTGCTAACTGGTTAGGGTTAACTATGTGTAACATTGCCATTGATTTATGACTGTCAGGTTCACAGGTTGTTTAGATTGTTCAATTTAGCACTTTTCCCCAGCTTTCATTTGAACATTTTGAATCAGGTGTTCAATGGATTGATCAATAAGAAGTACAATAGGTCTCTGTACCACTCCATAAACAAAGCTGATTTTTATATCCTTGGTGTGATTTAAACCGTTAACACTTTAAACCATTCTGCAGCCCTCTTACCACATAACCGTATGCTTCTCTTCACTTTCCTTAATTCATCTCAGATTGTGACTTAGCAACATGCAGGGCACTGAAATTTGCTGTGCGCGTAAAGGGCCTGATCCTGCAAATGCGTACGCACGACACTGCTTGCAGGTAAATGACTCCTTTGATCCCAGTGAGGCTATTCACATATATAACCCTAGTAAGGTGAATTAATTGCAAGGGAAGGACTGACATTTGAATACCAGCCTTTGTGGTTAGGGAGTGCTTTCCTAGGACACAGAGGTCATAGGGAGAGGCAGGTGTCATTTGCTCAGAGTGACTTGCACAATTTTTCCCCATGTCAGATTCCCTACTCCCCGTGAAAACAGGCTCATTTCATTTGAGTGAAACCACCAGACACATCATGCCCCACTGCATGATCTGCCCCAGTGATTCCTTACAAATTAGCAGCGATGATACTTTAAAAGGCCTGGAGAAAGAAAACCTCGAATCAGGTTTTGGGAAGCACCTCATTCTCACTGCTGCTTGAAGTGCAGATGGCAGAGCAAGCAAATCCCAACTCTTCTGTTCTTCAACCAGGGCTATTACTCTCATGTAGGAGCTGAAAATGAAAGGGATACCCTCACTTTCTTTCCTCAGTACCATGTCACTGACCTCCCATTCACACATACGCACCCATCACATTGTTCTTGAGTAAGCGCTGCTGGTTTGGCTGACCTTCACTGGAGATTTATCTAGAATGGAGAGGGTCTGTCTGACTAAATACTCCTCAGGCATGCAAAAAGCCTGTAAGGATAACTGATGCAGTCAACACATGGAAGAGTTTACTGTCTTACCCCGAGGTAAGAAGCAGATCCTCCTTAAGCACTTAAATAACTACAAATGTTTTCAACTTGGTGCTGGTATAAAACAATAATAAAAATATCTGGTCCTTCTTTCTTCAAAAATAGCAGGAAGGGAAGGGGAAGGGTAACTCTCTGAGCCATCACCACAATCTAGCTTTCATCTCACACTCTGAAAAGGCATAGATAATGTGAAGCAGTTGCAAGTGTCTTAAAGAGCAAGTTAGATGATTACCACAGGCTGGGATCTTTTGATATCTGTTGAGCTGAGCATCACAGACTACACACATTTATGCACATTTATGCATTTAACGCAGCTTTAAATAGTATACATAAATGCATGTTGTTGAGCAGTGACAGGAGAATCAGGCAAGGATTTTTACTTATAAATATATCCTCCTTCTGTGTTCTTATTCTACCTTGAAAAAGTGCCATGTTCAGCATCCCAGGCCTCAGGCCTTGAGCACATTCTTTTGATATCGATCCCTGTGGATCAGCCTCTCCGAGCAAAGGAGAAGCATTTGAGAAAAGGCTGAGTTTGTCTCTGGCCTGAAAAACTGTATTTTGAAGAAGCGACTTTCTTATGTTCTTATGCCATCAAAACCTGTGAAAAGAAAAAGAATCATGTTTTGATTTCTGCAAGAAACTGGGGATTATGCAGATTATTTCCTGATACACGATATGGATAAAAGCTTACTTTCATAAATAATGTAGTTATCGAAAACTATCCAAATAGAAGGCTCCCGTCTCTTAGCCATCAGATCCACAGACTGCTATAACTTAATAAACTGAAAATGAAATAGAAACTTCACTTATGAAGCTACCCTCATAAAATAATTTCTTGTTAAGAGAAGATGCTGTAACACAACCGTGGCACTAATAGCAGAACTCTGTGTGTCTGCAGTATGATTTTACCTGAAATGTTTTTCAGTAAATGAAAAGAATCATTAAAATTTATTACAAACTATTACTAGCACAATCCCTCCAAGTAATTTTTATATTGCCACCTTCTTCTTTTACAAACTCACCACAAATTTTGAGGGAAAGAGGTCAGACAATCACAAAACTGGTTAGTATCATGAGGAAAGAAAATGTTTTGCTGATAACTTGAAGGCCCATACAACTGAGACCAACGACCTGGGTGAAGTCCAGTGTAGCCCGTCAGGCACTGTAAAACTGGACACCTGAGTCACATCTAGGAACTGCAGGTCAGGATCTTCTCATGGCAACACACGGTTCACTTTGTCAGAATAGGAGAGATTAGCTGATGACAGCATAGCAATTTTGTCATTGCTGGTGTCCCTATCTTATCTTGCTTGGAGGAAGTTGGGATGCTCCTTCTAGAGCTACACTTACACAGGTGCTGCATTTGTATAGGGTTTAGCACAATGGGCTCCTCTTAACTCTCAGAGATAAAAGACACTACAGTTCTGCTACTAATGATGATGATGATGCATATGTCGCTTTTCACTCATGAAAAGGTTGCTAGACTGTCACTAAGAGAAGTAACAGATGGAAAAAAGAGACAGAAATTTCCACATTCTCTGATTTGAATACCCCTCCTACAGAAAGTTGTCAGCAGGCTCCCCAGTCATACGTCTGCTAACCAGCTCATAGACAAAGGTGATGTATAATTAGAGTCACTGACATTTTAGTTATATTTTAGCTGAGGATTTATCTGAAAACACTCATACCTATTTTTAATTGCTTATATTGCTGCAGTGTTTGAATAGAACTTTAAAAATTAAAAAAAATTTAATAAAATATTATAATTAAATCTTTTTCAAATTTTTATATATAGACAGCTGCAGATGCAAATTGTGTATAATGAATTTGCACCATTTCAAAATCCCATTCTTGATCAAAATTAGAAAAAATAACAATATTTAATAGTTTAAACATTCACAGACTGGGCCCTTTAAAAGCTTTTGTACACAACATTTTCAGACTCTCAACTTCTGATGATTGTTCATGAAATTCATTTTTCATTGTTCAGCCATGTCCCTGAAAAAAATCAACAAAACCATTAACCAAATGTTAGGCCAGCCTGTGTCCAGACGGTGATTGTGAAGTTCTGCAACAGTGCTCTTTTCGAAACTCTTCATTATTAAGGCACAGCTGATAAAAAGTAACTGTCCTACAATATCTCAAATCTACTGACGTCTGTTATTAATTTCTCCTTTCTGCACTGGAATGAAAGACTCAGTGCTGCACTTCAAGGAACTGAATTCCATAGCCAGGCAGCTTAATTTGCCAATTCACTTGATCCATAAAACATAGTCTACACACAAGGATCTTATTATAGGCATTTCAAAGGTGAATGAAAAAGAGCAGTCTAGTGAATAAGGAACATAGGATGGAGCTGTGTCCTGTACAGCTTTTTCTAAACAAGTACCAAATCTTAAAATTAACCCACCACTGTAGCAAATGGTCTCAGTCAGACACAAAATGACCCAGAGTAAGGCTTAAGCAAGGCCAGCTCTGTTGAAACTCAGTGTAACAGAAAGGTCTCTGCTCCAGACAAAAAAAAAGGTAGCTTGTGAAATGAGATTAAACATTAGCACTTAGACATAGACAAAACAGCCTGGGATGAAAACCTGCTTTAAGTTCATGGCAGCTTCATACAGAAAACACACAGAAAACTGCAAAGCTTGTTTTAATTACTCACCAGAAAGCTGAAAGATCAGAGAAGCTCACTTCATAATGGCATTTTCTGAAAAATAAAAATACTCCTAAATCAAAAAAAAAAACCAAAGAAAAAACTCAAGACTGTTTCTGTTAGAAAAGTCAATAGCAACTCAGAATGAAGATTAAGAAACATGAAGATACATACTACTGCTTTATGAACAGCTTTAAAATGGTTTGAGAAAATAAGGTATTGCTAAGAAGACTGCACTTGCCGGTAAACTATTCTAGATTGTCTGCAGAGCACTGGTGATACACAAGAGCCACGAACTTGCTGAATCCAGGTCAGCCCTTTATTAGGAGATGGACTGTTTGGAGAACTGTATAGCAAATGAATTGATTCGGTTTCTGGCAAGAACATCTCAGTCCTCGTTTCCTCGTTTCCTGTCAAGAATAAAGGAATGTGGTCAGAGCGTGCAGGGCTGCGACAAGGAAGGCCAAAGCCCACCTGGAATTGAAGCTGGCAAGGGATGTCAAAAACAACAGGAAGGGCTTCTTCAACTACATCAGTAGTAAAAGGAACGCTAGGGACAATGTGGGGCCACTGCTGAATGAGGCGAGTGTCCTGGTGACAGAGGATGCAGAGAAGGCAGAGCTACTGAATGCCTTCTGTGCTTCAGTCTTCAGTACCAAGGCAGGCCCTCAGGAATCCCAGGCCCTGGAGGTAAGAGAAGAAGCCTACAGAGAGGATGACTTTCCCTTGGTCGAGGAGGACTGCATGAAGGATCGCTTAAGTGATCTGAATGCCCACAAATCCATGGGCCCTGATGGAATGCACCCACGAGTGCTGAGGGAGCTGGCGGATGTCATTGCTGAGACACTCTCCATCATCTTTGAGAGGTCCTGGAGGACAGGAGAGGTGCCCGAGGACTGGAGAAAGGCCAATGTCACTCCAGTCTTCAAAAAGGGCAAGAAAGAGGACCCAGGAAACTACAGGCCGGTCAGCCTCACCTCCTTCCCTGGAAAGGTGATGAAACAGCTTATCCTGGAGGTCATTAACAAGCAAGTGGAGGAAAAGAAGGTTATCAGGAGTAGTCAGCATGGATTCACCAAGGGGAAATCATGCCTGACCAATCTGATAGCTTTCTACGATGGCATGACTGGCTGGGTAGATGAAGGGGAGAGCCGTGGATGTCGTCTACCTGGACTTCAGCAAGGCTTTCGACACAGTCTCCCATAACATCCTCCTAGGGAAGCTCAGGAAGTGTGGGCTGGATGAGTGGTCGGTGAGGTGGATTGAGAACTGGCTGAATGGCAGAACGCAGAGGGTCGTCATCAGCAGCGCTGAGTCTAGTTGGAGGCTGGTAACTAGTGGTGTCCCCCAGGGGTCAGTACTGGGCCCAGTCCTGTACAACTTCTTCATCTACAACCTGGATGAAGAGTTAGAATGTACCCTCAGCAAGTTTGCTGATGACACCAAACTGGGAGGAGTGGTAGATACACCAGAAGGCTGTGCTGCCATTCAGCGTGACCTGGACAGGCTGGAAAGTTGGGCAGAGAGGATCCTGATGAGGTTCAACAAAGGCAAATGCAGGGTCCTGCACCTGGGGAGGAACAACCCCATGCATCAGTACAGGCTTGGGGCGGAACTGCTGGAGAGCAGCTCTGCAGAGAGGGACCTGGGTGTCGTCCTGGTGGACGACACGTTGACCATGAGCCAGCAGTGTGCCCTGGCTGCCAAGAAAGCTAATGGGATCCTGGGGTGCATTAGGAGGAGTATGGCCAGCAGATCGAGGGAGGTTCTCCTTCCCCTCTACACTGCCCTAGTGAGGCCTCATCTGGAGTACTCTGTCCAGTTCTGGGCTCCCCAGTTCAAGAAAGATGAGGAGCTGCTGGAGAGTGTCCAGCGGAGGGCTACAAGGATGGTGAGGGGACTGGAGCATCTCTCCTACGAGGAGAGGCTGAGGGAGCTGGGCTTGTTCAGCCTGAAGAAGAGAAGGCTGAGAGGGGACCTAATAAATGCTTCTAAATATCTGAAGGGTGGGTGTCAGGAGGATGGGGCCAAACTCTTTTCAGTGGTGCCCAGCAACACGACAAGGGGCAATGGGCACAAACTGAAGCAGAGGAAGTTCCAGCTGAACATAAGGAAGAACTTCTTCACTTTGAGGGTGATGAAGGACTGGAACAGGCTGCCCAGGGAAGTTGTGGAATCTCCTTCTCTGGAGATATTCAAGACCCACCTGGACAAGGTCCTGTGCAGCCTGCTGTAGGTAACCCTGCTTTGGCAGGAGGGTTGGACTAGATGACCCACAGAGGTCTTTTCCAACGCCTACCATTCTGTGATTCTGTGATTCCCACATATATTGCCTCCCACAATGGAAATGTTACTTTTTCATTTATACAGTGCAGAGAGCTCAAGTTTGGTAATGAATATCAAGCTGACATTTCTCTCAGTGCCCAGTTTTCCAAACGTGGACAGGAAACCACATGTACATGCACTAATCAAGTCTCCCTGTTTCCACAGGAGGCTGCTTAAAGAAATAGATGGTAGTAGGATTCGTGCTATGTTGCTCTGGGTATAGGGAACAGATGGACAAAACTTAATTCCCAGGGCCTATGGCTGCTAGGGGATTCTTCCATGCCACTTAAGTCTTTGAAAAAAGAGAAGAAAGTTTTCCAAACCACAGAAAGCAAAATTTTACTCCCTACTAACTTTTCCATTTATTTTAAAAATACTCTTTCGGCAGAGAAAATATTTCTCTGCAGCAGATATAACAACTACCCCACATCTGCGGAACAATCCCGTGGTGTACACTGTGGTTGTCCTGCCAATTTCCTTTTTAGCTAAACCACAAAATGATGGGATGCCAACCATGAGATAGCATATTATTCTCACGTTTGGCATTTACGTGTGGAGAATAGTTCCCTTTTATTGATTAATTGCACCTTTTAATGACACTAAGGAAAGGGTTGGGTTATAGATTCCTGCTGAATAGGACAGGCAAGTGGCACACAGGGCTTATAAATCACCCAGCTCGCAGGCGCTTCAGCAGCTGTGCTACTGTACAGATGTGGAGCACACTAGAAGTTAATTGTGTTGTTGTTAGTTATGTGAACAGAAACACATAGACAGTGCTTCTCTGAAGAAAATAATCATATTTTGACCATGGTAAATACAACTGTTATTGATGAAAGTTGGCTGCTGGAATTGAAGCATCTTACTTGAACCCCAGAAAGCCAACAGGACATGGTAAGATAGCTGAGGGGTCACCAGCATGAAGACCTCAGACAAACATGGCTGTCCTGAGGCTGATGGGGTGATATCTAGGGACACCCCAGTCCTCTCTGACTAGCCTCCAGCCAGGCAGGGCTGCTGCACATTTCACCGTGAGCAAATGCAAATGCAAGTGTTGAGGGCGTAACCAGGAACATATTGAACACAAGTCAACAGGTACCAAAATCTTATTTTTAAAGCCATGCGTCCTGCCTCCCTTTGCTCTTCTGCTCTCTAATTTCCCATGGTGGATCACTAAGAGAACAAATGAAGTTAATGTTTAAACTGTGATTTATGCCATGGCAGAAGAAAAAGTGACCAAAGTAGTGCTGGGGGCCTTCTGGCTAACAGAGAATTTAGCTGCTCTTTTGTTGACTCGGCTTAAAACAGTAAAAAATGTTTGTATTTATTTTAGGAAAACATCAAAGCTGCATCCTTCCAGTCCTGATCATAGCCTCGAGGTACCACAGTGATTACTGCAGTAGCAGCTCTTTTTTGATCTGGCTGAGCCAATAACATTGAACGTACTCCTTGAAATCAGAGTTTAGCTACTCTGGTCTTTCCTCCTCCATCCTATCCTGTCACAGAGCAGAAGGCAGTCGCATCGCCCAACCTGAAGCTTGCAGTTCAAAGTTCCTGTGAAGACTGATTTATTTTCAGATTCCAGGTCCCAGTGTGGAGCTGGAGGGGATGGAGGGGGATTTAAATGTATTGCAAATATCCCTGCAAGAGGAAGAGATTTATATAGCATTAAGATATAATCTCCTCTCTGTATTTTGACCAGCATCTTCTCACTTCAGCTTCTCCAGCCCCTCAGAAACTGGCCAGCCTCACTGAAGAGGAGTGGTGTCAGGCTGCGCCAAACCAAGGATGTGAAGTGGAATCACAGCCCCTGCCTGAGAAGGTGCCTCGAGGCACTCCATTTCCAGCAAAATCTCACTCCATATGGGGCCTCCTCACCTACTTGCCTCGTTCACTAAGACAAGTAGTGGTTTCCACCAAAGCCAGTGCAAACCTCAGTCTGTGGCATAACATCCTCCTGCTGCAGGTGGGGAAAGTGCTGACACACACCCCGCGGTCACGAGGTCCTGCAGGCACACCTTTCACCAACCACTGTGTCCCAAACCCATGGAGGGGCGGCCAAGCGGCACAGCACAGGGAGCATGCAGCCCCCCCCATCCACCCCACACAGAGCAGCGGAGGTCAGGGACTGAGGGCTGGCGCTCTCAGGGAGAATTTGAGCAAACACAGACAGGCAAACATTTCATGAAAGGAGACATGCAGCATTTAACCTTATGGCTGTTTCCACGCATAGAGAATATTTATCAGACTGCTCCTTCTCCGGCACAACCTGGCACACGGCCGTCCCCAGGAGATGCCCAGCAGGACAGGACAGTCCAGGCTCAGCTAGAAAGGGACTGCAGCCACAGGGGAGATGGCAAGAGGTGGGAGACACTTGGCTCCTGCTCTTGTATGCTGGCTGACTGCATAGGAAAATTAACCTGCATGAGAAAAAGGAGGAATGTAAATTACCTTTTCATTTCACAAATGAGGAGGGAGAGGCAAGACAAACTATGCCACTCTCCAGTCCAATTCATTTCTTGTATAATTCCTGGGGCAATGCAGTTGTGTGCCTGCCTAACAGCTCGTCTAGCTCCAGGTAAGCAGTCATTAGTTTTCTTAAGAAATGCTCTAGCGGTAAGATACAAAAAGTGGGTAAAATTATTCAATCATTAGTACTGAAGCATATATAGAGAGAGATGTATATACAAACACATATAAATACATGTACAGGGGCACGCATACTCGTAAATGCACACAGCTTCATAAAAATAGATAGATCTGGTGCCACTTTATATAGGGGCTAGAATAGAAAGAAAAAAAAGAGGGGAGTACACGAATTTAATAAGCTCAGACATAATTGCCATGAGTAAATGTTAATGCACAGGGATGAACTTTTTTTTTTTACTTTATACATATTAATAGGCTTTCTCTTTGAGAAAGAATGACATCAGACATTGATAAATTTGACAGAAGTGAAAGGAAAAGATGGTCGCACGATTAGGTACACTCCTGAGGTTGTGTTGAACGGTGTCTTTGATACATCAGCCTTCAGTCTCTGAGCACATTCGTATTAACTCATGCGTACACCCAGAATTCAAATGAGCTGCTTCTTTAGATGCTGACTTTCAGCAGCAGTCTCACCAGACGAGCTGGAATCAAACTCACAGTTTCAGAGCATGGTATGGTATCATTTTCTCAGTACAGTTTGTGCCTACTGACTCTCTCAGAAGATTAGAGAAAGAAGTAGCATATAGCAGATCGTTAAAGATCCACACAAGGCTAAAGGGTGAGTAAAAAAATCTTCAATGAACACACTGCGCCAAGTACAGACATTCTCCTATGCCAAGAGATCGGTGCAAGGCTGTATATTTAATATTGCTGGAAACTGAGAGACGACAAATTGCTTGGAATGGATTCACTTAAAGGCAAGCAAGGGCTAACCATTGATGTGTGAATACCTCAGTGATGTCTGAATGCTGGTGCATTGCCACAACATGGATGCTCTTTATAACCCTTCAAGAAACCACAGTGAAAATAGTGCTACACACCTGCAATATATGTGTTTGTCTGGAAACATCATACCGCTACAGTAACTGTCCATGAATCTTCCAGTAAAGCCAGCATACCCAGGTGCATCACATGGCTTCGGATTCACAGTGAGCCTAGAAATAAATAAAAAGCTGAAGTCATGCATCTTTTTCCCATTAGCCCATTGCTTTTAAGAGCTAGAGATGGGGAGGCTGCTTTTTTAAGATGCAAGTTAATGCTATTGACACACGTTTCTGAGCAGCTTCAAACACAAAAATCGACAAGAGAGGAAAAGATTTGCGAAGTAAAAAAGGAGGCAGCCATGGAAAATGAATGCATAAAGAGAAGAAACAGAGATGAGTAAATGCATGTTAGACAGTGAGGACCTATAAAGGAAGGAACGAAAATACAGAATGGAAAAAATGGAAGATTATAAGAAATTGTTAAATAATTGGAGGCCACAAAGGAATACATCATATAAAGGATATACATCAGTCTATTAGAAAATTTTATTTTGAAATCTCGTTTTATAGTAATTTGAGTTATTCAGTGAGATTTCTGCAATAAAGTCTGCTTTGAACAGACAACAGGAAAAGCAAAATTCTTTAACAAAAAGTCAAATATTCAATAACATTTTTCCCCTCCTTTGTCCCATCAGCATGCAAGCAGTCACTTTGTAGGCACACAGATACAGAAAGAAGATATAAATATCCATCTCTGTTCATCACAGAAGAAAACATAATTGATTTCTTATTCATTTTTTATCTGGTTTCATAACGAAAGTTAAAAATACTTGCTTTTTTTCTTTTGAAAAACTCAGTGTCTCATTTTGTTAAGCAAATGTAGGACATCATCTATATTTGTACATAATTTTTTTTTCAGATGTCAGTCATAAGGCTGTTGGCAGTTTAATTTGCATGTATAGCCAAGATGATGGAATGCTAGTAACAAACATTAGCTCTTCTGTGCAAAACCCAAGCATTTCAGTCCACTCAAGACAAACAGCTTTTAGCAGATCTACTGTATATTTGAATCTCTCTATGTCTACTATCACAGCATGCCTAGCAGTTAAAGATAATTAAAGTGATAATACACCTGTGAACTGTGGGGATACTGCTCCTACCATCAGACTGCTTAGAATAACTAAAACAAACTGGCAGAAGGTTTGAGCAGACTGCATTCTCTTGCTGGCTAAGAGAAGCCTCACAGCCTCATCCTGTCATCAGTAAAATAAAGCAAGTGTCCTCCTGTTTTACAGAGCAGAGGCCACAGACTAATAGACCAGCCATTTTACCGATCACTTTCTTCTTCTTCATAATCAGGTGGACCATTTTCCCTCTTTTTTACCCCTGTCTGAAGCAGCTCCCTATCCAATAACGTTTCTCTTCAGGAAAAGTACTCCAATCGCTTACTTGTCTGCTAAATAGCTATTAAGCACTTAACGCATCTTTTACCTTCTCTTAGAGCAACCCAGTGTCTGCAAGCCTGTTCAAGATGGAACCTGAGTTTTTTCTCGCCCCATGTTTTCAGCATCACCAACATCAGCATTTTAAGCAACCAGACTCACCCAAAGAGCAGATTGCTTTTGAATGACAGAAATGGTAAAACACCGTGTTGCTGGATATATTAAAAAATCAGAGATAAGAACAAAAGAAATAATTTAAGAGCTCCTATTTCTGCAAAACAATGTGTTTACTGCAAGGACAGAGATGTTGTGTTTAACTGGCAACGACCACTTTTATTCTGAGCCAGCAATAATCTGAAATGACAAATAACATCCAAGCGTTTTACTCATCTGTGGATACTTATTTTCCTCCTCCTGCAGATACCGATTCTTTGTATGTGTCCAGTGGCTAAAAGCCAAGAAACTAATTTTACGCTTGATAATTCGTTGGTAATCAGTGCTAATCTGTTTGGGAAAACATCTATAGCTCAAGCACAAAGAGATTCAGATCGGTTCGGCTGCATTGGTGGTGACTGTCTGTCACTGAGCACAGCTCCATGAGCCTCCTCCATGGGACCCACCTGGAGGTGCGCTTACCAGATGCAGGTGACCTCGCACGAAGAACCAACACCATGCTGGTGCTTTTTGAGACCCGGATATTTAAAATAAATGTAAGAAATGGATCCTCGTGCTATTTGTACCAATTTCACTATTCACATCTTTCAGAACAGTGGTCACTACTAACACAAATTTACCACTGCAAAGCTTGCAGGAGGCTATTTTGGTCCTACTGAGACCTACTCAGCTAAAAATGAATCCTGGTGCTATTTGCACCAATTTCACTGTTCACATCTCTCAGAACACTGGTCACTACTAATATAAGTTTACCACTGCAAAGCTTGCAGGAGGCTATTTTGGTCCTACTGAGACCTACTCAGCTAAAAAGAAAGAATTGTGAAAGCTTTGTAAGCGAGGTACACATCATGCCAGGTTTGGTTTGAGTTTACAGCACTTGAATTTTATTGGGCAGATATCCATCACCACAAAGTTTTATATGAGCAATGATTAGGAGCAAAATTTGTGTACTGCAGTCTACAAACACAGACCTATAAAATGCAGCTTTGCTGTAAAAACAACTGTAGACTGGGGAGGGAATGGAGGCAAATGCCCCAAACTCAGTGAAATCGAATAACGCATGTCTTCCAAACCCTGGGGAGGCACTCAGAGAACAAATATTGATTTTATGTCATGCAAAATAAGGTTTATGTTTCTGCTTCAGAATTCCTCTTCTGATATTTTCCTACAGGCTTCAAGCCATATGTTTCTGTGTCATGCAGCAAAGGTGCAATTAATCTCCCGTGCGAGACCGTACTCTGCCCATGCCAGCATTCTCCCGAGCAGAGGCACTGTGGGGAGGGGAGCTGAGGCACGTGCGGGCTGCGGGCACTCCCGCATCCCACCCTCGATCTGAGGGCTCGATTTTGAGTCGAGGTTGCTGAGGCATGTCTCAGCTCAGCTTGACGGATCCATAGGGTCATTATTCAAATGAGATGTTGTCCCGGTCTCCTCTGCAATGTCTGCATGACAGCGTTTCCCACCCACCCTTATTTTTTTTTTTATCCATTAAAAATAAGACAGCTTGAGCCTCTGAGAAACCTGTCTGTAAAATAAAGGTCCGCGTTAGAGTCAGGTACAAAAAACTATCTTCCTGACAAGCAGTCATTTTTTGGAGGTGCATCTATCTCTTAGGGAATCGTTTATGTGCCAGAAACCGAGAAACAATCCCATACAAACAGCAACATTAGGGTAATCTTAAGGTTGAAATTTAAACACTAAAAAGACAGAGTGCACCTCAGGAAAAGCTAGATTAGCTACCTTATCTCTGCCTGCAAGCATACATGCGATACTACAGCCCTTAATTAAACAGAAATGTTTTCTCTCTGACAGAACGTATGAGATGGTCTTCTAGATTTTCTGTGTTTAGCATATATTAACAATTTGTTTCTTCACTGTGCGTCCATCATTTAATTAGCATAAAAGCCCCCTAGCCCTCTGTTGACTTGGTTGTCTTTATAGTACATTCTCTTATCTCAGAGGTACTTATTTTAATAATTTCATCAGTACAGATGTACAATGCATTCAACAAGACATTTTTCCCGTTAGACAGATGTACTTCTTAAAAATAATTCATTATTTATTACCTCACAAGCTGTTTTTCAGACAAATAAACTCACAATTCCATTACCAGTATATTTTAATGATGTTTCTGTTTCAGATTGCTTTATCATTGGAGCCTAATCCAAATTTCACTGAACTTTCACATTAATTTCAGAGATCTGAAGGCTCTGTTCTTCATTTTCCAAGCAGCTGCCCTCAAAGCACATCTCAGGAAAATCCGTGTACTATCTACCCAATGAGATGCTTTAAAATAAAAAGAAAAATATTTCTTTAACATCCAAATGCCTCTCTAATGAGCAAAACATCCTGCAGAGGTTTTTCACTAGTTAGCTGAGAGCATGTCCTAGAACACAGTAAGTGAAAAAAACCTGCATCTTGAATGATAAATGGGAGCAGGGCGTTTTCAGAAATTATTTTAGAGTGCAGCACAAATGAGTTTCATATGCAGACTTGCAAAATCACCATACTGGGTGAATTGGAAATCTATTTCAAAATGGTAACGTTAAGACTGAGAAGAGATAGTATTACAAGAAAGTGTTAGAAGAATAAGGTGATCTCTGGATCTCTGGGCTGGGCACTGCCTATCCCACGCTCCTAAACATGACTGAGGGAAGCTGTCTGCAAAGAAGAGATGTAGCTCTTTAAAGCAGAGGCCGAATAGAGTGACCCTTCCTCTGTAATACTCTGTACTTAGCATATTTCTGGGCATGGGAACCCTCGACCTCACGTAGCAAAGGACTTAGGTCCTTGAGGACCTTCTGAAAATCCTATTCCACTTTATTAAGTCTTGTGAATTTTTCAACCACAAATCACTCCAATCATGTCCAGCTTTGTTAAGTTGATTGCTGTAAGCTATGAGCATATGCACAAGTTAGCCAAATCAAACTGGGATGTAGCAGTGATAAAAGTGGTAACCAGTTAATGCCAAAGTGGAATATTCCATTTAGACATGAAGCAGGAACCCCAATATTCCTCTGTTCCTTGCTCCTCTTTAGTGGTTATAACGTGAGCTATGAATTTTCACTACCTGTATCATGATCCATTCTTGAAAAACAATTCTAAAGATTGGAAAGGATACCTGAGAACTTTGCCATTTGAAAACTCACCTGTATCTTACCTCTGGATTTTGTCCTCTCATTTTTCTCCAAATTTATCATTTCTGTTTTCTTTTGCTGTTGATTAAGTACATTACATGATTTCAATGACATTTTGGAAAGAGTAAATGGCAGATTAAAAAAATTAAAAGTACTTTAATTTTAGTTAGCATGTTGTATTAAGTTAGGAATACTGAGTACTAGGCCCTCATTGTACTAAAATTCATACTAAGAGGAAGGAAGAGTTATCCCAAGGGCACCACGGGAAGAGGGACGTCCACGCTTATTAAAATATTAAAAATAAAATATAAATTATCTATAATGAATCCATTTTTTTCTGTGGGGAGGACTGATGATTGACCCTCTGGAAATTAGAATTGAGAAGACCTGTTACACAGCTGATTTTCTTTCCTTGTCACTACAGATTTGTTCCCTATAGTTTCTTCTCTAAAAATTTATTCAGCAATTTATTTTAAAAAAAGACTTGTCATTCTTTCCTGTCCTTTCACAAAGGAATGAAGAGATTTAAGCTAGAGAAAAAATTGAGATACTGTATATCTGTCTTATCACTATCAGAAACTCATCCTAATAAGTATTACTCTTACATTGACTCCACAGCTCTTCCTGTTTCCATAAAGCTGTTTGCAAGTTGAATATATTTCCATATATGACCTGCATTAATATTAAAATCCTCCTGAAATTTCTGGAAATATTTACATGTTTTATCATCAGATAAATCCTTTATTATCTTGTACTGAAAGTTCATTCTTCCTTAAAACATGATAAATCTTTAATTTGAACAAACAAGGCAAAAGCCATGAAGGAAAAGAGGTGCCCCATGTAAAGAGAAACCTGGAGCTTGAATTCACAGCTGCATTTGCTGTCTGTGTAAAAATTTCCAGAGTCAACATCAAAAAGAAAAAAAAAAGTAGCAAATACTAAGTCTCATATGTAGAAGGCAGAAAAGATACCAGGTTATTATCCTCAAGCATTACATTACCCATGCACTGCTGTATTACAGAATCACAGAATCCTTTAGGTTGGAAAGGACCTTTAAGATCATTGAGTCCAACCACTAACCTAACACATTGAAGTCTACCACCAAACCATGTCTCTAAGTACCACATCCACAAGTCTTTTAAACACCTCCAGGGATGGTGACTCCACCACTTCCCTGGGCCGCCTGTTCCAGTGCTTTACAACCCTTTTGGTGAAGAAATTTTTCATAATATCCAGTCTAAATCTCCCCTACCACAACTTGAGGCCATTTCCTCTCGTCCTATCACTTGTTACTTGTGAGAAGAAACCGACACCCGCCTCACTACAACCTCCTTTCAGGTAGCTGTACAGAGCTATAAGATCTCCCCTCAGCCTCCTCTTCTCCGGTCTAAGCAACTCCAGTTCCCTCAGCACTCGTCGTACAATTTCTTCTGTAGCCCCTTCATCAGCTTCATTGCTGGATGGACAAGTAGTAGAAGAGATAGGATATTGCTGTGGCTGCTTGAGACAGAATGCAAGAGGCAGGTGGGCAGCACGATGGGACTGAACAGACAGCAAACTCACTGGTAATGCTGGTAATAAGAAGTGATAAGTGAAACTCAGAAGGTTTCAGATTTTGTTTCCCAGGAGCTGTAAGGTGTCGAAAGGTTTATTTATGGTGAATTCTTTGGAGTTGCAAATCTTACAAGATGTTGCTCAGCAGATCAGAGATTCTTCAAATACCTCATATCTCATGTTACTTCAGCATTTCTCATCACGTCTGCTTCCCAAGAAGTGTGTGTGGGCAGGGGACTGCGTGGAGGGAGGTGTTGATAAGAGACTAGGTTGGAAGAGAGAAGAAGCTCTTCTCCCAAATATTGTGCAAACGTACTACAAGAAAAGAGTGGGGAATGTTTCAATAGATTTAAACGGGAGACAACTTTAAAAGTGGTTTGGTTTCTCTCTGAGGCAAATTTCTTTCTTTGTCTTTAAACATAGCCTACATGTAAACTACTACATCACCCAGATTTACACCTCAAGTACTGCTGATCTCACTTCTCATCCTCCCAAGCAGCTTACTCTTACAGTAAAAAACAAATTTCATCTTTATCTTATTTGGCTATCTCTCTTTTCTTCTCTGCTGTATCTTGCAATCCCCATGTCTGCACCATCAGTCAGTGAGACAGGTCCGGGAAATACAGAACCACTGGTACTTACAACGTTTGAAACTCCTGGATAAATCATTAGAGAACATGCTACAGGGAACAACTTTGCAGTCACAAGGAAATAAAATCAATTTTATAATAGGTCTTCTCAAATTCTAATTTCCATAGGGTCAACCCTCAGTCTTTCCCATAGAAAACTCTACCGGAGAGGGAAGGAAAGAGAAAAACTGCCTGAGGTTACCCCCTGAGAACATTTGACTTCTTCCTTGGAGGTAAGCGAATTTGCTCCCCATGCTCCATGGAGCAATGGTGGGGGGATTAGTCTCCAACTCCATTAAATTTTCCCAGAGCCACAGGGGACTCTGCAATCTCTAGTTCTTTTCTAAAAGATAGCTTGCTCAAAAGGCCTCCTGCTACACTTGAAATACAGAACAGGTGTTGCCACATTAGCTGCAGACCCACACAGAGAATCCAGAGAGAGAGGAGAGGGGTAGTGCCACAAAGGCCGCAAATTATCTTAGTTCATAACCAATACAGAAAAAAGGATTTTCTTAGACTAAGATTATATGAAAAAAATATTTTTTCTTTTAGCATTAAAAATTTAGAGAGGAGCTGAGAGCATGCTATTTTCCAGCATTAAACACTAGCACTCTGAAAATATCCATGTATCACAGAGTACAACACTGAGTTTTAATATGTATTTTTTTCTCATAGAACACCCCAGCAAGCAACCATGTTTTTAGGATTGCTATCTACAGAACAAATAATCTTTATACTGTCACAAGTCTTGCCTGCTCCAGGAGTTTGTTTCATATGATATCCTCCTCCTGCTATTTCCATTTCAGAGTAAGCCCTCTTACCTTCTCCCACTGCACTGGAGAGGATGTGTGTTACTGCAGCTAAAAGCAAGGGGTAGACGCTGATGTTGTCATATTTATGGAAACACTGTGCAGATGACTCACCATGCTGACAAGCTGAAAACTCCTTTTTTGCCACAGGCTGTATTTTTTGGTCTGGCACTTGCACATCCTCCTCCTTTGCCACTTGCCAAAAGTCAAAGTGGACATGCCCATGTGTCTACTCCATGTGTGCAACAGTGGTTATCAGAAATTTTTCCATGCGCGAAAGGTTTTGGCTGAAGTCACTGGGTTTTGCGTTGAAGTCTCCAAGAATAATTTTTCTTTTCATACCTGCAAAGAAGGAAACATTCCATATCAGTATCATTCATCAAGTCAGTGATTTCACATAGGTAAAACGGTGGGCATGAATCTTATTACCACAGTGGCTCCTTTAAGCCTCTGTAGTGGAATAAAAGGGCATCAAACCATATATGAATAATCGCCATGGTCTTTGAGATCCCTCTGTTCTACTCATATAAATGGAGCATCAGCAGAAGAGATTGTCAGTTCAGGTAAGCCTAAAGGTCAAATCCTCAGCAGATGTGGATTGGTATTGCTCTACTAAAAAAAAAAAGCACCACTTATGCCAGTTTGAGATTTGGGGTTGGGAAACTAACTGTCTCAGAGTTGGGCACAAGGAGCAGTTTTGCAGAAACAATTAGATATGACAAAATGATACCAAACTAAATTCAGGGGTGATGAATTCCCAAGTAGTTTATCTTAAAGAACATGCAAAGATGTGTTTCACTGGAATAGAATGTTGTCTGGAGATAACATCAAAGCTAACACAATACCACTGCTGTTACCATTCAAAAAAACTCTATTTACAGTTAGAAAGATAAACTGGGCGCATGAGAAAGGTAACACACAATCTAAAATTAAATAGTTTGCAGTCTCAAGTTAAATTAAATGAGTAGCAGTACAATCTGAGAAAATACGGCATTCATTTCATGCCTATTATATAGCTAGCTATCGGTGCTTGTTATGATTATAAAATCACACTTCAGATGTTCACATCTCTCCAGTTTTCAACTCCTCCAAGAGTTATAGCTCTAGCACTCCTCTATGGTACAAAAGCACAGCACAGCTTCTCGCAGTTTCCCGAGATACTGCACCTGCAGTATATTCGTACTAATTGCTCCAAATTCACACATACAGATGACAGAAGAAGGTGAATGGCAATTCAGCTTTTTCATGCAAAAGAAACATAATTATTTTACAACACACTGTAAGTTTTAAACCTGCAGGTTAAGTATTCATTTAATTATTTAGGGAGAGGTTGCACTCCTACTCCTTCCCCTGTACGAGAGGCAGCCAGTCTCTGCGCTACATCAGGAGAAGCGCGAGGGAAGAGCTCAGACTCGGGATTTTCCTTTCTCTCTTCACAGCTCTCCCTTTCCCCTCATTACAAATGCAATGTTGCTTCTAATGCCTCCGCTCACCCACTTACCACCAGTACTTTCAGAAACAAGCTATTTCAGCCAAATATGTTGTGGAGCAAATAGAGGAAGAGGAGAGGAGATATGGACTCCCATGTTTTCTGCACAGGCAATTGAATTAAACACAGCTATTACAAATCCTGTGAAACAGATCCTTTTCTAGTTAAGGGATTTTATTTCAGATGCTATCAGCAGAATGGCAGGAAAAAGAATGATTCTGAAACAAAATCAAAGGTATGTTGAGTTTCTGATGAGAGAACTACTTACCTGTACAACAGCGGAGGCAGTAAGATGCATCAGTACTAGCTACAAAAAATCTCCTTTGGCTCAAAACACTGAAGCCTGTGTTTTTAAAATCGAAGAACCAATTAAAAGACTTACCTCTGGATCTGTGTGCATGTTTGATCCAGTAGTTGTAATTTGTTTTCTGCAGCACACAGAGAGTCATTAAATTTGTCTAAAGGAACTACATTAAAAAATCATCAAATGTTATGAACCATACCTTAAATTTTCAAAAGACTTTAAGTAATTCAAGGGTCCAATTTCCATTTGTGCTTCCAAGGTAGTAATTAGGCTTTACAGAATTAAGCGACTCAACACCTTGCTCATAGTCCTGGTCCTACCTTGTCCAGTACTTGCACAAATTTTCCGTGGATAGGCACCTAATTGCAGGGTTGACAGAAAGCTTTTGAGCAGAGCATGGACCAAAACAGCAAGAAATATATTTCAGCAAAAACGGACTGTGCTCATACGTGTCCAGAGAGACAGGGTCACTATTCAGAGTCATTAAGCTCCTAAATAATCTCAGCCACTGGCATGATACAAAACATTGGGTTTCCATTTTGAAAGAGTAGTAGTGGTAGACCAGAAGTGAGCATTTTGGAATTAAGTCACACCCTGAGGCTGCTGGGGACAGGGTCAAACAGCTTCTTCTGCCTAAATCATAGCTGGAGCTTGAGTTCAAACCATCACCCCATTTCAGTGTCCCATCACCCATCTTCCTGCAGGGTGAGGAAAATATCTCAGTCACGCACAAAAGAGCTGCTCCTCTTTGTAGAAATAATTTGATATTCAAAGGACTGAGGGCAGAGAGATTGATTTAATTCCAGCAATTAGGAAATGTAACTAAGATGGGAGCTCAAGTCCACATCTGATAGGTATCACTGCTCCAGACCAGGGATCTGAACCTGGGTCTTCTACCTCTCTCTCACAGCTACCATTTACTTTGAGCATGTTTTGACCACACAAACAACATCAGGGCCACAGCAAAGACAATCCCACTTTGAAGGCTTCAAGGCTTTAGGCCTCAGCAGTCCTTGAGGCAGATCTCAACATTTACGTGTGTTTGGACAGCAAAATCTTGAGCATATGCAGAACTTAACATGCTAAACTAATAGTCAGGAGGCAAGTGACAGCTGAGGAGTAATTATGCCAATGGTACCTGAATGCTGGGACAAGGTGATATCTACGTTGTGCAGTAGATTAAGGTGAAAAAAAGCTCCGAGCTGACTTTCAGAGTACATCCACAGAGTTCAGCACAGCACCATGCAGAGACACTCGCCTGGGTCTCAAAGGCAGCCTAGCCTTTTTGGTATGGCAGAACATGCATTATTAAATTCAATCCCTGTTTCTCAGCAGAGCTAATTAGTTCAGGTGCAGCTCAACACTGCTATAATTATACTCCATCTGCTTCCAGAGCTAGCTAGTTGGGTGCTGAGAGCTTGGAAATTTCTCTACAGTACCCCCTCATGGGAGGGGGCATGATACTATTATGTCCATAGGAGTAAAAAGAGACGGATTGACGCTTTGGTCCCTTTGATGATGTGAGCCTTAGCAGCCTAAATCCTGCCGAGTTAAATCCTCTCGAGGGACAGATTTTTTAAGATCTTTAAATAGCTAAAGCCCCAGTTATGGCCCCACTGTGATTTTTGAAAAATGCCTCATAAGCACAAAGTGTTTGTTGGGTGGTAAATGACTCCGTGCTGCATCGCAGCGGTGATAGCCCCGTGTCAGGCACCCGACCGAGGCGGTCTGTCGGAGGGAGCAGCCTACGGGGCTCCGGCTCTTACCGACACTTTGATGTGCTCAGGTTGGCTTTGCTGGCTTGCAATCCAGCATGCAAGTGCTAAGACTCATTTGGCTACACAGAAAATATCAAGCCTGTCTGCTTCTCAATAAATAGATAGTGACGACTCCAATGTACACTAATTTAACATGCTGTGTTTGCTCCCCTTAAAATGAAGCTTTGATCCAAAGACTATCGCAGTGAACAGAATATCTCTCCTCGGCATCAACTCTTATTGGATCAGGCCCTGAATTTGTGGCATGGAGCAATTAGTAAGAAATAGATTAGGCAACAACTTCCTTTATTCAGTCGTACAAGTTATTTCAAGACGAACTGATTGCCCACATTTGTTTTGTACAGGCAGCTAAACCATCAATACCAACAACACTGGCATTAATCAGCACAGAATTATTTCCTCACTCTCGCAGGTGTTTTGCTTCGCATCACTTTACAAAGGCTGACAAGGACCATCTGTAGCTTCCAGTACAATACAGCAGTGCCACAGCACTTTTTTCCAGACATTAGAAGCTACCATATGCATTTGCTCTGCAAGCTTTCCAGCAACATGCTCAAACGAGAACATTTTCAGTGACCACATGAACCCTGCAGTACATTCTCATCCCACCCTCCCTGTTTAACCACATATCACGTCAGTAGCATATATGTGTACCGGTGGGTGTGTTTGTGCATGTGTGTCCAGAGGCAGTGTGCTCTGCTTCCATTTGTGTTGTGCAGGAGTGAATGACACCTGCATCTAACAGCATGGTGTCTATGCGAGCATCCATGTCACTGCCATTAATATTTTGACTCACCGCACTGCTGTCAGTGCCAGCTCTCTGTACTGCTATGCCTCTGCTTGCTTTCTACTTTCCAAGGGCTCTGGCTAAGGCTACTGAGACTGCTAGATTTTGACAGAAACCCAGTAAGTTGTTGCTTATTTAACCAATATGTGGGCATCACTTTGTACAGTGATTTTTGGAAACTGACAAAGGGAGCTGCCCCACACCACCCTCTCTTCGGAGAAGAGCTCTGCCTTTCTTCTCTTGCTCAGCCATGGCTGTGTCACTGCCAAGCTACTCTCTCAGGGTGCAGACAGCCTTTAATGCCTTCTTGGACATGAAATAATTATTTGTTATATAAGTGTTGCTGCCTACTACTTGTGTGTATTCAGAATCTTGTTTCAGTCCTATCTCTCGCACTGCACTGCAGCTCTCTGTACCGTGTGAATTCAGTGATATACATGTGTTTTGGTACACCATGAAAGATAGTATCCAAAATGCCTGTCTGAGCCCAGACATGTGCCCCAGCTTGCCAGCCATCCCTGCTGTTACCCTTCAGCCCGGGCTGTGCCACTCCGCAGCCCTCTGCTTAGATCTCCCAGGGAGCTTACGCTCTGCTATATACGCCCCATCAACGGCAGCAGACTGCCATGAGGAAAATCGGACTGAAAGGCAGTAATTAGCGATTGAGAGGTGGTAAGGAGCAGGTATAAGTGAGCATTTTTGCCCCTTTCAGTGCAAGGCTAACAGTTTAACTCAAAGCATCCCCTGCAGTGGTTTCGGCTGTTAGTGCCTGACTTTGTACTGAAAAGAAGAGGGAGGACTTGCAGGCAGTCACAGCAGAGAGGCATTTTGAGAAGCTATCTCCACTCAGTTACCTTATCTAGGCGGAGAAGTATGTGCGAGTTACTCAAGCCTGTGTGCAGTGTACATTCGAGCAGGTAAGTTAAAACCACTGGCAATTAAAAATAACCTCCCTGGCATCGCAGTGGGAAGGTGGAGATGTCAGACAAGTGCTGAGGCTCAGATGAGAGGCAGCAGCTAACAGTTGAAAGGACGCGACTACGGAGTAAGCTGGGCAAGGTAACGTGGGGTCTGGAAGCTCTCAGGCCTGAAGCCCAGCGCTCAGGTGTGGGCTAAAATTCTCTCTTAGACATGAACATAGCTCATTCGGGAAGCCTCGTGAGTCTAAGGGACTGCAGGTCCCCCGAATGACTGAAGGGCCAAAGGCAAATGCAGCTAATGCAAAGGAAATTCTTCAGAACTCTTTTTTTTTTTTAATTTGCCCTTTTCTCCTGGTTCTTTTTTCCTTCTTTCTCATTTTGTAATCTCTTGTCTGCAGAAAGAGAAAGGTTGCTATCCCAGTGTTTTCTGTAGCTCCAAATTTCAAATTTTCACATATTTCTTGTTTTCCAGTTCTCATTAATAGATTACAGATGACTTTTTTTATTAATTGTCATCTATTTTACATTCTAATTTATTTTTCTGGGAAATAAATAATTTCCTGACCTGCTCCAGTCTTGTTTTAATGTTTAGCCAAATATCTTAAGGCAGTAAAGGAAAAAACAAACAGCTGAACATCTGCTGAAAAGGTTGCAAGTGTGAATAAGGTCTAATAGCTTGTAATGAGATTCCAGAAATACACTGCATAAGAAGCAATGAATAGATCCCAGTCCCTAACCCCTTACTTAGAAGACTATTCTGGTCTTAATTCAGTTACAGACAGGAGTAAATTCAGATGCAGGATGTATTATCAGCTACTTTTAAAATGCATCCTACAGCGATATACCTCTCTCTCTTTAAGCAACCATTACTTGGACTCAACACACAGACTGTTTTTATGCATCTTTGGTGCAATTCACATCGGGAGCATATAAGACTGGAAGGTGTCCCTCACCATATCTGAAATTCTCCACCATTTTTGTGCACCGCTTGGCTGCCTTGCAGACACACAGACAAATCGATCAGGCACACAGAGGAGCTCACTTGTGACCTGTACCCAAAGGCTCCTGGGGACACAGCTCAGCCCTGCCCCTGGAACTGAGCATCACAAAAGCAGGCTCAGAGGTTGAGGAGAGCATCTGGTAGCTGTATGGATGTAGGAAGAAGTGTCGCTACTATTCCTCAACCAATGGACGAAAGCAGTAGCATGGAAATTGCTGCAGCGTATTCCCTTCTCTTTGCCTTGGGCTTTAGTTTCTCCTCTTCGGGTTGCCCTCAGTTCAGCCACATATATCTGTCTACCTGCCATGGTCAGGCCTGCTATAAGTGAATGCAACACAGGGAAAGTCAATGAAGTTTCATTCACTTACAATAGAAGTGAATTTAGCCATAAATCAATAATGAAAAGCAAAATGTTCCCTACGTGCCCGTTCTTGTAGCTGTCCTTCATCTGAAGAGTTCAACCCCACTTAGACAATCAATGTATTGATAGAAACTGTGTTTTCAATAAAACTCAAGATGTGAGCAGATTCCGTGTTGTATGATTATTAATTTCCAAACTTAGCCACAAGCTTTTAACAGTTTCCTTTAAATCTCCAAAGGAAATTGAAGATCTTGGATAATTATCAAAAAATGCCGTGTTAAAATACTCTCCTCCATCCCTCTACATGTGCAGAAGCAGCCTGGCATATTCGTAGGGCAAGCAAGGATACACTGTTGTCTGAAAGCAATAATGCTTCACTGCCTCTTCTTTCTGAGATAGCCCTAAGCTCATTCTGCCACCTTGTGTGATCAACATATATTACAGCACAACCTCTTTTTCAGGTGCATATTTCTTATTCCACTCCAGTAGGTCTCGCCTCTTATTTAGCACTACTTAAAGCGCAGAGTCAGTTAAATTATGTGGAGACAAAAACTCATCTCTGATATTCTAATATGGATTGTCAGAATGAACCAAATTTAACATTTCATTCATATTCCACCTCCCAAAAAGCCACTTAGTTTTTATAATTAGAGCAGTGAATAATTCTTACCAATTATATAAAAGAATTCATATTTCTGCTAGCTCATTAGACTGTGGTTCTCTTGAATGCATAACTTTCTTGAAACGATCTGCTAAATAATGCCCGGGAATAGTTTTAGCCTGTATCCTCCATTCAAAGCTGTTTGTTGAAAGAAAAAAAAAAAAAACATTTTTTCAAAACCTGAGCTGTGTGACTAGCCACTTTTTGTCCTATGGCCTATTTCCACTTTATAGAAATAGTTACTTCACGCTTACCCTGACTGGAAAACTGTGACCATTAGAAAAACATTTTGGTTTCAATGTAAAATGCCTGTAGAAAGTAAATACCAAGGTAGTCTTTCAGAAAGTTTCTTCATGGTTTTCCCAATGTTCGTCATTTCTGCTGCTGTGTTCAGTGATGACAATATTAAAAAAATATTAAAAAAATTTACAAAAGCAATGCCATTAATGAAAGCCCTGGTTAAAAGCTTGTTGGGAAAAAAGGTTTGATGTCTTGATTAGCTGAATGGTACAGCTATCTTGTTCTGGAAACAGAGAAAGCAGTCCTGAAGTTCATCTACAAAAACCTGGTGAACCCTTAGGTCAGACTATCATGAGAGGCTCCGTAAGGGAGTCACACGCCCAGCAATGACTGCTGGTACAATGCAAAAATCAATAACGCTACACGAAGTCGTTACCTACAGATGTCATGTCCCTTTGGTGTACCAGCAAATGCTCACACACCCCATGGGTACTCAAAACACATAAATGCAACACCAGCTGTGCACAGAAAGGCTCCTAGTACAGAGGGGCATTTCAGCCTGTTCGCAGAAAGGAGCTCAGTACACCCAGGTTTTGAATGCCTGTGAGACTGCGTGCACTGATCCACTGGTAAGCGAAGGTGACAGAAGGTAGGAAGCAGAGAAAACAATTATCAAAAGCTCCTTCTAAATCCTAGAAACGCACACACTAACATCTATTACTGCCTTATGCTCTACAGATACGGCACTACATTTCTTATCTAAGATGTGAACTATGGCTCAGACTTCATTAACCAGAACCGCGGTGCCCACAAGATCTATGCTAAAAGACATAGAGTACACAGTCAAAGCAAAACTCATTCCTGTAGTCTAGTTTTAATGTCTTTCACACAGGGAAATAATTATACCTAAAAGCTGGTGGTTTCACTTTATACTTATGGGATACAATTCATCTTACAATATCTTATCATCACCTTAAATTGTGGCTGTGTTCAGAAAAGTGTTTGTGTTAACATCGCACCATTTTACTGACCATACACTCTGCAAGTAATCAAATCACAGGGCTGATCCCCAGTCCTTCTGTGAGGAGAAATAATTGAGGCAGAAAGATTCACAGTGATTTTAATAAGAACCAGGCAAAACTCATCTACCAGATACAAATTCAAAAAAGTATGCCATTTGCACATCTGAGAAAGCATTAATAAATTTGGAATTTGCCAAATAATTTCAGGTTACTCCCCCTTCAAAAAACTAATAAGAAAAGTAATTTCAGAAAAATCTCTGTTGTTTCCCAGCTTACTCTACAAAATTTTGACCTCTCTTTTGGAAGTTGGTCTGTTTAAAAAGTATTAAAAAAAAATAAATTATTCAAAAACAACCCTGAAAATTTTACCTCCGACTATATGTTTCGGGTTGACCCAGAGAGGCAAATTGTGTTTTTCCAGTCACCTACTGATTAAAAAAATACAACCTTCAAAACATTTTACACACAGCTTTAATTTCAAAGGACTTTGGCTCAAGTTCCAAAAGCACAGAGCCGCCCTAAAACGTGAATAATTAGCCTGGTATAAGGGAGCATACAGTAAAGGGCCCTGGAAAGTTTGAATCCCTCTACAGGCTCTTGCAGAGCCTTTGGCAAGTCATTTCATTTCCTTATATCTCTGTTTCCCTATCTATTAAGTCAGGGCAATAATACCTACCTTCCCTGAAGAGGTGACAGTAATTAAGTCAATGTTTTGCATAGCACTTTCAAGATGCAACTCTCTACATTAAAGTCCTAAGTACTATTATTATTATCATCATTATCACTGATTATCATTAAACTAAAGCTACTGTTTAATTCTGTATGTTCTCTTCTCGTTCTGAGAAACACATTCAGCTGCCATTATAAGCTAATTATACCATCTACTCTTAAGTACAGGAGTACAAAAGCATACCTTCTGCTGCATTTGCAGTCTGTTCCCTCTTTCAAATACTCTGTGTAAAGGAAAGTATATTCTTAACTAATGCCTTAAGGAAGTTTGAACAGTATTGCCAAATTAGCTCATTGCAATTAGTATCTCAAGTTTCTCTGCAATCCCAGGAAAATAACAGTAGCCACGAATGCAGTTAATAATGATGACTTTGTGAAACAGAACTGGAGGCTAATATTGAAAGGGCTGTCAAAGAGCAAAAGGCTGCTTTTCAAATGACCTTTAAATCCTCTGCGGCTCCTGCGGAGGATAAAAGGTAACATGAGTGACAAAAAAGGCTTTTCCAGCTTCACCACTTTTCGCCAGGTCAAAGAAGCATTTGTAATGAATAAATAAATAGATAATTCGTTCCCCAGCTGTTTCGGCATCTTTTCCGATATGAACACAGGTAGGAAGCAGGTCTGTGAAGTTGGATGAATTTCAGAGACCTGTAAAACAGTCAGAGAACTGAGTTCAGGAACCGAGTTCAAGTGGCTTGTTATGCAGAGCAGAAAGGAACACAAATTTGTCCACAGGGCTTCGGATGCAATGTGTATCTGTGAACCAAAAGGCTTTAAAATGGCAGTGTTAAAACTAGTGTTTCCTAAAATCATCCTGACTCGATTTCTTCTGATTTTGCTCACAAGAACACACAGCCGTGTGATGCTGTCCTGCCACCCTTCCTGCCCACTGATGCAGTCAGCTGCTAAGCTCGATGTGTGTGAGCTTCTAGATGCCTGGGCACAAAAATGGCCACCGCTCAGTGTACTTCAAAGCCTGCCTGTGACAAAAAAAGGCACATACACACATAGACACAGGATGAAGAGGTGGTAAGGCCGCACCTCGAGTACTGTATTTTTTGGGCCCCTTACTACAAGAAAGACATCGAGTTGCTGGAATGTGTCCAGAGAAGGGCAATGAGGCTGGTGAGGAGTCTAGAGACCAAATCTTAGGAGGAGTGGCTGAGGGAACTGGGGCTGTTTCATCTGGAGAAGAGGAGGCTGAGGGGCGACCTTATCGCTCTCTACAGCTACCTGAAAGGAGATTGTAGCAAGGCGGGTGTTGGGCTCTTCTCCCAGGTAACTAGTGATAGGACGAGAGGAAATGGCCTCAAATTGGGTCAGGGGAGGTTTAGATTGGATATTAGGAAAAACTTCATTACTGAAAGAGTGGTCAGACATTGGAACAGGCTGCCCAGGGAAGTGGTGGAGTCACCATCCCTGGAGGTGTTCAAAAAATGTATAGATGTGGCACTTCAGGATATGGTTTAGCAGGCAGGGTGGTGTTGGGTGGATGGTTGGACTTGATGATCTTAGAGGTCTTTTCCAACCTATGATTCTATGATTCTATGATTCTATGATTCTATGATCTTGGCATGTAGCCATGTAGGAAACCACTCCTCTCCTCATGATTTTTTATGTTTTATGGCAATGCATTAGTGTAAATAAAAAAGAAATTTTTTAATGGATATTGAAATTTTACAGCTGTCAGCCTTGAAAGAACCTAAGGTGGGGTGGAACTGGCTGTTGGTATAAACAACTTTTCATAATTGCAATAGGAAAAAAACAGAAAAACAATAGAATGCAAGAAGGGAATTCTTCATATACATGGCACCTGCACAGCCATCCAGTGCTACCAGTCACTATACTTCAGGTGGTCAAAGTTTATTGGTAATCCAGTGTGGTTCCTGAACTGTTGATGAACTTATATGCAAGGCATTTATTCTTGTTAAAACATAGCTTTCCAGAAACAGCCTAATGCTCCTTATACAAGAAGTCCAAGGAACTACTTAGAAACATTATTTCTCTTAGGTGGTTTTCAACTGCCTTTGCTTCTTTGTCCAGTATTTTTAAGGTATCTTTAATCCTTACCGCAAAATTTTAAAAGATAACAAAAGGGGGATAGGATTATACTGGTCTATAACGTCTCTGATGGTACTTATTCTTTAAAAATGAGAGCACTGAATTTTGCCAGCTAGAAAGTTATGTAATACTCTCAACCCACTGAGAAATTGCAAAATATGATTTATTATACAATACCATGTTTATCATGTAATAATAGCAAAGATATTTATTGTTGCACTTAAAAATTGTGTGGTCCAAGTTCCCAGTCAAAACATTATTATAATTTCATATTTCATTACTTTATTGTTTCTCTTTTAAGTAGCATTTGAATAGGCTTCGAAATGGCTGAAATTTCAAGTCTAACTTCTGCCAAATCTGCAAAACTCCTGGACGCTTGTATCTCACTCATTCTGCTCCTCGAAGCTTCAGACTGATAGTACTGGAAATTAAATTGACCCATTTATTCATCACTGTAGCAGGGCTTAAACCTCAGCAGCATGATTGCCATCATGTCGGTGCTGTCAATGACCTAAGTCTTGAGTTTCAGAGATTGCCCCAGCAACACTCGATAATAAGTGGCAAAACATTATTACTTCTTTTGGTACTCATTATAAAAACATTAATTGGGGTGAAAGGTAATCCACTTCATATGCTAAGTCATGGATCTTCTCTAAGGGTGGACAAAGGGGATTTCAAGAATAAGTATGTCATGGTGATTTGTTGCCACAAAATTTCTTTAAAGTTTGAATGAATGGACTACTAGAGGGCGGCACAACAAGGAAAAAAAGTTCTTTTGATTTAAATTATCCAGGTCTGGTCTGAAAGGTCATCATCAAAATGAGAACACAACACAGAAGAGAGATGAGCTCCAAAGGAATGTTAGTACAATTTGTGCAAACCATTACTTCTTCATTTTATCCTGTTTTGAATAGCTTTATTTGATTTATTTTAGGGAATCACTCCATGGCTCACACACTGCAGATAGTTAAAATTCACAGTCCTTTGACCACCCCGTTCCTACCGTTTCTCCCTTTCAAGCACTGTTTTCATACCAAAAAATGAAAAAAAAAAAAAGAAAAAAATCGCCAACAATGTGCTTCAGTTTGACTCATGTGGCAGAAAAGCATTAAACTCACAGCCAGACAGCTGTTTCCCCCCTTCTCAAGAGCTGTCACCCTGCCTCTTTAAGCTCTGTTTTATCAGTTGCATAGAAGGTTTTTTTCTTCATTTCAAAGAGCACATTAAACTCTCATTAACAGTAAAGGGAATTAGGCATGCACAGTTAGAAAATAAAAAAAAAAACCCCGCACTATCTAAGTAAAGAAACAGGATTCTCCTGACAAATGTGTATTCACAAAGAAATATCAGTGCGGGTAACAAATAGGCTCCCTTGGCTAAGTCGGATATCATTTCCAAAATTTCCTCAAAGCGGGTGCTATCGTGGAGACATTTCAGCAGAAAAATATGGATTCTGCTCAGCCTGGGTTTATCTTGAAATTTTGCACTTTCTTCTTTATAGAACAATAATGTTTGAAAAAACAAAAATTCAAATTAAATCCCAAGCCTCATAAAGAGGCATCTTGAAGGCCAGCTACTGGCAGGGCTGGAGGGAGCACTGCTGCCAAATGGAAAATGTGAGCTGGCAAGTGGACCTGAAATCTTAGATTTTGAACTTGGCGGATCTGTAAAGTCTTGGCATTTGGTTACAGATCCTGGAATGCAAAGCTTGCAAACAAGTTTTTTTCCTCATAAGAGTATAAAAAGCACCTTTAATGTGTATAAAGCAAACTTCCATCTACCCTTCTGATAAACAGCACTGGTATTTTTTGCACAGTATAAAGTAGCCTTCAGAAATGTGTTGATTTTGCCTAGAAATCCTATCTTCATTTGTCTTGCTTTATGTCTCATGTGGGCCCCTGTGACTTTTTGACCCTCAAGTAAATTTTATCATTCAAGAAGTTCAAACAGTCAGGGAAAGCAAAAATGGATTAAAAAGAAAGAGCTGCAGTGGATGGAGAATTATCATTATAAGCTTGATTCAATATTTCAAATGCTGAAGACGTTAATTGCAGCAAACTTTTAAAAGCCCAGCCTCTGCTTTTACTGGTAAAAAGGGATACCATTAATTTTCCATTAGATCTTTAGTATCACTAATCAGATCAGTTACCCAAGTCTTTCTGCAAAGTTGTATGAACCATTTAAATTATTTTAAATTTATTTTTAAAATATTATTAAAAATTGTTTAAATATTATAAAACCAGTTTCCTAGTCTTTCCCTGTACCCTTGAAGGCAGAGAAGAGTTGTGATGTTACTTGAATCTCGCTGCTCAGCCTGGTGAGAATCCTCTCTGTATTTGCTGGTTTTTTCTCTTTCACGGGGTAGAGGGGGGACAGACAGTACTGGCAAATCACAGCCTTGAAAGTAAATAAAGGAGTGGTTGCTGTCTACTTAACAGCAACATATTTTCCCTATTAATATTGTTACTGTCATCTTTACCAGCGTTATAGCTACAGTTTAAGCACGTAAGAGACACAACTGCTTTCATAAGTCACATCTCTCCTGCAATTTGCTTACATGCAATGAGCAATTTATCCTGTTAATATCTTGTTGAGCTATTGAGAAATTTGAGTTTGAAACCACTGAAAAGAAGCCCAAGACATAAGGTGCAAAGGAATGCTAAAAACTGCTCTGTAGCCAAGCCAGCCACCCTCAGACCCCACATGTGCAGAAAGTCTCCAGCCCATGAATCATCTATACGCTACGTTGTGGTCCACCGTGCAAGCTGTAGAGAAACACATGCCAAAAGCTGATCTCCAAAGCCTCAGACAGCTTAGTCGGTATAAATTATCTTTTAGGATGAATTATTCTGTCTTGATTTGAGAATTTGACACTCTCTCCATTTGTAACTTGTTTCCTTCATCCTTTGCATGCGTTAGCACAGTGCTGGGACATATTTAAAATCACAAGAGATCCATTCCCATTAGCTTGGAAAGTTATTTCATGTACGTATTTCCTTGTTTCTCAATATTCCTTTACACAGGATTTTTTTTCCTCATATATCCTGAAAAAGGAAAAGAAAATGGCATAAGCATTGTAGAGTGTTTCAGCCTTTCTTCTTTTCTCTCTTGCCTTTACAAGACCACAATATTACCATTCATTCTTCTCATTCATTTGAAGCTACATTTTTTAAAACTTCTCTTTGGATTTCCTAGATAAAACAAATATGCCTTCCAATCAAAACTGCTCATTTTCAGTGCATTTTTGAGGTGAAAACCTGAGATATATATTTTTTAATAAGACAAAAACTAAATCTGATGTCACACCCCCAATTCAGCAAAGAAGAGAAGCCCTGTTCTGACTTCTGGTCAAAGTGTGCTGCCGAAACCGCACTGGGAGCGCTGACTGGGCTAGCTCCTGTAAGGCTGCCTCTGCAGTGCAGAGAGGAGGACACAGAAAGCTTCTCACCCAGGTCTCCCAAGGATTCACAGGTGATTTAGAATTCAAATCCTTTCCTCCATCTGTCTCCTGAGGATTTTCCTTTCACGAGAGAAGTCTCCTGCTGGTGCAGAACTACTGTACTGGAACTCGTACCATCCCCCTCTTGGCTACTGGTCTGGGGGGATGCTCTCCAAGATGATAAAACGATGTCTCCAAGGGGGCTCTTTCACTCACTGGCTCACAGTCATTAATTTAAAGGAGTGCCTAGCTACAGTATGATTTATCAGCAAAGACTACTAAGAAAATAATGGGCTTTTAAAAGATGACATATTCCAGAAATTACCTGTATAGCAACCTGCTCCAAAGTCCCGTTAGATTTGGCAGTTCAGCCAGGTTGCAGGTGGCAGACTTGGCCAGAGCCATTGGACTTTGAGGTCTGTTAAAGTTTCCAGTGCATTTCCATGAGAAAAAAAAAAAAATACTCTTTTATTTTCAATTATTTATCAAGCAATGCTTTGCCACCACAACACCAAAATGAAGTACAATTTCCAGACTAACAAATGTCAGGGATAAATGGCCTCTCCATTCAAAAGCTAGTCCCTGGTGCTTTTCAGCTAACCTTGGTCCCTAAAAATGTTATGCCCTTCTGAGCTTCCCTAAAAACCAACGTTACAATGAGCAGGACAGCAAAGTGAGAATACAGAATAACTGCAAAGGTCAGTGTTAACTTAGCCAATTAGTTAGAGGTGTTGGAGACAGTATGACTTCTTAGAAAAAGATACAAGTGCCACAAGGTCACCGATACTAAAAAAAGACAAAGGTACCACAAGACGATAACCTGGCATTACCACATTTTATTCTTTAAAATATCTGTTGTTAAACACACTCTGAAGCCAACATTTGGAGACAGAAGAGCTTGACAAAGAATTTAGGTGCTCTCTGCTTCAGCGTATATGGCATCTTGTATATGGACAACATGAAAGTCAGCTGCCGCGGCAGGCCTTTGATGCTGTGTGTGCCCTCCAGTGCAGACACGTCCGTACGCAAAGGCGGTTACACTTGACAAACAGTCATTCTGGACTTGCATGCATAAGTTCAGATGCAGAAGCCATAAAACATTGTAAACCACACTTCACAAGTTCACATGGCAGAAGCTATTCAGTAGATTTAGACATTGTTTAAGGCTCTCTGAAAACAGATGGAAACATGATGTCTTCTCACAAGTTTCGTTCCCACATAACTGCCACAGATGGTGCTCTCACCTCTTTGAAGAACAGATCTTTTTTCTTACAGAAGCAATAACAGGATACAAAATACTTCACATTATTGCTGACATAACAGATCTCAAGCAATTACTGCTGAGACATCATTGCAATTTTCGACCATTTTTTGCTCTCCTCCCCTCCCAGAACATATTCTGTTTCTCCATTTAATCGTCTTCCGTTCAAAACCAACAATAAGTAGGGACACACATTGAAATATCAAGTCAGCTATTTACCTATCTTTTCTACGCAAAAAGTCCATATGCCCCTATTGAGTGATTCTACGAATGTCACTGTGTTAATGCAGTTTGTTGAAAATGAAGAAGGAAACTTTGTACAGGTGGTTTGGTAAGACATTGTACCATTGCTTGTGGGATTTTTTTGTCTCTTCTTTTTTCCTCCACTAAGAACAAGTAACTGGATAATTATATTTCAATCTCCTGAGGGCTCATTTCCCAAATGGATGTAAATAATGAATCAAGCACCAACAGCAGACAACTTGGTTCTCAAAACAGGAGTCTGCATTTCAGCATCTGGAATGTTATACAGTGTTTGTGCTGTTATTATTATACCTTTGCACCTCTTAAACAATGACTTCAATGTTATTTTCTGTTCATAAATATTATAAGAAAAATCAGCTCCTGTTTACACAAAAAAGAATTTGAAAACCACCAAGAAGAAAAAAGCTGCTTCCTACTCCTCATTTACATCCGCCATCTATTAATTTGCTAAGGAAACATATACTTAAGCAAGCTCCAAAAATTGAGCTGCCTTCTTATTACAATAAATAAATAAATTAATAAAAATTCATGCAATCAGTCAGCTGTGCCTGTTGATCACCATCTGGAAAACTCAAAGTCCAGTCCAGGCAAAGACCTCTGGCCCCTAGCTGAAGCACAGCCTATTCGTTATCATCCATGCTTCTCACACCCAGCTGCTGCTGGAGCATGCTGACTGCATTTTTAACATGTAGTACTTTTCCTTGGTCTCCTCACAGCCCTCCCATGAGTCCCAGAGAGTGCTTGCATACCACTAGTGTGTTACTGGTTTGGTGTTTTCTTCTTCAGGTCAAAATGTCTGAAATGATGAGAGGGTTGCATTATGGTTTACCAGAAGAGAGGGTTTATAGTGCGATACATACGCTATGCTTGCTAAGGTGTGTCATGAGGCAGTTCAGAGAGGCTTGAGCACAAAAGACCTTCTGGGATGGTGCTGAAAGTCTGCACAAAGTGAAGAAATCCAAAGGTTTTTCAGTGTTACTCATGTGGCCCCATATTCTCAAACGCGCACATGAATATGACCACAAACAATTGGTTCACTTCAGAGAGTACGCCAGATGCAAATGTCTATGAATGATCAGGAAGGCTGGGCCCTGGAGCAGCCAGGGGAATTATGTTATTTTTTAGTCTTCTGGGAGCTTCGAAATTAAATGGGGGAGAAGAAATTTGAGAATATTTTCTTATTCTGGCCTCATAATCCATGTAAGTTTCATTACTGGAAAAATTTATGTTATAATCCACAAGAAAGATGGTATTCACTTAAAAGTACATGGGTGTGTCACCTTTGCTAAATTCTATTGTACAAAGAATAAATAATTAAAATAAACTGGAACAGTACAAACGTCTACCATCTCAGATGTTAGAAATTTAATTACATATTTTAGCTGGTTTCTTGAAAGTCTTTCCACAGTGCCTTTTCTAATTCTTGAAGAGGGACATTTTGATTGAATTTCTCTATAGAAATGGTCCTTTGTTGTTTTTTGTAGCTGATGCTGACTTTCTTTAGGGCCTGATCAAACTCCTACTGAAGTTAGAGACTCTCAGTAACATCAGTAGGATGAATTGAGAGCATGTAAGTGTTGAGGATAAAATTTAACTCCTGACTAAAAAGTAACTCCACTGAGCATATACCTGTGAAGACCGAATTTTCTCCAAACTTCTGAAAACCAAAGATGTATGTCAGATACTCAAATAATATAATTAAAATGATAGAGTAAGTGAATATATATTTCTAAAAACTGACTCTACTGTTGCTAGATAGATAGATAGATAATTCAATAGATACACTGAATTCCCGTGGCTTAAGGGACGTTTTGTACTTCAGATCAAAGATCAATAGAAAAATCTGATTGTATTGTAGTCAAGATTAAAAGAAGCATATGCACTTCAACAGGTCCCCTCTCTACCCTCATCTGCACAGAAATCTTAATGGGTTTTGTGCAGAAAGTTTGGCTGGAAAGTCTGAAAACTTCAATTCCCACCTGTGCTAGCACGTAGGTCTGAGGTGACAGGAGGAACAGATAAATCTTTTGGGGCAGAAAGCCCTCCAGCAGTCGAGGACTGTCTTAAGCTAAAGGGCAGTCTTGAGAAAGATTCATTACAGAATTATGTCCTTTACACTGACAGAGACTAGAGATATGTCCAAGAAGCTGGAAAAGTAAGGATTTCTAGCCAAATTAAACATACTACTTTATGTTCTAAGTAATTGAGCATAAAAAAGAAGAAGGGTTTGTCTAGATCTTAGAAATTTTAACACATGGAATCGGAGAAAGCATTCTTCATTCCTAGAGCTTCAGGCATTTGTTCTGACCAGTTGTTAAAATCATGTATAACCTTCTGAACAAAAAAGATATTTTGGAAAATCGGGTTAGAGGGTGAATCATTTGAACTGTTCACTTTTAATATACCTTGAGACAGATAGACATTTTTTCATTTACATTTTAAGAATTAGATCAGTTAGTGAAACATAAAACAAAGTGAAATGTAAAAGAATAATGAAATGCTATGAAGTTGGCAGACAAAGCATATCCTGGTAAAGCAGGAATACATGGACACCTCTTGTCTTATGACAAGAAATCAAGCCAAAGGATCTTGGACACGTACTAATATATGTGAGGATATCCCAAGTGCAGGTTATTTGCTCATTCCACTGCTACAGAAGACTGTAATTTGGCTGGCATCAGGAACACATAGGGCATTGCAACAAGTGAAAACAGTGTTGTGTAATAACCCACCCATATTCAGCATATATACTCCCGACAACTCAGTCATCGTGCTAGCAAATGCAGTCAGTCATGATGTAAGAGTTTGTTTAGAAGAAGGCAGAGGCCCTTTATTCAAATGCATCACCGCCTCCACGAGAAATGCAGCAAATTCATGCCTAAACTAAGGTGGCACCTGCAAGTTTATACTGATTTGCCACAAAAATTTCATCAGTACATACATCAATATATTAGCACATATTTGAGAATGCTCTGCTGAAGAGAAACCTTGGGGCTTGCCTCTTGAGAAGACAAACAGGAGAGAAGGAACCACAGGACTGATAAAGAGCAGTATGTTAAATTCGAGGGAAGGGAGACTCCAGCATTGCTACCACCAGGCAGAATAGTGATTTAGGGAGAGAAACTTGTCCAAGTGAATACTTGCTTTGTTTCAGATCTCATTCTGGACAGAATAATTGTCTAGCATCAGGTACTACTGTAGCCAAAATCAGATTACATTAGTCTCTATTTGGGAAAAGTGCTTGAGTATGCTTAATATAAAGGATAAGTTTAAGCACTGTCCTAAATCAGGGTGGAAAATGCAACTATCTTCTTTTGTGCATCTTTAACAGTTATTCATTATTCTCTTCTGTTGTTGTTGTTATTATGGTGCAGCACTGTATCATCTAGTCACTGACAGTTGGTCCCAAATTTTCCAGTAACACAAACCTTATTTAGAAAATGCCGTATGCCTGTCTTCTAAATCTTTCAGGCTCAAAACATATTTTGACAAACTCCAAGCAGGGGTTCAACCCTTTCTGGTACACTGGTGGGCTGAATTTACAGAGGACAAAAACAACCCAGCCAGATTCCAGGGCCTCCAGAGGCCTCAGTGCTTGAGCTAAACAGTTTGATTTGGAGAAATAAACAGTAGGAGACAGGGAGAGAGAGAGAGAACTGGAAACTTTTCTCAGTCAGATGAACTGAGTTTTCTAGACACATCCAGTAAGAGATGTTTGCTGTATTAAATAGGTTACAATCCATCTATCACATCTTTCCACATGACATCACCACAGCATCTGCAGTAAGAAAGTTTTGTTATCTCCATTTTATAAATGAAACAAGCACAGAGGGACCAAGAGACCCCAAGTTACACTGAAAATCTGTGCAATGTCTAGGAACTGAATCTCTCCAGTCCCAGTCCAATACTTTAGCCACGAGATGCTCTTTCTGCTGCTGCTAGCAAGATTATCAAATACAGATAGTACTCATTGACTATGTCCACATTAGCAAATGAAATGAGAAATAGACTGCTCTTTGGCCTCGAGGCCAGCTGACACAGCGTGATTCTGATCTGCACAGCCAAGCTGTTGTACCCAAAATAGGGATTTCATGTTCAAGCTGTTTGCCGAGAGCTTTAACTCCCAATCTGCACACGTTCCTGCGCTGCTTGGGAGAGTGCTCCTTAGCACTGGCCAAAATACTGACAAAAGGTGTATTAACAATGTAACAGCATGTAAGATTGCAAACCAGAGTCTGAGGCTATTCCCCAACCCTCTCAGGTCTGCTAGTACAGATGTAGCCTTGTTTTCCAGATATCAATTTTTTGAAAGATTTGTCTGTCGAGAACACATAGCGTTTGAAAAGGCCCTGCCAACAATGCTGGGATTGCAAGCATTTCTTTTGTTTTCCAAATGTTCCTAGAACTGTGAATTCTCAGCATTACCTTGGTCTGCACCAAACCTTTATCTAGTAGTAATGCTGGGAAAATGAGAGGCATTTTGAAGTTTCGTGCCCAAGCGCAACTTCAGGAGTAAGATAATGCACTACAACTCTATTCTGGTCTTTTCTGCCTGGAGCTGGAAACTTTGGAGCCAGAAAAATCAATGTCCTATTGTTCAGTGATTTCTTTTTGCATGTTTCTTTGTGCACTGGAGGGAGAATATTCATTTGCTCTCTTGTTTGGAATGCATTATTTAGTTATTATTCACTTACTAGCCCAAGACAAAGATACGGTATGACATTAGTGCTCTAAAATGTTATCGATTACCAGTACAAAATGAAAATATATAATTGATGAAAACTTCAAGATCCTATGGGGGCTTACAGTTCAAAAGGTTAAAAAGGAAATGCTGATCTCTTGAAGCAAATTGATCTACATGCAGCCAAGCTGAGCTGAGTCTCTAAGGAAGCTGGGAGAGACAAGACAGAGCAGCTTGTTTGTTTTTCATCTGTAGTAAAAATACAATGGCTGTAATTTGAAAAGAGCAAGTGTCACATTTGTGTAAAGTCTTCTGTTTGTTCTTCAGTTCATTGCTAGCAATACAGTTCTCTGTTTTGCAAATAAACTGTCTCATCTCAGTTCCTCACTGCCAGGTCTGTCGGGGCTATGGCAAGCCTGGAAGCTGTATTCCAGTCCTGCTGGGAGGAAAGTGCTATGTTTTGCTGCTGGGTATGCCGTGCTACCACACGGTAGGTAGTGTTAATAAACCTCACAGAGAGAGATGCATGTCTTTCAGTTCACGTAGAAGAATGCCTTGATACAAATGGGGTTTCTGCAAAGAAGATTGCTGAGAGAAAAAAAAATCAGAAAATACCTCCTTCTCTTGTAAGGAGATAGACAACTGGTAGCTAGTAGGTGGTGCTGCTCATTGCCATGGGGACATCCACATTCAAATTGTGACCCGCGTTTCCCCAAAAGTCCACAGTCTGCCTCAGGAACAAAACACTCAAAACACTCAAGGCTAAACTGAATCATTCCTCCCTTTACTGTTGAGCATCTCCAAAAGGAGTAACTCCTCCTTAACTCTGCTGTGACTGTGATACCAGCTGGCTTGGGTAGGAACAATAGTGATGCTTTGCTGACCTCACAGGCTTTTACCCACAACCGACAGTCACAGATGAACAGGCTTTACTTTCTCTCATCAACCATAAGTAACTGGGCAAGGGCAGGGAAAGGATGAAAGCTATCATGTGAAAGGAGTAGTTTTCTCCCCGTCTAGAGCAAAAATGGCATGTGGCAGAAGGCTGTCACAGCTGATTCTCTGATCCATTGCTAACACGGTTGTCACTATGTTTGACCTTCACCAATACTAAACTCTGAAGGTACGATCTAGACACATTCAGCCATTGAAGGAGAACATACTCTTCAAATGGAATCCCTTCTCTCTCATTCCAGGGAAAGAACATACAACACAAATGCAAAAATATCTTTTCATCATATTCCCCTCAGCTTTCTCAGCAAAGGACAGGCCTACCATCTGTCATTGAACAACAATGCACACAGAAACATATATTTGTCTATATTTGTTTCCCTTTAGAAAGGAAGAACGTACGAATGTCTGTGTCAGGCGAGACAAAAGGTCCATCCATCTTAGAATGCTCTCTGATGTGGTGAGTACCAAACATGCACAAAATATACGAGGCTTAACAGGAGGCACAGTTCCCCACAGCCTCCTGCAGCCTGAGCCTACAGAATTTCTTGAACTCAAGGTTGTTTCTTTGTGTTCAATAATCCAGAATGGATTTTTCATCCAGAAATTTTTCTATTACGTATTTTAAAACCATCTAACTTCCATCACCCACAATCCCCTTGGAAAAGGTTCCTGCAGTTTAACTGTATGTTGGGTAAAAAGCTAAGTCTACATCACTTACAAGGTGAGAAACTCTCAGTAATTTTTCCCTATTCACAACTGCATTGATTGCTATCACATCTCCATTCAGACACCTCTCGATCAGGAAGAAGAGTGCTAGTCTATTCAACCTCTCCTTTTGCAGAAACCATTACATACCTTTGATCATTTCCATTGCCCTTCTTTGGGTTTGCTATAAGCTTTTTGACATGGGTTGATCAGGAATGAATACAATATCAGAAAGGAACTCAGCATGAATTCATACAGGGGCATAATCATATGAGATATTCCGATGCTTGCTACAGACGGACCATCAGCATCCTGAGAGCCTAGGAAGTCTTTTATGTTCCCTGCACAACTCTAAGCTTATAGAGCAACATCACCCCTAATTTTGCAGAGCAAAAGTGGAAGCCTAGGGAACCAAATGCATCGATTGGTAACTTACCATTTCATCAGCAAAGTATTTGTTTAAACAGAGGCAGTTGTGTGCCTAAACACATTTATAAATTTACACCTGAGAGACAAATTTGCTCCAGGTCAGAGAGGCAGCCTGTGGCAGATGAGGGAATTGAAAGCAGGTCTCCCAAATCTCACATTAGCACCATAATCACTTGCTTTCTCTCATCTTGTGCACTCACTACTGATGTTTAACATGCTTCATCCACTATATTTATCTGTCATCTCTGGAATCCTAATGTGTTTCTAGGTGGACTATAACAAAATCTTCACTTTTTTGAAATGGGAAGGTTATGAAATGGAAAGTACTTAAACACTCCTAAACTGAAATTTGGGGTTGGGTAATATATAGAATATGAGCTGCCTGTCTATTCATTTCAGTGCATTCCTCATTCCTATAGCAAAAGGTGGGGGAAAAAAACACCATGTTTATTAGCTTTAACGCTGGCAGCTCTTGGCAACTGAAAGCACTTAAAATCTCTCTTTCTACAGCTGCCTCTGTTGCAGACTTCTGAAACAAAGAAAATAGAAATAACATAAAGGAGCAAAGACCATAAGGGCTACTAAGTTGCTGCTTTAAAGTTTAGCTCTGTATTTAAAAGTTGTAAGATTTGAAAATGTGCCATGAAGTTATACCACAGGCATCTAGTTGAGCAGAGTTCAGCTTGCACAGTCTCCTTTCTATTGACAACAACGATCCAGAGTCAGGTTTTTCCAATCATGTTAGGAATTCACTTTCAATTTATCAGGTTTGTTTTTGGCCTGAAAGAAGGCATATAAATTAAAAGCATACCCCAATAAGACACAAGCTTTGATGTCTAATAGGGGTTCTGTGAATTCATTATTTTAATATTTTAGATTTATAATCAGAAGGCTAGCCATTTTGTTCCAGTCTACGTAATACGTTTTTCATGGTCCCTTTCTCAGCTCCCTCTGACAAATTTTTTCCTCAGATTACATTCATTAATACTGGGGATGTTTTGCAAGCCCTAGGGCACTAAGATCAGGGATGATTTGAAACATCAGCTTTCCTAGATATTAAAAATATAGTTCAAAAGAAGTTGAGGGACCTTTGCATCACTTGAAATATTTATCTTTAATAATGTATCAGCATAAATCTGCTGAAAAATTACTTTGAAGGGTCGTATAACATCTAGCAATGCAGAAATGATAAAAAAAAAACTAAAGAAAAGGGAAAGAATTAGCTTAGAGAAACTGCACAGGACGAGACTTGACACAGGACATCCAAGACTCCACTTTTTTCAAGGAAGCTGCTGTCACCATTTACAAATTGTTCATTCTCTACTATCTGCTAGTACACCAGAGCACTGAAACTCCTCAACATGCCCTTTTGGGCAAAGGAACGAAAAAAATCACAGATTTGATCTAATGCTAAAATGCTTGTCCTTCTTTTGATCAGCCAGCCTACCTATGTAGGACGCATAAATGAGCGTGGTTTGGCTGCTTTTCCACTCCCTTGACATAAAGCAGCCAGAAAACTAGCTTGAGTGGGTAGTTAAGCTGAGTTTACACTTGCTTTGCATTAGTAAAACAATACAAATCAGTGGGACAGTATGTGCAATTCAAAACAAACATCAGATACACCAGAGTCACCAACTGTGACCAATAAAGTATGGAAATTTCACATCAGCTCTTTGATGTTAAATCCGTCACACTCTCAGCTGTACCTAGGCTAGCAGTCACAAGACAGTCATCTTTTCAATTGCTCTGTAGTATTTAGGAATGGTGTGATGGCTTAGAGACAGAGTTGCAGAATCAATTATCAGTTCAGACTTCATTGTAATATTTACTGCACAAATACTTTGTACTTCACCTTTTTATTTAGAGAAAATTGAACGTACAGAAAATTTAGTTCTGGTATTTGCACTGCATGGTAGCTGATTAGTGACTGAAAGTCACTCCATAACATATGGAGTTATCCAACATCCTAATTCTCCTTTGCATATATTACTATGAGCAGACATAACGCCCCTTCTCATCAAAACACATTTAGATTTGCACTGTACGATTTAAAATCATCCTTTATTAGAGGAACAAAATTTTGAGGTGAAATATTATTTATTATGGTTATTTTCCCATCTGGCATCTGTAATATAGGAGAAACAGAAACGGTAAAGCAGGTCTGAGACCAATTCATTGATGGATTTAGAAAGTTAAACTCTTCCAACAAGATCCTTCACTGCAGGACCTATCATATTACAGAGTCAGTTTCCAATGGACCCAGGGCCTTTGTGATACTCTGATCAAAAAACCCCAACTCATTACATGTGATGTTTGAAAATATGCATGTCCCAGTTTTCCTAGGTCCTGCCCTATGTACTCAGATTGGTCATTTTATGTGTTTTGCATGTTCACGTGAACAATGTTAATCAGGTAGAAAGAGTTCAAATTGAAATCATAGAAACACAGAATGATTTGGGTTAGAACTGACCTTCAAAGATCACACAGTCCAACGTCCCCTGCCATGGGGCAAGGACACGTTTTAGTAGATCAGATTGTTCAAAGCCTCGTCCAACTTGACCTTGAACATTTCCAGGGATGGGACACCCACAACTTCTCTGGGAAACCTGTTCCAGTGTCTTGCCACCCTCATTGTAGAAAATGTCTTCCTTATGTCCAATCTAAATCTACCCTTTTTCAGTTTAAAACCATTACGCCTTGTCTTATCCCTAGAGACCCTGGTAAAAAGTCTCTCTCTGTCTTTCTTATAAGCCCTGTTAAGTATTGAAAGGTACCCCCAATAAGGTCTCCCCGCAGCCTTCTCTTCTCCAGGCTGAACAACCCCAACTGTCTCAGCCTTTCTGCACAGCAGAGGTTACAGACATCTGACCGTTTTCCTGGCACTCCTCTGGACCCACTCTAACAGGTCTGTGTCTTTATATATGTCTTTTTGAACATTTTTAAAACAATTAACTGGTTTTGGAAGGATTGCAATTCCATATCTTTCTTGCTGGAACCATTAAAAGCAGTAATAGTAAAAGTATTAGATATGGCTGAAAGCCCCATCTGTGACCTAGGACCCTGCTGTGGTGTAGCAATATACAAATAAATACTGCTCCAAGAAGCGCTAGTACACTGCAAGTTCCCAGTTAACTAATGCTAACTGATTTTGAATTTTTAGCAAAGAATACATTTAAAGAGAAAGTCATTAATGTTGTAGATACTTACAACATGGATGCCCTTAATGACATCCATATCCTTTTCTGTAGGCAACTTATTTTTAATTTTCGGCAATTCTTCCCTGAAGGCTGGCTGCAATGGCCCATCAGGAGGGAAGTGAAATGCTAAGGGTATAAAATACACTTTTTTAAAAAAAATTAACTAGTCAGTTGGGCAAAACAATGGTCAGAGTGAAAGAGGCATTCACAAGAAAGGTAACACCATAAGAAGTAGTCAATTATTTTGATCAGCATCAACAGAAGTTGAAATCTGAGTGGTCTTCAGGAGCCATTTTTTTATGGAGAACTTGATAAAGGAGTAAAGTTAAGTAGCAACAGAAACTTTAAAGCACATACACAAAAATTATAAACAATATAAACATAAACAATAAACAATATGAACCAGGTCAGGTCATACTCACAAAGAGTTCTAAAGAAATTCAGTTGTGAAATCGCAGAATAACTAACAAAAGTACATCCACTTCTGCTTATTGCAAGCTCTATTACTTTCCAGCAGAGTGAGAAAAGACAGATATCAGACCAAACTTTGCAAGGGGCTACAGAGCCAATTCTGGGAACTACAGACTAATGAGTCTGATTAACATATCAGAAAATTCATTTGCCTGCTAATTAGCATAAAATATAATAGCAGCTAGAACAGGTGGGTCCATGAATAACTGTGACATACTGGGGCAGAATCAACATCATTTTTATAATTCATGAAACAGAGATTTAAAGGACACAGTGAGAAAACAGTGTTTCAGTAGGTATAATGCAGCATTCATGCAAAACAAAAACCAAACCCAGCAACACACTTTGGATAAGATCCTTCAACAAGAGTTCTGAAGAGAAATTAAGGTGGCACATTAATAATGGTTTGGAAGACAGGAAACAACAGTTTGGAACAAATCAGTCATTCTCAGAAGGTGGGGAATTCACCAGCACAGGTACCTTGAAAATCAATGCTGGGACCAATGTTGTTCAATAAACTAATGAATGATCCAGAAAAGTAGAAGAATAGTGAGGTCTGACCAAGTCTGACATTGGCCTCATTAGCTCTCCATGGATAAATTCAAGAAAAATAAACTTGGGACAGGAAGTAGAGAGCCTTGAAGAGGCGGTGAACAACTTATAATGGAGGAAAACAGAGAAGAGAGGGGAAAGAGGTAAAGTGAGAGATAACAATGGACAGGAATGGAAATGATCTCAGTCCATCCCCTGACTCAAGGCTGTGTCAGCTGTAAGATGTTACATCATCCTTGACAGATGTAGTAAGAAAGCCTCCAATGGTACAGCTTCCAAGGTATTAAATATCATAGAATCATAGGTTAGAAAAGACCTCTAAGATCATTGAGTCCAACCGTCCACCCAACATCACCATTCCTACTAAACTACATCCTGAAATGCCACATCTACTCATTTTTTAAACACCTCCAGGGAAGGGGACTCAACCACCTCCCCGGGCAGCCTGTTGCAATGCCTGACCAGGAAAGCACGTTGTTCAAGTGATTCATTCTCCTTAATGTTAGGAACTCTAATACCCAACCCCATAAATCCAGAGAACAGATCACTCCCTTGCTCTTTTGCAGAAGGCTTTCACGTCTTCAAAGCCTCTTATTGTAATCCCACATTTAACACAGAATGAGATGCTCTAAAGCAGTCATAGTTCTCCAGTGTGTCCTCACCAAGGCTGAGTAGAGTGAAAAGATTATGTCAAATGACTTGCAAGCTTCCTTTTGCTTATACTTCTCACTATGAAGTTTGTCCTTGTGTAACAGCAAGGCATTGTTGACTCATGTTCAGGTTTTTATCGCTATACTCACAGACTCTTTCCTGAAGGACTGTTGCTTAATCAGTTGCTTCCCATCCCGTATTTGTGTAGGTGATTATCACTGCCTAACTGAATATCCCTATTGATTTACAGGTTTTTATTAGAAACCATTTCATCAGTTCACTGAGATAATATTGAGTTCTAACTGTCCTCCAGAGGATTTGCACTGCCTCCCAGCTTCATGTCAACACCAAGTTCAGAACTTTGGTAAAGTACTGAATAAAATCTAACCAGAAAGACCACAAACAAATCTGGCTAGGACTGTCAGTTTCTATTTAAACAACAACCACAAAAAGTTACTCTCTAGATCTGGCTAGCAACCAATTTCACTTCCTCCCTTCTGAACTTTTGTGAAGACCATGTTTATCTAAAGAAGAGATGTATTTCCTGCTTCTCTCCTACCCATGTGGATTGTTATCATGCAAAGACACTGGATTCCTTTGATTTTTTTTTTTGTTTGTTTTAACTGCTAAGTCCTTTTGGTTGCTAAACATCTTATCTTCAAGGTGAATGTGGCACAACTTGTTTCATAAGTTGTCCCAGAATTTTCCTGGAACTTAAATGAAGTTGTTGGTTTTTTCCCTTTTATAAAGGTAAACCCCGTACAAGCCTTTTTGTAGTTTTTCAGTCCTACCTTGCTGTGATAACCAGTGTTATGGTTATCCTCCATATCTTAAATAGACGTGCTAGCATTTTCAAGTTCGTTAAATATCGCAGGATGATGTTGGTCAGCCCCATCCACCTGAAGACATCTAACTTATCTGAGAGCTCTCCAACTTTTTTTTTCCCATGGTAGTCTTGAATCTTACCTCTTTTTACAACTAAAGACATCACATCCCACTAAGCCTTCTCACCCTCTTCTCATGGTATTTTTACTGCACAGCAGAGAAAGAAACCTATTTCACTTGTATTTCTCTCACAAACTGCTTATACATGGAATGATTTCCTATTACTCCTGAGGTCTTTCATCAGATACCTCCTATTCTAGGCCTTGGCTTTTTTGAATTGGTCTCCACGTTCCCATCGTGCTCTGTCACAGCCACCCTACAACATCCAATCTAATTCACAGGTTTAGTGTGTGTATGCACATGTTAGAAGCCAAGAGTGACCTCACCATCTAGCAAAGATGGCTTTTGATACACTTCCTATTATGCTTTGTCACTGCTGTTTTTTCTGCCTGTGTTATCAGTATCACATCTTTGAACATACTTCTCTGCATTTAAGTTTACTATAAAAAAAAAAAAATCTGTTTTCTTGCTCATCTCCTTACTTCCCTTCCCAAGTAGTTGCTACCATTTTTGTGGTGGTTCTCGTCCAAGCCACTCTCCACTTGGCCATTTTTCAAATTTTAATTTTGTACTGTTTCAAACAGTAATTTTGTAACTGTTCATTACCTCTTCAGTTGCTTTTCCCATTTTCCTAATCAAAAGTTTGTCACAAGTGCAATAATTGAAGGGACACACATACCCTGTGTGTCTTTTGACCAGTAATTGGTTGAAATTATAGTAGAAAGTCAATTCCGGTGACACACAGGAAAATTCAATGGGATAGTCAACATGATTTCCATGGAAGTCAGTCCCCAGAAATGCATTGGAGTTCTCTGAAAGAGTTAAAAAACATATGGAAAAGTGTAATCCAGAGGATACCTTCCTCCCCTCTACCCGCACCTTTACAAGGTTTATCATCTGTGACTCTCTAAGATGACCTGGGAGAAAAATGAAGGTCCACTCAAGGATATCAAGGATTAATTACTCACAAAGGGATATAAAATTAACAATAAGAATAAATAGTAAGTTTTCACATCTCAGGAAAGTTACCAATGATGGTCTTCTGTGCTAAAGGTTACGCTCCTCAACACATTCACGAATGAGGTGGCTAAGTTTTCAGATTATTCAGAATTACTCACTTCACTTGCAAGATGACTGTGAAGAGCGGCAGGACATATCATGTTTCCAAGTGAGCAGGTAATAACACTCCAAATGAAATCCACTGTCCATAAATACAAAGCCAAGAACAGAGGAGGGAAATAACCACACGATTTAGAAATAACAATGCATTCCAAATTATCTGCTACCTCTTACAAAGAGATCTTGCACTCATCCCAAAAAATATCATCTTCTTGCTCAGCAGCAGATTAAAAAACAAAATGGACTGCTGGGGATTAGTAGGATAGAAAAAATGAACAAAACAGACAGCATCATTACATAACTCTGTTATACAGTGTATGGTTCACTTTACCTCATCCCCCCCAAAAAATAAGGATAATTATTCACAAGGTCTTATAACCCAGTAACTAGGGACACCATATTTAATTATCAAGAAGCAGATTTAAAGCATCTGAAAATTAAGAACTGTTTACGTATGTTCCATTATTTAATTACAGAACAAACTCCACAGTTCATAGAAGAAATCTCCATCAAAACCATTAGATGCAACAATACACAACAACCTTTGGCTCAAGAAATCTTCAAAGTCTCAAGTGCCACCTGAAGGGAATTTATACATCACATTTCTAATACTCTTTCCCTCAGTATCTACCATTGGCCAGTCTTAGGGTAGAATAATAGGTAGATGTTAATCTGATGCAACATAGATGCCTTTAAACAACTGAAAATATATGCTATTCACCTTTTCCTACTTTCAGTAGCATAGAATGGCAGTATAGCACATTTTACTTCACAGGCAAAATAGAAGAGCATAATCAGGTTTTTTTTTATAGAGCTTTTCACAGAAATTACATTCTTGCTCCAGAAAAAGAAAAAAGAAAAAAAAAAAAAAGACACAAAGAGGGAAGGTTATGAAATCAGTAATGTGGGCACGAAGGAAGAAGTGGAAATGTGGGAATGTGAAAGCTAAGATTTGGGCCAGTGTCACAAAGGGGGTGAAGAAAACAGAAGTCAAAGCTGTCTCACGCACAATTATCTTAATCTGATGCAGGCAAAAAATTAAGCTTGTGGGAGAAGAGTGGCAAGAACAGGAGATGGACCCTGTGAGATGAGGACAGAAGGAAGACAAGGAAGGAGGGTGGATACAAATGAAGGGGTGAGAGTCACAGCTGAGTGGCAGGGGAGCCATTACAGCTAGTACTGTACACATATAATACGAGACATCTATTGCTGGCTTACTAGGTTTATACAAATTTTAGAAAAACATGAGTCTGCCAGTAGATGAAAAAGTGTTACATTGCCATCTAGAGCAGAAAAAAGGAAAAGATAGGAAAACGTTAAGTGAACACAGCTGTTTTGGAATAAAACAACCCCAAAAACAGTTAAAACAGAGCAGCATTCAGAACCTTTTCAACCAGGAAATCCTCAGGAGCAGTAAGGATGCTTTTTGTCAAACCCTCACGTGAAGGGAAACCCCCAGTCACTACAAGGTAGGACGAGAGCTTTGGCACCACGTGGCCAGCAGCTGAGCCTCAAACTAATAAGTTGGAGAGAAAAATAGCTACAGGAGAAAAATTCTTGATTTGACAAGCCAAATCTCACCAGTGGCCTTGTCTGGTATCCTTTTTCTAAAAGGGTCAAATGTTCCAAAGGAAGGCCCAAGAAACTTTGCAAGGAAAGACTGTCCATTGAGGTTTTTGTTGTTTGTTTTTTAAACTAACCCAAATAAATCAATGTTTGGTTCTCACAGAGTGTGAGTAGTCAAACATCCACATTGTCCCCTGAATTACAATACTACTGGCCGATGTCTTATGTCAGCTGTTGGAATGAAGAGTGGTAAGCTCATAAGCAATGGGGTGGCAGGAGGGGGAGGAAGGCACCCTGGCTGGTGCAGGGAAGAAGTGCTGCCCCTCTACAGCCCTTTCCTTGCACCCTCCCTGTCACACACAGAAGTAGAAGAGTGCCACCATCTCTACAGTGCACCGCGTCCATCTGTGCTCCCGCCACCACCGTCGAAACCCCCTTCCCCAGTGCCACCACCACAAATACTCACACCATCCAGCCCCATGGATGGTGACTGCCTCCATTTTCCACAACAGGAGTCAAGGCTCGCCAAGTCCCAGGCTGGCCTACAGCACCCTTACAAAGGAAGGTGTGATGCGGCAGGCACCGGCTTCCACCACACCGCAAGGCACAGCAGTACCCTCATGTTTTCAGAGCATCAGTACTCATGATAGTCCATACTACAAACAATTCGCAGTTTGACAGGGCACCCAGTAGCTTCCAACAGTTACACTGTCTTCCCTGCACAACCTCCACTAATCTGGTAAGTCACAACAGCCAGAGCTGTTTGCTTAGGACTGAGCAAGAGCAAAATTGATTTACCTCTTGTTATTAGAGAAATTTGTCCCAGAGGAAGCTGTTGAAATCGCTGATGCAAGAAAGTAAGAGAGCATTTTATGGCTCACTGGGTTATGAATGGTCTATGAATACACAGACAAAGTAGTCTCCAAAGCTACCAGACTCCAGCTATGGACTCCATGTTTGATTAAAAGATTATAAATGGTCAGACACATACTCCTGTTCTGTTCTCCAACAGTTTATGACTCCTTTCCATTTTACAGTACTCAGTGGCAAAGCTTGCCTAGTCCAGGCATGCACTGAGATTCCAATTGTTTACCTTAGCTGATTCAAGCTGACATGTTTGAAAATTATTATATCCATTTGTTCTGCTAGATGTTTTGTCTCCCTTGCTTATACTTCTTTATTTCTCGCTTCTGCTATTATTGGTCTTATGACTAAAGGCTTTAATTTATTCACCATACAATGCTTTTACACACATTTTCTGTCATTCATTACACATTGTCTCCATTGTCTCCCAGTATCTCCAGGGTCTGGTAAGAAGAATTGAGAATATAAAAAGTTACACTATGTATTACCTCATATGTCTGCCTTTGACTTTAGTTATTGAACTTCTATGCACTTTAATAGACAGACTTTTCCCTACTGAAATTATTCAATCATGAAAATTTAATAGTAGGTGTGAGCCCACATAGTATCAAAGTGCAAAATCAGGATTGTTAGCAGACACAGGAAAATGTAATCAAGACACATCTTAGTACCTCAATAAATCTGAGGAGAAAATTTTCAGAATAAGTAGGATAATCCCTGCCTGCTTTTTATATCCTTCTTCTGCCTTCATTTTCTATCCTCTCTCTTCCTACTCCATGTTTGATTTTTGCTCACTTTCATGTGTGGGCTTTTTTTTTTTCACTATCCTCACACAAATATACTTCAATTTTGAGAGAGAAATTATGTCCAAATCAATACATCACAATAATTAAAAGTTCACACTGACATGTCCTCATTTCTGGGCATACAGGAAGAAGAACATCCATCACATGTATGAGAAAAGACAGTGAAAACATTTCTGCCTAAAAAGTCTCAGATTTCCTCTCAGGTTCTTGGTGGATTTTTACTCCCTTTTAATCCTTTTCAATTACTTTTAAGAAACATTCCCTACAGTTGCTTAAGTTGCTAAATATTCAGATAACATCTTAACAGCTAACTGGGGTGGATTTTGCTACCATGACTGGAAGATCCAAAGCGTTGCCTTCCCCACCAAAGCCAAAGCCTCCACACGCTTGCCTTTGAAAATAAAGCCCAGAGAGAGATACTGCTATCCCAGTTTTATATCTGCAAAAGATTTCCCTGCTGCAGTAGGTCAATAGCCAGCAGGTATCCTCTGCAGACATCTTTTAACAGAATCACTTAAAGGAGACTTATCTTGTTGAGATTCAATATTTAATGGTCTGAAATAAAAAGAACACACAAAAATCTTACTAAACCTAAAGGAATTGCTCTGCATAGTAAGGAAGCAACAGGTAAAAGCTGACAGACCCAAACTCTGAAAGCAGATTCTCTGATTTCAATTTTTCTGTGACAGGTGCTGACAAAATTACTTCTTCAGATCAATTTTGCATTAACAGGCATCACCTGGTCTGTGAGAAACACCTGCAGCTCTCCTTCCTCATCCACCTCTTACAACTTAGCAATAATACCAGACAGCAAATGTTTTGAGAAGGATCTGGAAAGCAATGGAAACCTTATTAAACCAACTCACTCTCTGAAGCTATGATTAAAATACAAACTTCCTTGTACCCTTACGGACAAATTAGGAACAAGGTCATCAAACAAGAATCTACACAGACATGATACTGTCAGAAAAAAAATGCAAGTAGCTTATTAAAAAAAACAACAAATGAAAGCTGTGATGATGTTGGGAAAATGCACACAATGGAGAGTACCTTGCTGACTTTTTCCCAAGTATCACTGTTATGAACCGCTAAGATTTTTTTAGGAAACGGTCAGAAGTCTGACATCCAAGAGTAATTCCTCTTGATCTCCTTCCCAAGCTCTGGCAAGAAGAGAGAACTGCATTAGAAGAAGAGCTTACTTCCTTCAAAATGTGAATGTGCTTTTCTGCCTACGGGACCACCTGGTTATTGTGATGATTACTTCTGGCTAACCTGCAAGTTGTAAGCTTCTGGAGGATAATTAGAAAGCATCTCTTAACCACAGCTGTCACAATGAGGCACACCCACTACCTCTTTCTTATTACCTCAGCTAGTGCTCAGCTTCAGAAATCATCCTTTTAGAAACGCATAACAAAAACCCTTCAGTCTATATTCATGTCACTAAATCTACACAAATGCACTCTAAAATCTTAGTAGGGCTCATTACAATAATTTTAACAGTCTGAGGATTTTTTTACATAGAGCTCTGAATTAATATCTCCTCTCAACAATAATTCTTCTGCACCTTCTGTAACTGCGTTCTGCAGAATTTATTTAGGTCCTTTCTATTTTTCAAAAAATGGAAGGGAATATGGCTTGTTGGAAACTAAAGTTGCCAGGTTAAGTACCACCTTGTATTTTTATGGTTTGCATTCATGTAATAGGAATGAGATTTATGTCCCTAACCTTGAAATATTCTGAACCAATTATTTACTTAATATTTATGTTAAATTATCTATGATTGCAGCACTGACTATGAAAGCAACTAGAAAAAAATCTGCAGGTGGCCTGTAAAGCTAATTTTGAAGTTAGCTGTACTAAGTTCATGCAGTGGTCTTATGGAATATTAATATAGTGTTATAAACTACAGTACCCTCAGGGTGTTCACCTGCCATGGAATTTAATTTACTTCATATCTCATCTAATAGACTGAATCTCATCTATTAGGTAAATATAATGTGAATACGTTTCCGTGTTTCTCTAAGGAGTTTGTTGGTAAAACCTGGAGAGACATTCCCACAGAATCTTCTACTGCTATAATTAGCTTGAAATTGAGCTATTGTGCCCTTTTCTGTATTAAGCAAAACAGAATATACAGACTAGGTACAAAATAGCCCCATGCCCAGAGTCAATGCAGCAGCTGCATTGCTCACACAACACATTTGTGTTTATTTGTATCACAAGGAGGAAAAACTACAGAAATCTCTGGGGATTTGAGCCAGAGGCCATGCCTCCACTGTGCTGAGTGCTATGCCAGATGAGAGGAGCTCTTCCCAGGGACAGCGCTATGCTCTGCCCTTGGGAGCTTAAGTGGCACATTCTTCTGCCTAAGCAGATAGACCTCAATTTTGTAGGATTATGTGAATGGTTAAGTTGATTGAAAACAAATCTGGTATTGTCTGCAGCCAGCATATTGGCACAACTTCAGCAGTGGGAGTAGAAAAGGGTTCGAATATGCTTTGTCCCTGTGCACTTCTCGCAGTGCTTAATGCCTGGCTATGGCAGTGCTGTGCAGGTGCCATTTGTTCCCAGTGCATCCAAAGCATCCTGAAAGAGTAGCTTACCAGGCAGGCTGAGAGGCAGCACACAGCAAAGGCGTTTACTGGGGAAGAGTGCAGGGAGCACTTGGTGTGGAAAGGAGCACACTTTCCGATTAGCCCTATTTATACTAAAATCTGTCCTGATAAGAAGGCGGCCATAGCAATTTTTGCTCCCTGCTTTGTTTTCGCATGGACTCTTCTGCACATGATCTACTGCTGCATAGTACTGTACACATTTGGTTTATTCTTCACAGCCTGTGTTCACAACGGTTATGGCTGCTTAACACGAAGGCCACTCCTACGGCTAGTTCCTTCATGCTACTCTGTGCATCAGGATGGACTCATACACGTTTTTTCAAAAATCACAAGAGGGTATAGCCTTACAGATATCCCACAACAAGGCCATTTATCCATGGCCTGCACTTCAGTGCATAAAATGTTGTCAGCATAACTCCCAGGGATAGGTCTTCCAGAAAAGCTAGTAGGGGCAGGGAATTTAGGCACCTGACACGGTAAGTGTTCTCATTCTGTGTCTGCCATTTATGATTCAACTTAGTTGTTATGTCAGACAGCGGAAAAAACATGCAGGATGCATAAAAGCAGAAAAATGCATCACAAAAACAGCTTTAGAGTGAGAGAATGAGAAAAAGATAGAACCCAGGGGCAACTTAAAAAATAAAAAGTAGGTGTTATAGCTCACTGAATCAAATATGACATTATAGTGCGGAGGAAATTGAATTCATCTGTACTCGATAAGGGTGGCTTCATTATTCACTTGTGTCTTTGCTTAGTTGTGACAGTCATGACTGATGAGACCATCCCCATCTCATGAAGATAAATTCAATATCCGTAGTATCATTCTAATATATTCTCTATATATAGAGAATGCATTTAATGGATGGTGGTGGTATAGTATTTTTATCTTCACTGGCTCATGAAAGGAAGGAGCACAATTTCCCAGAGCTGACACTTTGAGTGAGTTTATATGGACCCCTTTTCACAACTTCTGTGTTGAGGGTGAAAGTGTCAGTACGGGGACATAGGAGAGAGTAGCAGAGAGTTTGACTTCACTGAGTTATCATCCATGATCTGAATCCAGAATTGAGAAGAATGGAGAAGAGATTTGGCCGTTGTATCCTAATCTTGATTAGACACTTGTCTATGTATGAGCACACCACCACCATAATACAGTCAATAAGAGGAAGCACCATTGAATGTGCTGACGTGAATCTAGTGTTGCTCAGAGCTGTAACTTTCCTCCTCTTCCTCCATTCTAGTTCAGTTTTCCAAACCAGTGAAACATTTCTCCTCGGTGAGGTCTCTGACTCACTTCTCCCTCCTTCAGTAGCATCATATATTCAAATGCACACCTCTAGCAGTCTAGTTTAAAAATGTGGGAAATCTTGGAAGCTGTTCAGCAGAAGTGATCCCAGAAGAGATGTGATTAATAAGTAAGTCATACAGGAGGAGGTCAAAGGTAGCTATCATAAATTTAATTTACTATGCATCTGTAATTTATCACAACTCCACACAGAGTGTTCACATGCCTCTTCATGAGAAAGTTTTTTCCTGATAGATCTGGGGGGAAGAGGCAGAGCACAAGCCAGCACAGGTTTCTGAAGTGCTACATCTGCATGTGCTGCTGCAGAAGCAAACACACATCCACACGTCCACACCAGTTCAAAGCACTGGCACAGCTGGCTGCTCCAAAGCATAGGAATTCCCATCAGGAAATGTCTGTCTGGATTGGAGCAGAGGTCCATTAATTCAATATTCATACTCTCGCAACAAGACAAGTGACAGATTTTACTGACAGGTAAAAGAAACATCGGAGAAGAAAATTCTGGAATAAGCTGCACATATAGAATTTTCTTTCAGATTCCATAATTTGGCAGCTGACATACATCCACTGCATAATGATTTATACAACTTGTTGTGTGTAACTTTTGCAGTGTAACTGGGCAACACTAGTATTGTTCGGTTTGTCAGTATCTTCATCACAGCCACTTTGAGAGTTTCATAATGCAACAATTAAAATCTGCTTTAGGCTGAAACTTGGCACACAAATGCACAAAGAAGCCAAAGCGAGAAATAGTTTTATTTCTAGAAAATCATTCCATATTGCCTCTGTTCTGGAATATGGAATAGGATAATTTGTTTTGACTATCATATGCATAAATTATTAATGGAATTTTCTTCTTATTTGGTCTAAAACTGTAATTACATAAAGCAGATATTTTCTGTCATCATCTACATAACAGAGCATTAATTTGTTTAGCATACAGCAACATTCCTCCACTTGATGATGAGTTGCAAAGAGGTGCTACACAAATAAATACCAGTTGTATAACCAACTGAAATGCAAATTTTAAACTAGATTTAAGGTGTTCAAAAGATAACAAGGAAACTGGATGTGGAAAAGTGACACAGCAAAACAAAAAAAAAAAACACAAAACAAATCTTTTGCATTTTTTTTATTTCAGTTTGACAAAAGTGTAGTAAGAGTCTAGTCATTTGTTTTTATGTATACAGAGACCCTTACATGATCATCCCAACTACCTTTCATTGCTGTATGTTCTGATTCACCGAAATAAATCTGTACATTATTCTCAGATTCCAGGAGAAACATAGAAAAGCCATTATTATAACTAGCCCTAGAAACACTCACAAGAAATTGGATATGCATATGTATGTATTTATGAGTCATGTTTAGATTCAGTGGAAGACTGAACTTAAAGACCTAGGCCCTTTCTTAATTCAGTGGAGCCAGGCCAATTCACACCAGTGAAAGAACTGCCCCAGTAATTCACTGTGACATTTCTACTTGGCTTTATTAAAGTTTTACACACATACTTTTTCCTCCGATTTTCAATATAGAATTTAATTGTTATAAGGTCTAAAATATTATCAGGTAAACTCATTTCAAATGGAAGTATCACTTTCCAAGTTATCAAATTGTCCATCCAGTTCAGTCTCCATAAAGCCTCTATTCAGACAAGTTTAATATTGATGTTATACTTTTTATTAAAGATTTTCAAGATACTATGGAATTTTGAAACCTTATACACAAAAAAGTTTGACAGTATATTATAAAAAATAGGAGGAAGAAAAATGTTTTTTCTTTCTCCACATACAGTACATTGGTGACTTTTCCTACTGTAGAGAATTGGATTCTACTAAGACAAATATTTAAACCGAAACCTGAAAAAATTCTGATCATAAAAAAGAAAGGTATGGTTAATACACAGTAAACCAGAGAAGAAAAGTCTCATTAGTGGCATTTTGATCAGATTCTTCTGTATTTTCTCATCAAAAAAAGTGTCTGCTCAATAGCAGAGGAAGCATTACCCTTGCCTCCCCACAGCATGCAATTCAAGCTCAACAGCACTCCATGCACATTCATTCCCTGAGTGCTCCACTGTTAACACAATTGCGGCAATTATGGCATGAGCATGTTCTATGAAACGGATACTAGTTCATTAATTAGAAGATGAATGTAATTGATTATTTCAACAGCAAGGCTAAACACAAGGGTAATCCCACAGAGAGATCTGCAGGGGCAGATCTGTCCAAGATGTGCCCTTGACTTCATTGCTTCTCCCAGGGGGTGGCTTTAAAGAAACACGGCCTAACAAGGTAATAATTACGGACTACTATTAGTGACAGTTAAGTTGTTCATGACCTGTTCCCCTCCGCAAATTGTTCCAGAACTGATGTGTATTTCAGAGGAAGTATTTGTCATTTACAACCATCAGCCAGACACTTAGACAGACAATTGGCTTGTGGAGGCCCTTGGCCATCTCTTCTGAAGATGTTCTGGTCAGATAATGCTCAGATTCAACCTCACCTTTGCTATTGATATGTCACAGCGGCTCGATAAGTGTGTGCTATCATTTCTCCCCTAGTGTGGCAACAGAAATCTTTTGCACAAAGGAAGACTGAGCAGTAAGAGTGAGATATCCCTGTTCGTGCCACCTTCCTTATCTTTGTCACTGAGCGCACGGCTTACCAAGAAGACATGTTGCGGATGAAAATCCCCTCACACAGCTTGTTAACACAGATACACAAATCCAGCCCCTACGTTTTGGCATTCAGACCCTAAGCACATGTTCTCAAACGCCGTTCTGCATTAGTTGATGAATCCCTAATTAGGATCACCAAAGGCCTAATTACAGCAATGACTTAAATCAGTCCATTCATGTTTTTAAAAAAGGCAGCACTTTTTGTGGAACCACCAAGCCATCACTGCAAAACTGGAGTAACTGCGTCCTTCTTTCTGTCTCACCTTGTCAGAGGCTGATTTAAGGGTTATTACATCTGGCTTGATTCAAATATTGTACTCAGTCCAGCTCGTGGTTGACCACATATGAGTGTACTAGAGAAGGGGGAAAACCAAGAAGCTTTTCCTTACCTCATTGCATTCCTAGTAATCACTTACCCTTGGCAGTCATCAGCTCTTGGCAGCCATCTGTGTGCCCCGAGCACAGAAACAGGTCCAGTCTTGTGCTGGCAGCAGAGGCACCAACACCACCGTGGAGAGAAAGTCTCTTGCCACCTCTCACCTGGTAAAAAGAAGCCAGCTCTCATATGGGAAACAGTATATGCCACATCTTTTCAAATAACGGTGCTCCCTTTCATGATAATTGCATAGTGAATCAGTCAGAGTTCATCCAAAAACTTACTGAGAGGGCTGGCGTCTGAAGTTACCATGTAAACCCTGGGCTGATGTAAAGCAGTATGAGGGCATTGACCTCCATAAAGATATGCTGATGGACACGTACTGAGGATACTCCCTGTAAGCTTGCCTGAAATGATTAAATCAATCCAGATTCTTTGATATGAACACTGTATACAATAACAATATTAGCCTCAATAAAATGATACTGAGAGTAGAATTCCTTTTCAGTTTCTTTATTTGATTAAAATTATTCTGGCTCAATTTCTCCTGCATATTATCCCGTGATGTAATTGAATAAGGAGATTGAAACAGAAAGCTGCTTCTAAGTAAGCGAATACTTCACTGGGGCTTTTGTTCTCATTTGGTATGGTTTAACAATTCCTTCCATTCACTGATCGTGGATGCCTGAGAAACCTGAACACACCCGCCTTGCCTGGACACTGCTATACTCCATGGCCCATCGTGTTTGGAAGCATTCATGTTTCTAATGGATAAGAATCCAAAATGGGAAAAGTAACCACTTAGGTCAAGTTCTTCTCTTCCTCGGATTCACACATTAACTCCAGGATATGTGTCAGTGCCAGTGGAAAACAATCTTTAAGTCTTTTTTTATTGTGTCAAATAGTCAAAGAAAAAAGTTTGACAGCTTCTGTGCTGCTCACTGATAACTCTAAATGCCACTGTTGGGTTTTATTCTTTCCTATATCACCTGCTTTATTCAGGACAACTTATGAAAACAGCTGAAGAAAAAGTAGAACTTCCTAAATTTTAAACATCTCCCTGTTGAATTAGATTATTATTAAATGTTTATTAAATAAGCTGACAGCATAGATGAGTACTAGGAATTGAAAATTAAACACAATGAATTAAATCCCTGCTGCAAGTGAAGCCAGTAAGAATAGGGTCAAGTCAAATACACCTAAGGGAAGCAGTGATTTTACCTACTGATAGAATGGATGCAGATGTTTAAGGAGACGGTCTTCATTAAGCTGCTCCTTTAGTCCACAATGAAATCTAACTCAAAAAGCAGATGAGGCTGAAGAGATAATTCTTCTCCTTTTAAGAAAGCTATGTTATATATATATGTATATCTCAAAGATAAAAAGCAGCTTGCAATTACTATTTCTTTATTTAACTAGTATTTCTAAATTTCTAGTTTCCAAAGAGTCTCACAAATCCACTCAGCAAAGCTGGCTACTACATTTGTTATGTGCTATGAGTGATAGATATAATCCTGTAATTTCCAATGCAATAATGAGAGGTTTAATTTTCCATTTCTTCCCTCTGTGAGATGGTGTCTGGCTTTGAATTCTCATTTATGTCTGCATGAGTACACAAACCTGATCTGCATCCTTGTGAAGTCAATACCTGCTCCGACTTCTTTTTCATTGTTAAAAAGCACAGCCTGACCTGTAATTCAAAGACATAAGAAAAAGTTTATCCCATCGGGAGTTCTCTCTGATCTTTACTCTAAATGTCCTCTGATATGAGGACTCATCGAATGAGCTGTTAAGAGCTCTATCAGTTCATGAAAGGTTGCCTTCCTTTCTTTTTCAGGAATTGCCGTGAAAGGTTAACAATAATTTTAAAGTCTGTAAACCAGCATATCTGAGAACTCACTCCAATAATATGCATTTTTTTCTGTGAAGCAGAGAATCCCTATTGAATCTGAGACTAATTCACAAGGGACTTAAGACAGAGGGAAGTCAGAGCTGTTCCCCACTGCCAGGGATTGCTGGGACGCGAGAGCTGGATGATTTCCACCACCAAAGGAGAAGAAGGGGAGGCAAGGCAAAGGGTTAAGAAAACAGACTTGTTTCTTCTCACACAGAGAGGTTAGTATGGAGGGTTGCTATTCTATTCTGTCACTATGGAGCCTTTCCATCTTCCAGTTACCCAGAAAGAGACTTTTCTTCTTTTCCTTCGCTTCTTTCTTAGTGGAGGTGTGGAAGCAGGGTTGGGAAGAGCTGAGAACAGACAGCAACAGCTTATTGTTCAAGAATTTCCTGTCCAGAACAAGCTGAAAACCTCAAAAGCTAAATACGAAACACATTTAGCCATCTGTCTTTTTATTGGGCTGAGAAATGGTTTTATAGTGTTTTATAACACAGAGTAAAATGCAACAGCTTATCTTTAATGCTTGGAACGTCCTTAAGTACATCAGCCACGTAGGGCTGTTCATATTTGCACATGCTTGTGCATGAATACAGCTGCACAACTGTGCATTAGGATGGTGGAAAGAATAGACCTAAACAATTTTTTTTCATCAAAAATAGTTGTACACATGGGAAGGTTCTCAAAACAGAGTTTTTCAATAGTCTTATTTCCATGTATAATTTTTACTTCTTTGGGGCAAAAAAAATGACATTAAACACATGAAAGCAAAGAGGAAAAAAAAAACTATTTTATCTGAAGACTGATGATTTTTGCTGGGAAATATGAACATATGTCATTCAACTGCAGCAAAACATCTCAGCAGTCCTATAAGCAAATGCTTCGCTTCAGTTCAATATTCATTCTGATCCTTGTAAGCTGTCACAATGCTTCATAAGAACAGTATTTTAGGAGCCAAACACTTCCATTTTCCCAAAGCAATCCACTTCCTCTAAACTGTTTTCCAGCAATGGTTCCCATTTTGAACCACGACAAGTCCCTTAAGTAAACCATGTTACAGTACGGGCAGGGAAGACTGACCCATTGAGGATAGCGAGGTATGAGTTATTTGCACTTCAAACGATGAGAAAATCAAAGTGGTGCCCTGGTGAACTACAGTTTGAAAAAAAAAACCAAACCCTACACTTTTTAATATCAAATTGTCCCAAGATGAAACCTCTTGGTTTGGTTAGGTAAACTGAGACATGGTAAATCACATTGGAGCAACTTGAAATGAGTATTTTGCTTTCTGTTTTCAGTCAAGGATTTTCATATTTTGAAAAGAAAAAATAGAATTTTCCAAAATAAGTAGAGATACATTTTGATAAGCCCTGCTACTTATACCATGGGCCCGAATCAGCACCCATTTACTCTGGTACAAACTGGGATTAATCCCAGAATACAATTGTGAAGCCTAATTCTGGACCATTCAAGTGACACTTTACACTCAGACCATAAAGAGTCCATCCTCGAGTTCAGTAATGCAGCCTAAACTGCAACTCCTGGATGCCATACGCTGGCACTTCACACAAGGTCCCTGGGATGCTTTAGTCCTCCTCCAGCTCAGTGCAGGACAATGCAGAAAAGACCTTTCACTTCAAATTCTTTACTATACCTTTGCTCATACAAAATCTCCAGTGTTTGCAGTTTATCCAGGAAAGGACTTTCAAGAAAATCTAGAAAATTTTGTTCTGTAGTTGAGAAAAACCAGACACCCCTTTAGCTATGCAGGTATGCCAACTGCAGTGATAAAAACAAAGACTTCTACTTGACGATTTCCCAGATCTACATAAGCTTTGTCTGAGTAGATATCAATGCCCATTACTCCAAGGTAGAAGGGTAAATATATTTATGCCATTTTATATGACAGATTTCTTCTGATTTGTTAAGGCCACGGAAGCCACAAAGCAAATTTTTGAATTCTTGTTTTCCTTTTCATCATAGATCAAATGGCTCTTCACATCCCGTAGTTCTTCCTGAGGTAGTTTTGGTATGCTTGGGTAAAACCAAGCACAAATAAAGTAAAATACAGTTTTCCTGAGCAGTAATAAATACTTACTTACTCTGGAACAGCCCCATGCATTATTAAAACCATATTACTACCACAATTAGGTTAAAAAAAAAAAGACACAGACTCATGACTGTAATTATGTTTATCTTTACGTAATATCTTGTTATCAGTACAACCTGCTGCCCTGCCATGAAGTTGCTTGGTCCCTGAAAATTTACTGACAGGCACTAGTGAGGGATGTACGCACTGACAAAGTTACTCATTCACACTCCAGCCCCCACACCCTCCTGGGAGTTTTTCATTATTTCTGTAACACTTTGTTTGCTATTAGAATTATGCGATTTATTTGTTCAGATTGTGAAGTCTTTTCTTGATGGGCTACTGTGTTCAGTAAACAGCTCCCAACAACAAACAAGGATTTAAATAATCACTGTGTAATCAGTAGGCAGCACATCGGACCTCATCTCTTCAAATCCAGGCAGCTGTCTGTCAAATCACAACATCTATCACACTAAAAGTTAGATGCTTAGCTGCACCAGAATCATCCTGCCCACTTTTTAAGGAGTTTCAGGGAATTTACTGGAAAAGGGTAACGGACTTGCTGGTTTTGCATGGATTCTGCTGCAAGACGTCAGGTTTGTCTTGAACTTAACATGAACGTCCTAAGCAGCACCAGGAGTAACCAGGCCAGAGTACAGAGCAGCATCGACTGGCTATCCCCCAGCCCATTTTGTGCCTTGGAGGGAATATTAGACTAATCAAGTAATAACCCAACAACATTCGGCCCCAATTAAACACCTTTCCGACAGCTGCAGCTAGTATCATTTTCGGTTTGGCAGGTACATGCTTACTTGATACAAATACATCTGCATGTAAAATAGCTGGTTCTAATTAAATTTTAACAGGAGGCAATAACTGCTTCATAACTAGGCAAAATAATCATATTAGGCAGATAATTCAGAAATCTGAAATAATGTCCTTTTATACTATTAAATCAGCTTCCATTTTTATTTTTATAGGCTCGCTTATTTTCCACCACCTAATATATTATCTTAAACACCTACATTTTTGAACCCCTAAAGCACAACCAAGCATTTGCATTTGAGCTTAGGCAAATACTGAGTAACTTTATTAAAAAGACGGGAACATTAACATGAGTCTGGAGTTTATGTTATAACTTGGTTGTCACTGTGTCTTCTGGTTGCAGATGCCCAGAACCTCCCAAGGAGCTCAAATGATAATGAAAGCTACCTCTGAGCTACAAAGTGTCATACGCACATGTCAGCAAGTGAATCCAAACAGTACCAGAGATGCACACTTCTTACTGTCTATTTGCCAAGTTCTCAAATATGAAAAGATCCTTGGTATTAAATCAATAAAGGGGATGTGAGGAGTAGGTGGAAGGAAAACATGTTGGATGAGATAAAGAAAAGCTTGATTATCGATAAAGAAAAAATGGGCACTTAAAGTGATCACTCTAGAGTATAGAAAGCTATTTTTAAATTACTTATCTGATTAGTGGGAGGTAATCTGCTGAGGAGAAACAAATTCACATAAATATTCCATAAATTAAATATTCTCTTGTCACTGAAGTTGCTTTCGATTGTTGGTGGGGATTTTTTCCCCCCTCAGAAGGAGACAGCTTATTACATTGATTCCAGTCTCTAGAATGCATTCTGTAATTATGTAGTTCTAATTGTCTGGTATTTTTATTTGTATGAATTTCAAAGCCAGGTATTGGCAAGAGTTAGAAAGAAAAACCCAATCTCAAATCCAAAAAAGAATCGGCTACAATCTTGTTCAGCAGTGTACTAGAATACAATAGAAGCACATGCTTAAGTCCATCTATACTCAGTAAAGCACGTAACCTGTGTTTAATCTTACCTCTAACGGGACTTAAACAAATGCAAAGCAGCATGAGGACCTACACCTCTATTCTTCTAGTGGCTGTTGAAGATGTGCGTTGTCCCTTACAGATACATGTAAGAAGAAAGAGTCAGGGATCTCAGCTTATTAACATTTCAAGAATTTGTTGCTCAGCTGCTGTTTGTTTTCTCTGACAACCAAATGTTATGCAGGGCACTTTTGCCAGCTGCAGTCTGATTGGGTATCACCTTTTCCATAACACTGCCAAGCCAGTCAAACTGTGGCATACAAAGAGTTTAACCTTTTGTAGATCTCATAATAAACAACTCCAAGTTTCAGGAGAAAATCTGCGATAGAGAGAGCCTGACTACAGCTTGTAAATCAAAGCACTCAGATAAGATGTGAGAGCCAGACCTCTCAGAGCTGATCATGCTGACAGTTGAGCTTTAAATTCTTACTTTATAAATCAGTTGCTTACCAACCAGCTGCAAAATCAGGATTTGTAAGCCAAAGAAAAAAAAAAAAAAGAAGTTTTATTTTAGATTTATTGGTATGATTTGTAAATCTGTTCTAGGACTTACAGATCTGATTTAAGATTTGTTAATCCCATTTAGGATAAGGAAATTTTTTCTCTGACTTGCCATATACTGAAATACTCCAGTAAAAACCAAACTAAAAATCACTGCTTAAAAGGATGGTGCATAAATCAAGACTTTGCAGTTAAGATTTGCTGGCAGGTTCTATAAATTGCACAGTGCGTTTATAACTCAGCCTCTTACAAGGGCAGATTTATAAATCCAACTTGCAAATTGTCAGACAACTATTATGGGCTCAGTTCTAATCTGAGAAACAACAGATGTGCTTCGCTGTTCTTGAAAACCCTGTCCTTTTTCCTCTGTCGCCCGCCTCTCCCGCAGCCAAGGGGAAACGAAACACTGAGGCCAGGGGAAGGAGGGAGGGAAGAGCCCTCATGCATCACGCTCACAAATTGCAAACAAATAGCCAGGCAGGGAGGAAAGGATTTGGGGAAGAAAAAGCATGAGGTGAAGTGTCGGTTGCAGTCCACCCCCCTGTCACACAGCCTTCTGGAGCAGCCTGAGTCAAAGGTTCCCTCCTGCAATTTTAACTGGTGCCCAGGAGGGTAAAGAGAGCAGGTAGTCCTAACTAATTCCCAGGTTGCCAAGCCTCAGGCAGAGTGAAAAATTAAACTTCGCATTCAAGGCAGTGGAAAAGTGGACCTAGAAGGAACAAACTAGAGCAAGTTGAGGAATTTTTTTCTACACTCTCAGTGATGCCTGCCCTCCTATCTCAGATTACAATGAGGAACTTCTGGGAGAAACCCTGGCCCTGTGATGGCAAATATCCCATCGATTTCACAAGGATAGGATTTCACCCTATAAAAAGGGCATTGGCCAGATTCACAGGAATGCTCTGCCTGCCCCACGCTGCCCTGGTCATAACGAGCAGCTGTAAAGTCATATCTCTCCCAAGGGCTGCAGCACCACATCTCCCCTAGGGAGGAGAACGGGGAGCCAGGAGCAGGGGCTGTGGCAACATCTCATGCACGGCTCCCAGCCACCACCGCCAGCTACAGCTGCTCTCCCTCCAGCCCTTCTCGTGAAGCAAGCACAGAAAGCAGCATCCCTCAGCAATTACAAGAAAAATTACACATGTACCAGGAGTCAGTATACTACCCTTCAGGCAGTTTTACAGTAGCCATTCAGGTTTATCCAGAAGCTGATGGTCATAAGATTGAAATAATAGCACTATTTAATAGCGCTATTTTTCTACTAGAATTATTGGGGTTTTATACAATGTGAAAACTGTGTATGATAAGAAATGGCTACTCCTAGACTCTATGCAGAAGATACTTAAATGCATTAATGCCTTTTGAATTTTTCTGGGTGTCAGGCTTCTTTGACTTTACAGCTTCTGAAGGAAAAGGAAAAAGTGATCTAAAATACTGTATTCTCTATCATATCTGAAATTTGGTTCTAAACTTTCATCAGTGACTTCCTATTCACTTTCACTGTAATGCTCTTTTCCCTTGAATTGCTTGTTGCCTTGGATTTCTTGCAAAATAAAATAAATACAAGGATTCTAGCAAACATAAATTATATAATTACTTCTTTCATTCTTGCAGGCATTTTAGAGTCAAGGATCTGATCATTGCAAAACTCAGCAAATACTAGTGTACATATATATATATATGGAGCTAAATTTTCAGTGAGTTTATGTTAAACATGCAGAATAAATGGCATGTTTAACTGAATCTAAATACTATTACAAGGGTAACTGAAGCAAGCAGTGCAATTAGAAACAGAAAAATTCGCTTCCATAGCTTGCGCCTAACTGAATATTCAATTCTACATGCAAAATATAATCAGAACTGGAGGATGGGGTTGAGGGAAAATGGTTAATATTCTATAACATGCGAAGTCAGCTTTTTACAGACCATACATTTAAAATGGATGAAAATCAATTATCTTGAAAACAGATGCCTTTTTTCCTTTTTCATTGCATATTCCAAAGGATATAGTCTTACTGTCCACTTGTGCATGTGTCTGACAGACACAGAGACCTATGAAAGTTTGATCTTTTCCCTTGTGTTAAGCCTAAGTGAATAAGGGTAAGAAGAATAAGCTTGCAAGGAGAAAGGGTCTGTGGGAGGCCTCTGAAAGTCAGTCCTCACATCAGTGGTGAGAAACTGTAGCTACAGTTGGAGAAACACTATAAATAACTTCTTTAACAAAAAGACACTACAATTTAGTAGAAATAGAGTCTTTTCACATCATTGTCTTGCAGTGATAAATGAAACAGACCTCTCCTGCAGCAGCCCGACTGATCTGTTGCAATGCTGGAACTCCCTGCTGTTTTCCTCATTCCTTCTCTGGTCTTCTTTAGGGAACACAAGAACAGTTCACCTACTTCAATAAAACACAAATTTGGACTCAGCCCAAAGCAACTGCTTGTAGACTGGAGGAAAAAGGCATTTCGCATTGTGCCCTGCAGTCCAAGTCTCCAGATCATCCACATCAGGAGACTTCATAGACCACAGGTCATGTCTACCATCTTGGATTTCCTCTGAACGGAGTGACACAGAAAGGACAGGGATGCCCTCTGAAGCAGGATCAGTATGTAGGACACAACTGGACCTGGCAACTATAAAACACTCTGGCACCCCAGGAAGGAAAATGACAGGCCCAGGAAGCACAGCATAGGCAAACCACTGAAACTAGAGGTCTTCTTTGGGGCTATAAACGATCGTTTGCAAAGATATCTCGGCAAAATCAAGGTAAATAAAAGGGGGGTTCTATAGCTGCAGTAAAAAGAGTGTATTGCAAAATCATAAAATCTGTGGCGTAAGGAGAGGAAGCACCTTATTGTGGCTGCAATTGTATAGGTTTATGGAGCAATGAATTTCAGCTCTCCAGAGGACCAAAGGCATAACAGTCAATACCTTTTATTTAAAGTTTAAGTTAAAAGATTTAGGTCCAAAGTTAAACTGAACAACTTCTAAAATTCTAAGTGTCAAGAGCACCATCCGATCTACTCCAGCATCAACAGAGGAAAAGGTAAAGGGAATAGAAATGACAGAGGAGGAAGGAAGAGGCAAGAGACAGAAACCTTCTGGCTTGCCTGTGAAGAAAGGATCCATACCTACCAGACTACCAGCAAAGAAGCAGACCACAAGCCTCGAGTCTTCCTTTTTCTCCTCTAACAATACCAGGTCTAACAAGGAAAACAATCTGCAATGAGTTGAATAATTTCTACACTTGTCCTGCCTAAGCTTTTACATTTTATCAGTCCATTCATTTCTGATTTCAGAATAGTGAAACTAACTTGTTCACTGCAAATGTTAGCAAAAACTCATGTAATTTAGGAACAGTATCTACACAAAAAAATATACTTTTGGTATGGAGAAGTCCCTACATCTGTGTTTGAATTCAATCAAATTCAAAATAAAAAAGAGAAATACAGCGAAAAAGACTAAAACTCTTATTTTTTATTTGCCTTCATCAGCAGTGGTAGCAGTAAACATTTTTTATTGACGGTTTCAAAGGCTATGAAGAGATTTGAAAGTGTCTCAACAAAGTTTTGATCAGAAATTTCCCTTTTAGAGGCAAATTTCAAAACCCACTACGGCAGATTGTCATTTACCCTGTCACATTTTTCCAAAGGTCATTTCAACAGACATGATCAAAGACTACAGCTCCATGGGAGCAGTGGAAATTAGCTTCAGTGTTTGTCTCATTGATGAAGTTCTGAGTCTGCTGGTGCAATTGCAATAAGCACATTTCATGTGTGCTGCTTGCCATCTTGAGACCAAACTCTTCAGGTAAATCATCTGACCTACTTGTTTACTATTCTCTTCCCCCACAAATGCCTGGAGAAATAAAAACAGGTCTACTGAAAGAATTCAAGTTTCAAGTAGGGATTTTAATTAAGGACTTGTCCTTCTTCTGGAATGCACTGGGCATTACAAGTTTGAAACACCTGAAGCCGTCACTTTTCCACTTATAGGACCTCACCTGGGTTTTATAGTAAAGATGCCGCACTTGCTGTTTATCAGCAGTCTGAGGCTGAGCCAGGTTTATGGAAAAAAGCTCATTGTCAGCCTGCCAGCTAATATTCACCTTTCCCTTCAGGACAACATTTACTCTGCAGCAGAGGAACCCAACACAGGTAGATTGTTACTGTGCAGACCCCAAAGTACCAAGAGGAAGGGTCTCCATCCAGCCAGATATGGGACTGACCCCAGAAATCACACCTACAGGCAGTGTGCAGGAGCCAAATGTCCTTCTGGATTGCTTCAAAGGCCTTCTCCAAGTAAGAGTTTTTTTACTTCGTTTCAGCTATGTGACAATGCAGAGGTGACACAGGCAAACGTAGCATGCACCAGCAGAAACAAAGTTAGTAGTCCTACTCCTGTCTGGCCGCTTCTTTGTGAAGAATACAGCCACCGCAACAGAAAAGGCCTGGCCGTTCTTGGGTCTGACATGGCAGTAAAACAGACAGAAGTACCTCCACAGCATCAGCATTGGTCTGAAACAGCCAGTAACACTTCCATGCAGGACTTGAGTTAATACAAGCATTCCCCTTATTCACATTCCTCTTTCTACCTCTTCCTGCAGTTTCACTTGAATCACGTCTGGGCCACCATTTTGGAGGCCAGGCTTCCATCTTTTCTGTGATACACTGACCATATGAAGGATCTCTTGCATTACGTTCTTGAGTAGGAGAATGAAGAGAAAGAATGGAGACAGAGATTAAAAATACAGCCAGTTTTGGCCTAGATTTATGGATGTTTTAGGACAAGAATCTTTAATGCTGTGAATTGTCTGCTGCATTGTGTACCTGTACCTTTGGGATGAACAACGTCACTCAGAAAAGCCAGGCACAGGACAGGAAAGAAGTCATCTTATGGTAAGAAAACATCGGGATTTTTCATGTAAGCCCAACCCTTGATGTCAGCCTCGATCCTCAAGGTACAGTTTTTCAGGGTTCATTGTATTGGATTTGTTCACTTACTTATTTTGCTTAGGATCTCCTGTTGGATGTCTCTTAACAGAAATTTTACTAGCAAAAGAGGACCACAGACATGTCTTCTCCTTAAGACACTTTGAAAGTTCTGTACCATCGGTGCTCCACCAAATACACGAGGCCTGTCACAGCACTGCAAGGCAGAACTCATGAGTGAGTTTATCCTCATCCAAACACAGGCAAACTCTACTTGAATCACAGACACTAGGCAGTTGGCCCAAGAAAGTAGTCTGAATCCTGCTATGGCTATCCCTGGTATGGCTGTCAAATACCTTAGCATTTATTCTGCATCATATTTTAAAAAGAAATGTCCCATCTTAAACAAAAACAAGAGCACGTCATCTAATTCAATGGCTACCCACATCATCACAATGCTATTGCTCTCCTGTTGGTGGTGCCTAAAAAGATCTTCAAGCCCAGGTGGGGGAAGCAGATGTATCTCTACCTTTAAATCATTGCACATGGGACATCCCAAGGAGTTAAATGCAACCCCTCCCTGGTCTTCCCAGGACACTAGAAAAGAATACTGAAACTCTGGCACTTGATGAAGCATGACCACATTTCCATGGCTTCACAGGTACCCCGTCAACTGAGCCAACCTAGTCCATTATATGTATGGTTTTGGTGCATTCCAGTCACAATTGCTAACTTACTTCCCAGTAAAAAAGATTCAACTTTGGCAAGCTTAAGGTTTAGCCTTAAACTTTTAACATTTTACAATGTACTGAGGTGGGCTAAAAGCACAAATGTAGTTGTGGCAGAATAACTTCCCACATCACATCATCATGACTTGATTTTGACTAATTGAGTCCCAATAAGTGATGTGGCCTTTTCCTTAAACTTGAAAGTTTTAAAATATTTCAAAAGTTTCACTGTATTAAAAATGGGGGGGGGGGGGGAGGCTTTAACCATTACAGAGAGTAAAATGATAAATGGATCGATCTTTACTAGCAAACAGTAGTAATTAGGTCATACCTCATTTCTTTATTAGAGAAAGTCTTTGGTGTTTAATCATCATTATATAATCATTTAGTCTTCTCCAATCTCTGTCTTTACAGACATTGCAGACTTGAGCCCTGCACCTTCAAATGGTTTTGTGCAGGAGGAATTCCATGATCAGGTATTTGAGTCAGCTATAGGATTCTGGCTTTATACCATATTTTCACTGTACAATCTGTGCTCGTATGATAACACAGATAAAACTTCCTGAAGGATGCTAGGGGGAAAGTTAAAAAATGAAACATCTCTAAATCAAGACTGCTACAAAAATGAGAGAGTCTGAAATCTCTAGTAAGAGACAAGACAAAGCACGGCCTATGGCATAATACCATCTTGGAAAACACCCAATCGCCCACTATTGTCTGAGGACAGATGTACAATCCACCAGATATACCATGTGTTTTCTTCAGCATGGATCAGTCTTCAACCATTCGTTTTTTGAAATAAGCCTCTGAAATCCAAAAAGAATGGGAAACATAATGAATGAGTTCTAAGAGAAATAAGCAATATCAAATCCTCTGAGCCTATGGTTTTGCTGCATGACAGACATTTTCTTAAGCCCACTTTCTCTTAGAGGAACTAGGAATGTTCCTATTGGCTGGTAAAAAGTCAATCAGCAGCCACTTATGAGGCCAGGAATGATGAAATCAGTAAGACTTACTTTAAAGGAAATCTTCCTTTCCCAAGACTCCAAAAATCATTTTGTTTCACAATGATAACTACAGGGAGAAAAATAAAGAGATGCTGACTGACAGTTTCTTTAGAGAGACAAGACGAGTTCACACTTCACCAGCCGATAGCAAATAGCTCTCTATCAAACACAGGTTCACCTTCTCTTCAGCAGTGCTGGGCCCTGCTACTTTTCATAAAGAAAAAGAAAAACAAGTACAAAATGTTAAATGTTTCCAAAAACCCAAAGACTTCTTAATTAGAATAAAACCAGCTTCATGGTGGGGAAGTGGAGGAAGAGTAACAACTTCTCAGGCATTTTAGTGTGTGTGAAACAAGTTTCCTTCCTAATCACAGACAGTAAGACCTAAGGCCAACTCAGGGGTCTAGTACCAGCACAACACTACATTTTAGAAGTGGAAATGCTTTACCAGGGCATTTTCCTAACCCCTAAGGATCCCCACTGAGGAATCATAAAAATAGCCAAAGGAAACTCAGTGGGACTGGTTTCATAAAAACATTGATGTAACCTCCAGAACCTCTTCTTTCTTTCACCTATTTACCTTTTTTGATAAACCTGGTGCAAAACATTAGGTTCAGCCTCTAAGCTTTCTCCTGCTCACAGAGCTAAAACCACAAATGCACCTTAGCAGCTCCTTTTACCATATACTCTCTTCCTTCCCATTTCTCATTTAGGGATGCCTTATCCTTTACTACTGGCTTTGACTGTGTTAAAGAGTATTGGGAAGATTTTTGTGGGCCAGAGTGCAAGGAGGTGTGTGAGTCACACCTGCTGCAGAGCCTTCTGAACTAAAAATCAGTAATCTGTGATGGCAGGGGACTGAACACAGTGACTCAGGCAGTGCCTTCTGTATAAAATTTGCATGTCACAAGAAAGGTATACTTTTTCGTATTTTTTCTTTAAAGGAGAGCCGATATACACTGTTAAAGCATTGTAGCATTACCAGAATAATGAAAAAACTATCTATATCTAATGTCCTCTGATTGCCTTGTAAACTGTAAAAGTACAAAAATGGCATTTAACTGAACACAATGACTGAGTTTTAAACACCCATGACTGAGATATAAACACAGTTTTCTTTTGACAGCTTATTCATCTGTTGCTGTCCTTCTCTCAACACTACTACCTCAATAATAATATTCCATATCATAAACTAAGTGGCCATTACAACATACTAATATAGGAATTAGCCTGTACTCTTTAAATGAAGTATATAGAAAACTAGAGAAAAAAATAGGGAGGAAATTACTTTTGGTTTTGTATTTAATAGAGTGATTTTCTTTATAATGGTTCTCTGGAGCCCATTCATTTTATCATGGCTTTAATTTATGTGAAGAGATAGTCAGAAACCATGCTACTCCCGAAGGAGACCTACGCTAGAGTCTTCTGCCTTCGCAATGCAGTGGCATCCGATCCATTTTAAAGGGCACCACGGGAGTGCAGATACTTTTATCTACTTTGAGAGAGCTTGTTCTAATGACCAAAATTCAGAAACATCTGACATAAAGCTCCATGCCTAAGAGCATGTGAATATATTAAATGATGTTTATAAAAAGCAAAGCTGTGCTAAAATGACTATTTGCCCCCTGCTGCTTAGCAATATTAAAGATTAGAGACAATTGTTTTGTATACTGAAGAGCCTATAATGGGTTCTAGAGAAGAACGTGTCAGCAAACTAGATAAGGTTCCTATTAAATTTTTGTTGCAGTGGACTGCTGACTTGGGTCATTATACACTTAAATTGAGTAATTGTCATTGTTATGTAATGAAACAGAGAGCTTTTTGCCTTCAGTAATGTAGCGTACCTTTTAAAAAATGGGATCTTCTGACTGATTTATGAAATAGTTCTGTTTGCATTACAGTACCAGGCTGTTGGGTGTTTCAAAGTGATTTAGATGAACTGTCCTAAGAGTTCGTGCATATTTTGAAAGACAAATGGCAGAGTCTTGTGTGAACCTGCTTCCAGTAATCTTTGAAATTTATTGAGTGACAGTAAAAGACACAGCAAAATTACAGCCCTCTTCTCTCCCATAATCTAAGAACATTTCATTCCAAAGAAAGTGTATTTAAGAACTTGTGGGGTTCTTTTAATTCCTGTTAATTATTTGTTCAGATAAAAAAACCCAGGACTTTTCCTGATTTCCTTATTCCAAGAATATTAGTCTTTCATAAACTCAGCTTTTTATTCTTTAAAAAACAGTTGTGTTATCCCTTCTAAATTCGAACAAAGAATGTGAACAACAGAAAAATCAGATGACAGTAAAAACGAACTACTTCTCTCCAAGCTACTTTTTTTCAAACAAGGTATACTGCTGGGGGAAACTATAACCATTCCATTTGACCATTATCTTCACTGGAGCCAGGATTTCAATCCACACATTTTCCACAGCTTTTTCCCCTTAAATGCATCTAATGGCAGTTCAGGACAGGATGAAAGTGTCTAGGCATATGCTATGTTACTTAAATTCTTTTAATTCCCCATGCCTAGTCTCTGAATAGCTGCTGCATTTTAAGAGAAATTCCACAGTGAGTACTAAAGAAACTGAAATCAGCAGATCTAGGAATATCTGACTAGAAAAGTCTCATTCCCAGAAGTCTCAGACTACACGTTCCAGTGATACAGACCTATGCTAAACACTTTGTCAGCCTTCAAAGTGCTTGGCTAAAGAAGACAAGGTCTTTTTGTTTGCTTTCCACTCCCCCAGCCATCTTCCCAGCATTTCTCTGCAGTTTTTCTGGCTCCCATTATCTTTCTCAAACACAGGTCACCAGGGTTGTACAACAATAGTGAAGACATTCCTCAGTCACATCCACTCTTCCCTCCACTAGCAGTTCCTCAGCAGACACATCCAAGGACTGATTTTCTTTCTGTAGTGTTGCATCATTCATTGATCAAGCAAAAAACTCTTTTTTTTCTGTCTGTTCTAATGGTGCAATCCTAAATCATGGAAGAAAATCTTTATATGACACTCTTTTACTTCTAAATTCCAGCCCACTTCTGTGATTACAGTTCTTAAGGTCATCCAGTCTTGCCAGTGTCATATTATGATCTTTATCTGCATTAATGATGCCTCCTCAATTTATACCACCAGCAAAGTTAATTTCTGTTCAAAACAGCCTTTACATAGAAATTCGTGAAAAGATTGTAGAAGACACATTCCAATACCTTTGCCAGAGGAAGTCTAACAACAGTCTCCCTCTACCATATATCACAAATATGGCTATGTCCTTTTTAGCCAGTTCCTCTCCTGATAGGTTGGGGCGTTTTTTACCACCCTCATTATCAAGTTTAGCTAATAGGAACCTGATATACTATTTTACTGTAATTCTGATTGGTTAGGTATACTGTATCTCCTTTGCCTAGAAAATCATTAATTTTCATTCATAAACAATAAGGTGAGAGGATAGGCTTGTAGATTTCCATTTTGGTAAAATTTCTGACATTTTACCCAGTTTCTTACTTGTTTTGATGTCCTTAATTATTCTTTCTCTCAAAACGTGTTCTGAATTTTATACAATATTCAGCTACCAGATTCAGATTTCTCTGGTTACTTTTCCACCACTGCAGTACCACTTCAAAATGAAGAAAATAATTTAAAAATTTGATACTGGATCTGTGATTCTGTGGGTTGGTCTTTTCACAGTTATGCAATAATGATTGTGTGTTGTCTTGAAATTATTAATTTCTTTCACTTTGGAAATGGAAAAATCCATTCCATATCCAGCTCCTCTTAGTTATTCAGCTCTGTAGTCATGCTACGTTACCTTTACAAAAAAACAGAATATTGAACTGACTTTGGGGACATAGCGCTAGGTTTTTGTTATCTTAATGTCCTCATTGTGCCTGGTGAGCCTTGATTCTATTTTTCTTGCTCATCTCCATACACGGTTAAATTAATAACCTCCAACTTTTTTTTCTAATATAGTTCATCTTGACATTTGGAAATTTGTAGCTTATCCCTATGTTTTCTGAGCTCCAAGATCTCTTTCTTTGCAGGCTATTTCTTTTTAGTCATCCAAATCACATGGCGTAGGAGAAAAGACAGAGAACTGGGTTTGTTTATCCTCGGGAAGAGAAGGCTAAGGGAGAGAACCTTCTGGCTGGGAGGGTTGTCTCGAGAGGTTTGGGATCTCCGTCCCTGGAGATAATCAAAACTTGACTGCACAAGGTCCTGAGAAACCTGCTCTAGCTGATCATGCTTTGTGAGAGGATTGTACAAGCTGGCTTCTAGAAGTCATGGCATTATGAGTCCATGGCTCCTTACAGGCCATTTGACATTCCTAGGGTACCCCTTACAGCTAACATTAACACAGCTGCAATTCCAACATATTTTCCCCCTTTTTTTGGGACTGAAATTCTAAACTCATTTTCCATGCTCAACTTGTTTCTGAGTTTCCTCCACAGACAGATCTATGAATATCTCACTCTGCTTCTCTCCCTGACCAAATCCCGTTCACTGAAAGAGATTTTCTCCCATTCAGACTGCAAATTTTGCAGACTTTCCTTTGTCTGTCCTTCCATTCAGACTGAAAGGCAGCAGGGCCCTTCAATTCAAAGTAATTTTCTATTAAACTCCTTTCTCAATCATCTTCCCTTCATGCAAAATCAAGCTTAAAATAGAATCAGCACCTGCTGGTTCAGTGACTATTCAGGAAAAAATTAGGAAGACCACTCTTATAAATAAGGTGGCAACAGACTTTCAGAGCTTTTGTTCTCTAATTTATCCTGGAGAAGTTAAGTTTTAGTTAAATAAAGGCATTTCCAATGCTATTTATCCTTTTAAAATCAGTATCAAACCCACAGCTATCATCAAATCCAGCCCTGACGGTCCATTGCTAATATTATGGTTTTTATCATCTACTTCCAAAATAATTTCTACTCCGAGATTGTTTCAGCCACTGTCTTTGCTGTTTGGTTTCGGGGGTTTTTCTTCATTTAGAGTTTATCACATGGCTAAATACTAAGTGAAGGTAATTTCTTTGATTCTGACTTTTCTGATCATTTAGATCTTTGTATCTTTCACTGTTCCAGCCGTGGCCACCTCTCTGTGATACGCAACTTCATTCTGTACATTAACAGTTCTAATGCCTCCATTTTTTGGCCCACACTCCTTGTTTTGCTGTTTCACATATTCCTTTGTGGCAGGCCTCAACTCAGTGCCTACCTACCAATCATTCCTTTTCCTTTTCTTTGTTTTCTCACTTTCTATATCCATTTATCCATATAATAAATTTGTAACAAATTATTGTAGTGACAATAATTTTGCATAAAAATTGTACAAATTTCTCAGAGTCATCTTCTGTCATTTTACATTTTCAAAAACCTTTCCATGACTTTCGCAAATCAGAAGCTAAGTACTCTAGTTGCTCAGGTGAACTCCACCTACAAAGAAAAGTATTTTTCAGTGAATATCTTCTTGGGGCTGAACTTAAAAAACCTTCTTAAAACACCTATCTTTGATCCATGATTTGATCTTTGCTATTTTGTCACTCTGTGAGCTCCTTCCAGGGAAATGAAACATTTCACTGAATGTCACCCAAGTCTCCTCTTTTTTATTGTTTTGATCCATTCCAGCCTGAATCTGGACATATCATTTGTTCTATTGCGGTAAACAGGTAGTCGATTCCATCCCACTTCTGTGTGGAGGCTGTTCAGCACGGTATGGAGAGCTTAAGCCAGATTTGCTGAAGAGCTGTAAACCTTAGCACCGATCATGTTTAAAAACTGCACTGAAGAACCATATGTGAGTGTATTTAATACAGTTTCAAAAATTTGTCCCTTTCATTAATGCCTAGACAGGAGCTGGTTTATCGTGAAAATCAGCTTTTTTTTTTTCCTTCTTATGGTGGCTGCCGAACACTGTAAAACTTGAAAATCTGGACATAATCACTAGCATTCATGTATAGTGACAAAAATAAACCTCCCCAATAAGCTCGTTTCTCTGTAGCTTTATATCTTTCCAGCAAGCAGTCTCTTCAGTAAGTCTCACATTATTTAGCATTGCAGATTCACAGGCATTCCCATCCTGTTCATGTGACTAACAGATACAGTAGTAAGTGGATACATGTGTAGTTTTAACAAAAACGTCTGGAGTTCCATTAATGTTTTTGAAGTGCAAATGGCAAAATCTTTTGCAAGAGTCAACAAATTATAGCTAGTTTTACATTTATAAAAACACATATAAGAACTAAAATGTTATGCACTAGGATTTAGTAATTTTCTCCAGTCCATCAATGTTCATTGCCAATGACATCTCCACCAAGGGACCCACTTAAATCAAATGACCTTTCTTCTGGCAAACACTTCTGCAGAACCACCAGCCTTAGCAGCCAACATATTCAGGTTTCACCACACCAGAGGCAGAGTGAATACGACACATGAGTTCTTCGTTGAGAATGAGTTTTCACAAGAGTGCTGAGCTGGTCTAACAGATTCCTACCACTAAAAATATGGTTCAGCTTTCCCTTTTTCTCCCTCCTAGCTGTGTGTACTTACCACTTCCTTTGTGCTAGCTCCAACAGTTTGACGAGTCAATTCAGCTCACTCAGCAAGCAAAAAAGAGAGATAATTTTCTGCCTGTTGAATAAGCTGAAATATCTCATCAAGGGGTCAGACTGGCTTCAGAGGCAGCAAAAGAAAACAGACAGGGTCACACAGCCAGAGTGCAATGGGAGAAGGGGGCACAGGATCTCCTGTGCTGACAAATAAGCACAACCATCTTCTGAAACACAGATTTCTTGTCATCCACATCCCAACATTAAAAATGGGACTGATAATATGGGCATCTTCAGATATGTTCCGGGTACTCCACTCTCCAGACACCACCTTGCTAAGCTCGGGCAAACACCTCAAGAGTTTGATTATCCCAACGAAAACAAAACTCTAGTCTGATCAGTAACTGAGATAGATACTCATAATTCTCACATCTCTCTTTCAGACAGGATAGTCAGATGTAAGTATTAATAATAATTTTCTTTTAGCTGAAAGCTATATTCTCTGATGGTCTGTGAAGAATTTGACCAATCCCATCACACAAGATCTTCTTTCTTACCTGCAAAGATAGTTAAAAATCCTTGAAAAGTCTGCCTAATATTGTCTTACCTGTGTAAGTAGTGGTTCCATTTGTCACAAAGACAGCACAGGATCACATCTAGCAGTGGAAATATTCATACACTAATAACCTCTTTGAAATATGTTCCCCACACAAAAAGAAGTCATGAAATCTTACTTCAGTGAGTTATTTTGAAGGGACTGTATTACCAAAACATACCTTCCATCCTTCCTGCAGCATCTATTACACAAAACAGGAAAGCTGGTCCCTTTATGCGAGGCTGAACCTTGAATACTGTGTTCAGTATTCTGGGCCTCTCACTACAAGAAAGACATTGAGGTGCTAGAGCGTGTCCAGAGAAGGACTATGAGGCTGGTGAAGGGGCTAGAACACAAGTCTTATGAGGAGCGGCTGAGGGAACTGGGGTTGTTAAGCCTGGAGAAAAGGAGGCTGAGGGGAGACCTTATCGCTCTCCACAACCATCTGGAAGGAGGCTGTAGCAAGGTGTTGGTCTCTTCTTCCAAGTAGCAAGTGATCGGACAAGAGGAAACGGCCTCAAGTTGCACCGGGGAGATTTAGAATGGAGATTAGGAAAAATTTCTTCACCGAAAGTGTTGTCAAGCATGAGAACAGGCTGCCCAGGGAGGTGGTGGAGTCACCATCCCTGAAGGTATTTACAAGATGTGTGGAGGTGGTGCCTACAGACATGGTTTTGTGGTGGACTTGGCAGTGTTAGATTAATGGTTGGACTCAATGATCTTAAAGGTCTTTTCCAACCTAAATGATTTTATGATTATATTTTATCTGTTGGCCCACAGCTCACTGACTGTTGTATTTCATGCTTTGTTTATTAAGAAGCTAGAGGGGAAGACTGTCAATTTGATTTGTGTGAGTAGGTGCTCATTGGATCAAATAAAATTCTCTGGAGGGAGTGGGGATCTGCCCCTGAGCACACTGAGCTGGGAGAACCTTCTAGATCCCAGGATGGGGAAAACAGAGACCCTGAGGAGCAGGGGTCAGATCAAAGACCAGACTTTTTGTATAGTATTTATTTGCTGTAACCTGGGAAGCCACAAAAACAGAGAGCAGAGCTGGAGGAAAGGACCTATCCTTCAAGAAGCAATGGTTAAGAGAAATAGTTGCTTTCAAAGCTTCCAATTTTTGTTGTTATGTAGCAGACTTGAACAATCTCTAGTTTCAAAATTATTGTATTCAAAGCTGGGTTCCAGTAAACAGAAGCTTTCTGATACTCAATGTCCTTTTGCGCTCACTGGCGGAGAAAGCTACAAGGCAGCTCCACCTCAGCGCTCTGACACTGTGCATCCTGTCCCACTTAGATCAGCAGGCCGTGCCCATAGCTAGCCACCCGTGCTATCCCCACACTAAATCCTGACATCCCATCCTCCCATCTGCAGAGTAGCTTCTGCCATGTCTCACCGTGACCGCAAGCAGTCAGCTTCCTCTGGCAAAGGGCCTGCCCATCAGTAACGACTTTGCCCCCATTCCCTGGAAGCCGTTCCAGCTTTGCCCTGAATTCTGCAGACAAAACCCAAGCCTCTCTGCACCAGATAATCCGGTATTTCACTCCAGTCTGGGAGCTAAGCACAGCATTTATCTCTGCGTTAAACTCAAAGGCTTTTTTTTGAAATAAAAAATCCTAAAATATTGATTCACTCCAAACAAGACGGCAATGGGCACACTCTAAAACTGGTTAAAAATATTATTAGAAGAGTAAAAACTTTTTCATGAATAAGCTTTCTGTACACTTGAGAGCAAAATATGACATACTGAGGGGGAAAGAAATATTAATCTTTGAGAAAGACAAATTTCCTAGTCAGCAAAAATTTGCTGAAGTTGTATACTTTTTACAAAGAAATTAATTCATTGAGCTGCTCTGGAATCCTTTATAGCTAATAATTAAAAATCTAAAATGTTATTTCCATTCTGTAATAAATATAGTGAACAATCAAGATAGATGAGACAAAACTAGGAGGGTTTGTTGGATGATTTAAGTTGAAGAAGTTGCTACATCAATATATTGTACTCTAAAAAGGACATGCATCATTAAAAAAGAAGGCTCTATAATTAATGTTTTCATACAACCTACCTTATTTCCCCTGAGATCACTAACCAAACCCTTTTAAAAATCGATTAGTTCAAGCACTTAGCCTAGTACCACTTTAAATGGGACCAATACAGACATTAACTGAATTTAAAATTACAGCAACTTTATTTTTAATTACTTCACAAAATGCCAGATTTACATATTATTAAACACATTTCAGTGGCAGAACTGACCACTAAGCATTTTTGGACAGGGCCAGAAAAATTAATTACATTCTTTATACAAAATTTACTTAGCATTCAGAACATCTGCATTGTTGTCAGGGATAATAAATGTGATTAAGCTTGTATAAATTTCAGTATATTAACCAGTACAATAACTCAATAGCTTTGCTGAACTGAACTGATGCTATACATTGCAATACTGAAATACCTGAGTATAATGTAGGGGAGTTCTAGAAAAATGAATGAAGTCTGGAGGGAAGAACTGTCCTCTCAAGGACAAATTCACCTTCTTCAGCTGTCAGTGCAAGAGAAATTCCTGGAACTGAGGAATTTTAACAGAAAAGGTTTAATCAGAGCTCATGCACTGTTAAGGCTCAGCAATACAACTGTCCCACTAGTGTTAATACATCAATTTGTAGTTCTCGGGGTTTGGCTGTGTTTATTAAGAAAAAAGAACTTGTAGAAGATTATGATTTATGCTTTGAGGCATTATGATTGGCTGAACCTGGAGGAATTGCGTCGTATCCCTGTGCCATTCTACAGGAAGCTGATGAAACAGGAATGATGTTTGGCCCGTATGATGAAGACATACTGCTGATACTCAGCACCTGCATCCTGAACAAAGAATAAAGCATAAGTAGCAATATTTCCAGGTAAAAGACATTTTCCTTTTAACGAGGTGAAGCTCCAGAGCACTGTCTAGCTCAGGTAATAAAGCAACTTAAACATCTCTCAGAAACCTTATACCTGGCGCATGCCATTGGCGAGACAGGAGGAGCTGGACCTGCAGCAGAGATACCATTCTCGGTGCTCCATTACATTTACTGAAGATTTGCTCAGTGTTGGAAAAGGAGATAATGAAGGCATAGGCCTGATGTGTCTTTAAAGTTAGGCTGTGCAAACTAGATATCGCAGTTCTCCTAGATGCAAGGGAAGGACAAAGGTACCTGCAGAGGACAAACTCTCCTACTTAGATTCCTCTTGAAAGGACAAAATGATGCACTCTCTGTGGTACCTGTTTTTCTGTCTATTGACTACAGACAAAGCTCAGATGACAGGCAAAGATGACTTGCCTGTATTCAGATAACATTAAAGGAGTCCTCATCCTGGTATTAGTTTTGCATTATTCCAAAAGACTATGCAAAAGAAAAGGAAGAGTCCTGTGGAATGACACCCACAGTCTTCAGCTTAAAAATATAGTCCTTAACAATTAGAGAAGGCTACTTGAGAACCTCACTGCTCAAGTGCAACACCGACGATGTGCGAACAAGAAGTAAGAATGGGGTTATGTGGTGTTTGTGGTTGGCCCAGTCATCAAGGATGGATGATATACAAAGGGCACCATTCTGTGGAGTCAGAACTGAGGAACAAAAATCAAGTGGCAGACATGCTTATTAGAATGAGAAAATATCTTGTCAAAATTGGCATCTCCCATTAGTCACTACCAGATAACTTGTCTCTTTGAAAGTTACCAAAATCATGATGGGAGAACAGCACCCAGGGACCTCGAGTCAGCTGACACAAAACAGATAAATGATTGAAGGAGGGTTGTAAGTAGAAGAGCATATGTATGATGCCATGCAATTCAGAGGATGACAGAGGCTGAGGTATGAGGAAACATTTATAGGGATCTAAAAGAATATTTGAAAGCTTCTTATCCTTTAAAAAAATATCCATCTCAATTAGTACAATACCTCTTTGAAGTGTCACGGCAAAGAACATTTTGTGGCAAGGTAACTCCCTGCTGCTGTGTGAGGGGAGTGTTGGATGATTTCTTTACTTATGTCATGGCCATGAGGATGCAAATCAAAAATCTTTCCATCCACAGGCAACAGCTCTTACACCAAGTCATAACACAGGCATTTTTCTGAGGCAAAAAATTCAAATTGCCTTGCAAGACATGGTGATGCTCTATGGTAATTCACTAATTGAAATTCCAGGGGTAACTGGAAAAATTTTTCCAGGAATTACTTAAACTATAGCAAACCAGTAAGAAAAGCAGAGATTAAGTCTTGTATTAGTCTACCCAAGTGGAGGTTCCTCCATTCTGTTTTGTCTGGAAGACTGACACATACTGTACCCATCAGTGTTGTAGCTGAGCACCTTTTGTACATACAGAACTTGAACGCAATGTTGACAGAAGCAAAACACTGCATAATAAGTTCTTTTCCTGCAGCACATGGGCTCAAACCATTATCACCAGATCTGAACTTTGTCCTATAGCCAGGACAAGGAAGGTCCTGGCTTAGTCTTGAGATAAATCCAGAGATTGTGGTCCCATTTCAGAACTTGTTGCATTCACTACGTACTTCCCCACCTCTGGGGAAAAGGAAAGCCGGGAAGATAAACTTCTGATCTGAGTAGCAAAGAGAAGAAGAGGCAAAAAGAGACCGGAAGCTCCACATGCACATCCCTTCCCCATATGTGGGAAGGCTTCCTCTGTGCCTTTTTCCCATAGTTCTCCTCTCCAGGCCTGCAAAGAAGAACACAAGACACTGCAATTTATCCCCTTCTCCAGCAGTGAATAACATGAGGTACTACAAGAGGACCCACAAAGTAACAGTTCTTGCACGGGCTTAAAAGTAAGGGGGTAAACAGGAATAAGAGTAGGGACCAGCATCACCTTATCCTAAAAATATGTTGAAGAGGTAGCATTATTGGTAGAATTACAGCAGCATACACACATGCACACACATACACGCACACACACAAACTGTGGCAAGGGGCAAAGGGAGTTCAAAAATTAAAAACGAGCCCAAAACATAATATACTCTTTTTAAAAGCAAATATTCACATTTAGGGGCCAGTCTCAAATTATGGGATCTGATTCATGATTTTTGAATCTTTAGTATTAGCAACACTGCTCTTTATGCTGTAATTATAGGACTCTCAATTAGATTGGGAGGTTGCTCCAAGATTCCTGAGACACCTCCTGTAACAAATATAGACACCCTCAGGACAGTCATATACATTTATGGAAACAGAAATTTAAATAACAGCTATAAACAGATCGAGTGGGTCTGGTGACATCACCACAATGAAAAATTATTTTTGACAGCACCGGATGAAAAATTACTTGAAGAGACAGTCATCCTTTTTTTTTTTTTTTACTACATCAAAATGCACTGCTGTGATTTAAAATCGCAATTGAGAAATACAAACACTCTACTTTCACTCATCAGCTATGGCATACTTTCTGAGTAAAAGGTTATAAGGAAGGTGTGTTACACAATAAATAGTTCTGTACACCCTTGTTGCACCAGTAGGAAGCTATCTAATGCAATCCTGACACAGTAGTTCTTGCTTCACTTGCTGCACGCATGAATTTACCATTTCTCATGGTGATATTTTAAGCACTTTCTTGTTTTCCACTACTTTCCGAGTGTTTTATTTGCTAGCCAAATCTGGTTTGGGTTTAACAGATATGAGACACCGGTTGTATTGCATTGCCAAATTCCCTCCTACCAAATTACTGAATTACAGAAGGCAATCCCTATTTCAGTAGACCCTGGTTGTTTTGCTTGACCTCCAGCAGGTGTCCAATTAAGTTTGAACACTTTTTATGATATTCCCTTTCCAGTGATAGTTCTAGTATTAAACTGATGAGATCTCTAGAGAAGGATCATCAGTGTTACACCTTTCGTCTTTAATTACACCGGTTGAAGATGAATGAATGTACCAGAAGGATCCCAGCTGGGAAGTAGCACACTTATTAAATAGATGATAATTTGATATACCCTCTGAATCCTGATTATTTCCTTTAAACATCTGAAGAGCTTTCAACATATCTTATGACAAAATCTTAGTACTCATTCAGTTGGACATTGACTGTATTCTATTCTTTTTACAGAAAACACTGCACAGACACAAGCAAAGAACTGTGACTGGCATTAGAGAACAAAGATTTCTAGACAAGGTGAGTGAAAAGGTCCTGGTTAATGTGCTAAGTCCGTTGTTTCTAACAACAAATGCTTATACATCATCTAAGAGACTATGTAGAGGTGCAGAGCAGAAGACCCTTAGAGGACCCCTCAGAGTTCCACCACAGCAGACTCTCACTTCCTCTGCGCCAGCACTGTAGCTCCAGCTCCTTTTAATGTATTTTACTTCTAAGAATGTTTTATTGGAAACATAGCTGTAGATGAGTTCAAATTCAAGAGTAAGTGTCGTGGTTTAACCCCAGCCGGCTACTAAGCACTGCACAGCCTCTCACTCACTCCCACCTCTCCTGTGGGATGGGAGAGAGAATTAGAAGAGTAAAAGTGAGAAAACTCTTGGGTTGAGATAAAGATGGTTTAATTGGTAAAGCAAAAGGCACACATTCAAGCGAAGCAAAACAAGGAATTCATTCACTACTTCCCATCGGCAGGCAGGTGTTCAGCTGTCTCCAGGAAAGCAGGGCTCCATCATCCATAACAGTTACTTGGGGTGACAAACGCCATCTCTCTGAACGTTCCCCCCTCCTTCTTCTTCCTCCAGCTTTTGAAAACATCTGTGTATTATCAACACTGTTTTCAACACAAATCCACAACAGAGCCCCATACTAGCTACTACAAAGGAAACTAACTCTATCCCAGCCAAAAGCAGTACAGTGAGCTACAGCAAAATGAACTTGCTAGCTAGAGCCTATGATGTAGACATCTAACATTAGGTTTCAATAACTAGAGGTGTACATATGAGCCACCTGTCTGGACTCCTTATAGTCTTTTGAGAGAAATACGCATGGATGTAACTCATATTCAGGAAGAAGTATATAAGAGGTCAGATAATACTGCAGAAGTACCCTCCTCAGGTAGCATGAATGTTGCTGAATTATTTTAATATTGCACATTTAAAAGTTATTTAGGCCTTACCCAAAGCAAACTGAAGTTAATTAACAGTACTAGATTTTCTTCAGATATCTCAAGCTAAATAAGAACACACTGACCAATTTTACTCAAGTAAACTCACTAACATAAAAGTTTGCCTTTGTCCAATCCTCCAGGTCTTCCCCTGGAAGCAAAAAGTTATTTATTGTAGCCTAGTATCTGTGCTCCTTCCTTCTAGACTCCAGTGCAGCCAAACTGAACTGCTGAAGAAAGCATATCCTCTGCACCACAAACTAAAACTCAGAACTTCTACTCAGTTTCTTCGTAGGCAGGCATAGCTCAAAAAAGGGATGCTTTGGTATGATTGTGTGGGAAGCTTGACTAATCCTTCCACTGGGCATATTTTTATGACGTATTCTCATGTTCTTACTGATTTGCAGATTCTCAATTGTCCAAAACTGAGCTGAGTAGCTCACAAAAAACAGAAAAAATCTGCTCGAAGATCACATATATATTGAATTGGCATGGCACAGGAGAAGGACTCAAACACAAACATTGAGAACTGAAAAGAAAGTTATGGGTGATACCACTAAGGCCTCACAACTTTTTTTGCTTGATTGCATAATCCTATAAACAGCAAATCCACCCACAATATTCTTTTATTTCTGTTGTAGAGAGGTGATCATCTTTTGTACCAAGTGGCAGGATTGGCTAGTAGTGAAAAAATGAACTAAGGCATCAGAAAACAAGAATTCTTCTTTCTGCCTCTGAAAATCAGACAGTACTATGACATTTCAGAGAAATATTGTGATGCTTACTTCATTTAAGTTGTAAAGAACTTGAAGACCCTCTGCTTCAGACTAGACGTTGTTCGGTGTCATGTCCAAAGTAATCAGTGGTAACAGTTTGAGGAGCATGAAATAAGACTCTGCGTAGATGTACAGCAAGTTTTACAGAACCATGTACACATAGCTACAAGTGCCTTACACACTTTTTGGATACTTTTATACAGAAAAGAATCCATTCTGCTATTTCAGCTTCACTCTGTTATCAATTATAAATGTTTTACAGCTCAAGCACGAGATCAGTCAACCGAGGGGCTTAGTAAATGTGTTATTTATACAGTTATTTGTTAAAATGAGCTTCATTGCATTTCAGAATGTTAAGACAAATTGTTGTGCCCTTTAGATTCATTATAGATGACAAAATACTAAATAAATCTTAAATAGGTATTCACCTTTCATCACACAGGAACACGAACAGTTAGATCTTATCAACAGGGGAGTCTTTTTAATCTTCTTCCTTTATTAACTATAGAAAAAAAAAGCTTGTTGTTTTTCCTGCCTTTCTCTTTAAAAAGTCTTCTAATCCTTGTTGGAGGGTTAAAGTAGATCTTCTTTCAAGCAAGGAACAAATCAATCTCTAGTGAAGGAAAGCCTAACTAGCTTTAGTGACTTTGGCCCGCCAGGTACTATCTCACAGTGAGACATTAGTTAAGCATCAAAGGCAAGCCAGCTTTTTATAAGGGTACTTTACTGTACACAAGCAAGGAGTGTGTTATCATCTGGTCTTGTAACTTCCTCCTTCATTGTGCTGCTATAGACTAAAAAAATACATAGGACATAAATGTCATCTTCTGTGTCATTAACCCAAAATCTATTAGAATTTTATTAGAAAATAAGTATTAAGACTGTACAGCTACATTTCCTCCCTTATGCTGTGCTAAATTGCTTGTGAAAGTGATATATTATGATTCTTATACTGCATCCACTGCAAAATATGGAAGACAAGCCCACATACTGTGTACATTAAATGTAAATTGGCAATGAAGCAATGAACATCTCCCTAAATCTCCAAGCAGGTTCTACAAATTTCCCTTTTGTAGGATACTGATAAATAAAGAAAGTGTTTCCATCTAGGACTAAGTAAATGGTACTAGTAAGCTTCCTTCTTGGTATATCCAGGTCACAAGCTATTAACCTTCTTTTTAGAGAGTTATTTTTAATGAATATCCAACAAAAAAGAAACTGCTGCTGTATTTCTCTGCTTGGGGCAGGCAGTTCCTTCATTATTAAAAGTCAGAAAAGGCTTCAGAAAGAAAATACACTTCTGAGCCAAGAATATAGAGGCTATGAAATGTCATTAAGGTTTCTGCAAAAGAGAAAAGATCTCAGTTCATTTGGGTTTTTAAAAAACACATATTGGAAAGCAGAAGTCAGGAGGGACTCAATTTATTCCTGTGTAACTGGTCAGCACAAGGTTAAATACAGAAGTATGTTATGCATGGACTTTGGGCTACTTCCTTAGGGGTTAGTTTTACCCAGAATGCAGCACATGAAGAAACTGCCAAGGGTAGACTCAAAAAGCCACTGTTTGCATGTCGGCAAGCAGCAGGCTTAAGCCTCTCTAGGGAACTCTTTGCTCACAGGTAAACTTGGCAGTGTTGAATTTTCTGAATTAGTGAAGAGAACACCTCTAATTCTTGTAAGATGAAATCAAACCAAAATCCTGCCCTTCAGGACGACTGCCTCTAGTTCCAGGCTTCACCTCCACAGCAACCCGCAGAGGCCCGGAGCAGCTCCCAGATACAGCCAGCAAGTCTCTCTCCCCCACCTTGAAATTATCCTGTTCTCCCAGCAGGACACAGGTAGCCTCTGTAAAGAGCCCGTTTCTAATTCTTCTGCTCCCACGGCTGTGGATGGTAATGATAGTCCATGAAGCTTTCAACCTGCACAAAAGAGCACCAGGAGAAATTAAAGCTCTTCAGGCTGGAACTGCTGCCACAGAATATAATCGACTCATCCAACACTGGCAGCTGCTTTCTGGCCTTTGGAGATTTGAGCCTGTGTAGCGGGACACAGATTTCAGAAATGAAATCAGCCTGCAGGTGGGAGCTGAACCAGCACGTTTTCAATCCAGTCTTCGTTCAGTTTAAACTGGGACTAAAGCCCTTCTAGTTTGGGTCCCAGTTCAGGCCCGTGACAGATCACACTCTGGTCCAGCAATCCCTCGAAGCATTTAACACTGAAATATACTGCATTTAAAAATAGGAATGGGCACATGACAAAGGCAAAACCTCAGGGCACGGTTCAGCCAGAGGGACGGTCCCTGCTCTCCCAGCAGCACAGGCACCCTGCACGCTTGCAGCACAGCACCGCAGAGTCCTCATACTCCTCGCATCTGACTTGAGAAGATAGAGAGAAACCTCAGCACTGTGTGGGTGCGGTTGTTCTGTGGAAATTGAGCAGAAGAGAGAGAAAAAGATAACCTTCTGCTATATCCTTACATCCTAGATGTATGGAAATTCACACACGTTTATACAGTGATGTACCCCACAGAACTGCAAAGGTCCAAAAGACATAAAGAGCTCTGCTGTAAAAAAAAGCATTGCTCTTTTGTAAGGGAAGCGAGACTCAAAAAGTATAGCTAGGTGAGCACAAAAAGTATCTGAATTTAGCACCTGCCAAGCAGCACAACCTTGTATCATGGTGCAGAAATGAGGGCTTCTCCTGCCCACACTGGGGAAACTCAGGGTTGGGGAGAGTCAAAGGAGGGATAGGAGCAGAAGAGGCTCTATGTGATGTGGCTCTGTATACCCTACAACGTACAGACAGCCCCCACACCCAATAGCTCCCCAGCAGAGATGTCACCTTATGGTCAGCTCAGTATTCTGAAGCAGTAACTCTTTGTTGGTTCAGTCCCAAACTGGGTATAACAATAATTTCAGTGAACAATGGTTCAGTATCAGTTCCACTCCCAGGAAAGAACAAGGCTTTGAAACAGTACAGACTCAGAGTCAGTGCCAGGTTTAGCTATGATTCTGAAGAAATGAAGGGATAAAATAAATGCATGGAGGGAAAATGAGATCCATTTTGCTTCACAGATAACAAATCGTACCGATTCTCTTTGTCCAGAGACAGAAAAAATAACTGGAGCTTCAAAGGTACTCACGTTGCTGTCATTGTCAGAAAGGCTATTTGTGAGCATGCTTCATCAAAGGACATTTCACCTCTGCATACACACCCTTCACATTCTGCTGCCAAAGCAATGTCAGGCTGGGTCATATGCCTTCAAGGCAACTTTAACTTGGGCACCTTTCTTCAAAAGACATTAAAAATGATTTACATTTTTCCTCCCTAAATCAGCATTTTTGGTATCATTTGTGTCAGTGCCAAGTTCCCCTCATTCTTCACCTCTATTCTGGCCCATCTTTCCCCTCCCCTGTGCGCTCCTGAATACCACTTGCATGCCAAGAAACTCGTATTGATGAATGCAAAGTTTGTTCAGTTTAGGAGAGGAAACTGTATTGTACAGCCTTCTATGTAACCTACACTAAAAATCCATCTAGCTTTGGTTTAAATCTTTCATGAATAGGAGTCATTTTTCTGAACAGGATACTTTCTTTACGAATGGCACATACCACAAAGTTGGACTTCAGCCATTTTTTTCTCATTACATTTTTTAACTCACATTATGCAGTTTATGCCAAGATGAAAGAAAGTGACACGCTGTGACCTCTGTTCTGCCAGGAGGAGACTGGGACTTGATGCACAGTTTTGGATTTTAAACAAGCACTCAGGTACTGTGGTGATTACTTCACATTCATTACTGTTCTTTACTGCTGATATGATTTTCTCTGATGGGTTAACTTTTTCCCATCCATGTGCCTCTTCCATCAAGGTAAATTATTAAACAACTCATTTAGTTTGTTCAAGGGCTATTGGCTTGTTTTTGGATTGTTTTTCCTTTCCCAGAAATACATTTAATTTGCCATGCATTAAAGTGTGCAGCAGAAATCACAGTACAATTTCAGGAGAAATTATGCAGGGAAAAGGCAAGAACTGCACATTATTCATATCACACAGAACTTGATAATAAGTTATTATTCCTCCCTCTCAGAGGGGCAAACTGAGCCATGAGAAGTGATTGCTGAGATCACAGAATCACAGAATCACAGAATGGTAGGGGTTGGAAGGGACATCTGTAGGTCATCTAGTCCAAATCCCCTGCCGAAGCAGGGTCACCTACAGCAGGCTGCACAGGACCTTGTCCAGGTGGGTCTTGAATATCTCCAGAGAAGGAGACTCCACAGCCTCGCTGGGCAGCCAGTTCCAGTGCTCCATAAATATTCCAATTCTTCTACAGGCACAATGGTGTGAGTGTTTCCAATATGGCTCAGCATACTGTCTTCACTTATATTTAATGCCAACGCCAAGCACATGGCATAAAGGCACTAAAGTCCTTTCAGATGTTGATGACTCACACTCCTTAAATATGTCACATGCCCGGACAAATCCACCTTCCCATAGAAGGCACCAAATGCCATTAGATGAAGCAGATGTTTCTAGCCAACCTGACCATGACTGCAATGTGACCCTCATCTATTTTGGATTTCTAAAATCATCAAAGGCTCCTGCTCCTGCCAACGAGACTTGAGGCAGGCGATTCAAAGAGGTCATTATATAATGACCAGCTGCCTGAGCCAACTGAAACAGAAAATACTGCCGCTGGGAAAGCTGGGCTCTTCCAGAGGGAAGAGGAGCCCACAAGAGCCAAGAGGACCACCACACGGGCAGTGTGCCCTCTCCTACCAGGGTGCTGACGCACCACATCCGAGAAGAAGGAACCTGGTGACTGTGACAGCCATCAACTATCTGGTGACCATCGGACAAGGTGAAGGAGTCAGACCTGGGGTACATCCAGGAAGACCTTTTGGGAACAGTGGGAGACAGGGATGGGCACCTGACTGGCACATAGGTCTAGAGTACCTGCAGAAAGTCCCTTCAGAAAGCCAAGACAGAAGCAGACAGAGCAACACCCAACATGTCTCAGCCAGGAGTAGGGTTCTGTACTGAAATCAGGCTCCTTGCCCATGGGCAGAGAGTACATGGGTGGTGATGTCAACAGAGGCCTTTGGGTGCCCTTATGCCCTGACAGTGTCCTTCCTCTTTCAAAGGGCAGTAAATACCAAGGTTAGCCAGCCAGCTTCCAGGATGCTTTCTTAGTGTCCATATATCAGAACATAGGTAGTCACAAACATCTGGAGGGTAGGACCATCAGGCAACCACATATAACATCATACCAGATCATATACCAGATATCAACCACAGCTTCAAGAACAGACAGAGATTAAAGCAAAGAATAAGTTCACTCAGTGTTTACAATTTTGTTCCAGCAAAATACTGGAAACCCCAAACTTAGCAATACAGCATTTTACCATAAGCACTCCATAGCTCGCTCACTAAGATGCCAGAGCCGCAGTCAAATAAGTACTAATAATGCCAAAACATGGAATACAGAGGAGTTTGTACTCCCAGATATTTACTCAGTAACCTTTCAGGAGCTTTACATATGAATTACGCTGTGAAACAAGAGGTTAGTAATGAATAGAACAAGCTGATAAAGAAGTATTGTAGCAGTTTATTAGAAATGTGGACTGTGTCAAGCCTCTTACAGTAAGCATGAATGGAATAACTTCTGCAGCTATGAGAAAGCAATCGGAGCAGATCACTGCACAGAAAAGACCCTCTTTGTCGAGTGCTCAGGCACTAAGATCCACTCAGCCAACGGCCCTTTTCTGCTTGGGTGCCGTCTCCAAGTGGTTTATATTTTCTTATCAGAGACTTACACAATCAAAGCCTAAAATTAAGATGCTTGTGTCTGTTCCACGTCTGGTAAGAGCCTAAATGTAGCTTTCAATCCCTGTATTTAGGCACATTCTTTTTCAAAATTTATTCCCTATCTAGTTTACCAAATATGCACCACAAATACCTCCAGGTTATCACAGAGGGAAAAATGCTTTGATATATCACATATCCTGTTGCCTTTGAGAGTTTTATAGTGCCATGGTACCTCACCAATTCTGGTATAAACAGGGACAGCTTCTGACAAAGGCGAAATCAACAATTAACCTGGGCAACAGACCTCTGCAAAGTGCAAATTTCCTATTAAATCAGGGGCTGATGCTGTTGCTGCAGAGGAAGGGTGGGGCTGCCTGGGGTAGGCAACTACATAGCATCAATTGCTCCCTGATCTCTGGTCTGCATCTCCCCCTGCTTCCTCACCTTGTCCTCCCCATCCCCTCTGCAACCTGTCCTCCCAGGGGGCAAATCCTGCCATTGCCGACGCTGCCCAGAAGACCGGAGCAGGTTCTCAGAGCAGCAGGCAAGAACCGCTACTGAGGTTGGTGGAAATTTGCTGATGCGAAAGCCGTCTTCAGTGATACCACACTGCATGCCGCTGTAAGCCCGGTAATAACTGACTTGGCAAATTTCTTTTCCAGACAATCTAGCTCAAAAGTGGCAAACAGACTCTCTTTCTGTATTGTTTACCTGCTAAGGAGTGGGGAATAAATGGAGCATGCACATGCATGCCCACAACTTTTGTATATTGGCAAAGTTACCTGTCCTTCACTTTCTCATTTATTAAACTCTTACTTTGACAGGTTCTTGCACACATGCTTGGACAATTTTTAGAAGTATCATCAATCTAACTGCAGTTGAGTTGCTCTCTCGCCCCCCCTGTTCAGACTGTGACTGAACGGTTTCTTTTAATAAATGAGGGATATGGCTGGGTGTTATCAACCTACTGTAACATTTAATAGATATTCATAACATATATTAATCATGAGCAAGTTTACAAAGGATTCAGTTTTGCAAGATGTGGAGAACACTCAACTCTTCTTGAAGTCAGCAAAAGCAGAAAAGGTCGAGATTTCTGTCCTCCCAGGTACTGTGTTACAAATGCCAGGTCTTCCTTCCGGACATTGAAAAACTGAGAACAGTTTTCTGAAGCAACGTCTGTGCTATATAGTTGGTTTGCTTTACCACTACCCTGTTTCTTGTGGACTGAAGGATTTATTATTGTTTTAAATGCTGAACTACAAAAAGAAGACTTCCATAGGTACAGAAGTCTGCCCCTAAACAAAACTTTCTGCATTTTCTCTGGCTGCTTTGAATTAGAGAGATGTTGCTTGGTGTATGAATACCCATATAGAAAATAAAAACGGGGCATTCCTTTCCAGATGCAGAAGTCAGAAAAACTTTGTGAATTAGAAATTAACCAAGTATATAAGAACAATAACACAGCTTCCTAAAACCTAGCAACCTATTAAAGTGAAATATGGAATTACAATTAAGATTAATGGGAGCCAACTTGAATGAATTTCAATCAGTTTTATTTTGAAAGTATGTGGGCTCCTTTTCATCATTTATGTGAAATTATCAAATCTAACCTCATTATTGCTGTTTCTTCCCTATCGCATCAAATATAAAGCATTTCCACAGAAAAGAACACTGTGTTCCCACAAGCAGAATGCACCCTTTTTGACATCTTCCCACAAAAGCAAACACTAAAGAAAATACTCCGCTGTGCAAATGTTTGAGTACAAACTACCACAGGACATACCAAATAAATTAGTCTCTACCATGCTATTAAAATTATTAGGCCAATTCTTTGATATGGGATTTTAAGAATTTTTTTAAGATTTAAAAAACTTCATATTCCTAACATATAATAAAAGGCAAACTGACTAAGAATGTTTAACCCTAGGAAAGTATTGTATTTATTTCTGCTTACATAACAGGAAGGTGGCACAGCTGAAGTACACATAGTTGTGTTCAGTAAATATATAGCAATTTGTCTGATCTGTTTATAGATACATTAATGTCTGAACTGCTTATAGATATATTAATGCTTGAACTGTTTATAGATATATTAATGCTCTGCCTGGTGTTTAGTCACTTCTTGACATCAGTTAGCAGTGTTAGATCTTTCATAAGATGCCAAGCAAATTCTGCACATCACAAGAGATGATGTTCCTTTCACCCCATCAGCATCTCAGTTCTGTAGTTCATTTTCATCTTAAGAAAGTGATTTTCATTACCACCCAGAGCCTTGCAGCTTGGGTTTAGTAGTCTGCTTCTTCACTTTCAAACTGAAGAGGCTACAGGTATGGTCTTATATCTCCATATATTGCATTGAACAACAAGTCTGTTATTTACTTTTTTCCCTGAGAGGGAAGTGTTGACTAGTGAGAAGCTTCTTCATAAGCAGTACTGTAATTCATGGGGCTGTGTCACAAAATCTAAGTGGGTTTCCAGTTACTTCATTCTCCTGAACATTTATGCAAGAATTTAAACATGATGAAAAATATATACTTTCTCTTACTTTCAGAGTTAGTGAAAAATCACCGGAAACCAGTGCAATATTTTTTTTTTCCAGAAAGCGGAAATCTGAACCTATAACAAGGTACAGGCTTAGAAATGGGCTACTTGGGCAGCTGAAAGAGGTTACACTATGGCCCCTGACCAGTGTGAATAACAATATTCTAAACTATCTTCCTTTTTGCTTCTTCTGTATTTATACTTCGGGCTCCTTTTTTTGTAATGTCCTATGCTATAATTGTTTTGCCTCTGTAGCCCATGATGAAATGTCATATTAGATGATACTGTAAACTTGCAGAATATTTAACAGCCATGAAAAAGGTATCCTTCACCCACTTCTATCTTCTATATGGTAATTTCTCCTCGTCTCCTTCAACATATTCTAAGTTATTTTAGGGGTTCTTTACCTCTGGACATGCTTTCAAATCTCATTATGCAAATCCAAGATATGACACATAAGCATAAAGAATATATTCAAGTTATTAAATGAGAAATCTGAATTCTTTTCAAGAAAGAGTTAGATACACAGTAATAGAAATTAGAACTGTTAACTGAGAATCAATTTTCCAGCTGTCCGTTTAACAAACAATAATAAAAGTTTTTTTAATCAATTCAGTCAACTGCCTGATGTTTCCTTCAACAAGAAGCATTCTTCGTATGACAGGTTCTTGGGAGAAGAGATTACAAAAACCCTGTACATGGGCAGAATGTCTATAACAGGAGACAATCTGCTAACAACAGCCTCTCCTATAAGATCCCAGCTCTGATACCCTGCAAGGGGGTCAAGCAGCAAGTGGAAGATGTCCAGTGCTGAGTGAGAAGAGGAAATGGGGGAAGTATAGCTGCAGTGAGCAGAAAAAAGCAGACGGTGCCAGTAGGCTGTAAGATTGTTGATTTTGGTTTGTAATTACAACTGGCAATCATTTCGAACCACTGCTGCTTTTTTTAATTATTCAGCTTTGATTGCAATTACAAGCCAAAATCAACAATCCTAATAACAGAGCTCAGCATCTTCTGATGAAACAGAAAAAATCCCAAGTGTTTGGAACCTGACCTTACAACCCTGAAACTTAACAGGAAAACTCATTAACAAGAAAACCTTTTGGATCATAGGTTGAGTGCCAATGTATTCATAGCCTACAACTGTAAGAGCAAGAAGGTTACAGTGAGGACAGCTGAAGTTTTCTTTTGGAAGCTGAACTACAGTGAGCAAAGCCAGCACTTCCCAAAGTGGCAACCAGTTTCATGCACCATTTTGCTGTAGAGCTGAGTTTGAAGCAACTGGGTGTCTCCAGCTGAACAAAAGCCTGAGGCTTTTTAAAATAGTGAACTTCTTTTTTGGAAAGAGTACGTCTGACTTCTAAGTCATTGAGAACGTTCTCATGTACACAATAAAACTCATCAGTCTTGTTAAGCATTTACAAGTAGGTCAGGAGTATTTTGAAATCTACCTGCTAGGTTCATCCAGCACCACAGGCTCACATGGGATGCAAAAAGCCCATTTTGAGCTTGTGAGAAGTGGTCACAAGCACATATTCGAGCACTTAAGCGGATATCAAGTCCATTTAGTCTTTTTCTGCTAAATAACCTGTGTTTGACTTCACAGTCACTTTTGGGAATGAACCTCATCTCAAAAAGAAAACAAAAATAGACTCAGCAAAAATTTACATAAAATTGGACTGGAAGTGACCTCAAGCATACATCTAATCCTTCTCCCCACTGAACTACACCTAAGCCATGCCTGACAGAGGAGTTCCTCAGGTGGAGATCCCACAGCCTTTCGCAGCTTGTGCTACAGTTTTCCTGTCTTTGCTCTCATTACGTCATTCCCAGCTTTCAACATAAATCCTCATTGCTCCAGTTAAAGCCTGTTATCTCTTCTTCTATCAACTGAACATGAAGGGAACAGTTTACTCCCTCTTTTAAGTTGTTCAAAGACTGTTATTGCCTCTAATATTCTCCTTTCTTTACTATCACAATTTCTTAAGCCTTTCTTCATAAATCACATTTTCTACTCCTACAATTACTGTTTTCAGCATTCTCTCTAGTTGAGCCCGGTCCTTCTTGAAAGTTAGTACCCAAAACTGGGCATAATACTGCAAATGAGCCTTTACCAAAACTTAATAGAGCTGGAGATGATTTCACATACACTACAGGTAATACTCCTGTGCAACTATCCCATTAACTCACAACAAAATTACAGTTTTTAATCTTGGTCAGTATGTAATTCACTGTGACGGGAGATCCAGCCTAACCTCTTATTCTCCAGTAAGGAGAATACCCAGTTCTTCAACCTCTTCTTCTCTCTCTGTGTTGATGTAAGAAGATTATTCTTGTCCAAGCCTAATATCTTGAAATTTCTCTGGTTGAACTGCATTATACTGCCTTGGACTGCATCTTTAACTTGTCAAACTCTTTCTGAAGTCTAATTCTGCCATCCAGTATGCTCCTTAAATGCTGGTATCGTCTGAAAGTTCATGAAAATACTGCAAAGCGACAGCGAGCTTTTCATAAGTACTTTCTAAATAGTTTTTCAAACAGTGTCAAACCAGTCTTATGATAATTAAATCTATGCCTAATTAAATCTATGTCTAGTTAAATCTAAGCTTATGCATCTTCCATGAATTATCAAAGACAACCACTAAAAGCTCTAAGGTTGCTTTAGAGTTGCTTTAGTTTTTTTTAAGGTCACATTACAGTGAATAGCCTGAGACATGAAACCTGTTTACTTCCTGAAAACATCCAAGACCTAAATATCCTCTAACTGGCCTGTCTCCTTATTATTTTCTTCTGAGGTTAGCTTTGTTAAATTTACAAGCACAGATGACCCCTGCAGTGAATATTGACAGAAAAAAAAACACTAAACATTTCAACCATCTAAACCTCATGTTTTGGCAGCTTATTTTATTATTCTTTTAATAGTGAATCCAGTTTTTTCCTTGGTCTTTCTCTTGCTCCAAACATACATGGAAAGTTTTCTTATTAGCCATTCTGTCATCTGCTACTTTAGCATGGTGATTATTGAGAATGTGATAACTCAAGCGTTAATTCAAACAGCTGGTGTAAGAAGTACAAAGGTATGTTGTGGTACTTTAAAGTGCAATTACAGTCAGCTGGAGCAAGTAGGTGCACAGCAGTCTGCCTTGAGGCAACCACTGGCATTTAGCGGTGTGTAGTGGAGCTGGTGGATGTATACGTTCACAAGTGGAATGAGAGCTGGCATCACGTCACATGCCAAGAAGAGGCACCGACAGAGATCAAAAGAGCAGACAGCACTCTAATGTATGCCACAGCATCATCTCCCTGCTTGTCCTCTTGTCAGGCACACTGGAGGTCAAATGTAAGACTGAAAAGTGGGATAATTCTTCATTTTGTGGACTTACTGCACTTTGTGAGACATCCCACCCTGTTGGACCTATCTGCAGCTGCCCTCGCTGCGCCTGCTGATGAATGCAGGCACTGTTAGCCTGCTTCTGCCCTAAGCCCCAGGCAGACCCAGAGGTGGACCTACTGCCTCCATTTCTCTCCGTTTTCTTGTCAGTTCCTCTGTTCATAAATAATGGAAAATCTCTCTCCACCATGCCTCCCCCTCTTTCCGAGCAATGCAATTGGAGCTGTGTCAGAGCAGCTAGTTCTCTCTTTGCTCTGATTGCACAATAATGAAAGGATGGGAAACAGAGACTAGCAACTTTTGAGATTAATCCCCCTTCTGTTCTCAGCTGTCAGGCTTACTTATTTTTTCCTTTTTTCAGCTAAATCAGGTCATTATACTACAAATCTTTACTCTGAATGAAAGATTAAACTCAGGTATTTTATTTTCATCAGGGCATAATATGCAGCACAGAATAACTGGCTATAGTTTCATCTGGATATTTGTATGGGGCCTCCTATCAAATTCCACTAAACCCTTACTGACCCTTTCCATTTTGTTGAATTCCGCAGGATCTTACTGTAGCAGAGTCCTGGCAAACAGAATTTTGCACTCAATTATTCCTATCGCCACATCTGAGATGTCTTGTTTTCATGAAGCCTCTTTAAACAATCAAGAGAATTAAAAGGTCGTCAGGTCTGCTTTGTAATAAAAATAGTAATAGAAAAGAAAAAAATCCATAACCTAAGTGTTTGTCCTTGACATAGCCAGTATTTTTTCTACAATGAGAAGAAAAAAAAAGAGGGAGAGAAAAAAAAAAAGAAGCAGGAAATAAGAAAAGACTTTCAGACTACACTTAACTGCTTCAAAGCCAACAATAAAAGTAGCCCAGTTCAATCAGAAGGCCAAAAAGGCATAAGGTCATCAAAACCAAGGCTCACTGAGTCAGTGTATTTGGATAGATGTCATTGTCACTTTGTTTGCACAAAGACTGTTATATTGTCTATAGAGAGCAGAGCTCATGCTGCCATAAAATTAAAACCAAAAAATATCCACAGTCTATTATGGTGGTGTTATGAGAAGCATGTGGGTTTCTTGTACGTGAATAGACTCTCTGGTGCAACTACTGGATCTACCTCGATATATCTTACTTTACTGATTACTTTACTGATAGTGTCTTTTTTCAAAAGACGCGAACACAGAGGGAACATATTTTCTCAGCTAAGAAAAACTGGCTTTATGCCACTTCTGCTCTACCAGAAATTGACCCAACAGTAGCTTTGGGATTTAATCTAAACAGAGACAAAGCGTGACAAAATTATGGAGTATAACAGCACAGTGTGGGCCTCTGCTAAAGCATAGGAGGTCCTTGCTGATGCAACAAATCAGAACATCTCTAGACCTAGTGTTTCTGTTCATGTTTTGCTTTGATTTCCTCTTAAAAAATATTATCAGTGTAGAAGCAAAAGCCTACCTCCTTCAGTGGTAATAAAAGGCAATGGGACTGACTAATGTTTGGAGCCCTTAAAAAGCTATGCCTCATACTAATGCCTAAAAATGCCTGTGAAACATTTTGGGTTATTTCTCTCAGAAGTATCAGATTTTCATCATACAAAGGTGATGTTAGGAGTTCTTATCTGACCACGTCTGGCACAGGTGGCCAATTTTGTTGATTCCTTTGCTGTCTTGTGAACGGACAGCATTTCAGTAACATTTTTAGCACATGCAGTGCAAAGGTGGGTTTAGACCTTGTGCTGTCTGATATAGGCAATCCATTGACTTTGGGCAGGAGAGCCCTAATGAGAATTGCCAGAAATACTGCTTGGATCAGCAGCTGCACTAACAAGTTTGAAAAGTACAAGGCAAGCAGTGTCCTCTGAATGTGGAAATCTACAGCTCACCTCTGCTTTAGGTTACTCATGTTTTCTCCAATTCATATCATTGAGTGACTTTTCGGTTTTCTCCTTTGGTTGAGCTTTGAGTTTCTCTTGCATGTATCTCAGCTGGGAAACAAAATGTTCCATCACGAGGAACATACAAATAAAGAGGAAATAGAACAAGTACCGTATCCCAGTGACAGCGTTGCTCAAACCATGCTGCTGGGCAGGGACTAGAGATTCAGCCATGGCACTTCACAGTCCCTGCTCAAGTAGGACCAGGTAAATCCTTTCACATAGACCACCAGCACGCATGATCTGAAAAAGCCAAACCACAATTTCAAAATTTGTATCCACTGTAATAAGGAGTTTTATCACCAGTGAGTGAGTGAACCATAGGAATAAGTAAGGAAACCAGGACAGGTAAAAATATTTGCAAATATGATTCATGAATTACTTGGTCTTCTAGAAATTTTGAATTTCATTCCTCTGTCTTTACTTACTGAAGAGGTATGAAAGGCAGGCCTCTTTTCCTATATAGCACCAGGGGTGGGGGAGACACTCTGTTCCTGGGCAGAGAGGTGAGAAAAGGAAAAAGGGTGGAGAGTTCTTCCTGACTGGCTGCAGCTCAGCTGGAGCATGGAGAGGGATAAGAGAGGGCGGTCATCAGGAAGAACCATCCCAGCACCCATGTGTGACACCAAAACCCTGCCCTGTCCCATAACCTGCGTAAGAGGACTTCCACTGAAGGGAACAGGAGTTCCCATGGACGTGAAGAGGATCTCTTGTGGAGGTTGGTTCACTGGGTGTTACTGTGCCATATCAGATGTGTTCAAAACAAAGTGCACATTTGGCCCAGAATAAGCCGCTTTGATCACATTATGTGCAGCTCCCTGTTGCACATAAACTGATGATCTCAGAATGTCAGCACTGCTCATTAGCTCACATCAAACCAATTTTTCCAATTGGGTCAGCTCTGATTTGAGTCTTATCCTGCTGAGGATGATGGTCTCTGCACCATGCACTCTGAACTTCCATTCTCAGTGAACGGATGATGCACTGCCTATTTACCCCAATGCTTGTAAATGTCAAATTTCAACATTTAAAAAAAAAAACACAAGACTGAAGCTTTTTCAGAAGGATTGATCTGCAATGTAACTGGAAGCCAGTTTAGGAGCCAGTGTTGCTATGCACAGAAGCAGATTATAACCCTTCTTGCTAAGGCTGCTATGGCCATTGCTAGGATTGCCACTGAAAATCTCCTGTGGTTTGTCAAAGCAAATATCTAGCTTTCACCCATTTTAATATACAGATCTGAAAACTAAAGCAGTTCAGAGTTGTTTAACATGCAGTTCACTAATCACTGTCACAGAACTGGTAAACTCTGAAAGAGGCCTCAGGCAGGAAAGCCTCACCCACTTCAGGTGACTCTTATACCCCACGTCCCATTTCCAAAGCAATTTACACACCTGGGGGGGTCCACATGACCTGAGCCCAGAGCTCGTCTTTCATTCCAGAAAACTGCACTCACCTCCCATAGCATCATCTGCGCTGAAGCCAAACGATGTTCACAGGAGATGATCAATTCTCAGCTCTTTCACTGATAAGTGCAAGAAGGCATGTGCAGACTAAAGAAAAAAAGTAAATTAAGAGGAATAATAATGGATTTATAATTAATGTTTATTTTTTTACTGAACAAGTTTATCTCCCTTCCTTCCAATTGATTTAAACTGAAAGCAAGAAAGGCATAATAAAGCTGATCTCAGATATCTAATAAAGAGGGGTCGTTCCCTGACATTGTCCAACAAGTTCCTTCAAGTGAAATTAAGTACATCTTCTAGCATAAGAGTTTCACTACCATTCAGCGACCCTCATTCTACGGATATCAAAAAAAAAAACGAAAGTATCTTTAACAATCTTGCCCCTGAGCCTCAGTTTCTTACCTGTAAAATTATGATTACAGTAGTTTCTTACCTCATGGGGATCTTGAAATGAGTAATAGTTTACCATCTGGAGTCGTATGTATTTATACACTAATGAGGGCTTCTGTACTTATCTAGACACATTGGGTGTCTAAGTTGGTGAGGGTAGCCAGACACAAATTTATGCTGCCTAATACTCTGAGCTGGCTAACAGCCACACAAGGAGATTGGCTTGTTTTTATCCCATAGGCATGTCTAGGGACACTCCTGACACAGGTTTCAACACAAGTACAGTTTCAAATGTACCCTGGAGAGCAGTGGATTGCAGTGAAGTTACCAAACAGCCCAGCAAGCTCCTGAAGTCCTTCAGAGGCTTGTGGGATTTGTGAACCTAACAAACTTCCTTGCCTTTGAACATCTCAGACAGGCAGGCAAACACTACACCACTATCAGAAATGCTAAATCAAATCAAAACACTACTGAAAACTTCATAAAAGTCAGTGAGGAAATCCTTCTTCTCCTGCTTGTTATTGATGGCTGCAAGATAACCTATATTTATAGCACCCTGGGGACTTCTTCAATAGGATCTAGTGACACTGATGAGGAGGATTATTTATTGTTTATACAGTTGCTTAAAGATGTAAGACACTGCATAAATACTCTGGAAAGTATCATTCCATGAAAAAGCTCTCGCTTATGCATCAAAATCCTTCCTGCATCAAAGTTATGCTGGACTTACTCTTCGCATCAGAAGCTACATTTGCAATGCTCAGAAGATAAATTACTACCCAGTAGCTGATACGTAGTCAATGTAAGAACATCATTGCTTCTATATGGTGTTCGTATAGTGCCAATAATGTGCAAAGCATGTTGATAATGGTCTTCACACACCTAGAAGGTAAAAACACCAAGGAAGCCATGGGCTTATTTGACAGAATTTTAAAAAACTTTCAAAAACTGCGCTAATGGACCACAGAACTTGCATTCAGAAGTAATAAAATGGTATGGTAAGGACTGCAAGAGCACCAATAACCTGGTCTTTTTGTGTAAGCACATTAAAATACAACATGTAATTAGTAGGCTGTTTATGAGCTCAGAAATTTCTTAAGTAATAAAGACACAGTTGTGTCCATAATCTCAGAAACAAATAGAAGAGAAATAGAGAAGCTTTATGTACCCTAGAGGCAGGTCAGACAGCACAGAACAGATTGCAGAACCTCTGGTGATCGTCTTCAGCTCCTTTGCTCTTTCATTATCGTCACCGGCACACCAAGGAAATGCATTGATTACAGGATAGTTTCACCACTTCCTGCTCTCAGTGAGTAGCTCCTCACTTTACACTAAGATCAGCAACAATATTTATTTAGTGATGAGTTAGACATACAAGTTAGTCATACAGCCTATAACAGAGCAATTCCCACCAGCAGCCGTTCACACTGGAAGGACCTCCTCTTTGCACCATAAGCCCTTTTGGCACGTGTTCTGTGCATTACGCTTCCACGAAAACTTGGGGCTTTCCATTTTTTTTGTGTCTTTTGAATATGAATTTTTATATTTTTGAAGCCTGTTATACCAAGTACAACTGAAACAATGTTCCGTCATGCTGCTTTGTTCTCTAAGCTCCAGGTCCTGGGGTCTAACTTTTGCCAGAGGAAGCCAGGAAATCTAGTTTGCAATGAATCAATAATCACTAATCAACAGAACAAGAAAGATGTCTCTAGAGGTTGATTTTAAACACTCACCACAGGGTAAAATAAATCTTTCTCAGGAGGCACCCATCCTCCTTTGTCAGCTACAGAGCCGGCTGCTCAAACTAGGCACCTGACTTGTGGTGACTAACATCAGGGACACTGAGTGCCACCACCACTGGGCTCAGCTGAACTAAGCTACAGCAGTTGTACTTAGCTCATAAGCTATTAACAGGACACTGGTTAGGAAACCGAAAGTTTGGGAAGCTGAAATGCTGTCTTTCTGAAGCCAGTAATCTAATTTATTTTTTTTTAATGGGAGAGGGGAGGGAGAAATAATATCTTTATCTTGTGGGAGATACGGGAACAGAACAAATGGCCTTTTTTGGTTTTTACCACAGTTGCAGAAAGCAATCCTCAGAGATCTAACTCCTCAAAAAGATTTTGTAGTCCCAAAAAGATTTTCCGTGAAACTCTTCTAGGCAAATTCACCTGGGGTGTATTAAGACAAATCCAGTTATACTGATCTATTACTTCTCTCTGAGCACTTAGTTTTCTTCAATTTAATAACAACATAAGGGAATAGGAAACGGCTTAAGCAATGAGACATGACATACTATACCACGCTGTACTGTTGATTAATGTGTATCCCAGGTGGATGGGGAGTAAGACAAGTGCCTACACCATATGTGGCGAGTGCATTAATCAATATTAACGTGTATTAACAGATACAGATACAGGATACTGAATACGAACTGGTCTTGGAGCTCAGTCCTGCTGTGATTGTAATGGGGGACTGAATCCTGTTGACATGAGGAGTCAGCCTGACCTCTGAGGCTGTCACCTTAAAAAAGCACATGCATTTGATGAACTCCATGCTACAGGATGTTGCAGATGCTAAAAGCTTACATGGATTCAAGGAGAGGCAAGGCAAGTTCACAGATCAGAAATAGTTTCAGGTTGTAAATTCAAAGAAACATCACCAGGTCAGGAGGTCTCTGAGCTGCAAATGATTGGAAGCAGGGAGAGTACCCAGGGAAGTATCACGTATCCTGCACCCTGGTTTTACACTCTTTCCTAGACATCTCTCTCTGGAGAAGCGCAGTGCCTTGGGAGCCCCTGTCTGCCTGAAGGTGAGAAACCAGCCGAGAGACGCAACCCCAGTGCAGCATGAGGCATGTGGGGAACCCTGCAGCATCACTGCTCCAGGCACAGGAGAGGGGTGGTATCCCCACTCGGTACAAGACAGCAGCTCTCACTCTCCACTGAGTTCAGGAATATCCCTGTTTTCTACTCTGTGGGGCAGAGAGCTTATAAAGCAACTGCCATGTTAGGGAAACCAAAGGAACAACAATAACACTTTGACTATTGGAGCATATTAACATGCCCCTCAGCAGTCTCATTATGACTGTTCAACATTTACCCGAGATACCTAAATAAACGTCTTCTTTATTCATAGCCTCCCCTCCAGCCCCTCTGTTACTTCCAGCCCCTCCTACCAGCACAGGAACCAGAGTGGTTCAGTAGTCCAACAGCCAAACAATACTGTCAACTGCCTACTTTCAAATTCAATTAAGCTTCTCTAATGCTTCTAATTTAATGTATTAATGCATACAACAAAAGCAAAGTTTTTGGTTTGGCTTTTCTCCAATTCATGTGGTCCTGTGCTTCAAAATCTTTTTTGAGAGGCTGAGGTGGCTTTTAAACTATAAATAGTTTTGAATACTGATCATTTTCCAGCACCATGATTTTATTTTCCTCTTGAATTTAAAGAAATGGCTGTTTTAAAGATGACTGGCTAAAGGTGAAGAACTCTAAAAACTGCACATGTCAGCAAAACCCCCTGGCTATGTCTCGTGCTTTGTCTCCATTTCAGGCAACATGAGGGATCATCTGTAACTTACAACACGCTATTAGGATCTGGCCCTGTGCAGATCAATAAAGGCCGCATGACTTTACTCCACACTCCAGTCCAAAGCCTTAACTACTCACTAGACAGCCTGTAATTTCAGCAAGGAAAGAAAGCGCCTGCAGGTGTTGAATTAATGCACCATGAAAGCAGAACTCTGCTGTGTTGCGATGGAGCTAAAATCAGGCTCTCTGGTATTGTTGACAGTATTCAGCTCCCAGTGTATTTCTGACTTTGGATACATAGGCCACCTAGTAATTTTATCACATCTTGAAAATAGAGCAGGGGAAAAAAATCCATTTAGACACTTCCAGCCATAGGTCATATTTACCATTCGCTAACAGACTGTCACATTGTAAATGGAGCCTGCTTCTTCAATCACATAATACAGAAAGTGTCTTTTGCATCACTAAAACTATCAGAAAGGAACACAATAACTGAATAAAGCCACCGATTTCCAAGAAAAAATAATCTAAATTGCGATGTTAATCAAAAATATCATCCAAAAAAGTCAAACTGGAAAAAATGTATTTTGAAAGAAAAAGTTTTTAATTATGAAACTTTTAACTTTAAAATCAGAGCTGAAACAATGTACTCAGTAATTTCAATGCCACTGATGCCATTGACTTTGAATGAGAAAACTCACACAGGCAGTGAAGAAACGCCATCACCCATGCAGCTGATTTTTAAGCAGGCACCTGCTCAGCTATGCCTCTGTGAGTAACATCTAGTTACTGTTCCATATGTGTGACATTTCTGAGGCCAGCTTGTGGCTTTATCTCCCAGTAACTCAGTAAAGCTGTGAAAATGTGGATTTCTGACTGAGGCCGCACCAACACCTGTCTCTGCTCCTAACCTGTACCACTGAGTCACCCCACGGGGAGGAACAGGCAAGCCTTCAGCATTGAGCTGGAGGTGAAGACGTCTGCTCAATATTTTGAGTACAGCTGCTCTGTTCCCTGGAGCAAGTTTGCAAGTCCTGATCAGAGCTAGTCATCAAGGTGAGGTGGTGCAGGCAGTGCCTCAGGCAGCAGGCTGCCAGGGTGGGAATCAGCCACTGCTGTCACTACAGCTGGAAATGTGCAGGGCAGCAGCTACTTCTGGGTGGGAGGATGAGGGGTATCATTCAAGAAGCAACTACTATTCCTTCTCTTCCTCTCAGCAATGGTAGGTTAGGCTCCCCAAGGCTCCTCAAGGCTCTCCAAGGCCCACACTCTATTTTCTCTACCTTCATTTTATCCCTCTACTTGCTAAGAAATCTTAGATGAAAAGAGACAGTCTCGCCCCTAGTAAATGCTACAGACTTGCTGTGTCCCAGAGAGTGACACAGCTTAAACTGCCTATGACCTTCTGCAAAGCTAGGCCAGGCCAAATGCTGCCGTTAACAAACCTACTCATCACGCCATTCCTCTAATATGCACTTAAACCTGGTTCACAGACTTCTACAGTCTTCTACAGTAACAGTGCTAGCTAGAATGGACCTCTAGACATCACCTTGTCCACCATCCCCCTTGAAACAGGGCCACAACAAGCACTGGATCAGCTTTGCCCAGTTGTGTCTTTAAAATACCCACTATTAGAGATTACACAATCTTTCTATGTAACCTGCTCCAGTGCTGTGCTTACAGCAAAAACTTTTTCTTATTGACCAACCTGAATGCAGTCTCTGGCTGTTGCCCCTTGTTATATGATTTGTCACCACTGTTGAATGCTGCAGTTGTGTCATCTTTGTGACTGGCCTTGAAGTTGTTCCAGGTACAAACTTACCTGCATGGACTGGGGAAGGGTAGCTTTCCTCAGTCCACTGGCCACGCTCCTCCTAACACACCTCGCATGCATGTTCCTCCCTTCCGATGAGAGTGCGCTGTCAGCTCAGATTCAGTTTGGCATCCACCTGGTCCATTTCAGAAGAGTTGCCACACAGGCAGTCAGCTCCCAGGATTATTCGTGTGCGAGTTTGTTTTAGGCAGAGGACCAGAGAAGGGATAAAAAAAACAAAGCACTGCACATCCATAGGAGCTTGAAAATAACATGTTCAGTTCCCACTATCCCCTTAGTTCCCCCTTCTGTACTCATCATACTAGGATCTGCCCCATGTTATTACTAAATGTAGCTGTTGGAACGGCCAGTACAAGAGCATTCACAGATGCTTCTAAAATTAGGCTTAAAATCATTGCTTTCTCAAACATACTTAGGACAATTGTTATTGGCTTGGTCAATATTTAGACACGTTGGGTGCATGGGTGACAGCATACATGTGGCCCAGGGGAAGGAGTCCCCAGCACATTTCACAGAATCACAGAATCACAGAATCCCAGAATCACAGAATGGTAGGGGTTGGAAGGGACCTCTGTGGGTCATCTAGTCCAACGCTCCTGCCGAAGCAGGGTCGCCTGCTATGTCCACACAAGCAAGCAGTGTGGCCCAATAGAGGTGGATTTGATGAGTGAAATAGTCAGTGCTGAGGACTAACTGTACACTTCATAAGGATTTCAGGGCAGTTCAAGAAAGATGAGGAGCTACTGGAGAGAGTCCAGTGGAGGGCTATGAGGATGATGAGGGGACTGGAGCATCTGTCCTATGAGGAAAGGCTGAGGGAGCTGGGCTTGTTTAGCCTGGAGAAGGCTGAGAGGGGACCTTATAAATGCTTATAAATATCTCAAAGGTGGGTGTCAGGAGGATGAGACCAGACTCTTTTCAGTGGTGCCCAGTGACAGGACAAGGGGCAACGGGCATAAACTGAAGCATAGGAAGTTCTGTCTGAACATGAGGAAGAACTTCTTCACTCTGAGGGTGACGGAGCACTGGAACAGGCTGCCCAGGGAGGCTGTGGAGTCTCCTTCTCTGGCAATATTCAAGACCCACCTGGACAAGGTCCTGTGCAGCCTGATGTAGGAGACCCAGCTTCGGCAGGGGGGTTGGACTACATGACCCACAGAGGTCCCTTCCAATCCTTACCATTCTGTGATTCTGTGATTCTGTGACTTTATTTCTGACTAGCTCCAGTCTGTTCCTATGGAGTTCACAAGCCATGAACAAAGTGAATTAGGTGCAAGCTGGCATCACACCTTTCTGTTTACTTTTATGCACCCCAACACTGCTCTACAATGCAAACCAAAGTATTGTAAAATGGAAAAAATAAGACTTGTGCTTCAGAAGACTCTCCAGATTTGAACTAAAATGTTACTGCAGAGATCCCGGTCGAGCTTCTTCTTTGTGCACTTCCTGACCCTAATTCTTTTCTCTCAATAGTATATAGCATGATTTACTCTGAGACCCTGAGAACCAACATATCCCTGTGATTACAAGCAAATTTCAGTGCCATATTTCTTTATCTTATACCTTCAGTTCAAGAATCATTATTGTTTCTTTCTATGCCTGATGTGTCTCATTGCCTCTGTTTTATGGCATGTACTAGTGCAAGCCTACATCCTTCCTGAAGCATTTGAAGGTTGTTCAGTTTATTTACATCCAGTAGCACATTAATACTTTCTACTATGGCACATTAATACTCTCCACTATGCAAAATGAGCTCTTAGCTATTCCTTGGACATTAATTTAGTTGCATATGATAGTCAGAACTCTCTGACATTGTTAAAGTTAATGATCTGATACTTTACAGACAAGAGACATTTCAAATCAAATTGATCGTATTAATAGTTTTATTGAGCAACATTAACAGAAGTGTGTTGTTCCACAATGTCCTCAAGCAAAGCCTTTATTGGCACTTTAATGGTGACAGAATGTCCAAACCCAAAGTAAGAGACACTTTTTATCTCTATAATATACAATTACAGATAGCCTCAACTCTAGATTAGAAACCGATAACCATACGGCTCTGCTTGAAAGCTCTATCTTCTGTTGAAATATATGGATAACTGCTGCACGCTGCACGTGTTTCCAGCTGCCTGTGACAAGGATGAGGTTTCTGGAGGAAAGGGGATTAATGAAGGTACGGAAGTATCTGGTAGTCCATTTGATGTTATGAAGAGAGGAGGGTACCCAGCATCTTGGAAAATGAGACTTTTTCTAAGTAATAGGCTATTATAGTATTTCAGGCTTACGTGATAGGTGCTAAAGTGAAACTGGTGAGGAAGGTAGGAGGGAAGAGAGCTGGGAAGAGCAGATATACTATACCTGAGATAAAATAGGCCAGTTTCACAGGTGTGACAGTTTCACAGTTGCTGAGAAACTATTCACTCTGTACTTACTATCCCAGTCTACTGGACCTAAAAGGACTTCTTCAACCCAAAGGTTTTCTCAGCCAGAGGGCTGGATTATCTGACAGAGTTTATAAAGTGTTTCAATGAAGAGAGAGTATCTTCTGCTACATTACTTTGAGCATCCAAAGAACTGAAAGCTGAATAAAGCACGGTTCAACAAAATCTTCCACCTCCATCCTTCCTTCCATCAGGTGTATTTGCCTAACATGGCATATCCAGAGAAGAAAACCGTTGCCCTAAATAACAGGGGTCACATACGATATAATAGAAAAAGGAAATCAGCCTGCAAAGTGCTCTGTTCAGACCACCACTGAGAGGGACGTTCCTTGGGTGCTCTGGCTGTTTCTCTGCGCTGATGGCATTAGGCAGTAAGCAACCTGAACAGCACATTGCTCCCTCAGTGTTAAGACAGCAGAGTAGCCACAAGGCTTGCACTGAGCAAATATACTAAGCAGTCTGATTACCGTGCCAAAGGGATATTTTGGATAAGCTTTGCACCTTGTAGCAGTGGTCAAAACTGTGGCTTGCAAGGGCTTGCAGTTTTCGGCCTGTCTTCTTTCATAGTGTTTTCAACTAAAAGTGAAAAGCAGTGTGTTGGAAGTGGTGAGTGCACCCATCATCCATTGAAGCAAATGGCTTGGGAGCTATTGCCTTAGCAGAGTAAGATCCTATCAAATCGTCTAAGCAGCCTGTAGTCACATAGAGTTTTGGCACCCTGCTAGACCAACAAATAGAAAAGGCAATAAACACCATCCCAGCTAATTGGGAAGAAGTCTACATGGCTAACCTTTCTGCTGTTTCTTCTATGCTTTGCTGCTTTCTCCCCAGGTACAAATGATTTTCTGTGCCTACAATTTTCAGGAGAAAGCCTTTAAAACTGTGTATGATGCAATGAAGTTTGACAACAATCCGGCAAGTTCCGCAGCTGAAAAAGCAGGCAGTGGCAATCAGGGGAGAACTGCAGACAATTGTTCCACAGCCACTGTTGCCGAATTGCAAGCCTGTGCTTGTGAACTAAAAAATCTATCTCAGATAATTGACATTTATTTGATTGAAACAGCAGGGTGCCCTCCATCAGAATGGGAGGAGACCATATGGAATAACAGTATGAGTGGAGATAATGTTTGTCTGCTGAGTGTGTCAATGTGTTTAGAGATTATTCATCGGGCTCTAGGGATTCCAGTATGGTAATGTTTCAGCTAAATTAGAATCAGATTAATTGCTCTAATCTAATGGAAAGACAATGTTTATCAAATTATTGCTCCTTCACCACATGATATTGCAGTGTCATTACTCTTTGAGTTTCAAAAAAAAAAAATCAAAAGGCTCTCTTGTACCACATCTGCTCAAGAGCTGCGTAACTGTGCTGATTTCTGCACAGGAGAGTTAATGCAGTTTATAATTCTGGGAAGGAACTAATGAATTAGAGTGAAAGCTTTGTAGAAGATAAATCTCCATACTGTGGGTCGGTCTTAAACTATATTAATTAGAATGACTTTGCCTTGTTTTGGGCTTGGGACTTTTTTGGAGGGAGCACTTTATTTTTGCTGAAATTTTGATATTTTTTTGCTTGTTTTAAATTTTTTTTCTGTGGAGTGAGGGTGTTTTTTCCTAGTAAGTAGCACTAAAACTGAACAATATAGTAACAAATTCATGTTTTCCTCGTTTTCTGTCACCTTTGTTAATTTTCCTTTCATCTGAAAACTGCAATGAAATGACCAAAAGCTGAATGTGCAGATAAGATGCCTAAAACTCTTCAGATATACTTTACATTATTTAAAGCTTAGGGTCATACTAGATCACCTGTCAAATGCCAACACTGAGGAGACACAGAGCTCTTCGTCTCCTTTAAAATGCAGTGGAAATCTGCAGTTTGCATAGCACTGCACTGCAAGTGTTGAGTACCTCAGAGAGTCAGATGCTCCTTTAATCGCTCAGTGGCTTGAATGGTGCAAGAATCGGCTCCAAAGATGCATTTTTAAAGCTGATGCAGGATTTTTTACTCTTGTTATTTTAGAATATTTTCAGTATATGCTATGTATCCTAAGCACAACAATAAAATATTAGCCCTTTTAAAGCAGTATCTAGTAAGCATGATCCTCAAAAAGGGTAGAAGCATGACCTCTTCTCAAAAGTGCTAATAAACCAACTGGGAATACCCCTCGAATCTGGTTTTTCACGATGTTACACTGACGTGATGCTACTGAAAAGGCCTGGAATTCGCAGGACTTTGTGTATCAAACTGGAACGATAGTCAGGCACTTTGTCTCTGCTTAATTTATAATAGAGACACTGTGTTTGTGAGGCATTCAGGCTGCATGCTTAAGAGAGCACTGAACAAATATTTTCTAGGCTTCTATAGTAACTAATAGTTGCTTCTGCCTTAAAAGGGCCATATATCCTCTCAAGACACATTTCACTGAAATTCTATTTCAGAAAAGTGAATACCTTTGTTAGTGGAGTGTCCATAATGCATATTAAACCACATAGCTTACAAAAGTGGGCCAAACACAACCACGAGAGTGATTCAAGACTGAGCAGAAAGCACTGCTTACACATTCTGTCCCTGGTAGCTTTCTCTCCCACGTACAACCTGGCACAAAGATGCCAGGTTTTAAAGGCACAGACCTATGGTGCCAGGATATTTGTTGTGCCAGTGCTTGAAGATTCACTGTTTCCACAACGCACTCCCCCAGGTATTTTCCTCAGACATGTACAACCAGGTTTTCTGGCATTTCTGGAGAGACAAATCCTCCTCAAGCTTTTTTATTTGTGAGACATTAAAAGTTCATGGCAACTGTCCCACCTAAGGCTTTGAGCTTTAAGCCTTACTTTATAAAACATAGATCAAAGTTAAAGTGGCATATGCAATTCAAATTGGGCTGCATAAACCAGATGTGCTCTGAAGCCATGATGACGAAGCCCTAGCCACTTGTTCTTTCCCGAGTTTCATTACAAAGCTGTTGTTCAACCCTTTTTGGCTACCCAGGTTTTTATATATCTGTTTGAAACTAATGGGAACATCTGCCCTCTTTCCTGGAGTTTTCCCACTACTTTTGAAGCGAGTAAGGCTCCAGAAAGAGCCGTGGTCTATGGCAGAGAGGCACTTACTCTCTCATCACTCAGTGCTTGGATCTAACTTCATACCTTTTGTTCTGAGAGCTTCAGCAATAGCTTCCCCGTTGTTTTCCCTGCTGTAGGAGCTGTGAACCGCCAGCCCAGCTGCTCCCCGCTGGGCTCCCGAGGTCTACGCAGCACAAAAGATCCACATCCACAACGTGCCAGGGATGGGAAGATGCTTCTCGCAGGTATACAGAACTTAAGGCTGATGTCACTTTCTGAGGAATACTGTGACTCACTGAATAACCCACATCGTGCAAACACTATTCAGGAAAAACATACTGGTTTAGCATGGATCTATGAGCTTTGAAATACAGATGGCTAATCTAAATGCTTAATTTAAATAAATGACTTATTCATGATCTTTAAACTATCCACTACCATTATTTGGAAATGATTTAAAGTAGCTGTAGTCCCACACAGGAGAAATGGTAACATGCTGTCAGGGAACCTTTGTTCTTACAATATACAGCTTTATCTGTTTTGAAGTAAAAAAATGTTGTGCACATAGGACACTCCATGTGGCAATGAATTAGAAGATTTGCAAACTAGCAGCAGGGGATAGTGTTTCTGAAGGAAAGTCCTTTACTAGAATCTGCAGGGTACTTCAAAATTGCTATTATTACTATCTATTAAAAATCACAGTGTTAAAAATGCATAGAATGCTCTACAAAAAGATTAATGTTATGGTTTATTCCTTGCTCCAAAGAATTTAAAACACAGTTCTGCCTCCAGAGACGTTGTTGCCATGCTCATGTAAGCCTGAAGGACCCAACAAAGTCAACAGAAGTTGCAGCATATGATAAAGAACACAGCTGGGTGCTGATTTCATATAGGCAAAGCAAGTAAAGAAATGCATGAAAAGCAAGACATTCAGGTCTGAGAATTTTGACCCTGACTCCTCTTACAGTCGGGTTTAACTGTGCTGCATGAAATCCTGTTCTCATTGGGAGTCAATGGAAGTTTTATCATCTATTTAAATGCAAATTCAATTGACTTCAGGGAAGTTTCCCCAGTTTAGTTGCACATGATACTTCCAACCACCGAAATTCGGGCCTCTACAGAGGTAGCACTGCAAAATGTATCATCTCAGCTGCTCTTCAGGCTATTTAACAAAGCAGTCTAGCTCTAAATGCCGCTTTCATTACTCATATAAATGTGTGGCATACATGTGTATATATGTATTTGTGTGTGTACATACATATATTCGAAAAAAACTACATAAGTAAATTTTGGAGAATAAAACTGTTTGCTTTTTAAATTTTGGCATTACAGTTTTCTGGCATGCAATCATTGTCCAAACTGGTATGCACTTAGAAATGAAACAAAAGGACTTCTACTTCTTTGGTTTACTCAAGTAATGGGACAAGAGGATGATTCCCAGGTAATTAACTTTGATTAGAGTTTTGTTCCAAGTTGTCATTCACACATATACAAAATTCATAAAGATATGCAGTCTTCTCTACAGGAAGTCAGAGGCAGCTTTAGACCCATGAACGGCTGGAGTGAGAGGAGAATAAGGAGTGTCACCCCACTTCTTTTCCTGCAGTACCTTTTCATTATTTGGAGCTGTACCAGCAGAGCAGAAGCCTGTGCTGGCATGACTTGGTAAATATCTCACAACTTCAGTACTCAACCATGACATCTGCAGGGCCATCACAAACTGTTGCATCTATAGGTATGCACATATTTCAGTTACATTTTTAACTACATGCAAATTTTCTGATCTTTAATGTAGATCTGTAATACTAAGGACACAGTCTATATACATGCTATACAGGCGGCAGAGTAGTGTTGCAGCACAATGGCAACTTTCCACTGTTCAATAACTCAATTTTTATCTAATTATCATGAATTATAACATAATTTCTGAGCCAACAACATTGTTGTAACTGATTTTCTGCTTGAACTGTACAAACACTAAAAACCACCTGAAACTGGCAAGCTCATGTGCATAATTGAAAAAAAAAACAGTTTGTGGTAAACAAAATGCGCCAAGATTTTTCACCTGCAGCAAATTATTACAGCTGTTAATAAAACCGATTTAAATAGCGTTCGTAATACATGAGAAACTGTTCAAATAGCTTCGGATGCAGCTCTTTAGCTTTGTCTCTGGGGAGTAGCTTAGCGATTGCAGTAGAAATAAAGTGACCCCAGAATTCAGTATAATTCAGTATTGCAGGACTGGTGGCTTCTGTAAAGGGATAAACACATTGCCGTTTTACACAGCTGCAGGCTTTGAAAGACACACATGTACTTTGCATCTATGTTGCCAAAAAAAAAAAGAAAAAAAAAGCCCACAACACTTCTTCAATTGATTTGCCCTTTGTCACTGTCACAGATATGTTTTCCCTATTTTGACAGGTAGTTGTAATTCTATTAGCAGCCCATCGACTTCCCCATGAAATCGATCTGTGTTGGGCTAGCTGGGTCTTCTGAAACTAGCTGATTTATTGCTTCTGTCTGCTAAAAAAAAAAAAAAAGAAGAAGAAAAAGAAGGTCTTCTGCCTCCATGGCAAACAAAGTACCTAAACAATGTCTGAAAATGAATAATTTTTAGCCTGGCTGCTGGTTGTCTCAGTGGCAGATGAACTGTGACCTTTCACCGTCAGTTTTGCTGAGATGCCTGCTGATGCTGGCATGTACAAATGATTGTCAATTTCCCTTATTAATTTACCTGGCTGTCTCATGTATAAACTAGAAGATCTCATTCACCCTAAATGTCCTCAGCATCAATCTATCGTGTTTACCTAATTTTATGATTTCTCAGTGGGCTGCCCAACCGCCTGAAACTGGAGAACCACTTGAAACACATTCAATGCCTGTTCGCGCATGCAAACAGAAAACAGGGGCACACAGGTGAATTTACAGTTGTTGGCATTCTAGTTTAGGTCAGAGAAAGAGGTTATCATCATGCTCTCTCATTCAGTGGCATCCGAAGAACTTCAATGATTCACTAAAATGAATGGGTCTAAAATTATGTCCCAGTATCTGTCTTGGTTCCATTAGTTCGTTCTTCTTTTTGACTGTAGATACAAAGAGATGAAGAATATTTTTGTGTATTTGGTTATCTTAACCAAACGTGTGTTTCCAGCTGCTTTTTCTAATAGGCTGAGGAATCAAATCAGAGATTTAAAGAGAAATAACTACCATTTGCAAAACTGAGTTCGTCTCCTTTTTATATAGTGGTGGGGTCATTCATTTTTTCATTAAGCATATGCAAATCGTTAACCAATTTTGATCTATTGTTATATGTACTAGGAAGGGTTACAAGAGTAAGTACAGAGACACTGCACTGTAAGTGGTCATCAAGAAGGAAGCTGACTACCCAAAATGCTGCAGTAGTGACTTATTTTCCTTTCAGTCTCCTTTCCTTCCAGCTCAATTCTAGATCATTTATGGATCCTAAAGGGCACCCTAACACTGACTCAAAAGGTGCAAGAGGGAAAAGGAAAACAATCCAGCTGTTATATAACTTTAAAAAAGGAGGAAGATGCGTAGAAGAAAGTACACAATCTGCACTGTAGAAAAAAGAAGAAAATTCAATAACGCCCACTTAAAAATAGAGTTAAATAGTATTGTTAGAGGTGGATATTAAGGTTGATACACTATACTTAGTGAAGAGCAAAAACACTAAACCAAAGCGAAACTGAGACTATCACAGAAAGAAAGAGTTATCCTGCAATACCTACAGCAGAAAAAGCATCCAGCAGATCTGGGGCTCTACTTAGTCCTTTCAAATACTGAAGCCTAAAGAAAAATGTCAGACCACAGCTCAAGCCAACAGCCATTAGGAAGAGACTGGTGGCAAGCGTTAAAACAAACTGGAAGAGATTTCTTAGGTAGAATTCCAGGGAAACATCTCAGACCAGAGTGCTACAGGTACATGTAAATAAAAGTAACATTATCAGTGAAAAAAGCACAGCCTGAAAAAAGGTAGCAGGCAAAAAGCAGGGGTGATTTCAGTGCAGCTTTCGGACAGGACCACACCACCATCTTCCATTCCACAAACAGAGCTCCCTGGTGGCAAGGTACTCCCAAAGACCTCAAACCAGCCAGTAAATCAAACCCCTGCACAGAGACAACAATGGGATTTAGATCAGATGACCTCCCACTTTTCTGGTCTATCAATCTCCACCACAGTTTTTTCTCTGTGGTTGTGATGCAGGCTAAAATTTTGTCAAAAGACAGGCATGTATTTCCCCCCAGGATTTGGGGCATGGGTGGGAAGGGTAGAGTCTTCAAACTCCTACTTATTGTAAAACAAAGGATTCATCTTGGACATAATTTAATAGACCTGGAGAAAAAAACTTGTTAGGACTGGTAAGGAAACAACGCAGAAAGTGATTAATGATGTGCTATGATCACAGTATGCTTGATTTGTTTCACAACACAGAATAAATCCTCAAGTTAGGACTGCAGTATACCTCATCAGGCTTTTGAAAGGAATACAGCCTGTTCGTCTTCACTGAACTGAATCCTCAACATGCAACAGCTAATTAAAGACTCCAAAAGGCTGTAAATACTTTGACGAATATTGATATATCAGCCTGAGATCCTCACTTCGCTAGCTGGCTAAGTCTTGTCTCTTTTACTTCAGTGATGTCGAGAATGACTGTAGTGATTTCGTCATCTTCACCTCCTAATCAAACAGCTAGCCCAAGCGCAAAGGTATATAAAGAGGATATTTCTGGTATAGAAACCAAAGAAATTACTTCTGATAAAAGAAGAAAAATGGAATCTCTCACTGTACATGTCTACAGTTGTAAGATACCTAGGAAGTATGTTTCCCATATTCCTTTTCATTAAAATGAACAATAAACCAAAGGATCAAATTCAGAGCTGACTCAAAGCACAGAAATATTATGAAGAATTTGACTCTGCTAGAGAAAAACTATTTACACCACTTAGACCAATCTGGTCTAAAATACTTCAAGCATGGTCAGCTGGATGCTTAGGGTCCAATTCCTCACACTACCTTGTAAGATTTACATGCTGAGGAATACTTTTTCTATCCATTTTCCTAATTCACAGTGCCACTGGCAGCAAAGATCTAGATACCAATTATTTTTCAAATTACAACTAAAGTCTAACTATGGTATCAGTTTTTATTATTTTCCTATCCACCTGATGCTAAACTTACCCAAAGGTTATAAACATAATACAACTCAGCAAGCAAAGGTACATAATGATGCACACAATAAACCCCGTGCAGCAAGTAAATATTTTCTTTTTAATTATATTATTACCTGGGTTTATGTTACTAAATTGCTACACAATTTCATATATAATTGATTTTCCAAGAAAAATATTACCAAAGTGATTCTGTAGTTCAAAACAGCATGAACTTAATAATATACCAACAATTTTTATCTCACAACCTATAGTGCTGCATGGGATTTGTATGCTGAAAAAAATATTCCTTCGTATTAACAGTAATTTTGAATGTAACATAAAAACTCAATGACTTTTTTTTCCCTGTATTTCTTAAGCAGAATACTAAAAGTGCCTCCTGTGAGGATATATTTTGTAGGTGCTTTTGCAGATTATGAAAATAGTTGTGAGGAAATATTTGGATAAAGGAAGACAAAGCTCCAGGTAGCAATAGGTTTCATACTGAGTTGATAAATGCAATTAGGGATCAGAAGGATGAACAATTACTTCAGGGGAGTTTTGATACCAGAATGCAATATCAGATGATTAGAAAACTGGAAAAATATCATATTTTTCCTATTGCAGAAGCACCCAGCAGCCTCAGCACAAGTGAGAAAACCATCGTGCTAGGGCGATGGATATTGCATGCCCTGAAGTGTTCACAGGTTCAGTAATCAAACATGAGAAAGGAATGCCTGCCTGATCTTGAGAAACTATAAAGCTGCATTACCCCAGCACAATGCTAGGAGTACTGTGAAGAGTTAAAATGAAGGAGATTTGAGGGAGATCCTTCTTGGCCCAGGAGAAGAGAGGGGCAAACCAGAACCCACCACTACAGTTTCATGAAGAGGTAGAAGTATTTCACAGCCACTTTTAATGAAGAGAGTACAAATTTGCCAATGTTTATATCTTGCCAAACCATTTATAGCAATATCACAGGGTCTGTGTTACTAATTGCCAGAATTTCTCATGTAATTGATTCTCAGAGAACAATACTGCTGGAAGCATTCCACCGCTGCTGTCAGATGCTGAGCATCTCAGCACTCTACCGACTGCATTGAGCTCCTGCCGCCTACAGAGGATGCGCAGCCTCCCACCAGCCTGCGAGGCACGGGATGGGTCTTTGCAGTCCTTCGGAGGTGAAGATTTTGTTGAAAAAATGTTAAACTGAACTTGGTAACTTAACCTCTAAATTGGTCTCTTAGAACTTGGAATAAAAAGCAAAGGGATAATAAAACATGTGCTGATTATCTGAGCAATTCTAACTCAGCTATTGTTTCCATTATGTGGCTAACAGCCTCTTCTGAACAGGCTTGATCTTTGTATCTGCTTGCATTAGAGTCAATTTGTGGTATGAGATTGGTATTACTTATTGAATGCTACACCCAGCTGCAAAGTTAGAAGTATGACAGGCTTATATGAATTTAATTATGCTACTGTGACACATAGGCTTATATAGATGCTATAAATTAAGTTTAGCAAATATGACTGCTGTGGTGAATGGTCAAATGGAGGTTACCAGCTCCATGAAGTTGCTTTAGTAATTTAAAAAGCTTTATGGACTGTCGTTCTGACCTGATTTGACCAGACTTTTGGGACTTGCTTATTTTTTGCAGGTAAATATTCAAAATCAAGTCAACTTTACCTAAACATGTAAGGCTAACCTGAGCCTGAAATGTTCAAACTTGGAGGCAAGTTAAGATTCAGCATCACCGAGCAATGTGACTGTGCACTGGCGATAATTTAATACATTTGAAGCTGCAGAATTTTTTTCGTTACTAAAAATACTTAGTATTCTGAAAGGCAGAATAACTTTGATAGCAATAACCATTAGCACTTTTTTCTGTTTTGTCTAAACCCTTCTGCTCTAAGCGCTACAGATAGTTTCTCTCTTTTCTTGTTCCAATATGTAATTGACAGCTCTGCCCAATGTCCTATTCTACCTTTTGATTTTTCCCCTGGCTGCTAATAGCATACACCGTTTTATACAGCTTCAGTCTATTAACCAAGTGCCTGACCTTGTGGAATGCTGAACACCTGCTGGAATACACTCAGTGCCCGTAATTCTCATTGATTTCATTAGAAGGAAAGAGAACTTGCTTTTTCCCAGGTCATTTAGGCTGACAAACAAAACCTCACTGGTAAAGACAGAGCTCTTGGTGGACCCTTGCGGTTCCATACCAACATCAGAGGTAGCTGCTTCCAGAGCACCCAGCCTGGGACTGATGCCAGAAGATATTAATTGTCAAGAAATAGAAATTAGGAGCACAGCTACTCTTCATTTCTTACACAGTCAGTGGAGGGAAACATTAAGACATGCCCCACTGTGTCTCACCAGTAATCTATCTAGCCCAGTATCATACCTCTGACTCGCACAAGACAGACACTACTAAGGACAGCCCACAAGCCAGGTTGCTTTCTACAGTGTCTTCTTCACGTACCCCCAGCACCCACAGCTGTTGCTGTACGCATGTCGGAAGGTGCGTTTCTGCCTCTGATACTGACCTCTAGATCCGACAGTGCAGGGTATGGTGAACAGCAGCAGTCTGCCTTTACCTTATCTAGCTCCTTGGTGACTTTGGAAACCTCAGTCATAACCTTCCTCAGCCTCTTCCTCTGCAGCTGAAGTATCCCACATCTGTTAACCCCTCCTTGTCAGGCAGCTGCCCCACCCTATCAATTATTCATAGAATCAAAGCATCATAGAACGGTTTGGGTTGGAAGGGACATTTAGAGGTCATCTAGCCCAAGCCCCCTGCAGTAAGCTGGGACATCTTCAACCAGACCAGGTTGCCCAGAGCCCCGTTCAACCTGGCCTTGAATGTTTCCAGGGATGGGGCTTCCACTGCCTCTCTGGGCAACCCGTGCCAGTGTTTCACTACCCTCATGGTAAAAAATTTCTTCCTTATAGCCAGTCTAAATCTACCCTCCCTTAGTTTAAAGCCATTGCTCCTTCTCCTGTCACAATAGGCCTTGCTAAAAAGATTTTCCCCTTCTTTCCTATAGGCCCCCTTTAAGTACTGAAGGGCCGCAGTAAGGTCTCCCCGCAGCCTTCTCTTCTCCAGGCTGAACAACCCCAACTCTCGCAGCCTTTCCTTGGAGCAGAGATGTTCCATCCTTCTGATCATTTTTGTCACCCTCCTCTGGACCCGCTCCAACAGGTCCATGTCCTTATCGTGTTGTATTCTACTTGCCCTTCTCTGCCTCTCCTCCAGCTTCCCTATATCACTCTTCATATAGGGCCAGAACTGCTCACAGTGGTCATAAATGGGGCACACCAAAGGTTTAACAGCAAAATGGTGCCTTCTGCTTTGTTCTGAGAGGTAAAGGATCTGCGCCACAGAGCTTTGTGTTTATACACTAGAGACAGTAGGAGCTGTCACCCCTACAGGAGCCATGGGCATCTGAACCAGTCACCCCAACCTCCTTTTAGGGAGAGGCACCCTTCAGACATGAGTCATCTGATTTATTTTTAAATTTGCTCCAAGCTGAAACAAACAGCACCTTCTAGGTGCCTGCTCCTTCCCACTGCCTGTAAAGGTAGACTACACAGCTAAAGCAGGTATAGATGCCTGGGCTGCAGATGTGTACAGCTGACCAGAAGAATGTCTCCCAGCGTGTCTCTGATTTCCAAACCCACTCCCTGCCTCCGTTCGTTGAGATCTGGGGAGAAGCAGTCTAAGGAGGGGGGAGTCCTGAAGCATCATGCAGTGAATTAAGACTTGTTTTGACCCAGGCAGAGGTTAGTGAAGAAAGGGAGATGTTCTCAGAGTAGGTTCATCAAGGCTGTAGGTTTTCTGGGCAGGTGTGGCTTGGGCTAGGCCAATGAGAATGAGAATATAAACTAGGGATAAAGTAATATTGAAATATGCTCTAGTGAAGACAAGGACTAAGAAAGAACAATGAAAGGGTGATAGACAGATAAATACCACTTTATTTTGCTTTGCCCTTTCCTGGAGAGTATGTTTTTCATTTCGGGAATATGACTAGTTTATAATGAAGTGTGGGAAGTGACAGATAGAGAGAATAGAAGATTGAGTGCTAACTGGTATCCCACCAATTATTTTGTGCCCCAGCCACTACTGCAAGAGTGACTCATTCTGCTTTAGCTTACGTGCATAAATTTGGCACTACTCAAGAAAATAATTTTGAGGGTTCATTTCAAAAAAAAAAAAAAAAGAAAAAAGGGTGAGTATATGAAGAGATAAAATACTACTGCTGCACTCCTGTCCAGCCTTGTTTTGAGTATCCTTAAAGCTTGCACAGTGAATTAACCTCCAGCAAGACATTTCATGTGTGATTTATTAGGCATCTTGCTTCAGTTTTGGTGAACTTTCCTGTGAGGGAGCACGTTATAATCAACTGTGAAACTCAGAGTTAGTCACAACCTCTAACTATGGAGACACACCATCTCTCCGTAATATTTACTTACTGGCTTATTTATTTGCAATTCTCATGGTAGTAAACTAATAAAAAGCTCCCACTAAGTCACTGAAAGTGGTAATATCCTTTCACTGACATCACTAAAACATATAATCATGAACTATAAAAGTTTAAAAACCTGGAAACTGCAAAGATCAAAGGTGAAAGCTAAGAAGTACATATTAGAAATAACAACAGTTGGCCCCAGAATGAAAACAAATGAACTCATTCCTAGAGCTCTGCTGCTATTTGTAAGCCATTTACACTGGGAGTTCGTAGTTTATGACTTAACTGGGCCCTTCCAGAGAAATAAAATCTCATACTGGCTATGGAGCCACCATTTTTATCAAATTCTTTACATAATTTGTATCAAATTTTAAATGTAACAAATATTTGCAAATTTATTTACTGATATTTAAGATGTATTTACCAGCAACTATTTGCTCTCGTGTTGTTTGTTAGGTACAAATTTGCAGAACAGCATTCACCTCATAATACGATAGCACATGCACCGATATTCAACCACAAATGCAGTGCTGACACTTACCATAGACTCCCTTGCTGTACAGTACTCCTGCTTCTCATGTCCAGCCAAGCTTGTTGCATCCTTCCCAGGATACATGAAATAAGCAATGAAGAATGGAGAACACTATGCTTTATGCCAACTGCTATCACTCAACTTCTTTTCCCATTTGTAACTGAAAAAGTAAAACCAAAGGTCACCATAAGCAGTACAGCTGTCCACATGTACTGTTTACTTTGCTGTTCCTTTGGGTTTATATTTTTTTTTGCCCTAACTCAGAGACGTTTAGTTTGGAACATTAGGCCACTTGAGAGTTGAAATATAAAGAACTGTATGAAAACGTATATTACTATAAAAGCCTCTAGTATTCACAATGTACATTTTCCATTTCTTTTCTATTCCTTATATTCTCTTTCATGGCATTTAGCTAGAGCTGTGGACCTCCTCTTCCATCTTCTCACCAGAGGGACTCCAGTCTACAAGGGAACAGGAATCCGCAGCACAAATATTCATCAATGCAAAACTCAGACCTCAGATATTTTGGCTGCTGAAGCATATTAGTCTGCTCCTATCAGTCCTGGGCTTTTGTTAGGAAAGATGTTTCCTAACTTCCATTCCTACCACTATCAGTGTATGCAAAGTTCTTAATACCTTGCAGTTGCATACAGTGCCTCACAGGCACAATATGACTGTAGCATTTATAAAACTTCCTAAAAAATCATTCTAACTGGAGCCACACTTTGTGGCTCCTTAAGCCAAGCCCATGGTACGCATGATGGACTCCTTGCCCCATCCTTTCCATGCCTCTGTCAGGAGGTCCTGTATGTCCTCCTCTCAATCATCACCTTTATTCAAATAGAATAGAATAGACTATTTCTGTTGGAAGGGACTTACAACAATCATCTAGTCCAACTGCCTGACCAATTCAGGGTTGACCAAAAGTTAAAGCATGTTGTTAAGGGCATTGTCCAAATGCCTCTTAAACACTGACAATCTTGGGGCACCAACCACCTCTCTAGGAAGCCTGTTCCAGTGTTTGTCCACCTTCTCGGCAAAGAAATGCCTCCTCTTGTCCAGTTTAAACCCCCCTCCCAGAGCAGCTTTGAACCATTGCCACGCACCCTATCACTGGAAATCAGGGAGGAGAGATCAGCACCTCCCTCTCTGCTTCTCGTTCTCAGGAAGCTGTAGTCAATCTTCTCCAAACTAGACAAACCCAGAGTGTTTAGCCGCTCCTTACAGGACATGCCTTCCAGCCCTTTCACCTGCTCTGTTGCCCTCCTCTGGGTGCATTAAAGGACCTTCACATCCTTCTTAATCTGTGGGGCCCACAACTCCACTCAGTCTTCAAGGTGAGGCTGCACCAACACTGAATACAGCAGGATAATCACCTCTTTTGACACCGGCTGGTTATGCTGTGTTTGACGCACCCCAGGGTGCAGTTTGCCCTCTTGGCTGCCAGGGCTCACTGCTGCCTCATATTGAGCCTGCTGCCGACCAGCACCCCCAAATCCCTGTCTGCCCGGCTCCTCTCACAGTTCATACTTGTGCCCAGCATTACTCCATCCTAGGTGCAGAATCCAGCATTTCAACTTGTTAAATTTCATCCCACTGATCATAGCCCAGTGCTCCAACCTACCTAGATCTCTCTGTGCCTCAAGGGAGTCACTAGCACCTCCCAATTTGCTATCATCAGCAAACTTGCTAATGGTGCATTCAACTGCTGCATCCAGATTGTTGATAAACATATTTGAATGGGACTGGCCCTAGAATTGAGCCGTGAGGAACACTGCTGGTGACCAGTCGCCAGCCAGATGTAGCCCCATTCGCTACACCCCTTTGAGCCCTGCCCTTCAGCCAGCTCTTCACCCAGCGCACTGTGAACCCGCTCATCCCGCAGTTGGACAACTTGTCCAGAAGGGTGCTGTGAGAGACAGCATCAAAACCCTTAGTAAAATCCAGAAAAACTACATTCACTGCCTTTCCTTCATCCACTAGGTGGGTGACCTTATCATAGAAGGGTATCAAATCAGTTAAACAGGACTTTCCCTTTGTGAACCTGTGTTGACTGTGCCTGATAATAGCATTATTCTTTAAATGCCTTTTAATAGTATCCAATATAATCTTCTTAATAATTTTTCAAGGAACTGAGGTTAGGCTAACAGGTCTGTAGTTCCCTGGGTCTTCCCTCACACCCTTTTTTAGATAGGAGTAACATTGTCTAGCTTCCAGTCAGCAGGGACCTCCCCAGACTCCCACGACTTTTGGCAGATGATCAAGAGGGGTCCTGCCATAACATCTGTTAGCTCCTTCAGTACTCTGCGATGAGTGCCATCAGGCCCCATTGACTTGTGTACATTCAGCTGATACAGTTGGTACCTTAGAATTTCCGTGTCCACAAAGGGAAAGTCACTGTTCCCACACCCGTGGTCCTCTGACTCAGGGGACCGAGCAGCCCAAGGTTTATCAGTATTATCAAAGACTGAGGCAAAAAATACGCTGAATGCCTCCACTTTTTTTGATCACTGTTAGTCAGATGGCCGTCTTCATCAAGTATTGGTCCAATGTTTTCTTTAGACTTCCTCTTGCTATTAATGTACTAGCAGCCCTTCTTGTTACTTGAAACTACACTGGCTAGTTTCAACTCTAATTAAGCTTTGGCCTGTCATGTCTTGTCCCTGCATAAATGAACCACGGGTTTGTACTCTTCCTTCGAAGCCTGACCTCACTTCCAGAAATCATATAATTTCTTTTTCCTCTTGAGCTCCACGAGGAGTTCCCTGTTCAGCCAAGCTGGTCTTCTGCCTCGCTTTCTTGACTTACGACACAGTGGAATTGCCTGCTCTTGTGCTTCTAAAAGGTGATTCTTAAAGACTGACCAGCACCCATGGACCCCTAAGCCCCCAAAAGCAAATTCCCAGGGTACTCTGCTAAATAGCTCCCTGAATATCTTCAAGTTTGCTCTCCTGAAGTCCAGGGTAGCAACTCTGCTGTCCTTTTTTCTCATTACACTGAAAATTTTAAATTCAACCATTTCATGATCACTGTGGCCAGGACAGCCACCTACCATCACATCCCCAATGAGCCCTTCTGTATTCACAGACAGCAAGTCTAGGAGGGTGTCTTTCCTAGTTGGCTCATTGAGTACCTGTGACAAAAAGTTATCTCCCACAAACTTCAAGAATTTCCAAGACCTGCTCATCACAGCAGTATGATATTTCCAGTTGATGTCTGGGAATTTGAAATCTCCCATAAGGACAATGGCTATCGATCCAGAAATTTCTCCTGATTGCCTATAGAATAACTCATCAGTGCTCACATCCTGGCTGGGTCGTCAGTAGCAGACACCTACTACAATATCTCCTTTTTTTTCCATCCCCCTAATCTTTACCCAGAGGCTCTCCACCACATCATCATTAACCATACGTTCTGTACTCTTAAATATAGTGCAACACCTCCTCCTCCCCTGCCCTGCCTACCCCTCCCAAAGAGCTTGTAGGCCTCCATCCCAGCACTTCAGTCACAAGACACATACCACCAAGTTTCACTAATGCCAATGATATCGTAGCTCTGGGAGCTGACGAACACTTCTAGTTCATCCTGCTTGTTCCTCAAATGCACTTCTGAAAATTCATGTCATGCCACCATCTCTGTTTTTCCTGCCTTTTTGACTGAGGAATAAATATTTCAGGGAGTCAGCTCTTTAAACTGTTTTGGGAGGATAAACAAAGCTGACATGGACAGTATAATTATTTTGGAAGAAGTGAGTGATTGCTATCAACCTGTCCTTTGGTCTATAAACAATTAGGGAAGTGAGTGAAGCTGCTGAATCTGCTAATCATATGCTAGGTATTCACATTTTCTCTTCTCTTGTTTTCTTTTTCTTTTTCCCCCCTCCAATTGTTACCTGAAATCAATGGAGTTTTTCCACTGACAATTGAGAATATTCCCTGAAATGCCCTGAGCTGCTATGCAGAAGTTTCTTGCTGCAGAGAAAGGAGAGAAATGCCAAGCTGAGTAAAGAAGCTTACTTCATTCAGACAAGAAACAAAGTGTACTTTTTCCTCCCTTAAACAAAGCATTTTTAAGAGCAGGATGGAGGACGCTTAAATCAATAACCATTAAGAAGCACAAAGCTGCTAAAAGAATATATCTTTGGAGAAAGAAATTACATCAGGCTTGAAATTACTGGGTGAAATTCTGTTTATGCGGGAGGGGCCCAGATTATACGATCCTAATAGGCCTTCTTGGCATTTCAGTCTGAGAAACTATGAAACATGAGAACAAATAAAATAAATACTACTCATCTCTGTCACAGTTTTTACAGAACACTTCCCCAGTGACACAAAAAACTTCACTCATTCGCTTACTGCATTGAATTTATTTTTGTTCTACATACAGTTTATTAGACGAAGGTTTTCATATTGTCAAAATCATGTTTTTGATGACTTAAATTCCAAGTCCATCTCTTCTTCTCAAAGGCAAATACAGAAGTGAGTAAACACAACAGCAACACCAAGTGACAGCATTGTCAAGAGCCTGAGATAAAGCAGACAAGACAGGGCAGGAGAGGCAACTGATGCTCCCGGGGTGGGGGATGCTCAATAGCCATTACAGCAACCATTAGAGCATGGAAGCTACCTCAGAAGCAAAGCCACATTCGACTAAGAGTACACAAGAATAGGAGGCAACAACCTGATTCTACAGACACCCATGGGAGTTTTGCTGTTCACTGAGGTGAGCTTTATATAATCAAATACTGAATAACTACTTTAATTTCCACAAGAATAGTGTTACAGATATGGAACTAGATCAGGTCAAAACTAAAGGACATTTCTATAGACAAGAAAACATACTGTCTCAAACAGCTGTAAATCTCACTCTCCATCCACTAACGAATGGATTTCCGAGGTCTTGGGAAAAATCCTACTTCTCTGCAAAAGATGGAGGGACCATCCCTGCTACCCCTCCATGGTCAGGTAACACTTGGCTGGTGTGCTCTAGAGCTGCTCCAAGAAAAATGGCTGTGACACCCTACAGCTTGGCCTGTGGAAGAAGGTAACACATAAATGGCCAGCGTGGTGTCCCTACACAGTTCATTCCTTCCCCTGTTCCCAGCCTAGTGAGTTACTGTGCACTTGCCCCTAGAGCTAAGCAAATACTCGCACGTCTACCCCAGAAAGGCCATTTCACTTCCCACAGAAGTCCTCGGAGGGTGCACACACACTCTGTGCTTCTACTGAATTCAGGGGATTTATGCTTTCCGGGAAACTCACTCTGTGCTGTGCTTTTGCATAGCTGACCAAGCATCAGAAGACTGATATAAATGTACTCAGATACCAGTCTGGCTTTTCTAGGTGACTCTACATCTTAGGGTTAAGAACAGTATGACATACGCCTCGCGTTTCTTCTTAAATTACATGAAGGATGTCTAAATAGGTTTAATCGCTCTGTAACATGGTGACACACAAGACACTACTGTGCTCGGGGTGTGAGAATGTATTGCTTCTCTTCGCTGGTAATATGTCAAAGCCTTTAGAATTAGAAACACCCCCACTTTTTTCCCATTTTTCCTTCTTATTTTAGGGAATGGATTACTTGCAAGTCAAAAATCATGTATTAGCCATTTGGAAAGGAGGAGCGCACAGTTCTGGACTGTAGCAGTTTCATGCCATAAATTACATTCCACAGCAAAATGAAGCTGAGATTTCCTCAGAAACAAGAGCACTGTGATGTGAACTCATTCACTGCAGATGGAGGCTGGTTCAAGATCTTGCAAGCATAATTTTTATTGTAAAATTTACTATTGGAAATTCATTAAGCTTAAAATTAACACAATTTACTTCCAAACATTATTAGTCATAATTGCTAGAGTTCAGCTTCTGATTATTCTGGGACTATACTTCCATTACACATTTGCAGCCTAAATAGAAACTTATCATACTCACCACAGTTTGTTGCCAATTGACAAAGATATTACCGAAACAAAATAAAAATTAAGTTACAGCTTCAAGTGACAAAAACAATATTAGAGTCAGTATTTCACCCATGGTTGAAAAACCTGACTGAGTACATAACGGTATCTTATCAGAGTGGAAAGCAGAGGCATGAGGAGACAAACAGCATCTAATCCCTCTGTGGAGTAACTTCAACAAACTTCATGGCTGTTATACCACTGCCAGGATTAGCCCACAAACTTTGAATTAAAGTATGAGCCATGCTCTGACAACGTGATTGTAATTTTTTTCATTATTTTAATCCTTGATGAGAGAAAGAAATTTTGCAGACTCCAGGAGCAGAAAATAATTGTTACATTTATGATTCTCCAATTATGGCTTATGGGGACTGCTTCTCAGCCATCTCTTCATTCCCATGAAGGTTTTATAACAAGGCTTTTGAATAAAACAAGTGTTTTCAACAGCACCAGCAACATAATGACATACATTTGCAAAGGAGGTTTTCTCGTTTGCTTTAATTCATGTCTCTACTCATGGAGAATCAGCCTTCTATTTGTTCAGATAGCTTAATCCTCACTTATGTTCTTGGTTTAAGTAGATACAAAGAAAAAACCCTCCTAAGATTGGCCTTTTCTATTTCCACTCTTCCCTTATAGAATTGTGTGAAAGAGGACATTCTTTAAAAGCAATGCAGTGCTAAATAAAGAAGAAATACAAATCCTCTTGTATATTCTGCTCAGCCTGAACTACTCTCATAGGGGTCCAGGCTGAGCAAAAATGTCTTCTTTGCATCTCTATGTAGGCTGAGACAGTGGACCCTGAACCCAGCCACAAGTTATGATACACCAGCTGACCACTTGGTCAAGGTAGCAGGAAAGGATGGCTAAGGGTTTCAAGGTCCATTTGTTTTGTAGCTGATGTTCACTACTTTGGAAAAGTAGAAAAATTAGCAGATCACAAATGTTCCCAAGAAACGTTGCTGACTCTCTCCCTGATTTTACAGACTATTGTGCATAAAGTTTCTGTACCCAAATTTAGGTCAGATAGAAACGGGAATCAAAATGTAGAGCTAGCCAAGATGATGTAATTGATTCATAAATTACAAGGCGATATGATGATATGATATGATATATGATATATGATCAATTAGCTTGACCTTTCCTTTCCCCACAGAACTTTAACAAGTGACTCCTGCATCAAGTCTATAATGTCTCAGTGAGCTATAGCCCATCTCTGAGAAAAATACCCACTATTGATTCAAAGACATCAGGCAATTGAAAAGCCATCATATTCCAAGTAAAATTGTTTTGTGGATTAATCACCCTCAATACTGAAAACACACATCTTATTTGTCCATCTTGTTTTCTGACTAGTGGACCCCATTATGGCTTTTCCACTGCATTAAAGACCTATCTCCACAAATACCTTCCTTCAGTTCACCTCTTCATCTCCTCTTGGAGAATCAAAATGCATTAAGCTTCTTACATTTCTAAATTTACGGTGCATTTATAGACATTTAACTATCTTTGTTAAATCTTTGTGACAGATTTGTGATGAGGGCAGTAACATTTCCCTGATTTTCAGTATCCTTCTTGAAGATATTCTGGTCTGATTTATTATTATTCTGGTAAATATCTCCCCAGCATTGAATAATGTGGAACACCAGTTTCCCATTCACACTTGATATTCCTTCCTTACTCACCAAAACATCATGTTTGTCCTCTGTCCTTAGCACTTCCCAGTGAGTTCCCCGTTCAGTGATTAAGCATATCATGAACCCTAGCCTTTTTCAGTCACTCTTCATTTTAGGATATAACACTTGATTTTTCTTACCATAATTGGCCAAATTTTGCTAACTTTACTCAAAGAAAGCTGTACAAAGCTACATGAGTTGTTCTGATTAAATCAATGAAACTCTGCTATCTAAAGAGGCACAACTCAATGAACAGAGATCCCCTTGCCAACCCAGGCTGTTACACCAGCTGACACCAATGCAAGATTTGGCCCCATGCATTCAGCATAAGCACAGCAAGGTATTTTACAGACATTCATACAGCCATTTCTCCCTCAATCCTTCCCATCCTTTTCTACTAGATAGGACAGAAAGAGGGCAGGAGTTCAACTGAGTTTCCCCCAAACACATCTAGTAAGTAGGTAGACAACCTGCCTGTCGCCATCTATGAGACCTGACCTGCTGAAACGAAGGCTGAGCCAAGTGCTAGGTAAGCAGGATACTGCATAGGGTTGATGCCCTTTAGTGGAGCCGAACTTAAATGCTTCTGCCTAACACTTCATCCCACCATAGCAGAAAAAATACTAAGAAAAAAATCAGCTAACTTATGGCATACTTATCTTTATGCAGCCCAGTGCAACACCGCAGGCTTTTCTTTCTTTAGCCTGATTGTTACTTCAAATTCTGACAAAAACACATCATTGTAACATGCCCCTTTCTAACCTGATAAGCTTTTCAGCTCTAGAAATCCTTCTGGTTAATAAGGGTCATCAGCAGGGACTAAGGAGGGACAAAGAGGGATTTTAATGTGAAATCAGAGACACCAGTGAGAAGCAAGAGGCTTGAGAAGTCTGCCAGTGTCTGTGCCATAGAAAATAATGGACCTACATTTAAAAATTATAGCCCTATTAAAGCACGGAGATATTGCACTAAAGGTGTTAAAATAACCAATGAAACATGCAGTTTTACTCCTGTAAAAACACAGAACATTTCTGTGGAAAAAAATACCACTGACAAGAATTCACCATGACTGCTAGAAATCAAAACAAATAAATAGCTTTAATTGGAAAAGGAATATTTCAGACCACAGTGCAGAGTTCTGTGGGCAAAGTGAATCTGTTAGCCAGTCTTTTAATAAGCCCACATTGTACTGAATTCAATTTAGCTTTTCTGTGAACATGGACATAACCTGTTAATAATTTAACACACCTCTGGTAAAGCAGGAATGCTGTAAATAAAATGTAAACAAATAAAACAAAAGCCGAGCTGTGTTTCTGCAACTAGATGGCAAATTAATGGAAAAGATTGCTATCACAGTACAGAGTCTGAAAATGCTAAACACACAGGAATCATGAGGTCCAAAACTTCAGACTCCAAGAGAGGCATCAGCCTTATCACATTGCATAATACATATGACACGGTTTTCTTCTGGAATGGTTTTTACATTAAGTGTGTACTCTCAGTCCTGCTCAGCAACATTGCTGTGGGAATTTTACCTTGTGAAATTCTTCATTGCATTTCACTATAATTCTTTCTCTACATTTTTTTTTCTACAGACAGAAGCAATGAATATGTGAGATATGTTCTGAACATGTGATCAAGGAACATGAATGCATGATCAAACCAGAGCTTTCATACAAGCATTCGCAGGTATTGCATGTTAGTGGGAAAAAAAAATGTGTATTTATTTACATGAAGAACTAGCACTAGCTCATAATTGCATCGGGGGTGGAAAAGCACCTTGCATTAGCTAATCTACTTCAGCGTGTTGCAGGTTTTACTTGCTGATTATTCCAAGCTCTGCCCTGAGTGAAGGTGATGGAAGCCACTGAGCATCAGCCCAGGCAGGCATTGAAAAGCCAGCTGCTGGAGTCACTCACTGCTCTCCTAAATCTCACTCTCTGGGCCGGCTCCTAGGGCTGACCCACAGCGATGGCAATCTCCTCTGAACACATCTGCTACGCTAGCAAGAGCAGCGTAGCCATGTTAGGCTAACACCAGCTGGGGAGGGATAAACCGGCGACAGCCCTAGGAGCCTTTGGCAGGGAAGGTGCACCTTTCCTGCCAAAGGCTCCTGGGGCTGTTGCCGTGGGCTCAGGTTCACCGGGACGCCTGACCTGCTGTCTGCTGACCACACAGGGGACCCAGCCCTGCCTGCGCCAGCGCAGCAAGCCCAGCTGCCGGCTGAGCCCGCTCCCTGCAGTGCGAGAGCCTCCCCGGGCTCCTTCCACACCCAGCACCAGCACTCAGCGCACAGCCAGACCAGGCATCTTCTTCACCTGAAGTTCCCCCTCCAAATTCTTTCCTCTGCCCTTCCATCCCACCCTTCTCTGGCTGGAAGCGGCTTACAGGCCCGGGGAGATCTCAGCTGCCAGCGCATTTCTGGCTGCATTTGTCATGGTCCCGCAGTGCCTGCGGGTTTGCAAACCCCTTTTGAACAGCCCCGGAGGCCAGCGCTGCGCCGGCTCTGAGGAAGGCAGTCTGAGGAGTACAGGGATCCTCCACGGGATAATTCCCCTATTTGTCAAGCTCTCGTTACCTTCCTTCCATAAATCTTTCCAGTTTCCTTTCCACACAGATGTGGCTCCCTGCCTCAGCCATTAAACCTCCACGGAAGGTAAAACTTCAAGTTTACTTCTATTCTGCCACTTGGAGGAAAGCGAAGATTTGATTACTAAATAGAGCCCCATAATCCGTCACCATGTAATCATATGCTACGCCAGTGACTTCTGTTAACAACCGAAGGCAGGCAGAGGCGCCGGGCTGACACGGAGACAGGGGCTGCTGCTGCTGGGAAAACGGGGGAAAAAAGGACAGCGAGGAGGGGAGAGGGAGGAGAGAGGAGCAGTGCTGAGAAACTTGTGAGTCCTGGAAAAGTGGTAATGGAGAGCTGCTGGGAAAGCCGGGGGTGAAGACAGACTGCTGAAGGAGGCTTTGTAGCAGTGCTGTGATGGGAATCCTGGCAGAGCCTGCCAGAGTAGGTGGCTAATGTCAAGGCAACCAGAGAGACTGCAGTAGGGAAACACAAGGACTGGAGCATTGGTTTGGTCGTTTGTTCCCCTGAAAAAGTCTCACCTATGCTAGAGGGGAATCTGGGAAGTTAAAAAAAGTCCCTCAAGTGTGTCAAGTCCTTTTAGTGTGAAGCACATCTCTAGCAGATGTGGAAGAGCTTTAGACAACCAGCAGTGCAGGGACACATGGCAGAAGAAAGGCAGATAAACCCTTTGTTGAGGAACAAGAGCGGAGACAGAAAGCAGCGCCGCAGCTGCTGCCTCCTGGCCTGTCTAGTCCTGGAGAGTCCACGCAGGGCTGTGGTGGGTTCATCTATACCAGGACAGAGGTGCTGTGGGAAGATGGAGGGGCCAGATGTGAAGACCAGGCGGGTTTGAGCCCTGCCAGACATTTGGGCTGAGCTTTGTTATAGCACTGAAGATTTTATGTTCCCCATACAGTGATAAGCTCACACAAGCAGCAGTGAAGGCACTGGAATATGTCTACTCTTCTTATTTCCTTTATACTACATGTCCTTTCTCATTATACATGAGAGGATCCCATTTCCAGCTTAGGATGCATGAGTGAGAACAAGGACAGAAAGATAAGAGAATTTTGCAAAGCCTCATCCCTCTGGTTTTTATTACCCTTGTCATCTATCAAGAGACTGACTGCCTCTCTTGCTTTTGCCTTTTTTTTTTTCCTGCAGCATATTTGTAAATGTTATTTACTTATTGTCACTAGCTCCTTTGGGCTGTCTACTTTAATTTTATATCACAAATTGTGACCGGCAGCACTTTGTTGCTGCTGTTTTCTTTATTAATTTGTATCTTACTGCTTCAGCAACAATAAACAGTCTCCAGCCCTCCCATAATTTGTGCTCCATTTTGGATCAAAATCACACAGAAATATTTAAGTATTCCAACCCCAGCAGGGTCGGGAAGGAACTGTGGACATCGCTATGGCATACCCACACTTCCGATTCATATCCTAGTCCCTTTTACATAGAGGAAAAAATTATGCAAGAATATCATAATTAGCACTTCAACATTCCTCTTTGCATCACTAAGCATCACCATTAGCCCACTGCTAAAAGATACTTACATTTTGCTAGCATTTAGAGTCTCTGTCATTCAGTATGTTATATACACCTAAAAGTAATGCTTCAACCTTAAAGCACTTTAGACACAAAATTTTTTCTGTCTTGAGCATTTCAGTAACTCTTTCTTGAGACAATTTTACTTTTCTGCCACCAGAATTAATATTCTACTCATGTGAATGGTCTCACCAAGTTTCTCTAAAGTCAACATGTCAGTGTTTTATGTGCCACTGAATTCGCTATTTTTTATCTGCGAACATTGTAATAGAATTAGAAGCTTGACTATTTCCCTGTCTATTTAATACTCCCTTTCTGACAGTCATCATTCTCAATTCTCTGAATTTGGACCATCACACTATCTCCAACCAGACTGTAAACCTGAATGTGATGGTCTGATTATTTAAAATTATTGAAATCATCTTCTCTTTCCACACTCGATCTTCTTTAAATACCCATGTCTCACCATAAACAAAATTTGTAAAAACAACTCCTAGTCTAGTCTTTGTGCAATAATGCTAATAAAAGCAATATAAAGTATTTTTTTTCTGTCATGACAAACTTGTTTGTGTGTGCAGAGTAGGTATTTAACTACATTATGGGATATTTAATCAAGTTTCTTACTAGGGATGATGCAGAAGCTATATCCTATGAAGGGAAGTTCTCCAGACACATTTGGCTAGGGGGATCCCCAGAAGGCACATGATATTGCAGCAGTTCTGGGTTTCTATTCTTTTCAACTAGCATGAATTGAAACTACTGCCTCTACAGTACAATATATTACATTAAAATGTAAAACAGATATAACTGGGGGGAATAAGAGGAAGGAAGAAATGCCAGAAATCTCTGATATTAACCAGAATGAATTAACTTGTTTTCAAATGTGTTTAATTCCTATAGGCTTGAGTTTCCATGTTTTAAAGCACCATTCATTTTCTTAAATGTGTTAGTCCGGTTACAAGAACTGCAAAACAAAAATAAGGTTGGATAAATCTATGTCTGTGGCTCAGATCAACATCTGTTAAGCAAGAAGCTGCCTGTCATTGTGTTTGCTTTGTATGCCATCACTGTTGATCCCTGAGTGCAAGGACTCATGGCATTATCACAGCTTCCTTGTCTAGACCTAAATGCTGACTTCACCACCATTTGTTTTTTTATTATTATATAGTAGGAAGATTGAATGACTCACACTGCCCACACACTCTGGCTCATGCATTTGTACGCAGCAGTCAGCGCCAAGGATTGTCTAAATGCTACACAGAGTGATGCTTTGAAAATTCATGTCCAAATGAGATCCTCCTCTCATTTCTAAATTACTGTTCTTCCTACTTGCCAATACATATGAGGCATCCACACTAGGAAATAAGCTTTTTTGCTATACCAGGCCTGATTGTTCAAGTGAGGACTTTTTTCCCCATCACATCATCAATTTAAAGAGAAACATAACCCTCTCTATAGGAATTTTTTTCTCTATAACTATATTGTAGAAACATCATTAAAAGGCTATTAATGACTATTGTTTAATTCTTAGGGGCTTTAGACTAATTTCTGTAAAACGCTATTACACTTTTATTGAACTTATTCAGGTTTTTTAATAGATCTTAAGGCTAGAAGGGACTACTGAATCATTTAACCTGACCTTCTGTATTGCTCGTAAAATAGCATCCAATTAGCCCTGTCTTGAGCCCGTTGCATTTGTTTGAGTAACACACATATTTCAGTTTCATTGTATTCATTCTAAGAGATCCCTGGCTAGAATTGCCTTTCAAAAAATAGGGATGGAAGTCACATTTGAATTGGAAAGAATGGAGTCATGGCTCTTCTCTTCCAAAGAGAAAAAAAAAGAAAAAGAGAAATAAAATTCTTGTGAAGTACTGCAAAACGGGAATATTGATTACTGAGATCCCTCTTAATAATAATAAATACAGCTATAAATAGTCATCTGTTGTTCCCTAAGCCTAAACAGGCTGTGCCATGGCCTGAACTAATTTTAGTGACCTAAGTCACTAATTTTGAAACTTCCAGATCTCAACACCTCTTGTATGACTGAGGTATCTACTTCAGTATAAAACAAATTGCATCCCAGAATTGCCTAGTTTTCTTCATTAATTAATGAAGGAAGGTGATTAGCTCAGCTACAGAAAGCTGCATTTGGGCAGATGAGTCTCATTCACAATGACTTGCTATTTAGTTGTCAAAAGAAACAAAAATTAGAAGACCATTATGTAGCATTTCTCTGTTTCACACAAAGCTTATAGGATCTTCAGTACAATGAGTACGGAATCCTGGGGTAAGATGTGAACGTAACCTGTTAAAGGGTCTGACAGGTATTGCTGTCCTGCCTTGAAGAGAAAGTCATTGCAAGGAGCAGGCTAAAATAGTTGCTTATTTCAGGGTTAGAAGCACCTAACAACTACTAACGAGAAAAATGCTTGTCTGTCAACAGACTTCTTAAAAACAGAGTTCTGCAATAAACAATTCTCTCTCAAGGCCTTGTCAGCATCTACGTGCAGCCATGAAATGGTGGGGTCAGACGATATGGACTAAAACGCCAGCAATCCGGGGACAACACGCAGCACTGCCCAGTCTTCATTAGCCCCCAGCTTTGCTCAGATCACAGCTGCACAAGAGTGATGGCTGAGCCCACTGACTGTACCCTCAAACTGGTACTGAGCCACACATCGCCGTAAAGTATAAAAGATGCCATAATTGGCCACACTTCTGCTATTGTTAAGGAAAAAGCTGGGGAGAAGGGGAGGGCGAATATACTGGCATCACCACACGAGCCATAAGTAGCTCATATTTGAAAAATGACTGGACAACCTGGAACTGGACAGAGACAGAGGTTATTTCGAATGCTCTGCAGCACACTTCAAAAAGTTTGTAGTCGCTGTGCAATATCCTTTCTTTGACAGTGCATACCCACACTATTTAATTTAGGTTCGGAGTTCTCATTCACACCAAGCTCCCAAGGAGCCGTATCCATCGATAATGCTTTCTTTTATCTGTGATTGGTTAAAAGACTCCATCTTAAGCAAGTCCATCTTAGTTATATATGCCATCATTAACTCCCATCTGGATTGTAACAGTGCATTTTATTTGAACATGAAGAAATCAGACCTTCAGAGACACCCACTAGCTGATTACAGTGAACAAATCATATTACTTTCTCCACTGACTCCACAAAATATTGAATTAAGCTCGAGATTGAAGTGTTTATATTCAAAGTCCTCCCTGGACCTCAGAAAGTTCTGCCACAATGAAGCCTTACAGTGTAAAAAGAAAAGTTATTTGCCTGAGAAAGAACTGTCTTGTGGTCTAGCCTGCGGCTCCCGAATCCCACAGAGCATCCCACTGCCTCCTCCAAGGTGCATTTTATACCTGTATAAAAAATTAAAGATTCTACAAAATCCAAAGCTCATGAGCACTCACCCCTCTTACCCAGGGATGAACTGGGAAAACAAACCCCAAGTAACAAACATTACCCATGGCAGTAAATACAGAGCATCCAAATGTCATTGTTTTGATGGCAGTATAAGGAATAAAACCACTACTACACTGGACACATTCTAGACATTGCCATCTCTGATAAAAGTCATCATCTTCAGATGGATTAATAATCATAGAAATTACAATAATTCCTCTGCCTTTGCTACATTTTTTTCAGCTGTCCTTTTCATGACTTATGCTGCAGTTCTAGCTATGGGATGGACCAGAGAAAGTATATGCAAAGTAATCCCTTCTTCCCATAACGAAATAAAATGGCAACATATACTGTGGCTAATTCGCTTCTATCAGAAGTCATAATTCTTCAGGCAGATACACAAAGGGCAGATTTTGCCCAGTTTACCTCTGTTAAGGAAACACTCGCTTCTCCCCTTTCTCCGCCAGACGACTCCTGAGGTTTATTACTAACTGAAAGATTATACCTGTAAAAATATTATTTTTCTACAAGGTAGTGCCCACCAGGAATAACAGATTAAAGAGTGTTCTCGCTTAGACAACTATTAAAGCACAGCACATGAATTCTTTCCTGGCAGTTTCAATGATTCTGCCTGAGTGTTTACAGACCCTGTTTCACAAAAGTCCTTACTTGCTTTGCAAGCTTTTTGCACATAGGAAACTGGGGAGGGGAAAAAAGAGAGAGAGGAAAAATACTTTGCCCCATATGGAAGGATGAATAAAGATGTAAAAAATTCACTGTTTGCAAGGGACTGGTACTAGCGGTGAACAGTGATTTCTGGGAGATGTCAGGGATTTGCAGGATCCTCTACCCCAAAGCAGATTCTATGCTATCCTCTTGTATTTTGACCACCTTTAGGAGCATGCTGGCTCCAAAGGCTGGATTCCAAATTGGTGAGTGACAAGGGTCAAGGGAGAGCTCTCTGAGTGGCTCTTCGATCGGGAGGACTGTGAGAGGGGGACCCGACACCCCTCAGAGCACAGCAGCCATTAACAGCTCTTCCCAAGGAGCCATGGCAGTGGAACAGCAAACGCTGCCCCTGAAACAGAATAGATCAATGTCAGCGTCGTCCTTGCTAGCTCAGATACATAGCTTTCCAGTTATATTTATTATTAATTATTATTAAATTTATTTATTTAAGTGTGCTTTGCGTAGATAGACACATTGACAGTCACCAAGGACTTAATATCTAAATTACTTAGGACAAATAAACACAAGATGAAACAACACTGTAGCAAAGAGCATGTGAGGGGATTACTAATGAAGAGAGAAAGAGAGAAGTAATTGGTTGAAGTGGTGGGTTATTTAAGTGAGCCTTTAAAGAAGAATCCATGGATTTTAAGACCAGCCAATACGATCATTAAAACAGTCCAGGCCAACAATGTTATACAACACAAAAAGCAGGCTGTAACATTAAAATGGACCTTCACTGAGCTATTTCAGCCTAAGTCTTGGACCCACCTCACAGGCAGGATTCAGTTCCAAGTCTTACCGCTATTTCCCTGATTTTTTTGCTTCCTGATGAATGTAAGAAAACATTCATAAAATCAGGACAAAGAAGTTTTCCTGATACAGGAGAAGCAGGGCTAGAGATGGCAAAGCACAGCACGGAGAAGGGAGCAGGCAAGGGAACAAACAGAGCAAGAAAGGGATGGCCCAATAGGCCGTTCAGAGGGAACTGGAGCATCTGCACTCAGGTGAGAAAGATGCAGGTGGTTCCCAGGGTGTATAGCCTTACAGGATTTTAGTGAGCTTACTGTTAAAAGGGCTGGAGGTAGAAAGCCAGTTGCAGGATTAATAATATGTGTTTAGAGTAGCTGAAAAGGATAATAACTGTATCAACAAAGCACCACTAGATAAAGAGAGGAGGAACGCGTAGGGCGTGAAGGCCAAATGAGATCTAAAATGTCTCTGGCTCTTTAATAAAGAAAGGCTTTTATCTGAGTTCTTTTTCATTTCTTTTGTCCAGCTAGAACAGACCAGCAATTTATATCATTTATTAGATAAACCAGAATCCATTCTTCAGTGGGTGACTAGAATATATGTTTGAATTCTTCCAGAAAACGATAAAGCAGTAGAAGAGGAAAGTACATGGACTACCAAGCTTTGAGGCTCAGCTACTTCACCCTGGAGCATCACATAGACATTCCTGGCAAAAACAACTGACAAAGATATTACAGGAGAACAGCACTTTCCAAAGGTCATTTTCTCAGCTCTGTTACCTCTTAAATGCATTCTTAAAAGATTTCTTGTAATTTTGATCCTGCGATCTCCTTTGATGGCCATCTCAAATTGGTGACCCTTCATTTTCTGTCAGTAATACCAAAGCTGCACCTTAGTCGAGGTTCCCTAAAGCCCAAAATGGCTCATAAAACACTGGGGTTTCTGGTTGCTTTACATCAGAGTCTGCTGATGTTTCAAAGTGCGTGTGAGCTAAGTTTGGCCTGTGAAGGGGTAAGTCCACCTTAAGAGTTTTCGTTGGCTCCAGAGAAGGAGCATTTAGCAACACAAATCAAAGCTGGAAGCCACAGGGCAAATATTTTGTCTTCTACTCTTTGTGCGATATTCCTGTGCTTTCAGAAGTACGATTCTTAAAATTGTCTTGTATGGCTTCAGTTCAATCTCTGAAGTGCATTTTTATAACAAAGAAATACTGTTACCGGGATCCACTGTCATGGGAAACAAGATTCCCAGTTTATAGGGCATACGCACGCACCTCCCTTCCCTGCTTGTAGCTATGTAGCTCACTTTTCCCCCTGCAAAGATGACTTGTGGCACCGACAGCAAATTCTGACATGGAAAAATGATGTCAGGGAAGCACCTAATCTCTTTTCACCTGTTTTTTTATGAACTCTAAGTCCTGGAAACGAGAACCATACCCATGTTACTAAATCTCCCTCCCAGCAATCCCATCTGTGTACTACTGGCAAACTACTTCAGTGTGATTCCTTCCAGCATATTTCTCCCATCCTGCAGTCTCAAGAGCCTGCTTAAGACACATGCTTATCCTTCTTTGTTAGATCTCATTCAAACACATTTGAGACACTGCTCCCAGGTCCAGAACATCTTCCCAGGGCATTGGACATATTTTTCTGTCATGTAGAATTAATATTCTTAATTATCTCCATTAAGAAAAAAGGAAATCTAAAAGAACCCACAGAAAGTGTTATTTCAGGCATGCACATTTGCAGTAAAGTCCCAGGATTTGGGAGACTTCTTTGCAGTGGAGGAAAATAGTACGAAGAAAGATGCCTTTATCAACAATAATGGATGGAGATTGTCCAAAAATAGAGCCAAAAGCTGAAGATGCTGTTAGGTCATTTTCCAGGTAGGGTGTACAGGCATTTAATAGACCATAGCTTTATGTTTTGAGAAGATACAACCATAGACAAATTCTCTGCTTGGGATCTGATGCCCATAGAAAGGGTTCCCATTTGTAGAGTGTACAGAATGTCTGAGAAGTGTCTTGTGTATCTTTTCCTATCCCGTTCTCATGTTACCTCCAGCACAATAATATGATCATAATATTGGCAAGACCCCACTGATCTGCTTTACAAGCATTACTTGCCAGGGGACTACTGAAGCATAAGAAGTTCCATCTGAAAACAAGGAAGAACTTCTTTACTTTGAGGGTGATGGAGCACTGGAATAGGCTGCCCAGGGAGGTTGTGGAGTCTCCTTCTCTGGAGATACTCAAAACCCACCTGGACAAGGTCCTGTGCAACCTGATCTAGGTGACCCTGCTTTGGCAGGGAGGTTGAACTAGGTGATCCCCAGAGGTCCCTTCCAACCCCCACCATTCTGTGATTCTGTGACTAGTGGCCCTTCAGCTCTTCTTTTAGTCCTTATCTGCTGTTCCCATGCCTTCCATGTCCTCTCCTCAGTGTTGGGAAGTCACATATTCCTAAAAGGAGGAGTCCTGTTTTTATCTCAGCAGGACCAGCTGTATCCTCCGACCTAGAGGCCACAAAGGACAGGCTGTGGACCTTGGCAAACAAGGCCTGCTAGGCTGCTTGTGGACTCAAGGCATTCACTCTGCCTTGCTAAAGGACTGTATGGTGTCACATGGATGCACCCCCTTAATTTGGGACTTGCCTGGGGTCTCTGTCACTTGCCTGATGCACGTTATAGTCCGTGGCCTGCCATGAAGCACAAGAACCTGGAGTGAGATGCTATTTGAAAGGGAGGTTTGAAAGATAATAGCCACATTCAGCTCTCAAATGTATTTCTTCCACTCATGAAGAATACACAGAAATCCTATAGAAAACTAAACAACTTATTTTTTAAAAATCTGTAAGATATGACTAAATAAGACACAGCTCACTATTTTCTAGTATCCTATTTTTTTTAGATAACAGTTAAATGTGAGCCTCCAAATGCATTTAAAAACTTTATTTTATATAACTGGAGCCCATTTTGATGCGTGTCCTCCCCCCCCCACGTTTAACTACAGATTGTGCATGACGTGTCATATCTTGTATGACCACCATCTGCAGAGTAACTGCTTTTTCAAGGCATCTATAGTGTATCCACGCACATGGGGTGAATAAGAAACAGACCACACATAGAAAAATAATGGATGTAAAAGCTAGATGATAAAAACAGAAGCTCACGCTTCTGAAACTGAGCAGCCCCAAACCTGCCTGAGTGCATGCTTAACTTGGAGCACAAGCATGACTCAGTGGGTCCTAGTGGCGACATTGATACTGGTGAATAAAAGGGACCGGGGCCTGTCTTCTGGTCTTGAGACCAATAATCACTGCACAGCACATATCAATATAGCTTAATTCTCTTCCCTGTAAAGCACAGGCTACAGTCAAACCCAGATAATCTCTGTGTGGGGGAATACTTGGTGTCCTCGACCAAAGCCCTGCCAAGGTCTGTGCTGACCATTTAACAGCATACAGACTCTCAGACTGGCGCTCAGGCCTCTACCCTAGCCTTAATTTCTGGTAATGTAGTAGCATAGGCACAACCACGGAAATTATGCGAGTTCTCAAACACGATGGTGGGCGCACAAACACACAGAGTGGTTCATGATAGATCTTACAGACCTTTGCAAGCAACTGGAAGAACCCCATGTACTGCCACAGAGGTTCATTTAAGTAATTAATTGTGTTTTGTTTCTGTGCCTGATAGTGGTTAGGTCTGTTTTCAGGAGAAAAAAATGCCTTCTCCTGAATATTTAATGATTTTAATTTATTCTTTCATTTCTGTAATTAATTGTAGGTGCCTCTTTACTTACATGTAACTAAAGGGAACAACAAAGAGATTAATTTCTGAATAAACTTACAAGAGCTATTGTTCTAGTTTGAAAAACAAGGGCACCTGAAATAGACTGATTAGATTTTAAAAATGCAATAAAGGGTGAAAAAGTCCAAACAGCAATAATGGAGTTTTTCTGACAATCGCAACTTGCAATAAAATCTGTTTTTAATGAGACAAAAAGTTAGGAAAAGAAAGCACACCAAAAAACAGTCTTAAGACCATTCCGCTAAGAAATTTGATTCTAACACCGAAACTGTCTTCTTCAGAGACAAAAATCTGTCTTTGGACATATGGAGAAAGGTTACAGAAGTGAAGCAACTATAGCCAAAACAAGATTTCTATAGTCAGTACCACAGTACCACCTTGTGGGGAAACAGAAACGGCCTCAGTATTGACTTCCACTGCACAGTTTCAGGAAATAACCATCATATAAACGTAAAATTCTAACACAAATGAAACAGACTCAGGCACCATCAACGTATGCAATGCGCGATTTCTCCCAGTGTCAAATTACTTTTTTTGAAGAATCCATATTCCAGTCAAAATGTTTCAGAAATCTAATGTAAAAACTTTCTGGAAGAAAAATGTCTCCTTTTACATTCGCTTGCATTCCTTTCTTGACTCCCATTTGCTGCAAATTTATCTCTCTAGCTACACTGAATCAAGAGAACAATTGCAGCAGGCATGTCAAATTCCACCCCCACAAAATGCTTCATAAAGTTAAAGACTATGACATAAACAAATTAATGCCAGGATCTTTGAGATTACTTTTTTTATTGCTTTTCTGTAACTGATGTAGAGATTAGAGACAGTAATATTCCTGAATACATTTGAAGAAATAAGGTTATCAAATCCTCAGATGCCCAAAGGGAACTATCACCTGCTTTTCTCCATTTCTTTCACATAGTGAAAGAAATTTGTATGATTAAGTAATTGCTGGCTGTCAGAAGAAATAGTCGCCCAGTCATCATACTTTAAGAGCTCTATTAAATGTAATTTTCACACTTACAAATATAACTTCTCAGAGTCATCTATGAATGTAATGCCTCCAATAAAGCAGAGCAACTAGTTCTTTCTTTCCTAAGTGGTTTGAGTGTTGGCCAAACCAGCAGGCAGGCTTCTCTCTGCATTTCACCAATGGGCAGCACTTTTAACATCAGCTCCTCCTGACATTTCCTTTTGGGGTATTCTTTGCTGGAGACCAACAGTCCAGTCAAAATGGGATAAACTGTGCCAAAGCATGGATAATGGTCTTTAATATAATGTTTTCAGGGGAGTGGAGGAGGGGAGTATTCTTTTGGGGGATTTTTGTTTGGTTGTTTGGGTTTTTTCCAACATAAAAATAAAGTATAAACCTGGTTATATTCATGCTTTGGAAAACCTCCCATTAATGGAAACAGTGCCGGATCCAACCCACAAGCCACAAAACAAAATTTTATTCAGGTTTATTTTTCATACAAAGCTAGGCTATGAATTTAGACATCCAGGGTCCAGAGGCTGATTCACCTGCAGCTATATTCTACTGAGAGATGGACACTGGCTTTAGCTGTTTTGGGGTCAGATGCCAAAGGTGGGATTCCTCTCACCTCACTTTAAGTAACCTTTAATTAGGTGATCAGTCCAGTTGCCCACACATACCTACCTAATGCCACCTCAGGTTCCCTGGTATATGCTTCCCAGACCTTCAGATTCTGATGTACGTCACGTTTGCCAGCCCCATGCGAAGGTCTCAGAAACCTTTGGTGGCCTCTCAAATCACTAGATGGCTATGGGTGGGAAGATGAATCAAGCCCTAGGTGTCCAGCTGAAGTTTGCCATACAGTTTCCATCTATATTCAGTAAAGAGACATCTCCAAACAGTAATTCATCACATCCTAGCACATATGACTATGACAGACAGGAATAAATACCCTCTGAAGATGCCTGTCTCTCCTTACTGATCAAAAAAGGCACTTGGAAACCAGATGTCTAACTTTCAGGTTATCACAATTAATTTCATGTACAACAGATTAGACACTTTCTCTCTGTTTTTGAATCCTGATCATACACTCCAGGTTGCACACTGTACATATGATTTGGATAATGTGATCTGAACTATAATGTACACATTGTGACACAAGCCTCAGAGGAAGGATACCAAACAGTCAGCTCAGGTCCCATCCTTAGCCGTGGCAGTGAGTCCTGCCTTAATCAGCAGCACTACCAGCAACTGTGGTCTGATCGCCAGGTAGCATTCACATGCAGGAGCAATGCCTCTGCACCTAGCTGGTCTTTCAGGATCTCATGCTCTACGGACCCATCTTCCCTGCTCTCCTCCCAACACAAGCAGCACCACTCTTCTCCAAACATGCATTCCAGCTATCAGAAAGACTTCAAAACCAGTGACTGCTTGTGTCTCCCTCTTGCCGTGCTGTCCACCTCCACAAACCAACACCTGAAGTCACAGCCTCTCCTGAATTCCTCAAGTTCAATCCCTACATCCCCAGTCTCCATCAAGGTTGAACTGTCACACATCCCAGGAGTACATATCATTCCACAAAATGCAGAGCTATGGCTGCCGCCTTGGAGTGCCTGCTGTGCCACTAGCTGTACACACCTCACAGTCTGGGAGGTCAAGAGACTTTCTCAGAGAAAAAATATGCAAATCTCAAAGTTAGCGTTTCAGGCTGGCTGTGAATTTAGACATCACTCCTAAACGTGCCTCCACTCCTCCATCGCACAACAGGAGGCACTACAAGCTTCTCAACTTGACAAATTAGCCACTGATCTGAAACACTTGCATGCTGTGTTATTTTCAGCTTTTTAATTGCTCATGTTTAATGTTCTGATTTAGGGCTTTTGCAAGAAAATCAAACCAAATTCTGTGCTGGACTGACCAACAGGAGATGGAAGAGAAGCAAGTATCACTGTTACAAGCTCTTCTTACCTAATAGTTCCGTTGCTGTGCAACAGACCACCATTCAAATCGTTTCTCTGCCTGAGGGCATTCAAACATTCATCAGGCACTCATCTCCCAAAGATGTCATTAAATATCATTTTCAGGGCATTATGAATTGACCGTTCTTCATCTTGTCTTGTTCCTCTTTGTGTAAAATGCTTAAAAATCAATCGAATCAGGGAGAAACAACACATTCTTTAGACTCCATCCCTTGCTCCAGTAAACAGCGGATCACATGGGATGGAAAGGCATTAAGGGGAATGACTGTGAGCACCTCCCACATAAAACATTCAGTGTCTTTGGGGCTGGATTCTCCACTGGAAGGCAGCATCTGTAGGTTAAAGTTCTCTCAAATTTTAAAGAAATTGAGCCTTGTTGAAGAGAGTAAATCTATAAACTACTAGGTATAAAAGAGAATAATGATCTTACATTCAGCAGCTTGACCTTCACTGAGAAGGAATTCTCTTAAGTATCATTAACATCTAACCTACTGGGCTGATACCAAGAGATAGATATATTGTGCTCATTGAAGATTGATATGCTTAGATACTAGAACTTGTGGAGGTTATGCTAGAAATTAGGCCTTACCAAGTTAATTGGCTCTGCACTTCTGTTACATTGATCTGGCTGTTGAAGTAATGGTTACAGTAATGGCCTGAAGAACCACAGCCTTTATGAAGCACTCAGTTACTGACAGCGGTCAAGTACCACCAGACTGGAAGTTTCTAGGGGAGATGGATAGGAAAATTTCTGGTGATTTGTCACTTTCAGTTGTACTCTGACTTTTGCTCCTATCTGATCTCTTTTAATTGGGACCATCATATGTCATGTGCCACCAGTGAATTAGAAGACAATGCTCCAGTTTCTTTAGCAAACAAGTGATCCAAACCGCTTACTTCCTTCTCCTGTGATTGTATTTGCTTTATTCTTCCACTGGTGAGAACGTGTTATCTTCATTACAGATGATTTTGACCGGTGATTTCTTAAGATATATTGTAGAAAGATATACCATCGTAATGACATATGGCAAAGCATATTAACAAGTACCTCTCTAAAAAGAGCCAGATCTTTGTAACTTCTATTGTACATTACAAAACACTGACTTTCAGCATAATGGTTACATGTGAATCAGGTATCAATTAGCAATACGACTACTTGGTGGCATCTTTGGGTCCTCCACGTGCACACATAGGGTGTTTGCCAAACACAGATCCACAAGTGACCAGAAAGCAGAGCCACGCACAAGGCACACCTGCACATTGAACCGGGCTGGAGCTGCAGGTTTGTGTTTGGCACTTGCGCTGTTGGCTATTCGAACTGCACAAGAACCAGGACGCCTTCTGTGGAGATGCTTCCAGCCTGCTAGCTTATTTCCTAGAAACACAGAACAGCCCAGGTTGGAAGGGACCTCAGTACACTATGTGGTCCAATCTTGTGTGGGAAAGGAAGGCTAGATGAGATTATCTAGCACCCTGTCAATCGCATCTTGAAAACCTCCAGTGATGGGGATTCCACCATGCCCCTGAGGAGGTTGCTCCAGTCAATGATTGTTCTCACTGTAAAAAAAAATTTTCTTGCATCAAGAAACCTCTCCCAGTGCAACCTGTACCCATTACCCCTTGTCTTCTCTATGTGACTCTTTCTGCAGAGAGAGCCTCCATCCTCTTTGCAGCCATCCTTTAAGTACTGGAATACTGTGACGAGGTCCTCTTCTGAGCCTTCTCTTCTCCAGGAAGAAAAAGACCTAAATTCTTCAGACTTTCTTCATAGGGCAAGTTCTCCATTTGACTTACAGCTCTACATGTTCATTGTTTCTGCCAGTTCTAGCTGGTATAAAACCAGAAACTAAGCACACAGAGCATCTATTTCTGCTTCTCATTTAAACAGTAGAATAGATCTTCCAGAATTGAAAGATTTTGAAGACAAGTTCCTCATCCACAGAAGCCTCAGCTTACACGTGCTCAGGCTACATTAGTCTTTATCCTCATTATGTGATGAAGTGTCTCCTCCTACTTCCAGTCCACTGCTCCAGCGCTTTGTGGTACTCCACCCACTTGTGCATATTGCATAAAACATCCAAGGCTGTCATCTCCCTTTTCTAATATTGCTTAAAAATCATACCTGCAAGAATTCCCTCCACTTGTTCTGTGTGAAGATTTAAAAGACAAAAAAAGATTGATATTCCTTCTCCAAGAAACAAAAAAATAAAAATCCCCCCTCCCTCCAGTCTTCACCTTGTACTTCAGAACAAGGCCTTACTCATGTACTTCTATCAATTTAATTTTTACTTCATCTTAAGAACAAACCAGTTCATTTCAATGTATACTCAGCTAAAGAAAGACGATGATAAGAATTTATTATGTAGAATTCTAATAGCACTTGTTTGCCCAACATACGATTGGAAGAGACCTCCTTAGTCAATGAATACAGTACTCCGCTCGCACAGATAGTTATGACAACTAAATGATTTCACTGATCAGGCACCATCCAGTGAAACACTTTTGCCCTGATGGCAAGAAATATTTTTCAGGTTTCCAATCTGAGTGTATTAAGACAATTCTTGTGCCAAAAGAAGTTTCCTCTTGGTTCAACAACACTGTTCCATCAATACTGTTTGCCTCCCTGATATTTTTATCTTTACAATCTCTTTAAAAACAGGCAACCTATATCATCTCTGCCTTTGTTTTGCAGGATTAAACATGCCAAGTTGCTTTATCTTCCCTTCTGTGGTAATCCGTCCCTTATCTTGACCATCTTTGTGGCTTTTCTCTGCGACTAGTTAGGTCTCAATTCCTTTTTATTGGAAAGCAGATAACCAACGCTGTAGAGTCTTTCACACAAGGTCTGCATAACCATGTATAGCTTTATTGGAACGCTTGCACTTCTTTCTAGGCCCATTATCTACAAGACTCGTAGTCCTCCTAAAACCAGTTAAAACATGCAAGTAGTATTCTTCTTCATCTCTTCCCAATAAGTCTGTTACAGGATAACAAGATGTTACATGTTCTCAAATTAAATCATAAACTTGCACTCTAATATTTTAAATATTAGCCACTTTATTTTGCTTGTTCTTGGAGTCATCTAATTTTTCCCATTTGATATTCTTATCTTCTTCTCCATTAACTACACTGTCTAAACTTGTGTCACCAGAATCACTGTCATTCTCTTAATTCTCTTATCAACATATATTAATGAAATTATTAACAAGGTTGCTCCCAAAATTGAATCTTAAAAAAAAAAACTATTAGTAACTTCATTCCAATACTTCACTTTTGATAGTCCCCACTGTCTTCTGACTACTCTCCTTACCCATTTTAAGTTCTTTTAATGATTCTTAATTTTTATCATGTCCAACTTAATTAATAATTTCCCACAAGGCAATATATCAAATACAATCAAGATAGAACAGTTCCATCCATTCCCTTTGCCTAAAAATATCACAGAATTTATCAGAAATGATCTTTTGTTAATCTGAGATAATCTACCTTTGATTAAAAATGTAACATTTCTTTCCATTTACCTCCATGCTCTTTATTACTCTCTCCTTCACATTTTATTTTAAAGCCTACTGAGAGCAGACCAACACATACTTAGATGCCTGGATCAGTTTTTGCACCTTTCTAAAATACCTTTGCTACTTTATAGTCACCTGGTAACCTTTCTGCCTTTCTCTAACACATCTTCCATCAGAAATTTCACATACGATGTCTTTCAGACCTCTCAGTTGAGGATCGGCCACTCTATAGCCATCTATCTCTCCTTCTTCTCTGTGTGCTAAACTCTTCAGTATCTTTTTCCCACTAGCCACTCAGTCAGCCAGCCCCAGCTGCTGACAGCTGCAACAGTGGAAATGCGTTAGTTTGGTTTCAGGACTGCATCTACACCATCTCTCACCTTTACTTTGCCCTTACCACACAGTGGCTGCATTACGCCTCCTTCCCAGCTCTCTTGGTGGTTTAGGCTGCTGGAAAACTTTGAGAGATCTAACGTGCCTTCGATTAGGAGGCAAAATAAGGTTCAGAAACAACTGTGATGATTTGAGTTACTGTAACATTCATACAAGAGACGTTCTTTTTCCTTTTACTGTGCTGTATTCACTTCGGTACAGTTCATTGCACACAGTCATGTTCGGTATTTAGCAAAGCAGCTCACGCATTTATTCTGCAAGGCTTTTATTTTTTTTTTTTTAATATCTGCATTTTATTACAAATGATAAGGCACATCACAACTGAAGGAATTCAGAGCTTTTTAGAAGATTTTACACTGTGTGGGGAATTCTTCCCAGAAGGGGAACAACGTAATAAGAAAACATGAAGCGTGTTGGGGGTGTTACCTCAATGTATTTGGCAGAAGACATCCTTGTGCTGCTTTGCAAGACTTTGCAACCACTAATGCAAGACAGAATTGGTGAAATCATGGAGATTCACAGTGAAATCTGACACACAAAATGTTGCAACCTGCTCTTGGGAAACCTTAACACACGAGCCGAAGGAGCTACATGAGAAGAGTGGATTAGGCAACAACTCTGCCATGCTGAGCAACAGAAATCTTTCAGTATCACCACGGTGATTTGTCCTCCTGAGATATTTTCACTGTACTTGCACTGGAACAAGAAGTGGGCTTCTCTGGGGTGCCTCCTGGCTGGGACCTGAGTTTTTACAGCACACATTTCATGGTGTGCTCCGTCCTACTGGTCACCAGGGACCTGCTCTGGCCTCACACTTGCAAGGCAATGCACAAGTTCATCTGCCAGTTCTTGTCACTCAGCCATCCAGGCTAATTCCCCTCCTCCTAATTCCTGCAGGTTTCCTATGAATAGCGTGCATCCAGACACCATCCAACACACAGCTGAGATGAGGCTGATGACTTGAAATCAGTTCTATAGCTGGTGCCAAGGCCTTTAATCACACAGGGTTCCCATGAACTGAAATGACACAACTTCATATTTGAAAGACAATATTTAACAAGAAAAAAAAACAGTCAGTCTCGCCAAAAACCTGAACTATTCCTATGCTTTAAGCTAGAAGGGAACCTTTCTTGTTGTAAGTATGCCAGCTGTTGAGACCATCCAACACTTTCTACCGCTACTTTCTAGTATCGTTCTTCCATTGCTTAAAATGAGATACTTCAACAAACTGAAAAAAAATTTGCACACTGAAAATATGAAACAAAGGTGAAATCTTTTGAAAGAAGAAATGACTTAGCTTTTTTTCTAAATTAAGTTAGAGAAAAATAATGCTGGTTTGCTCTTTTTAAAAAACTCCTACAACTATTACATGAAGTCATTTTAAGGGAGCTGCACAGAGGGTAGACAGGATAACATATGTGCCTTTGTACTCATGAAAACGTACCAAAATTCTAAACAGTAAGATTCTATGTAAGTTGGAAAAATTTTAGCTAAGATATGCAGATGTTAGGGCTAAGTCTCAGGTCTGTCAAGCTGGCCATGTAGACTCACTTTATATTTTGTGTAAGACCTACTGCCTCATCTTCTGAAGAAATAGTGCTCAAACCTGCTCTATGACAGCAGCCATAAACAGCTCCACAGCAGTTATCTCAGCTTTGAGCATTTGTGCGCACGTTGACCATGGTACCCTGAGACTTCCAGCAGTCTTTAAGGGCTCACCTCCCCAGCAGCATAACCTTTTTCCGATGTTAGAGACAGGGGCTTGAGACCCAGTAGGTGGGCTTCCCAGGTTCTAGATTTTTCTCCTAAATACAAGAGCAGCTTTTCCCCAAGATAAACACAGCCTGTGGTGGATGCAGCTTTTCTTTTCCTCACCCTTCAAATGTTTGTTGAATAAATATTTGAAATATTCTATTTTGGGAGTGTACAAGTCATACCCAGTCCCAAACACAGCTAATTAAGACTACGTCAGTCAGAAAATAAAAAAAAGCATCATAAAAATTACCACATCCCTAAAACCCCACCTCATCTTCGTGACAGTGACATTTTGATAATGATGATGACTCTGCCTTCACAAAGAGAGAGCTCATTATTTTTGAGATACATATTTCCACATCAATTTCTGAAAGGAAATGAACCTTACAAGCAGCTATAATTGGAATGCTCTCCTCTGCACTCCTAATTCTCATCAACAACAACAAAAAAAAAAGGTAACAGAAAAAACTCACGACTAAAATATGAAAGACTGCAACTGTCACTTGCCTGATCTCTATCTTCAACTGAGGCCTGTGAAACCAACCACTACCTAAAGTACCACCACACACCTGGCCCCCTTTCCAAAAAAGCACAGATGTAGTTCACCTTCCCCCACGCATAACATGCATGTCCAAAAAAAAGGAAAAAAAAAGTTTTAAGTTCAGAATTCTGCCTGACACCATGCTCAAGATCACAACTACGTGTCAAGACCAGCAGTGACACATTTTCACACATCCCTTTTCTTCACTCATTCCTGTTCCTTGGCTTCAGTTGACTTTACGTTTTGGCTGCCTTGAATTCCAGTCTTAAAAATGTTTAGTGAACTGAAGCAATTCATCCAGCACCACTGGAGGTGCTTCTCCACTAAGAGGAGTCTGATTCTGATCTGATCTGATCTGCACTTTGCCAATACTTCAGAAATCCACATTCTTCATCTTCCAAAAACCAATATATTGCACACTCAGCAGCTGAGACAGCGGCAGCTGCTCATACAAAAGTGATGGGCCTCCCTTTAAGTCATCAGGTCCACGAACAAAAGCAGTATTTTGTGACTTCACGCCATGATCAAGATGTGCACTAACGGTGGCTTTCATGAAAACAAAACTTGAATACACCTCTGGGTATAAGCGGGTGCTAGATCCGAATCACCCAGAGACTACCTATCTGGAGAGCACCAGGGTCAATATGAACATTCAAACCTACACAAAAACTCTGAGAAACTAGGGGCTCTGAATAATCCCATTGCTGGATGAAGCAGATAGCCAGATTTTGCAGTACCTGGAACCTTCCCAAACCTATCAGAAGCCTCTCTAGATCTTTCTAGACCAAATCAGAAAATGAAAAAGCAACAGGAACGCAACGTGTCTAGGATACGAGTCTTCTCCCCACGTGCACAAAGATCGCTTGTGCGACGCCATCGCACTGACCCAACCTGTTCTGGAGACTAATTTCATCTTCCTTGCAAGACAGTCAACCAGCACATGTACCGTGACCGCTTGTGTGGGATTTCTGTGTTGCCAGGCATCTGGAAATCCTGGACAAATTACCAAAGCTCACAGAAAAAGGCAAGAGGAGAGCAAACAACCCAGAATGACAGTCTGCCTTTGATGTCTTTCCTAGCTACTTACCCAGGCGGCTTTCTCAGGCTGGCCCTGTAAACCAGCTCTGTCTCCCATTTACAAGACTTAACTGTCAGGTACAGACATTCACAAGCATTTTTGCAGAGGAAGATTTAGGAAAGCTTACTAGACCTACCAAAGTTACATACTATTAATAGCATTGTACAATAACATCACTTTTTATATATAGCCCCAAGGCTAAACCTACCGAAATGGAGCACAGCTGCTTCAGCGAAACACAGCAGCTATAGCCACTCATCCCCGCATCAGTCTCACACCATGGGCCACCCTGAAGACTCAGCCTGGGACATCTACCCCCAAAACACTGATGCCTTGCTCCCGCCAAAAGCCGACGCCAGCACCGGCTGTCGGAAGAGCGGGCTGAGATTCCCAGTAGCTGGGGACTGCAGAGGGAGCAGTTCAGGCACATGCTCACTCCCAGGCCCTACTCCTTTATTGCTGTGTTCCCATCATTCACAGAGAATCACACACAGAACCGTAGAGGTTGGAAGGGACCTCTGTGGGTCATCTAGTCCAGCACCACCACGACCACCACCCCCCCCCATCCGAAGCAGGGTCACCTACAGCAGGCTGCACAGGACTTTGTCCAGGTGGGTCTTGAATATCTCCAGAGAAGGAGACTCCACAACCTTCCTGGGCAGCCTGTTCCAGGGCTCCGTCACCCTCAGAGGGAAGAAGTTCTTCCTCATGTTCAGACGGAACCTCCTGTGCTTCAGTTTGTGCCCGTTGCCCCTTGTCCTGTCACGGGGCACCACTGAAAAAAGTCTGGCCCCACCCTCCTGACACCCACCCTTCAGATATTTATAAGCATTTATTAGGTCCCCTCGCAGCCTTCTCTTCTTCAGGCTGAACAAGCCCAGCTCCCTCAGCCTCTCCTCACAGGAGAGATGCTCCCATACCCTCCTCATCCTCCTAGCCCTCCGCTGGACTCTCTCCAGTAGCTCCTCATCTTAATCGAACTGAGGACCCCAGAACTGGACAGAGTACTCCAGATGGGGCCTCAGTAGGGCAGAGTAGAGGGGAAGAACTTAATTCTCTTAATTACTCGCAGCCACTCTCCGACACACACTCTCACCCCGCAGAAGCAGCCGCCGAAGGGCGCAGGCCGCCCAACGCCGCGCTCCTGCCTCCGGAGCAAACGCGTCCCCCGCCCGCCCGCCTCCTCCCCGGGGGAAATACAAACATATGCACGTATGGATTCGAAAAAGGCGCGCCCAGCGCTCCAGGCCCTCCGCCCGCGCCGGGGCCCTGCGCCCCCGCCGGCCTCCCGCCGAGCACAGGCACTGTGCGGCCCGGCAGCCGCCTGCACCCGGGCGTGGGGGCCCGCCGGCCTCTGCCCCTCCAGCCCCGACTGACACCCGCCGCCGACACGGCGACGACCCTCCCACCCCACGCACTGCTCCCGCTGCCATCCGCTCCCCCGCTCCCCCCGCCCGCCGCCGGCAGGAAGAGGAAGCGTGGCCGGCCCCGCGGCGGCGGCTCCCCCTGGCGGTGGGCGGGCGGTGGGCGGGGCGCGAAGGGGGCGGGGCCGCCGCCGCCTGGCCGTGGCCGCGCTCCCGGCGCGTTTCCCCTTCCCGCCCCCTCCCTGGCCGCTCCCGCCCCGTCTGCCTGGTCGGGGCAGCAGGAAGCGGCTCTGATGTCAGCGGCGGCGGCCGCGGCGCGGCTCTGAGCGGCTTCCCCACCCCCGCCGCAGCCCCCTCGCCCCGCCGGGGCTGGCGGAGCTTCGGCCCCGCGGGCGCCCCTTTCGCTCCGCCGGGGACGCGCGGCCGAGGCGGCTGCCGGGCTCCGCAGAGGCCGCGGCCTAAGGCAGCCGGCGCGGCGCTCCGCCGGGGTGCGGGAGGGCGCGGGATGCGGAGCGGCGCCGCCGCCGCCGCCGGGGCCTCCGCCCGCCGCCACTGAGGCCCGCGGCCGCCGCGGATGCGGCCTCGCCCCGCGCGGGGGCCCAGGCGGCGCCTCGGCCCGGCCGTCCCCAACCCGCGCCCGCCAGGAGGGCAGGACCCGCCGCCGCGGCCCGCCTAGCCCCGGCCCAGGCCCTCGGCTGCCCGGCGCCGAGCCCTCCGCCCGCGGCCTGCCCTGGCCTCTCCCCCCCACCCCCGCCAGGCGAAGGAGGAGGGATGTCCGCTGCCGCCTCCGCTGAAATGATTGAAACCCCCCCGGTCCTCAACTTCGAAGAAATCGACTACAAAGAGATCGAGGTGGAAGAGGTGAGCGAGGGCCCCGTCGCCGCCCGGCCTCCCCGCAGACACCGCTCCCCGCTCCCCTGGCGCGGCCGCCCGGCCCGGCCCGGCCCCCGCCGCGGCGCCGGCCCCCGCGGGCCCCCGGGGCTGCCCGCCCGCCCCGGCGCCGGCGGGAAGGGAAGGGAAGGGCCGCGGGGCTGCCGGGGCCCCCCGCACACCCCCCGGCGTGGTTCCCTCCTCCTCGGGATGCCGCGGGGCTTGGCACCCCGGAACAGGGGCGGTGCGGCGGGGAGCGGCGGTGCCGGGTTGCTGCTGCCAGCCCCGGTGCTGGGCGCTGCGCCGTCAGGTTTTGTCTTGAGGGGGACGCGTTTAACTCGGGACTTCAAAATTAAAGTTTCGCCGCCTGTTTTCCCACCCACTTCAGCATGGGTGGCAAAGAGAGTTGTCAAACGCCGTCACAGGAGGGAATGGTTGATTCTGATGTTTCTTTTGGATCTCTATTTTCTGTATGCCCTCCCCCCCCCCTTTCTCCTTCTGCCACCCAAGTGAGCCGTTGTATATGTAATCATCACACCAGTGTCAATTATTTGGTAAGTTTACAGCTCTGTTAGCTGTAAGGAGGTACGGATCTTTTTTTTTTTTTTTTTCTTAACATAGGCCAGTGATGTTGCACTCATGGATCTGTAACATTTCACTTGTGACCTGTGTGTGTTACCCAGGAAGTGACATTCAGTTATCCTATAACATATTTGGAAGCAAGTATTTCTTCTTCTGTAGAAAGTTTCATAGTAAAATTATTCACTTAAATTCTTTGAGGCTGGGATGGGATGGATGACATACAGAATTCCATACCTACCTTTCATCTGTCTGGATTTCCTGTGGAAGTAGGATGGGTGCGATCCAGGAGAGCTTACAAGCTTTGCTGAAGGGCTCAGTAGTATGTATGTACCACCATGTTGTTTAACTCTCAGAATCACACAAAATACTGCTGCTGTTGGATTTTTTTTCTTCATCCTCTGCTAACGTCTGTACGGGAGTGAAGTTGCTTCATGCAGATCCACAGATCTGTACTGAATTTGTTGAGGCCACCTTGGACCTAACAGACACCTAAGGCTGCTGAAACAATCTTTGTGCTTTTATTCATAGATTAGCATCTTTCTCTTTCAGTAATAATTACCCTCGTTTTCTTAAAAAGTTTATGTGGAAGTGAATTTAGTTTTCTGTAGTAGCTTTTGTAGATACGACAACCAGCGTCTCACATTTTTGAAGTGGTTTGCACGATACTGGTTTGCTCATAATTCTTATGCTGGGCTTGTGTGGCCTGGCAGAGTTCACAGAACATAAAATCTGCAGTATTCGTGGAACACCACGGCACTTCCTGCTGTATTTAGATAATGTTGTAGTAACTTTGGCTTTCGCCGTAGCAGACACTGGAATTCTCAGAAGATACTATCTTCCAAAAGATTGCCTTTTCCCTCTTCTGTGAATATGTCAATCGTGAAGATATTTGACTCTGTAAGTCTAATCGTTCCTCTTCCCTTTATGCATTTAACTTCCAAAGTGAGAAAATTTTATGGTGTTTGGGAATGGAAAGTATTTTTGCATTTGATAATACGCCGAGGTTTTTGCAACGCTTACTAATGGACAGGGATCAAATCACATGCTTTGGGAGAAATGGCTTTTCTCACCCAGAGAAGAAAATAAGGTTGACAGGCATTTATCCGTCATAAAAAGGTGTCCTGTGATGGCTCGTAGAAGCGAGTAGCACACTTAGTGTGTTACACATAGCACTTTGAATGAATAAAACACTATACAAATCTTTAATCCTCTTGACACCCTTGGGAAGACTGTTAGCAAGGATTATATTGCTATTTTACGTGTAGGAAATTTGGAGGTGCATAGTGTGTAATTGGTGTAACTAGAATTTTATCATTCTAAGGTTTAGTTTTCGGAGCTTGTCTGTGTCCTACATACCTGCCTAGCTCCCGCTGAGACAGGACTATATGGATGAAACTGTATGCAGAGACAATGCCTAAGCAGTAATTTGTGCTTTATTTAATGTGATTGTTGTATTATCTCAAAGTAGTATCCCTGTTGGAGATGACAAAACTCGTGATATAAGCAGGGGAGCACTGATAGTGTTCCCTCCATGAGAAAAATCTGATGACAGCTGGTGTAGCATTTTGAGTTCCGCTCAGTGTACCTGTCCTACCAGAAATTCTTGTAGGCAATGGGGATACCATAGTGCTGAACACAGTCTAAACGTCGTTGCGCAGAGGAAGAAAGAAGATCTACTTTTACAGTAAAACAGGTGAATTAGAGACCATACTTAGACCTTGCTTTTCTCATGATGCAATTTGAGCGCAAATAGTCAACTTTGCAGTCATAACAAAACATACATTGTTACTGAGGATCTTCTGTGCTCTCACTTCAGGCTCGGAAGTTTCCAAGGATTTTGAAATGGCTGTAAGGACTCAAAATGGTCAGATTTTAATATGCTTGGCAAACTTCAGATGTTTCAAAATGGAGTGTCAACAGATCTACACTGGGAACTCAGATGAATGCTTGTATAATCATAGCTTTGCTGTTGTATTATCAAGGCTGTCTTGTCAGCAGATAGCAGTCCCACTCTGCCACTGGTTTATTAATAGATATTGAAGTTCTGGAATACTTGCAGGCCCTGAGTCCTTGCTAATAAATGTGGGATCTGTAAGTGTGGTTTCGTTTAAGTTTGGCTGAACTCTACTGGATAATATCAAGAATATACCATATTTTGTTTCAGCTACCATGCACATGACTAACTGTACTGTAGTGTTACTTCCCACCAGTCAAACTTGTCTCCAACTTCAAGCTGCCTTCTCATTATTTCAAGTGCTTAGATTGTAGTAAAATATAGAGATAACTATTATGGATGAGCTGGAGTCAAATCAAAATTCACGTGACACAGCGGGAGCATCTTCAAAACTAGAAGGGGGAAAAACAACATAAAGCTTTGGTTCAAGAGAAATATTCCATACTTCACCATGCAAATTTTTGACTGTGAGAATATAGTCTCTGAAGTTTTCAGGTGTTAGATAGACAAATCATTAGAAACTGAATAAATAAAACTACAGAATTTATCTGAAAACTTAATACAGCTGAAATCAAGTTAACAATAAAAAGCCTAGTAGCCCTATTTTAAAATATGATCTTTAAATCTAGCCTAAATACTGCCGTCTCTTCTTCCCAGAGGAGCTTTCACATCTAAGCAATGAACAGACTTTGGTTTTGAATTGTTCTGGCAACCTGCTCCCTGCCACTCTTCCCTGAAAATCCCACAGCCCTTTCTCCGTCATGTAACTCGATAACAGTCCCATACATGACCAAAACGCAGACCTCTTCATCACATGATGCTGCGTATGCCTTGGATCACACAGCCATGGATCACACAGCCAAAAGATGCATGTCTGGTCCTGTATGCTGTGGCCCGGCCCAGTCGCTTTCTGATGTCGCCAGGTTGAAAACCATTGCCGTATTTGCATAGCTGCAGGTTACTTCTGAACAGTCTGAAAGTGTAAATTATGTGAAAACTGTTGTTGAAGACTGTGCTAGTATACTGTAATATACACTGAAGTTTATTTTCAACAATCTATTTGGGCAACAGTAGGTAGTTCTAAGGGGATTTAGGGTAATGTTTTCTTTAAGATGAACAGATAAGCTTTCGTTTTTTAAACAGTTGAATAATTTCATTAACTGTCTGAGAAGTGTGCTGAGAACTGCACATGTTCCTTGCAATTATGGAGCAGAGCAGCTCAGAGACAAGAGAATGAGGAATACAGCGAGACAGCTGGTTTTTGCTCCCCTGTGTAGTAGTTAACTTTTAAATAGTTAATGAGATGCGGTGACTGATTATGGAGTTGTCACTACCTCCATTGTTTTTACCTCTTTGGGGATTGTGTCCACTTGTAGAATACCAATCTGAAAAACTGGAAGAAGTTTGGACAAGAACCACAAGTGTGATTTGGGAGCTGAACAGTATTCTTGGATATCTGACATGAGTACCAAAGGCTTGGTTCTCAAGAGCCAAGGATGGTAGTTAGGAATCCGTTTGAAGTCAGTTGCATCTGCAATTTCTCAGCCTTTTCAGAAAGTAAGCATTCAAAGTGCAAAGATGGGCATCCAGAAGCAAAGGCAAAAAATTAGTACATGGTGAAAACATACACCAGAATTTTCTGCAGTTTTACTCTAAATAGGTTTCTGATTTAAATCACTATTGAAATTTTGTTTAGTTATACCAGTAGAAGATTCTCTTCATTCATCTATATAAGATAATAGCTGAAGTGTCAGCTGGAGTGTGAATTTATAGCAGAAGTTACACAAAACCAACTTTTAATGCAAGACTTTACACTTATTTCTACACGTGCAGATTTATTCAATGAATCGGTTTGCATCCTGTAAAATAAACTTATATTTTATTCTCATAAAGAATGTGAGGGAAAGAAACCTCACAGACTCTTCTATTCCAGTGGTGAAAGCAAGCTGTGTGTTTATGAGATAATAATAAAGTTCCATGTCTAATGCAGCAGCTATGGTTGTGACTGACAGTGTAACTGCTATCAGAAATGGGGGGGGGGGGGGCCGAGGAAGGCCCTTTCCTAAGGAAAAAAAACTGAAACAACAGAACCAGCTTCATGTGTCCCTTATTTATCCCACCCAATGGATTGTAGTGGTATTTTGCTGATTGCAGAATGAAAAGCAAATAATCAAAGACCAGCAATTTTAGGCTGTGCCAACCCAGCAAGCCCTGCTCGTGTTGGAGTCCTTTGCCCGGAGTGCCTCATTGCCCAGCATTTGGTGTCTAAAACTAGAATCTCATCTCTGGGCTGCTGTAACAGAATAACTTGATTCATACTAGAACATCAGACAAGTGTTTTGTTAATGTTTTTAAATTACTGGTAATTAAGTTCTTGAGACAGATGTGTAAAAGGCTATAAGTATGTAAAAAGCTGGGATGAAAGTGTGACCTGGTAAACTGTTACCTTTGCTTGAGATGGGTGCATTTCCTAGAACGACTGAGCTATCGAAACGCAAAGAGGATTTGTTGCGTGCTGAGAGCAAAGGCAGAATTTCTGGCAACACCCGTAATTTTAGGACTGTATGTGATGATACTTTGAGTCTCTGTAAACATGTTCTGAAGAAGTTGAAAAGAGAATGATTTCTTAAAACAGAACTGAATTCAGATAGCCGAGTCACTAAATAATAACTGTACAGTGTTGTGCAGCTCTAACACATGATGTCCTAAATATGGACCAAGTGTATTAGTTTGTGGCAAGCAGAAGTTATGTATATTTGTTAAGACTATAAATTGATTTTTAATAACGGATTTTTTCATTAAGAAATATGTTTTCCTATGGTGTTTTGCGTAACTTTAAAGTTGAAACTTGGAAACTAAATCTAAATTAAATTACTTAGCTTAAAATTAGTGGGATTACTTATGGGTGGGTTTTTTTTCAGGGGGAGGGAGCAGCTTTGGAGTTCGTTTTTTTTATTGCTGTATGAATCCCAGAAAGGGAAAGCAACATTTAGAATTGGGTTGAGCACTAGTACAAATAAACTTAACCAGTCAAAGGACATAGCTGTAAGAATTGGCAGATCTGAACTCCTTCCTAAAAGTGCTGCCAGGGTATTGGCCACAGTCATGTGTGGCATGGGGCCGATTTGCTTCAACCTGCTTAATAAAGCATAGCACACACAGAGGAACCAAAGTTGGAATTTGAGCCTGGTTGAATGAATGATAGAAAATGTAGGCATATATTTTTAGGGGCTGTAAACTGTTGTTCATGGCTTCTTTTGGCAGTTTTTTTTTTTTTTTTTTTTTTTTCATCTGTATGCTTTCTATGTGTCATGCTGGCAGATGCGTGAAAAACTGAAAATACTAGTGTGCTTTGTTGGTACTGCTGGAATTCTGGTAGGTAGAAAGAATGGAAGCAACTAAATTTAAAAATGTGTTTCTGTTTTTACAAAGCATTGTACAACATTTCCCTACCACCACCCTGTCTTGCATTGTGTCTGAAGCTTGAGAGATCCCAAAGTTCAGTTTGCATGAACCTTTCATTTGCAAATACAATGGTAACCAAAGGGACATAGATATTAAAGATAATTAGAGACTGCTGTCTGTTTGGAAGCACGGGTTTTGTTGGGTTTGTGTTGGGTTCTTTTGACTCCTTGTCTTGCTTCCCAAAATCGTAAACAAACGTGTCATGTAGGTACTGCAAATTATGAAGACAGTTCTCAAGAGAATACTACATCTGTTAACCAGGCAGCTATTTTATTTTATTGCAGTCTTGTATATCCAGCAAGGGTTTTTAACAAAGAAAAGCACTAGATATCCAGCATGTGGAGCTAACTAAAATGGAAACTTAGTGGATAGAGATGAAAACTTTGTATCTTTATACTTTTGAGTGAGTAGAAGACCTGTGCAGTTAATGCAAAGTTGAAATTCTGAATTCACAGAGATAAATTTTTGTTGTTTTATTGGGGGGGGAGGGGACCGGAATTATTGGTCACATCACTTTGGACAAAATACATCCCCGAGGGCTCAGCATATCTGCAATATCTGTTACCTGCATGATCTCTGGTCTACATACTTACAGTCAGTATAGTCTACATACTTAAAAGTCAGTATCATGTATCTTTGTTTATGTACAGCATTTGATACTATTTGTACACAGAGGCAGAGATAATGTTTGTTCCAGGGATCTCGTATGGTTCATATTCTTTAAATAAAACTCCAAATCCATTATCTGGAAAACATGCAAACAGCACTCTCTTTCCCCGTGTCACTTTGTCCCACAGTAAAACATTAACTTTTTACTTGTATGAATTTTATAGGGAGAGGAATAAATTTGCATATGCTTTCAATCTTTAAAGCTCTTCAAGCATTTCTGCTAGTTTATAAAATGTGTCTGTGCCATGTACTAATGGAGTGGTTCTTGACAAACTTAATTCTATTCTGTGGAAAAGCAGAAGCACTGATGTTCTGTTTCTAAATGTGTCATATGCCCTATATTTTCCTTTTTTCTCCTAGAAGATATTTAGAGGGATAAAATCTTTTACCAAAAGAATGTGTTTATTTTTAGATCGTTTTCCAGACATACGCAGTGCTACAGATCAACTTCTGTTTATTGATTTGTTGTGTCAATAATTCCATTAACTGTGCTTCATATAATTCAGAATATGCACTACTGCCCAAACACATGGTGTGGCACCAGTAGCAGGGGACAAGAAGGAATGAGCATGAAGAAACTAAAGTTCAGGCAGCACCTCCCTCCTGTGCTATTAAGTTACTTAGTTCCAGCACACGGTGGTGAGGGAAACTACGTGGTGTTTAAACTGTTCTGACAAGTTCTAAGACTTGCTCGTTTAAAGAATAAGGTCAGTGAAAACTTAAAAGGAAGAAAACAAAACGTAAGTCGAATCCACCACAAGCTCCATTGTGTTGTATAAAGGATGTTTCTATGATGAGTAAGATACTTTTTCCAGATTAAGTAGGAAAGACATACTGGGCTTTCACATACGGTAAACTTCAAATTTATATCAGATCCGTCATTGCTTCTGACGGTTGCTGCTTTCGTATGCTGTCCAAGAGGCTGAGCTGCTTTAATGGAGGATTGACTCTTCTCTGTTTTCCCTGTATCCTAGGTAAATATTCAGTGCATTCGTGTCCTCTTCTCAAGTTCAACCCTCTGCCTATGCAGGCACCAAGTCACTGATAAATTGTTATGAAACCTTGACTGCATAATCATTTATCAAACTCTTTTCACCAACCATAAAATTTATGTATCTGATGGTCTCTTACAGCTTTCTGTTGCATAAGTAAGATTTAGATTACCTGGTAAGCTCTGCCTGTTGGTGTCAGACACTGATTTTTTTTTTTTATTTTTTTTTTTTTCTTCCCCCTCCCTTCCCAGTCATCAGCAGGACTTCATAAAGTACATCTGATTTTTTGGACTTTATTCCACTTTTCAACTAGAACCCAAGTATTATGACATTCATGGCACAATGTAAAGCATCACATTGAGTGGTACACTAGTTTATCTTAGTTTCTTCATTGAATAGAAATGTTATTTAAAAATACAGCAAAAACTGGAAAATAATGGTTTCTGTAGTATGTGAACTGGAAATACATGTACCAGTTCTTGGTGTTAAACTTGCACATAGTCATGTATTTATCTTCAGGGGAACAGTATGCAATGGTATTGGCTTGTGGGCTGAATTTGACTGTATGAAGTCAAATGGAAGAGATGATTGGGCTTTCTTTTTTTGTTGTACATGTAATTTTATTTTTATACAAGTCTAAAAATACATTTAATATATAAAAATATATGTAGTATATATTAGTCATAATAATAAAATTGTATCTGTAATACATATAATATGTTTGTATGTGTGGACATACACAAGTATTTTCAGCAAGGAAAGATATGACTAGCCAAAAAAAGTAAGCCTGATGATCACAAATTGTTGTAAATGATTCAGGCTAAGTTAAAAAAAAAAAAAAGTCAAATTGCTTCATTAAATTTTTTTCAGGTGTATCTGAGACCAATCTTTTAACTGGTGTATATGCATTGTTTTTAAATAACAATTTTTTTTTCTGTGTGACTGGATTAAATGTAACAGAGCCATAGTCAAAAACCATGAAAGAGTGTGAGAAAAGGTACAGTGGGAAAAGGAGCCTTCTAAAAGGAGTCTCACTCAGCCTTCCTCCATAAAGCCAATTATATTCACCTAGGAGAAATTATTATATACACACCTCCTCTTCTGTAAGCGGGGGAAGAGTTCTTCCCAGTTACTTGACCAGTTAGGGTTCCTCCGCATCGTAGGGGAACAGCAGACCTTGAATTGCTGCTGCCAGTGCAGTTCATCCTGCCCGAGTGGCTCTGTGGCATCGTTCTCTTGTTGACTTTCTGTCCTTCGCAGTTCTGAGGCGTGAGCAGGCGGCTGCTATCTGAGTTGCATGTGCTTGCACAGTAGATGATTTCCATGTGCTCAGTAAATCAGCTCCCCTGTGAAATGCACACTTACGGGAGACACACAGACTGATGAGATTTTTCTTAAATTGTAGGTCCGGTCATGTGCTGTGCGCGGTGGGTACAGGGGTTGTAATGGACAACTCTTTTATGCCAGTAAAAGAAGGTGGGGGGCCTGCCAACCCCAAGAAATTGGGCAGTTGTATTCAAAGCATGATCTGAGAGAGAAGAGGAAATACCAAGAGAGTCTGTTTTGGACTTTTAGGTCTTCAGGTGACTCACCCTTTCCAATTACTTTATGTACTATTCTCCTAGGCTGCTTGACTATCATTCACATGGGCTGGTGTCTCCAATTTCCGTTGTGCACTGCAAGAAAATAGTTGGCGTGTGTGGTATCAAGACAAGAGTCAAGGCCCTATACTGTAGCTGGGGGAGGAGGTTGCAATCAAGAAGTCCCTTTTTGCATGGGGTGGAATGGGTCATGTTCTGTGCGTCTGTTGTGGATATCTTGTGGTAAACTCGGTTTATGAACCACTGCTGTGGATGGTGAGAAGCCAGGAGACCCTGGAAGACTAAGTGCATGCTGTAATGTGAAAGAGAAAAATACTTTTTTTGTGTGTGTTAAGGAAACCAGAAGAGGTAAATGCCATTGATGGCTGTTCCTGGGTAGCCATCTCTCATATCCATACGTAACCTTACAAAATATTGAGCATACTTCCCTTTTTCTCATCTTTCTTAATGCAAAAACTTGATCTTTTTTGATTTATATTTTTCAACTCTTCAAATTGGGCCCTTGATTGCAAACTTCCCTATATTCAGCATGAAAGTTTAGCAGTTCTTGAGCTGTGCACTTGAAGCCTTATCTACCCCGTTCTCAAGGCAAATCCTAATCTAAGCCAAGCATGGTTTACATACATGATAGTCAGTTTGTTTTGACGTGGAGCCGTGACAAGTAGTCTGGTGCTTGTACATTCCTGGCTACCAAGTTGCTTTCTCTGGATCAGTACTCTTAACTTATACTCCAGATTATTACTATATCGGGGGGCACCTCAAAAAAGGTTAAATTATTAAATGTTATTTCCTCAAAGGATGAACATTCAGGCAGCAGGCAGTTTGCATGGTTTCAGCATTGGGAATGTGTGATTATTCACTGATTTCCTACAAAGCATACTTTTCTTTTAAGAAACTGTCCTGTTAAGGAGTGAATTCACTAATGAACCTATATGAATCAGTGTACTGATAGAATATTATGTTTTAACATTTTGTGGGTCCTTTAATTATGTTGCATCTCTATATTTTAATTTTGAATATTCCTTCCTACCCCACCCGCCCCAAGAATCTGTTCCTTTTTTTATTGGATAAAGTCATAAATAACTATGACTTTCTAGTGAAGAGCTTTGTAGTTTTGGGAAGTGTGGTTTTCTCATTTGAGATAATTAAGATCATATTTTTATGAAATACTGTTACTGCATGTTAGTAATAAAATTATTTGTATGTATTTTCCAGTTCTTCTGTAAATGATCTCTGTAGGGAGCTTAGCTGAGCACTAGTTATGCCTTGACGGCATAATATTAAATTGCTGCTGCAAAACTCGATCATGTCTTCAGTTTTCGAAGTTAAATTTCTTTTCTGTTTGTGACGTCCTGCACAGCAAATGAAACCATTTCAAGTTTTAACTCAAGTGTTTCACGTTATCTTTTTCTAGGTTGTTGGAAGAGGAGCCTTTGGTGTGGTCTGCAAGGCAAAATGGCGAGCTAAAGATGTAGCCATTAAACAAATAGAAAGTGAATCTGAACGAAAAGCCTTCATTGTAGAGGTACAGTAAGTTTGCAGGAAAACTTGAGTTTGGTCAAGCTTGTTTTCTTAAATTCATGGGTGCATTTAGTGTACTAAAAGCTATGTCTGTATTACATGGTAAATGCAGCCTGTGGTACCCAGTACAGGCCTGGACCCCCTGTCATGCAGAACAGGACATCAGTCAGAGTACATTGCAGCTCCTTCAGTTCACTTCCATAAAACTGGAAGGCAAGGGGGGAGAGAGGAGGTCACACAGGTCACAGAAGCACCAGCTCCGAGGGTGGAGTCAGGGTGCAGCTGAAATACCCCGCAGAATCCCAGAGCTGATTAGCGTTTCCAGGGGCTACAGTGCAAGTGCTTCAAACAATCAGTTCCATACTTGTAACTGTTTCATATTTTTTTCAGCAGTTCTAATTATTTTGTTAGTTTTTTCTTAGGTATAAGTTTATTAATACATGCAACACATTTAAGGGCAATAGCTCTTTGCATTCAATGTCTACTTCTTCAGAAAAATCTTGAGTAGTTCAGATATACTGATAAACTTCCCAAGATACATAATGCTTTCTAGAATCAAAAGTTAACCATGTAATTTAAATTAGAGGTATTGTGACATGCTGCTTAGTATTTAGTCAGTAATCATCTAGGATGTTCAAGATATACAAAAATATGTTAAAAATAAATCTCTCAATTTTGGAACTAAACGTAACACATGGAAGGGGGTTAAAGGTAGCATATTTGTAATAGGCCTCTCTGTGTAAGTATTTATATGTTGTTTATTACCATGGAAAGTTTTTGATGTTATTAATCTGAGTCTAATTTAATACTGAGTAGATCTGATCAGTCTCTTAGCATTTTTGTGTTCAAAAGAGATCCGAGAAGATAATTCCAGAAATACTTCAGTAATTATTGGGATTCAGGAAACCCTACACAGTGCAAGCATCAATTGTAATACTCTGTTCTGTTTTTTTAAAACTTCTGAAGTGGACGGAAAAAGTAACATTAACTCTGTAGACAAACAGCATAAGCTTCCCCAGAAGTCTGTGTAAAGGGAAAAAAAAATGCCTTTTTCCTTCTCTTCTACTACCTACTGGTGAAGAAAAAGTTGGTGTAAAATAGTCTGATCATCAGTTAATACAAGCAGCAATAGGTTCTTGGAACTATGTCATATTAATATCAAACTGGCTGGCTTATTTTGTAGGGTTGTGGGTTGTTTGTTTGGTTGGGATTTTTTTAGAACCATGATTTTCTATATTGTGAACAAAGCCAATCTGATTCAGATTGTTTATGTAGTCAGACAACGGGTATTCCAAAATTGGAGGCTCCAGGAAGGGCACCGAACCTGTAGAGGTCCTAGTTGCACAGTGCTTATTGTGATTTTACTACACTGTGAAAAAAATACTTTCTTTAATTTCTTTAAAATTTCTTTTAAGTACAGTTCCAGTTAGACACAAATCTAATCACATAAATTAAAATGCAAACAGGAACATCAGTCTTGTAATTTCGAAAATCACCATCTATGGTTATGCAAGCATGTAAAACTGTAATTGCTGTTGTGGTGTATGAATTACAGATATGAAAACAAAGCATTAGCCTTTTTTTCCCCATGGTTTGAGTTAAGGTGTGGTTTGTTTTGCAGCTTCGACAACTGTCACGAGTAAACCATCCCAATATTGTCAAGTTATATGGAGCCTGTCTAAACCCAGTAAGTTATAGCTTTGTCAGTATGTCAGAAGGTGACTAGCTTAACATATGCAAGCATCAATTTACAAAATGTGTATTTTATATACATTTTGTATGTTTTAGCCATAATAAGGAAATATTCAGATATGTAGGTTGGTTGATATTTTCAAATTTTTATCTTTTTCTTTCCCCTGTTACGAGAAATAAATTCTTTCAAGAAAACCCCAAAGCTGTTTCTAAACACCGGTTATACTTCAGTTTGTGAGAATGGCATCTGGTGTATTAGATATGTAGTGCCATTCATATCTACAGTTCTGTTAATTGCAAGTCAGCAGTACGTAAAGAAAATACATTAGCAACACATGATTCATAGATTGTAAATCAGTTCCTATTATCATATATGCCGTTTTCAAGATTTGCTTTCTTTCTGCCACAGCTGCAAACAGTCCCACAAAGCAGAAAAGCAAGTATTGTGAGAGGACAGATGTATCCTTAGCTAATTCGAGTATGGGCTATTTAATTGGTTAAAAAAATGCTGCGTCCTATTTTTTCTAGTGAAATTCTTTTTACTAGTGAAATTCTTTTGACGTGGTATTTCATTTTTTTCGTAAGCCACTAAAAAAAAGTAAAGGCAAATGAATTGCATTTTGAAGACAGCATGTGCTTTTCAGGAGTCAGGGCAGGGGGTGGGGGGAAGTCGTTCTTTTCTAACTTACAATCAGAACTAAGTATAAAACTGATTTCTGTTTCACGTAAATATGTACCATTCAAACTGACCCTTTATTGTCCATTAGCTTAGGTATGGAGACTTTGCAGTTCCTCTCAAAGAACTTTGATTTCAGTTTACAGAAGATGTTTTCCCCACCCACGTTTAAAACATCCTTATTTTTTGTCCCCTCCCCACTCCCCCAAAGGTGTGTCTTGTTATGGAATATGCTGAAGGAGGTTCTCTGTACAATGGTGAGTATCACTTCAACATAATGTCTTCCTGGAGCTGAAGTGCTAGTGTTAGGGAAACATGATCTAAAATACAAAGTTTTTTCGTACATATGTCTCCATCCTTGGAGATACTCAGGAGCCACCTGGACAGAGTTCTGAGCTACCGTCTCTTGATGGCCTGTTTGACACTGCTTGGTGGACCTCCAGAGGTCCCTTCTAACCCCAACCATTCTGTGGTTCTTTTAAATTCTTAAAAGAATTTTAAGGAGAAAGGAGTGTGCTTTTAAAAAACACTTTCAATCCACTGGTTTGTTTCTTCATATTAGTTTGCTATGTTTTATAGAAGTCATTCAAGGTTTTCCAGTGGAACATCTAAAAAGATTCTTCCTAAACTTGTGAATTCCCTGAGTATTTAACAAAGGCTTTACCAGGGATAGCTGAGAACAAGCGACACCTTATTGAATTTTAACATTAAAAATTACGAAAAGCATACTAAAAAATGAAAAATATTTTGACATTTCCATTATTTTGACAGTCTGCAGAAGGATACTTTCAGTTGCAGTGATGAGGCATTAATAATTGCTTAGATTCCACAGAGTTTTCTGACTGGTATGTTGTTAACTCCGTTGTATCTGTTGTAATATGCAATAAAGTTCTTTTTAGTTTGTGCCTTTGTTTTGCAGTGCTGCATGGTGCTGAACCTCTGCCTCATTATACTGCTGCACATGCCATGAGTTGGTGTTTACAGTGTTCCCAAGGAGTGGCCTATCTCCACAGTATGAAACCAAAGGCTCTAATTCACAGAGACCTGAAACCACCAAAGTAGGTTTATGGCTCATGTTTCATATTTTCTTACAACTGGAATTTGAGATCATTTATAATAATCTCATTGCGTTTGGAAGAAATACTAACTTTATTGAAGGTACCGTGTTCTAAATGAAAGCTGCGCATTTGAAACTTCAGTCACAGAATGATGGTACATGGTACAGGAGATAAACTGTACTCACTTTCTGTTAAACTGGAAAAAAGTCCTGCTCCTGCTCTGCATCGTGGAAGAGGATTTTGGTAGGGACTGGGCTTCTAATCAGAGGCATTTAAATGCCCCAGTTTTACAATGGATTGTGGTGTTCAAGAAGAGAACGTTAGGTGGGGGGGGTTGTTGGTTGCATGGTTTTAATGTCATATTTAATCTGATATATTAGAGCTCTCTGCCCCCTCCTCTACCCTCTTCTGCCTGTTCCATTACCCCTGTCAGAATCTCCCATCACTTTCCACTGAAACAAAAGTGAATAGTTCTCCTTGGTCAGCTTGTTGATCTGACTCATTTTACAGCTTCAGATCTGGCTCCACAGATTAGGTGGAAACAGATTTGGGGATCAGCAGGATCACTCCCTCTTTTGGTGGTAGCCTGCAGTTATTACCAGATAAAATTGCAACCTGAAGCCATACTTTAAATCTTGAATTCTTTCTTATATCCCCAGTTTTGATTGAGAGCTGTTAACAAGTAACTTCAAGTGCTTTCATTTAAATAAATAGCTGCATTGACTGACATTAATGGGAGTCTTGATCTTTCTTCTTTTGGTAAAATTGCTACAGCACTTGTTGTTTTCCAGCCTCTGGCATCTCAAGTACAAATTTTGTCGATATATGCTTAGTGGTTTACTATGGCTAAAGATATTTATTGAAAATCTAGCATGTAGAAGTATTAATAAATCACAATATATATTTGATTATTTTAAAATACTTCACATGTTCAGATAAGGCACAAGTGACCTTACTTATTTCTCAAATTCTAAAGCTAAAGCACTGAGAAGCAAAGCCTTAGATATTCAACTATATTAGAATGATAGATGGTTTATTACCAGACTATTTCATCCTACTATTTTGTGTTTTTTTTTCCTTTCACAGTTTGCTCTTGGTAGCTGGGGGGACAGTTCTAAAAATCTGCGATTTTGGTACAGCCTGTGATATTCAAACACACATGACCAACAATAAGGGAAGTGCTGCTTGGATGGCACCTGAAGTTTTTGAAGGTAACAATAATTTACAGTGTCAATATTATATGTTCTTCCTAGGGTTGCAACTGTGATTTTGGTGTAGGAAAGAAGAGCATCATGTAATCTTACTTTGTTTCAATCAGTGCATTAAAGTTTGAGGTAACAGCTGAAAGAGGATTGGCAGAATTCTAACATTTATTTAAAAATCTGTATGATTGTATAATGCCAAATAGTTATGCAGAGTTTCAAAGAGCAGCACTGAACTGACTCTGTCATGTTAGTATTAGACAGTTAATTACATGACCATGTGGAACCTGTATTTGTGTCATTGCTGAGATTCACATGAGAAGTAGCTTTAGACAGCTCCTGTTTCTTATTTTATAAGTAAAAAACAGCCAGAGCACTGTTTCATCAGGACTGTGCTGTTTCCGAGATTCTCAAGTGATTTCAAACTCTTCTGACTTTTAAATACACTGTCATTACTCTCATTCCCTGTTCTGATCAGCTTTTATCTTTAGAATTTCCCTGTTAGTGTCTCTGAATTGAGCATAATTGCCCTCATTTTCGGTCCCCCACTTTGTTGTAACTCCATCTTTGTCTGCTTTTTGTGTAATCTAGAGATTTTATGTACGTCCTCTTTCCTACATACCAAGGAATTTGTTATTAACAGTTATTATAGTGAAGTAGGAAAACAAGCTATTTCTTGAAACGTAGCTGGGGAAGACTGATGACGCTTGATAATCAGATAGGTATAATTGCTGCATGATTATCAGAGAAATAATCCAGTCAATATTAGGACAAATTAAACACGTTTTAGCCAGTCAGTACCTTAAATTATCATTGCGATTAGCAGAGTGGTCTGGAGAAATCCTCTTCCTGTTTTAGCAAGTAGGTGTCATGGTTTTGATATATTTGGCAAGTGCAGTGGTTTCCAAGATTCTGGATCCAAGTGGCCTCTTCTTTTTTACTGTCCTTATTCCAGAGAGGAGCAGCAAATTATGTATATCCATATATGTTTTCAGGAGGTTTTTTCGTCTGAACACCACTTTTGGAGCTTTTGTTTTGAAGGTGCCTTTTTTTTCTGCGCATATAGCTTAGAGGACCCGCCCAACTTCATTCTGGTGCCTAAAAATTTTCCATTATGTCACTTTATATTGAGACACCTACTCTATTTCTTTAAGTCTAGCTAGGACTGCTTTTTTTCCTTAACATTTGTTTACTATTATATTAAACTGTATAAATTAGAGATAATTTTTTCTTTTGGAAATAATCAGTCAGACAATCAATGTTAAAGCTAGAGTTTTTTGAGTGAAAAATCTTAATCAAAACCAGATTTTGAAATAAGTATATTGTAGTAGGGATTTACAGTGCGTATCCTAATTCCTCTGGTGTATGAATTCAGCAAGGCAGAACAAAGAAATCTATTATGCCAAATTTATTGTTGGACAACAGCAAAAGTCTTCAGTTTACAGTTGGTTTTATGTACTTTTGTCTGAAAGCATTTACTGATAATGACACAAATCTTTATACAAAGTATCAAGGAAAGAGAGGAATCTAGTAACTTCTATGATGTAACATATCAAATTACTCTTGAAACAGTCATTAAACTACTAAAATTACCATGTCAAATGTCAAAATTGTTAAAACTTTGTTTGCTTATGTTACTGCATCAGAATTCAACAATGGAATAAATGCTAATACTGACTAACGTTTTTAGATTAGAACAATAAAGGCACAAGAAGTACCTGTTGTAGATTGCTGAGTGCTCGTTGTAGTAATTGCCTTAATATTAAGATTCGCCCCCCCCCATTTTAAACATGAGAGCACCTAAAGCCTTGTACAGAACAAACAATCTAAATGAATATCATTTAGGTCAAGATAAAGTGAAAGAGAGCAAGTGTTCCAATGTCGGAACTCCCTTTGGAAGAAACTTTTTAAATTACTTTGGGATAGTTGGATAAATCAGGGAATGATTGTGTCTGTTATCCTACTTTGGTCTGTCACATATGAAACAATACGGAATACTCTTTCACTTCTTTTGGTCTCTGAGTTTTCAGAATTAGTCCAAGACTTCTTAGTTACAAAATAGAATTTCCTTGCTCAAAGAGTAGAAATAACACTGCTGCCCTGTCATAGGCTGTGTGTCACAGAAGTACTGTGGCTGCGTGGATGAGACCATTTTGCTTCCCTTACCAATCTGTCGTTGTTAAGATACCTTTTTTCCCAGCACCTTTGAAAATAAGCTGACTGATAAAGTTGACTTTGTTATGCCCCTTCAGTAACTTTTGAACTCATTAGCCACATTCAGCTACTTTGATACAAGTGGAGAGAGTTTTGGAGATGCTAAGTTCTCAAAGAGTTTTGTAAAATCAGGAGCTGGGAGAAGTCCACATCAGTGCCTTCGCTTAGAGAGGACGTGTGGTTTGTGCTGCAGCCTGTCTGTCTGGTCTGCAAGAGCTGGCCTGTGAACATGCTGCTTTCATTGCACGGTTTGTCGGAGGTGTGGGGCAGAGGAAGATGGATCGTAGGTAGCGGAGCCGGTTGCAACTGGATGTTACACGATGGGTATCCACATGAAGCTAGGCTTCTTGAATTCCACTGCTTATGAAATGATTTGTCTCAATGATGCTTTGTGATTATGCATAATTAACAAAAACATCTCTTGGCCACCCGATGCCAATTTTGATCCTTGTTTGAGGACATATGAGCAAATCTCCATAATTTATATTCACGCATTTATTATCATGCCATTAGCCGTTCACATTTCTTTTTAGTGTTTGCATGAGTTATGGTTACAGAGCAAACATTCTTTCTTTGCAGTCTCTCAACATTTTTATTCATAATTCTATATCACCTACATGTCTTCTGCATCTTTAACATGAGTCTTAGAAATATTGAACTTATGGTCAAAGAACTTTAGGTAATGACATGATAAAAAGAACAAAAATAATAAACAGCGATGAAATAAGATTGTGAGGAGTTGAGGAATCTGCGGATTTGTTCAGGTGGTAACTTGGTAGTTCTGCTAAAGACCTGTAATTAATAAAGAGCAGTGGATATGACAGATGTTACTGGCTGGCATGTTGTGACTAATGGAAGAAGTGAGTTGAAGAAGAATATTTAGAGGAAACAAGCACAGTCAGTTAAATCCTGGATGCAAGAGATCTTTGAAACTTTAATAAATTGTGTTTCATATAAGAAAACTGACGCATTTTATCATTTCAGGATGACTCCAAGTGAAAAGGATTCATTTCCAGAGAGAGGCATTCTTAACGATCCTACTGTCAAATGATTTCAGACTTAAGTTAGCGTGAATCAGCCAGCTTTAGAAAACTGGTTTTTTCTCAGCAAAACAAATGTGAAGTGAAAGGAAGCATACAGAGCTATTTATCAGCTGAAAACTACTTCTTTTTGATGTGCTATATAGAAAAGAGACAAATTCTATTGATGGCTTTCTTCCAGGTAGCAATTACAGTGAAAAATGTGATGTTTTCAGTTGGGGTATTATTCTCTGGGAGGTAATCACCCGTAGGAAACCTTTTGATGAGATTGGTGGTCCAGCTTTCCGCATAATGTGGGCAGTTCATAATGGTGAGTTGAAAATACTTCCCTGCATTTGAACTTGTGTAGTTGACCTGTAAATTTGCTGAACACTCTTAACTGTGCAGCTTTAAATTACTAGGTTTTCTGTTTTATAATTCACTAAATATGCATTTTTGTCATAAAGACTTCATAGTTAAGACACTCTTACTTTTGTGTCAATGTGGTTTTTGTCTTATTTGGCTGCTATGGTGCTTGCATTTCCTACTACAGGTAACTTAACGTATGAGCAAACAAGGGAAAAGACACGCTCTTTTGGTACGACATTCTGTTTTAAGTCATCTGAATCATGTGCTACAAAAACCCCATAACCCCTCTGTATTCGTGAATGATGATTTTATTAACCAAATCACTTCTTTTTTCTTTTTTTTCTTTTTTATGTCTTGTCTTTTTTTCTTTTCCCGTCTTTTTTTCTTTTCCTGTCTTTTTTTCTTTTCCCGTCTTTTTTCTTTTCCCTTCTTTTGCCTTCCTTTTTTTTTATTTCTTCTTCTTTGTTAGTTGGGCATCTACAGTAGGTCTATAGTGTGAGTTTAAGTAACTTGATCTGTCTTCGGAAATGCTGGAAACTGTCAAACTCCTGTAGGACCATTAGGCATTGAAAATGTTACTTTGTTTTTCATCTGGGGTTGTTTTTTTGTTGTTGTTCAGCTTTTCGAGTTGGTTGACCTATCTGGGTACCTGCAGACATGGAGCAGGACTCTGCTGTGCTAGGTACCATACAGAACAGATTTTCAGGACCTTAGAATATAAACAGGAGGCAATGGTTGGATTCAAATGGACAAAAGAAAGCAGCGGTACAGCACTGGTCTGAATAGTAGACTGTAGTATTTTCATACTAGTGGTGCAACTTTTTTAACAGTGTGTTTTTAGATACCATGAAAAGCAGAGTTTTAAGAAGAAAAAAAGTAATGGTAGTGAGGTAGTTCAGTGAGTGTCTGCAAAGAGTTTCTGCCATTTGTGAAATACAACTTGAAAGAAAGCATGAACTTGCTTGGAAGGTGTAATTAACCAACAAGCAATGAGGGCCAGTACTCTGCCTGAGTGTCACTGCTTCAGTACCAAATGGTAGAAGGTTAAGGTGAGCACAGACATCCTATTCAATGAAGAAGGGAAAGGTGCAGACAGTGATAGGGTGGATGAGCATTAGAGTCACAGTAATGCACAAAGATAGGTGTTTGCAAAGGGCTTTTTTAAATGAAGAAAGAGATTCTTCATTTCAGTTTTTCAAGGACACGAGTCATTGAGATTAGGAGTGATGAGTGCCTTGCATAGAAGCATTAATTGTAAAAGTAAGCATAAATGTAATAGTCATAAATCAGAAAGCCTCGGTAAGGTGCAGAAGTATCCTTTACGGGAAAACAAATTTCCTTTGTGTTCCCTACTTTTCCTTTAAAAACTGCGCTCTCTTTTTTTCTTTTTCTCTTTTTTTGCTCCTCTTTTTTTTTTTCTCTTTTTTTTTGGGGAAGCAAGTGTTGGTGTGCTTCATCTCACTTCAGACCATCATGGCACTCACTTCATGTTTTATTTGTTATGGGTAATGCATTTTTAAATACTTGCTGCTTTCTATGCAAAATGTCAGTACATCTCATGTATAAAACACAGCTGGATGTCCATTAATTGTACTCATTGTTGAAACAGTAAACAGAATAGAAACTTGAACCAAAAACCAGATGAATAGTTACACAACAGTAGAAGTAAAATACATAATTAAAAAATGTGTATAGGCCATGAAAAAGTCACCTGAAATTGGTACTTCCAGGGCTTAATAATTTTTCAGGAAGCTTTTAAGAGCAAAATCAACCCTCAAAAATACTTTTTTCCTTTTTTTCCTTGTGAGTACAGCATTAGGAACCAAAGACTGTTAGTACTTCATAGTTTGGTCTAGAGCTGTATTCTTCAGAAAGTGGTAGCATATTCATTAGTCATTGTAGTATGTTGTATTTGGTCAATCAGTGAATTTATTCAAACCAGTACTGAGGGAAATGTTTCATTTTCTTTCCACTTGTTTCTATGTAATTGTAACTTGTATGTAGACCAAAGGAACTTTTTTTTGGTCAGTTTTTTGTTTGTAAGAGAGTAGAGGCCAGTTCTTTCAGACTACAATTAACTATACATTTCCCTGTATGTACTTAGCAAAATACTGGAGAGAGATCATAGTCTGAGTCTCATAGTCTGTTTAACAAATTAAGGGGTTTTTCTGATTTCAATTACAGGTACTCGGCCACCACTGATCAAAAACTTACCTAAACCAATTGAAAGTTTAATGACCCGTTGTTGGTCCAAGGATCCCTCGCAACGACCATCCATGGAGGAAATTGTTAAAATAATGACACACTTGATGCGGGTATAAAAACTTATTTTAGTACCTTAATCACTTCTTAATCTATTAAGTTGGAAAATTGAATTAGTAAAGGTATGCCTTTTATCACACTCTGAAGTCGGTCTTGCATGTTTTCTCTTGCCTTCTCTCTCTTTTTGACAAAAATTATCGAATTATTACAGTAGAGAAGGGAAATCATTCCTCTCCTTATGAGAGAGGTATACTAACTTATAACAGATTTGGGGAAATCAATAAAAGTATTCCTAGATGTATTTTAATGTATTACTAAGAACGCATTTATCTTCTAAATAAATTATTATAAACATAATATCTATTTTATATTTATGAATTATTTTATTAGGTGCTATTTAAATAATTTTAAAACAATTGTTAATTACTTTTTTATCAAATCATTGCTGTTTTTTCACAGTACTTTCCAGGAGCCGACGAACCTCTGCAGTATCCTTGCCAGTATTCAGATGAAGGCCAAAGCAACTCTGCCACTAGTACAGGTATACGAGTATAAGTAAGACAAAAGAACAGCAACATGAAATGATGCAGATGGTTTATAAAGCATACTCTCATATTGCTTTTTTACTCAAATTGGGAAAGGTAACCTTTCCAAAATCTTAAGGATTGGCAGGAATCTATTTTTTTGTGAAGACCTTGTACCACATCGCATTTAGCGTTCTCAGCCAATTGGTTTTGCTGAAGTGTACCTTTAATGGAGAACAAACTTATAATAAAAGCTGTCTGCAAATGTCCAGGTTTAAGATCTCTTGCTTTTTTCCCCGTGAAGGTTGCTAGCAATTGACGCTCTTTCACTCATATGTAATGTTTAGGAGTTGGCATTTTTAAATTTTTGACTTCTTGAAAGTTGCACCTGCTTCTAGTTAAGATCTACACAATTTAAACCTGCAGTTGTTTTTTGTTAAGGTGTAGTAAATAACAGTAATTTAAATTGAGTGCAAGGAAATCACTAGAAAGGTGAGTGGAACAAAATGTGGGCGAGGCTTTGAGATAGTCTTACCCTCAGAGAAATACTTTGAACAATAGAAAATAAAGATCATTCAATCTTCTCATTTTTTAGAGTACAGTTTTCCCACTTCAGTTGTTTTTACTCGTGGGTGTCTTCAGCTTCCACTGCTTGGTTGGTTTGTTTTCTGTCCACAAACAAATTGCTGTTATTTTGGATAAAGTTTCCTTCGCTACTTTGCATCTTAGTGACCTGTATATTACAAAATCTTTTCGGATGTAGCATTGTACTGACATTACTAGCTGTTCTCCACCCCTCAGCACATGATTTTAAGATACGATTTATCACTTTAAACTGTGAATAGATATTGTCTGTTATTTTTCAGGTGTTTGCTCTCCTCTGTGGTTAATGATGGACTTTGTCATTAATTGTGAATGAGTTTGCTGGTTGTATTGTTAATATAACACCTACCCCAACAGTTTCAGACCAAGCTAAAGATTCACTTCAGAATATCATTAGTACTTAGTAATGTATTCTATTTTTTTCACTCCTTTTACTTTCTACATTAATAGATCTGTCTTGCAGCTTGCTTTTCATTAAAAGTTTTCAAAAGTGTTGCTTTAAAGCAAAGTTAGGGTTCTGAGAATGCTCAAGTGAAGCGATGCACTTTAGTATTTTTAACGGAAATCCTCGAATGTTTTTACTTGTTATTGGTTTCTAGGTTCATTCATGGACATCACTTCTACAAACACAAGTAACAAGAGTGATGCTAACATGGAACCAAGTGACTTCCAAGGAGCTTCTACCAATGACACTATTAAACGTTTAGAGTCAAAATTGGCGCAGCAAATGAAAAATACAGCCAAGCAGCCGGTAAGACAACACGTGTGATTTTGAACCATAATAATGAAGTGAGCAAAGATGGACATAAGTGTTGTAACTGCTACGGAACATTAGTGTCTTCTTTCAAAAGCAGTACAAAATTGGAGCCAGTTAGAGGTAAAGAACATGAAACGGGATGGAAAAATACTGAATGATTCCAAAAAGGTAAACTGGAAGGCTCTAATAAGATCTCCAATGAAATAAAAAAAATAGTTCATTTTATTTAAAGGGATTCATTAGGTTAAAAAAAAATTATTTTAAAATCGCTGCCTTAATTTAGAACCAAAATATTGGTAGGACATGAAAGGATTAAACGTTCATGTGAATTTTGAAAACACTATGTTTTACTTCAAGTAGGATGAAAAAATACAAAGACTCTCTTGTGACAATATTGGCCTAATTCTACTCTGTTTTTGTCTGCATAAAGTTCAGTTCTTTTGAAAGTTGCAGATATTTGGTTCTTATATGCCAATAATAGCTAAATTATTACCATGTATTAAATTATAAATTTTAAATCTTGTCACTTTTAAAATGCACATTATAGAAATATATTTTTAACCTACATACTGTGCATATCATGGAAGGGCTTCTGCAGAATTTTTTTTCTTTTTAAAAATGTCATTGTTGAAACAGGGTGATCCTGGCCGTTTGAGTTTACCCCCATCTCGTGGGAGCAGTGTGGAGAGCTTATCAGATGTTCGCGCGCGACCACAATCAGCCCTTGTTTCAGGAGAAGCCAAAAGGATGAGTGCTGACATGTCTGAAATAGAAGCAAGAATAGCTTCCATCACAGGTAAAATTTAAGGATGTTTTGGGGCTAGACTGAGAAATTGAATGGAAGGAAAGGAGGAAGGAAGATGTAGAACATGCATAGTCTTAATGAAGGTTAATACCATTAGCTGCATGAAAACACTTTGACTTTTTCATGCGGTCTTTATTGCCCTTTATTAATTGTGGGGGGAAATGCCTTCATTCGGGACTGTACACTCAACAAAGTTGAGTACTTTAATTAGGTACTTTTACAATTGTGGAAAAGATTACTTTTGTTGAATTAGACTTTGACCTTTGTAAAAAATCATTGAGACTTCTAAATATCAGTCCTATTCCAAATGCACAACTTTCTCCTTTGCATCTGAAATAATGTTATTCCATATCTGCTAGCATAATTATTTCTAAAATAAGATTTCCTTCAAGGTTATTCCTATAATATTTTGAAATTAAGAGGTGGGTTTAAAGTTCAGCATGTTCCCAAGTAAGTTTTGAAATCCACTTTGACAGATTTCAGAAAGAGAAACATAGATTTTATTCATCAGATTAACAATTAATCAGGTATCTTTCATTTAAAAGGAAAAAAAAAGCTACAGGTGTTTTGCCAGGTTTGCTTCAGGTAGCTATAAACTGTTGTGTCTAAACATTGAATCCTTGACTGAATTGGAGTTTATGTGTAAGTATAAAATACATAATTTTATGGTGAAAGCAATCTTGATTTTTTCCAGAAGAGAGAATTAATATAAGTGTGTATACTTGGTGAACACTTTCTTGTCTCTTTTCTTGATCAAAGATACTGTTTGTTAGTCTGTGCAAACTTCAGGTTTTAAGTTTCATATGCGAAACTTTTTTTTGTTATTGTATATAACCACAGATTTAAATAATCAAACAAAATTACTTTGGTTAGTCCAGGGTTATTTAGCTGTTCTAGTACTTTTGTACCAATTGGAAAATTAAGGTAATCGAGTAGCTGTAATTAATATGGAAATATGTGTCATATTCTGCCTTTGTTGTCCACCATGACTATTTAATTTTTATTCTTCATTGTATTATGATTATTCCAGGATCTTGTTTTACTAAATACTGAAGTTACTCATGAAATAATATTCATCTTGCCCTGAACACTTTTTACTTTTATGTGCTTATTTTAAAGCCTTCTTCCAAGATTTGTCTTTTGTATTGTCAGTCTTTGACTGGATGATTGTGCAGCACATCTCACCCCAAATATCTCTAAAGGTTTCCTAACACAGAAGGCAGCTGTGTACTTACTTGATAATAATAACATGCTGGTTTTATTTTAAAGTATGTCAGGACTCACTTTGGTCACTGACACTCTAAAGTAAAGACAATGTAAGTTTTTGACATTAGTGGAGATAACCTTCGGCCCTCCTTTGTGTGAGTTTTTAATTTTCCTGGTTTGTCTTCCTTAAGCACATTGTTCTGAATAGTAATTATTTTTTCAGGATACTCTTAAGATTTTGTTGATGTTATGACTGTAGGGTTTCTTTTTCTTAAAACAACATATATATTGAACATACTAGTCTTTGGTTTGGGTTTGTTTTTTTTTTTTTTTTTTTTTTTAAGAAACCACTTCAGGCAGTAGTGGACTACTAGAAATGAGGTCAAACCCATCTGACCATAACTTTCAAAAAGAGCTGAAACAGCACTGTATTGTTTGGTTTTTTTTTTTAATCTTGTTAACTGTGTGACAGAAATAATATGCTGTGAACCTGAAAAAAATTGTGTGCTGGGTGAGAACGGAGCTGTTGTTAAGAGTAAATCAGGTCAAGAATTATTTAATCTTGTTCCATCTATTACTAGATCAAATGTAAGAGTAAATCACATAATGAACAACACCTTTACGTATTGAGATGGATATACTGTAATGTTCTGCCTTTGGGATATATATTCAGACTTTTCTCTAAGTGGGAACTATTTATCTTCAACTACACAAGTAGTAAAATAAAAATTGAAAATGTATGATTAGATTTTATTCCAAAGTATATGTTTCTTGAACATCATTCAAAAATGAAAATGTTGGTAGTGATAGCCAGTTTGCAAAACAAAAAATCTTCACTAATAGGACAAAAGAATGGAAGGCAGGAATGATTGTCAAATGTAGTAAGCATAAGCATTTTTTCAGACAGATGAGATTTCCTTTAAAAGGAGGTGTTTTAAAGAAACAGAAGTACCCAACTGTTAATCTTGTTTATAAAATAGCTTGTACCCATCACTAAAGAGAAAATGTAATATACATTCAGGCAATCAAGAATTTGTTCTGAATATACAGGTGATCTGAAATAATTTAATTTGTTCTCTCTTTGGATAATTACATTTGGTTTTCCCTTCCTTGTTGCCATGCTGCTTTCTGTGTTTGACTTTTGTGTTGCTAACTATAACTAATTACACGGTGTTGTAATGACAGCTAATTCCGCATTTTTTGCTTTTTAACAGTTGCTTTACTATGTGTAAGCATGAGTGGAAGGCAATGCAGTTTATTCTGCATGACACATTTTTGCATGAATTATAGTTTAACCAAGTTTATGAAAAATGCAATATTAGGAATTTAATAATTTTGCTATTGCCATTTTAGTGTTTTGCATGTGTATTGTATATGTGTATTTTTTCAGCCTATTCCAAGCCTAAACGAGGCCATCGTAAAACTGCTTCATTTGGCAACATTCTGGATGTCCCTGAGATCATCATACCAGGTATCGCAGACCAGGTGATCGGGTCAATTGATTAAGATGCCAGAATAATGATCAGACTGCTAAAAATACTTCTTGCTCCAGTTGCTCTAGAACAGAACTAGAAATTATCCCAATATTTTTTTCATCATGTCTCTATAAAGAGGAGTATGGTATTTTAGTACAAACTTACTTCTCTCAGAAAAGGATCCAATCTTTTAGTTCGAATTTACTTTTACTGATAAAAGATTCTTTCTTTTATGATCTTGATGTTAAGAGTCTCCTTATAGAGGAAAACTGTATATGCAGTCTTCTATTACAATTTTGGTGAAATTTGGTGAAAATGGACTTACTTTGAAAAATTCCTGTCTAGGTGATTATCGTGCCCTGATCTTTGTTGTGTTTGAGCACCCATTTTTAATCAAATATTAGTAGAACAAAAAAGCTTAGATACATTACATATAGAATTTCAAATCCACCTGATACTTGTGATCAAAAAAAATTTAAGCTTAATCTGTGTAATTCTTACATTTGCCTGTACTTTTCTAGACGTAAAATGTGTGTGCATGAGGTATTTCTGTTGTGTTTCAGTTAACGCAAACTAAAATTTTTAGGAGAGGCTTCTGACAGGAAGAAAATCAGTATAATCAGGCACCATAGCTGGTAATTTCGGTTGGGACATTAGTGAATAATTCTCATCTATCCCAAGTCTGTATTTAGTTAGCACCACATCATTTTCCTTTCCCATTCCTTTTTTTGCAATCAAAGTGGATTTCTTTCTTTCATACTTCTCAAAGCCTAAAAATAAGTATAATCATTCGCAGACCATGATGGGCATACCATTAGCGATGTGCAAGTTGCTTCAAAATGATTTGTCAGAGGCAGGGGATCCACGTAGTAGTATCCGTTGCTGATGTAGAGATCCATTAAAAACTGTTCACCCCCTACTCTGAATTTGTGTCATCTGAGGAAACTTCCTTATAAATCTTGACATTGTTTGGTATTTTAAAGTTGAATGCCAAAGGTAATTTTGTACAAAAGTTTCTTTCAAATAAGTTTATTAAAGTTTACATATAATAATACAGAATGTCAAAAAGTAGATTCCAAAGAACAACAGCACTACCCATGAAAAGAAAACCTATTTGGCATTGAAGCGAACAAATCAGCAAGCAAGTTTACTAGTGTAGCTTTCCACTCTAATTTTCAAATGGTCGTGGCCTCGCATGACACAAATGAAATGCTGAGAGAGCAAGGAAAGAGAAAGTGATCTGTCAAATTCTGCAGTGCCAACATGTGTGAGAGCCTGGTAAATAAACTGTAGAAGGTATCCGAGTGCCTCTTGTCTGTGCACACTGTCTGCATGTAACAACACTGAGGCTTCCAGGAAACCTTGAAACTTCTAGAGAATAATTAAAAAGTCAATGAAATGAAATGCCACGTCATTGTCACAAAACAGATTGTACTAGTCTATTGGTTTTACTTATTGAGGCAGGGGAAGTCAGGTAGATGTTCTTCTCATGGACTAATTAATTGAACTTGACAGGATGGGAATTCCAAGGTGAATTTCAGATAGATGTGAGAGAAACAGCGACCTGTAGAAATGAAAGAAGGTATAGGATTGGAGCAAGCACATTAATGAATTTTCTCAAAATGTACTTTTAAGGTATTTGTCTTAAGTGATAACAAAATTCACTGTTAATGCTTTATCAGAAGCAACAGTGCATAAAGAGGAGGATTACAGTATTACATAAGGTGAATTTTGTTGTGACTAGGGAAAAAAAAAATAGAAATAGGGTAAAATCCAGGGTCATGCACTGTGGGTCGTACGCTAGCAACAGTTTCTTTTAATAAGATGACATGGGACCATAGCAGATTCATGCAGAGTAATCCCAGCCACTAACACAATGCAGTTGTGAAAAACTGTGAAATCTTAGGGTTCATTTCCAGGAAAGATAAGGAAGCACTAACACTATTTACAGGCCCTTGGTGATGTTTAATCAGGAATTCAACATACTGTTCTGGGCTGCCATATAAAAGAAACACATGTGCACTCTGAAATAACAGCAAGAAGAGCTACTAGGATGGTATGGAGAGTATAAAGAAGAATCTGAAAGCATGGCTTTTTTTAGTCCACAAAATGAAAGCTGAGAAATGAGTACTGTTTTCTGTAGATGAATCTGCAGCTAAAGACTAAGGAGAGAGAACTGCTTAAGCTCAAAGACTGTATTAGCACTATGGAAAATAAGATTTAAATTGTCTGCAAAGAAGTCTTGGCTGTATATTAAAAGTTTTCTGGTTGTTAGAACAGCTTTCCCGTAAGAATCCCAAGGCCAGAAGAAAAGTTAATTGACAGGAATGTGATCATCTGCCCAGAAAATAGAAATAATTTATCTGTATACTTAAAGCAGTTATTGAAAAGTACCTTCTCAGTTATTCTTTTAAAGACAATATAATGTGGCCTATTTCTCACCTGTTTCCTAGGAAGAAAGGAATACTCTCTCAGCACAAGGCTTTCAGTCCTGGCCTCTTAACGCACTTTTCCCCTTCCAGTTATATTTCGAAGACCCCCAAACTGACACCTCTGTCTTGATCCCACCCCATTAGCACTTCTGCCACATACCCCGCTCCTCCGAACTTCTGTGGGCACACCGGTCGGTCAGTGGGGCGAGCAGCCCGTCTCCATCACAGGAGCAACGTGAATGCCGACCCACTCCGTGCTGCTGCCCAAAGTTCTGCTGAGCACATGGTGAAGCAGCTGCTTCCCAGAGAGGGGAGGCACCGTGCGGCATGTTACCATGAGTCAGCTGCTTTGGGGCAGGGCTATTTTAGAAGTATGAGTACTACGTCTGCTGTCATTGGGGTTTTTCGTGATGTGTTGCTTCAGCTGCTTTTCATCCATTAACTGATTGTGCTACAGAGGTCATAAAATACAAATTTTTGTCAGCTGAAGGCCAAATGTTGGCGGAAGCAGAAGTTTTTTGTATATATTTGCTCTTCTTTCTAAATAAGTTTAAATAAGGGCAAATAGAACTTTCTTTCATTTAGGATGGTGTTTTGTGTTACTAGCTTACACATCTTAAAAGCTGAAAAATGGATCAACTAATTCCTTTTTTGTGTAACAATTTAGAAAGTGAGTTTTCATTGGTGGTATCCTCCAACCAGATAGCCACTAGAGGTATCAGTATTTTTCTCAATGTATAATACATATGGTATACATAATAAATACATAATAAATACATATGAAAAATAAAAACCCTATTAAGTACAAAAGGATTAAGAGCTGTGTGTTTATGCTTAGATTTTTTGTTTCTTTAGTTTGTAGTATGATCAAGAAAAATAATCAGAACACCTTTTCAGTACAAACCAGCGAAGCAGCATCTAGCAAATATACCTTGAAGTACAGCCTTTTCTTCCGTGGCGGCGTTCGACATCTCGTGCATATAGCATGCATGCATTTGGCTTTGTAATTTTGTCATCTCAAACTGCCGCAGTGTTGATTTTTAGCATTGATACAGTGTAAGTGATTACTCAGGATAGATGCATTTTGTTGAGTGTCTTTAGAAAGTGGATAGGAATTATAGATGCTTTAGGTCTGTAATTTTTCCATCTACTTTTAAAACGAATATATGCCAGAAATCCCACCCTGTCTCCCCAGATCACTTCATTCTTCTGCAATTCAGATCAATGTTTTAACTTCATCAGAATGTCTGGTACTGTTACGTTCACTGATCATCCTGCACTGTGAGAGAGGTTTGGGTCTTGCAGGTGTGTAAGGAACAGAGAGTACTGGGTGCAAAGAAGAAAACGTAAAGGAGACACAAGTATCTGCTAAAGGGCAGGGAGAAGCGTTCATAGCTGGTCTCGATGATTGGGGGGGGGCGATCAAAAGCATTAATAAGTTGTAGAATTATTTTTGTTGTTGTTGGACTGTGTGGGATAGCACACAATAGAAGTTTCCTCTTCCTTTTGAATTTCATTTTAAAAAATAAACAACAGTATGTGAAATGGGGGTTTTTTTGAGGCCAGAAAGTATTTTGGTGATGTTTGATTTTTAACCTTACAATCCTGTAAACCACTGAAATCCTGACATAGTGCATCAAGCTACTGTATATTAACTTCTGTGCATTTACAAATCTCATAGTTTTTATAATGAGGAAAAAATAGATTTAAGTGAACATAGAGGTAAGAACAAGATCAAAACTGTGAGGGGAAAACATAGAGAAGTAGCAGTAATCATTTTAAATAAAGATTATATGTTGTATATATTATTTTTCGATTGAAATTTGTCTTGAATCTGGAGCAATAAGTATTTGTTGATTTGTAGTCTGTTTCTGCTTTGTCTAAGCTATTTGCCAGATGTCTGCAGTAGTTACACTAATTAAAATGGCATTGCCTAATAGAGCTTGCTCTTCCCTCATGCTACTAACTTTAAGATATTTCATTTAAAGGTGTTCATTTATTGCAACACGGTAGTTTTGGCCCCTCTCTCTCCCCCCAAGGCATTTTCTTTTTTCTTGCACCCCACCCTGATTATTTTAATGTTTTGGCAGCCATGTTCTAATATTTCAGCAACACATGTGCCGGGTTCTTTAAATTCACAAATGTTGCTAATCTGAAATGAGAATTTCAGGTATTTCTGCAAGCCTATTTCAGCTGAGCTAATTTTGTAACAGTGTTGTTCAATGAAACGTGCACATAGTTTTGTATCAGTTGTGGGTGGATCACCCATATCTTGAATATTGAAATGAGCTGTGGTAGCCAGATGAAGTATCCACAGCACAGAATTCTATTAAATGTATAATCTTGTTTGTTATTGATTAGGTAGTGACAAAGTTAACTCTAAATTAATAAGTTCAAAAATTTTGACATAGATTTGTCATTCACACTATTTCTGATATTGAAATATGAAACATAATGTAGCCATTGTTGCTTAGGTGAGTATATACTTTGCCTGAATTTCAGAGGCAAAATATGCAAGACCACAGAAAAGCTGCAATTCAAATTAATTTGTAGTCAGAGCAAAAAATATTTTCCCAATGCAGATTCCTTCTTGATTTTCTTATATGCTTGTTTATTGTAGTACTTTCTGTAAGTTTTAGACTGTAAAATATTGTGACAAACAGGTGAAGTGACGCTGAGAATTTTGTATTGCTGTTTTGTGTTAATGTGTTCCTGCATGTAAGAGTAACTCTATTTCGGAATTTAAAGTACGATGCTGTTATATGTGTTGATTAATATTAAATATTCTTACCTTTTTGTGGTAACTGTTGCAAATCAAAACACCTGTCAAGATAGGCTGTAGAGTCATATGGAAATGATGCTGAATAAGAAGGTCCAAAAGGTTAAAAACACGGGCTTGGAGCGAGCCGGGTTGGCTGTTGCGCGTGCAGGGCAGCTGGGTGAGGGGCTGCCAGGGCTGGGGGACCGGCTTCGGGTGCTCCCCTTGGGATGGGCTTCGGCTGCTCCCCTCCAGTGGGAGGGTTACGTAATGCAGAGTGAGGAGCAAGAATTTTGAGCATTGTCAGCTGTTACTCGGGCCGTTTTGGTGTTTCCTTTTGGACAGCTGACCTGCTCTCAAGAGACAATATAAACAACCACCATAATAAAAATCAAAGTAGCCGGGGAGATTCCGTTGCATAATCTCCTTTTATTTTTAAGGAGACTTCGTTTCCTGGAAATGCCTTTGGTTGCATGTCAGTGTTAAAATCTGAACTGTTTTATGTAGCTGTCACTAGTGGATAATTGCTAACAGGTGGAAGGAGAAGAGGAAAAGATTACAGCATTGTGCTCAGTAGGTTGATGGTGAGATGTGATTTAGCTGAACAGTCCCCTTTTCACACTTCTCAGAGCATGAGAATAGGGCATAGTTTCCTTAATCTGAAGGAGACAAAGACCAGAAGGAAGCGCTTTTGCGTCGTAATTTTTGCGAGGGGAGCGGCACGCGGGCAGAAGTCCTTGCTGTGTTCCTTGAGCATGCCAAAGAGCAACAGGTTAAAGCTGGCAGCCTGTTATCTTCGTGGTCTAGCTTTTAGAAATCCCCATAACGTAACGCACTTGAAATAGATGTCGTCATCAGCTCCTGCCCCGGGTACTAAGCCTGACCAAACACATGTGACAGAAGATGGTGGAGTAGGGCGCAGCAGCTATTCGCGTGGTAGGAGTGGTTATTGTATTAGGGTATACTTTTTGTTGACAGGGCAGCACGTTTTGAGTTAAAATTCTGCAGCTGTCTCTCTCTCCCCCTCTCTCGCTTTCTCTCTGTGGATTTGTACAAATTCCAAGCTCCTCTGCAACAGTCGCACCCTTCTTATTTTGCTCTGAACAGATTTCACTGGTTTGTTTTTGTTTTGTTTTTTTCCCTGGCAGGAAACGGACAGCAGAGGCGCAGATCCATTCAAGATCTTAGTGTTGCTGGAACAGAGTCCACTCAGGTAACGTCTTTCTGATCCCTGCTTTATCTTTCAGTAAAGTCAACACCAAATCTGTACAGGGAAACTGCTCTGGAAATTTTCGCCTTTGATGGTTTCGTAGAAATGATGTGGAAGCTTTACAGACTGTAGTGTCATTTGTATTGCATTTAAATGAGATTCCATGAGGGTAGTCTATGAATGAGCTCTAGATGAGAAGTGTTTTCTGTATAGCTCATGCAGAATTTATCATTTTTATGTACACGTAGGTTTTGTGCACCACTTAATTTGGCTGAGGGCAGATGTTATACAGGGAAAGCCTTTTTTCACCTGTCTATACATAGAACACAATTGTAATTACTATTTATGATTGTCTGAAGCAATTATACATACATTAGACTCACTTTTTGCATAAAAATAAAAAGCATGTGCACCAGTATTATAAATGTATTTATTACTAGTCTCCGAACCCTAAATAATAACTTACAGTTGTATCTCTCCATTTCTTGTGAAAGGTTTACAGGAGGGTGCTGTCACAAAGTTTTGTTTAAAAAGAAAAAGGCTATCTCAAAAAGATATTTTGTTATAACATAGCTTGTTTTCTGGTATCGTAAGTGCCATGGCAAGAGACACAGTGGTATGCTACATAAAATTGAAATTAACCTACGAAAAAATTAAAGTAAGAACATGTTGAATGAGAAAAGTGCAGCTCATGCTTCATTCAGATGTGTTAATTTTGTGGTTTTAGTTGCTTCATTGTCTGTTTCACTAATTCACAGAGGCTATTTGGTTGTTAGTGTGAACTGGCAATTTTGATACCACTGCTGTTATTTGGATGTGGGAAACTGGAGCTTAGCATATTCATCAGGTTAATCAGGTTTCCATATTAAACAGTAATCTAAAATAGGTGGTAATTTTTGGGGTGTGTAGTTATAAGGGAGATCAACATTTGATCCTTCTTTAATTCCATGGAGTGTGACAGCCACAGAAACCTCATCAGTCCCCCAGGTATTATTAGTAAAAGAATTTACTTTGTACATCTATCAGAAAATAACAAATGAATCTTAAATACATTTTAATATCTTCAAAGAAGACAGGTTTTTTAGATAGAAATGAGTCTGCAAAATTTAGTAAAGAAACAGATTAACCTATTCAGTTAATTGTAGAACTGAAATTATGCAAGAATTGGGGGGGGGAAATTAAGTGACAATACATCAGTTATAACAAATTGCACTGATTGGTGTACAAATAGATTTGCTTATTGCTTTTTTATTTAAATTCTTATGTTCATTTTAATGAATTGTTAGTATTTTAAAATGCAGAATTTCAGCATTTACTTCATATCTTAATAGCTATTATAATAATCTTTCTTTGAAAGCTGTTCTGCTGCTTGTATGGCTGTTCTTGCTAAATTGGCCTTGTGACCAGGAGGATACTGAAAAGTATTTATGAGGGTGTATAGAAGTACCAGATTCACATTTTACTTTCTTGCTTCTGATAGTGTACATATTGGAAATCTAAGTGGAAGGATTACAATTATCTGCTATCTTGCAGTTTTTGGAAATAGTATGATAAAATCTAGAAAACGTAATATTTTATCAGGTGTGAAAAATTTACTTTAGAATAAATTTTTGCACTGTCCATTTAAACAAATGAATGAATCTTCATCCCCTTTTTGGTGTGAGAAGAGGTAGAGAAGTCTGCTGAAACTAATGCTAACTTTTGGCATACAGATGTTTGTATATTTTTCAAAGCAATAAATTGGAAAACAATGAAGAAAACAAGCACAATGTAATTATGGCAAAAGATTCAAAATTACTCATCATGGGTTTCTATAGCTTTGGACCTCACTGCCTTGAATTTTTATTAAAAATGTTGAACTGCTGTCCATGTAAGCAATCTAGTACCCAAAGCAGAAAAAACAGCTGTGACTAGCATAGCTCTGGTCAGTTTATCGTATCTCCCCATATGCATTGTACCGTATATAGGTTATCCTTTCTAGTGTGAAAATCCCCTTCTCCCTCCCTTTGTTGCAAACATCCTTCTTCCCCGCATTCCATCCTCCTTTACACCCACCCTGCGGCGCAGCCTGCTTCACCAAACTACCACGGCACTGCGTGACTCCACTCCCGCACCCAGCCCTTGTAAGCCCCTATCTCACTCAAAATTGAAGGATGGCCACAGTACCGCTTTGCTTTTTTTTTAACTATTTGACTGACACAGTAAAGCTGATAGGAAATCATTTTATTAAACGTGTTTTTCCTGAAAATTGTGGCTGTGTCAATAGAAAATGACTCTGTTATAACTATTTTTTTAATCGGTAAGGTTTTTCCAAGTCAGAATAGAATTTTTGTTAAGGTGGAGGAAAACGCTGGACTTCATAAATATACCAAAGTTTGGGGTGCTTACCTGAAATGGTAGACCAAGACTCTTGTCTGCTTGCTTTACTGCTGGTCTGTTTTAATCTGACCTTCTTGTGTGTTTTATGATTGTATGTATATTTTATTTCTGTGTACTGTTAGAAGATTTTTTTTGTGTGGTTTGTATGGGTGATGATTCTTATTTTGATGTTGTTGAGACACTGAAGGCATTTTCCAGTACTGCATTTACTGATGTTATGACAGCAGACAGTAATAGTGTTTTGCAGATGATTTTGGTACTCAACTGACCCTTTTACATCAACAGTTTAGATAGATAGGAAAATATGCCAAGCCAAAGGTTTCCTCTCATTGGATCAGCTGTTGGAGTGGTTCATTGTTGATAACACGTTAAAGTCTAATTTTTCACAGATTCCTCTAGTGCTTGGTGACCTTAGGCTGGACCTTACTCCAAGTGACATGAGCAGCACTGGTGCCCCCCTCTTCTGTACAGTCAAATGCTAAATTTCCTTTGTTTCCATCCATATACTATGGTGCTCTATTCATTTTTCCACATAGATTTTTTTTTGCACTGAATTGTTTCTTCTGCCTTTCCGTTTGCCCGTACATGCATTTGAAAACATTGTATTGTGCCATCTGTCCAGCACTACTGCTCCTGCCCAAACACCTTTGTAGCACAGAAACAGATGTGCAGACTCTGAACTGCAGCCATAGTTTTGGGGGGCATGAAGGAACACAGCAAACCTGCTATTTACACTGGGTGGAGTGTTTACAGAATTTGGTATTTTATACAGATACTGAGAAACATATTTGGCATAATCACTCAAGAACTGCAGGTTGTGATCAGATGCCTGGTAAGGTATCCATGTCCTTGCCTGCGCTTCTTTTATTGGGTTGGTTGGTTTGGTACATCGTCTTTCACAGTGCTATCGTAATATCAAAACTACCTCTTTTAAGCCTTTTTTTTTTTTTTAATAAAGAACTGTTGCTGGGACTTCATAACTCTTACTTTGAAGTGGAAAAAAAATTAATATGCTAAAGAAACCACGTACTGTATTGAACAGTTGAGATGCAAGGTCAGAATGTATATGCCCACATGCATGCAACCTAAGTGTGATAATTTGGGGGGATCTGATAGTATACAGATGAATCATTCTGTCCGTGAGATTGTGAAATTCGTCACAGATACGCTTTTTTTTTGCGCCTCCCCTTTCACAGCGAGATAAAATCCACAGATGAGGAGATGAGGAGACAGGGCTAGTAACAATGATTTCTTTAAATTGGGTTGCCTATTTAAATAAAACTTGAGGGGGTTATTCTTCAGAGCACGCCAGCTTTTAAAGACTCCAAGTCCTGGAGAAATGGAAGCTAAGAAGCAAACAATGCCATGTGGGTTTGGTCACCTGGCAAAGACGATGTGAGAGTGACCTGATAACAAGTCGGTTGAGCATACTGAGATACCTGGAGGAAGCAAGGATGATAAGATACCTGTGAAAGGGTAGCAGAAACTGATAGCTAAAGAACAGTCACCAGCTTACCTGTAAGAGGGGCTGGTGTCCAGGAGGCCTATAGGATCTCACTCAACACACGCTCAAATGCTGTAACCTAATGGGTGTTCAGTTTTGGGAACCTCCCGTGGACTTTCCAATGCTTTTTAGATATGCTTCATTTCTATCTCTAGTAATTTTGTCTAAATAGTGTTATCAAAGAAATGTTTTTTTTTCTGTTGATGGATCAAAACAATCTGGTACAGCAAGCGATCTAGTACAGCATTGAGAAGTTACTGTAACTAGAGTACTTCTCAGGTGCCCTTTGCTCTCAGTCGTAGATCCTCAACAAATCCCTTTGCTTAAAGGACTTACTGTTAAAAGTGCTTGCTCTGTCTTCTGACCTTTCACATCAGCAGAGTGTGTTTATCATTGATATCTGAGGACACTGACAGTAAGCAGTAAGCTCAGCAACTGAAACCTTGCTTGATGTCAACAAGGACTCCAACACAAAGGCTTTTTCAAAATGTGTGATGCCGTCATCCTGATAATATCCATCAGCTTATTTCTACAGTAGTTTATTGCCCTTTTTCTGGCTACTAACATAAACCACTAAATGGTTAATGAGAATTACAGGAGAAATGTAATGCAGTGGAAATAATAAATATTTAGGTGTGTAGAAACTTGTTACTCTTTGGATTGTTACTTGAATGAAATTCTGGCTTTTAAAAATTAAATTAATGTAGTATATTTGGAAATTAGAGTCATAAAGAAATACAGTTTTCAGATAATATATTTGAGTGCCCCTTTTGAGAAAGGGTCATTTAATTAATCATTTAATGATAAATACACCGTATTGAAAATAGTTATATGTTAATAGTGTCTTTTCTTTTTACTTCATTTTTTCCTGCAAAACCCAATGGGCTTTATAGTCTTAAGTCCTTTACTGTGTTAATTTTATGTCAGTGAGGGGGTATATGAAATACAATAATATATATTGTAAATAATAATTCTGAAAAAGAACCTCAGTAAAATAATGAAGTGTATATTACATTTTGGCACTTCGGTAAACAAAAGGATTGGAGGACTCAAGCTGTGTATAAAGGAACTTACTACAGAATTTTGTTTTAGTTCTTAATTTGCTTTGTCAGAGAGGATATACTCATTTACTAATTGCTTTCCTTTAATTGGTTGATCCTTTTTGATTAAACACTTTTTTCATGTTTTCTGGAGATGAATCACATAACCTCTGAGTTAACATAAGAACCCGAAGAAAACTGTAAATTAATACACTATATATTCAGTAATAGTTGAATGTAGTTCCATTTATTGATTAGACATCAGAAAAAAACTTTATATCTTCCTTACATTATGGAACTGCTAGATTTCAGTGAATGGTAATGTGAAAATTACTAGACGTGGTGTCACGCTTTTATGTAAAGATCTTGAACACATTGTTTAGCACTGCTTTTTATTATGCTGAACAGCCAAATTGTATCAATTTCTTTTTATATTGTGAAGATGGAGTAAAAATGGGGATAAATTCATCCCTGCAATGCATGTGAAGTTTATGAAACTATCTGGAGGGCTTTCAGGGTAAAAGCTTGGAGAGGAGGGTATTTGGGAGATTTAGAACTTCAAGTTTCTTCACATTTATTTTGCTTTATAATAATTTTTTTTAAATGAACCCTTCAAAAAATCTCCTGTTTACTTTTCTCATCATTTTATTTAGTTTTCTGTTATTATTTCAGGAGAGTAGAAACAGCAGTAGATCATCTAGTCCTAGTGTGAGAATGATCACTACCTCGGGACCAACCTCTGAAAAGCCAGCTCGTAATCCATGGACGCCTGATGATGCAGGTAATCTATTGCTCATTACTTAACTTTTTGCCTGTAAAGAATAGAAGATACTTACTTGATTATGGTGTGGGGTATGTGCCTAGACGTTAACAAAATTAAGCAGTGAAATTCACAGTCCACCTTAGTTCTGCTTAAATTAAATCATTGCATTACTGCTTTGTTTTGCCCACCAGCTTCAAGAACTTTTTTTGTGTAGATTATATTGTTACATAAACTTGTAAGTATTTTGCTTGTAATAAAGTACTGTACATATGCAGTGATAGTACTATTTAATACAGATCTTTTAGCACCAGTTTTTGACTGTAGTATGGTTTTGGGGAATGAGGGGAATAGACATCTTAAAACAAATGCAATGTCTTGTGCATTTGTATTATGAATGCACAGTTAAAGCTTTCATTACTCTGACTTCTGGAATGAAATGCTCTGTAGGTGAATATCAGCTGGAATACATTAATTCTATTTGTGTTGTAATTTTGCTTGTGTAGAATGTACATGTGCACACAATATTACTGTTTTTAAATGAACTAATATAAGCGTGTCTGCAGATGTGATGTAAATACTTCTGCTGTAGCATCGCTGTTCTTTTGTTGTAAAATACGATTAAGAGTGAACATAATTTAGTAGTTGAAATTTTATTTTAAAAGTCACAATGCACTCCGTTATGAAAAGAACCAGTACTGGACTGCATGAAAACAATTAATCTCCACAAATACATTTTTAGAACATAAAGAAGAATTACATTTTTGTTGCCAAAATGTATGTGTTGAATCTTAAACTTAGTCTCAAGCTGGTACCTCATAGTGCCTCAAATTCTGAAATCTTTTTCTTGTGATCCATTTCGTCTTCAGCTGGTCAGACTCTTGGGTTATTTTCCTGTAACCAACTGCAGAATGGAAACTTGCACGTGGACTGACTCTTGCACAGCATATGTATAGATATGTGCAAACTTGTATTTTACCAAATGTAAGGTGATTCTGTGTGTAAGATGCGTACTTTTCTTTTTTTTCTCCCCTCTTCTGTTGGGAGGAGGGCAACATACTCTTGTATTTTGCTTCTGTGCTTTCTTCTTTCTGTCCATCGTCACTTTCCCTAATCGCACTCTACATCCTGTAACTCATAATTTCCCAAAGCCTCTTCTGTGTAGCATGGGTCCAGAGTTGCTTTAGGCAGTGAGTACTTGTGGGAATTGCTGCCTCACACGGAAGCAAGCTCTTACCCAGTCAATAGTTCATTGGGAACTGAAAGTTGCTGATCGTATGCCTGTGCAAAGGCAGTTTGTCCCAAGTCTTGGCCTTAAATGCAGCACAGCACTCGAGCTAAAAGTCAGGTCCATTTTCTGGCCCACAGAAATCTCTCACCTTATACTCAGGTAAATACAGAATGTACCACATGTCGATTTTTTCTTGTTATATTTATCCAGTCCACGAACAAAGAATTGTTTGAATTTCTAAAGAGAGAGATAATTTCAGTTTTCTGTAAAAGAGGGTACATTTTTAAGTTAATGAGGCAAAATGATAAAATGAGGATGCAGCCGAATCTGGTCAATCACAGGAAAAGTTACAGTTCTGTGACACAGTGCTGAAGTGCTCAGGAATGTAATCTGAAGTATTTTGCATGTATTGGTGTAATTGAAACATTGCAGTAATTCCTTTGCTGTAGCAGTAATCCATATATGGCAATAGTCTAATATAGCGAAGGAATTTTTATATTGTTCTCATTTAAGATACTGTGGTGATTAAGTCTGTGGTTTTAGGGGTTTTTTCTTTTTTTTTTTTTTTTACCACCTTCCAGTTTCCTTACAAGCATACAGTTAACCACTTTTTCTCCATTCCCACCCTCTTATTTCTGTTTCCTTTTGAAGCTGCTCTTGGAGATAGCATAGTCTTTGAGGGCAACACCTTAGTTTCTCTACCACGACTACTCTGTGGCAGGTGCTTTTGGGGTATGGGTAAGCAGCCCCTTTTTTTTCCCCACCTACCCTCCTCCATATAATCCTCTAGTAGCAATAATGCAGCTACAAAATCCGTAGTTTCTCCATGTGTCTTTACTCCTATGTCTCTTAAAGCTTAACCATGCTTAACCATAACCTTGTGATCCCCAGATCGTGGGCTACCAAAAGGTAGGACCTGTAAGAATTCAGAAACATGTTAAATGTGGAATGAAAGCACTAGAGAAGTCCAGAGTAACTGCAGTGTAAGAAGAGAGAAGCCAGGCCCAAGAAATAGATTGGTTATTGGGTTTCTTGCTACCCTCGAAGTATCTCTACAGAGCAAAGAGGTGGTCCTAGAGCATGTTGTGAGGAAGATACTTACAGGCCTCACTGGGAGTAGGTTTCAAAACTGAGCAGGAGGTTGTGCTTATTTTATTTTGGCAGAGCTGGTTTGCACAGCTTCTAATTTTAAAATCATTAGATGCATGGGCTGGCTGGCTGATCCTTCATAAACAAGAATGAAATGGCAATTTTTTTTATAAATAGAGAATGTGATTGCAAACTGTACAAAAATAGTATTTTTAAAATACGTATGCTGTTACATGGCTTCTACAAGTGTAAGATGATAACCTTTATTTCTTCGTGGTGTGATATACCATACTTTGGAAGTTCTTAACTTTATCAGAAAACCAAAATGATTCATCTGCCTTGGGATTGGAAAGCTGCTATTTCCATTTGCCTTTCCACATTCAGACTGTGTATTGTGAAATGATCTAGTATTCTTGGTTTTGTCCTGTAAGAATAGCATGAACTCTGAATGTACATTAAAATTTTCTTGATGTTGTTACAGAGACCAATGGGTCGGATAACTCCATCCCAATGGCATATCTTACATTAGATCATCAGTTACAGGTAATAAATCTATGCTTTATTAGATACTTTATCTTGCATTTCATTCTTCTGCATGAATTTTGGGCTGCAAAATACAATGCCGCATATTTACCTGTGTTTATATTCTGTCTAACTTTTGAGCAAGGCTAAAAAAATATATTACGTAATCTGAGATTGGTTGACTGAGACTTGATCAAGCTAATAAAAACAAGCCCTGGGAAACATGATCCTTAAAACCAAACGTAAGCTGAGTTCGACTGTCAAAATAAGACATTATTTGCTTGAGTGTTACTGAATTAAATTGTTGTATTCACTTTATTTGTTGTGTGTGGGTTAAAACACTATTTTGATTTTTGTTCCTTGTGACAAAGAGAGTATCAGATTAGTAACTACGGATTTGAGGTTTGAGTTAACTTTGACATCAGTGCAGTAACACTTTCCAGGGCAAGGTTTAACACTTATTTTTAAAACCTCACTGGTTTTTAAAAGATGTTATAAATACATTGCAGAGACATTCTAACACGCTATATACTGAGATACCAGATCATTAGTTTTTAACATGTCTGATTTGTTTTCAGCCTCTAGCACCGTGCCCAAACTCCAAAGAATCTATGGCTGTGTTTGAACAGCACTGCAAAATGGCACAAGAATATATGAAAGTTCAGACAGAAATTGCATTGCTGTTGCAGAGGAAGTAAGTGAAATGTGTTGAACCTTTTCTGTTCTTCCGTACATTGCTTTTACTGAAGTCTGTTACCTGTGACTATTATTTCTGCCTTTATGAAGCAAGATTTCATAGGGCATAATTATTTTCCAGCCTTAATCTCAGAAATACTGAGCTGTTCACCATAGGTGAGAGATTCAGAGCAGGTAATTGAAAGTTTTAATCAATATGAAGACTCTTCTTCTGGACAGGTCCTACTATAAAGTGTGTAGCACATCCCTGTATGTAACATTCCAGTAATGTTTGTTTGTACCATCTCAAATGGAAGACCTGGACTTTTGAGGAACCTTGGAATTTTATTTCACACGCTGTCCAGTAAAAGATTTTAAGTCATATGATGTGGATAATCATTTGGGTAATGCATTGTAGAATTTATCAAGTACTCATTTGGCATTTAGTTTTTATCATATGTATCTGACTTTATCAAGCATTGCATTGTCTTATCGGTCCTATCAACACACATCTTGTATTTTTCTACCGGGGTTTAGGACCTAATACTTAAAAGCCATTAGGTACCTTCTTATCCTTGTGCACTAGAAATAATCTCTTTCCTCTTACATTGTGTACACATACAAGGGAAGCAACTGCATGTATTGTTGGATTAGGGCTGAAGTTATTGCTGATTCAGAACCTAAGTTTGCAGTATGTTTTGTTGTGCTCTGCTTCTCATCATTTCCATTTCCTGACACTGAGGAGCAGTTCTGAGAGGTCATTATATACTCCCATGCTAGTCCAAATAACTGGCTTGTTACCCACCAGTGTCTGAACCACTCCAGGCAAGCAGTTGTTAATGAGGAGCTTGCCTTGGTGTTTGTGGAATAGCTACTGATAAAAATGTACATATAAACCATTAGAAATAGCACACAGAAAAGAGAAAGAAGCTACTGTGAGATCGACCTCATATCATCTCTTCTCTTGTGGCTTAGCATCCCGAGAACATTTTTTTTTTCAAGTGAAACTAGGATTTTTAGACTTTGTGAGGAGATACGGAAGCTAGCTTGAAGATCTTAATTTTTATTTTGTTTCTGTTGTCCCTAAGAGTCAATAAATTAGATAAAAAACGTGTTTCTGTTTCAAAACTGTTGATTTTGTACCTTTAGATTCCTACTTTATCTTTTTTTTTCCTAGAAAGTTTGCATATGTATTTTTCCCAAACTTTTTTTTCTTAGTCAGAACATAATTGCCCATAGGTGTTAAATAATAGTATTATGATTGATTAATTTAATGCTGGTTAAGCTAGTTATTAGTTCAATCTTTATAGAATAATTAAGTTTAACTGTAGTTACAAACCATATGGCAACAATTAATTAACACAAACTGTCTCCTCTACTATTTTATTGCTAAAATATTGCTGGCAGCTTGCCTCCTTGTCACCTCATAAACAAATAGTAAAACAAACTGCTACATCAATTTTGCAGGACAGTTTCTAGCAAGTTTATCAGTGTGTTTGTTCCTCTGAAATTGTTGCTAAAAAACCATATTGAACACTTATGGCATAAATGAAGTGAAATGACAGTTATAAAAGTATTTTGCTTGATTCTGCTTTTCCACTACTTTAAGAACTTCCAGTCCAAATAGAAAACAGCACTTCACTAAAGTTACCAAAATTATGGCAATTTTGCCTTTTAAGTTACTTTTGAATTTTTAAATGTATCTATAGTTAAGCAAATTTAGAGCTGAATATATTTGTGAAATTCTGTGTGGATCCTTAGATGTTCTACTGTGACCTGTAGAACTACATCTGAAAGCCATTATATAAAGTACAATGTTAAAGATTGAGGCTATGGCTTGGAGCTATTTTAAAGTTTAAATGTGGATTTGATTTGGAAGAGAATTTTCCTCCAGATTATATTAAAGAATAAGATATTTTTGTCAACTTTTTTTTTCCTCACAAAATATTCAGACAGATAATCAAATACTAATTTGAAACATACGAAGTCATATACACACAAATAGAAGTGGATTATAAATGACAACTACTTTTATTTTATTTTAGACAAGAACTAATAGCAGAACTGGACCAGGATGAAAAAGACCAGCAAAACACATCACGTCTGGTACAGGAACATAAAAAGCTGTTAGATGAAAACAAAAGTCTCTCAACTTACTATCAGCAATGCAAAAAACAATTAGAGGTCATCAGAAATCAGCAACAGAAACGGCCAGGCACATCATGATTTCCTGGGACCTTTCAAATGAAAAATATGCACAGAAAAGACTGATATTTTTTTTATTGTTATTATTATTCCTTATTATGAAAACTCATGAGTGTTAGCTCCTTGGTGTGATCTGTATTTGTCTGCTACACTTAACATCGTTTAATTTTCTTTTTCCTATGGTGGACATCCAGTTCAACAGGTTAATCGAGTAAGGTGAGAAAACAGTGACTTGAATTAACCAACAGCCCTCAGTTTAAAGGAAGAACAGTGGCTGTGTGCATGCTCCTTTGTGTGAAGGCTAGCCTAACAAGTGTTAAAGTGGCTGCTAAACTGTAAGATCCTGTTTTTAGTTTTTGGTGTTACCTCGATAAGAGCAAAACAAAAACTTTCCCATTTAAGAATGGTTTTGTTCCAGTGTCTCATCTCAGACTACTAATATGATGATTATTTTCAGGACTTAAAACATGTACCAAGCTGCAGAGGTGATGCTGGCTGACCAGAGTAATTCATGGTGCGTTAGTGATGCCTTTTACCCATAGAAGTAGTGTATTTTTTCCACATGCAAAAAGGTAGGCAAACTGATGCCAGCATCCTTG